>NC_136063.1:1331966431-1333166431 GCF_964261635.1 Lissotriton helveticus | reverse complement strand
ATCAATCTCTTGATGGCGAATTTATCGAATGTTTGGAGACCATAGAGTTACAAGAATCATCATTGCAGACTTTTCATGAGGAGATTCCTGATGAGATGATTGAAGAGGAAATTCCTGATGAGGACATGTTACTAGTTCTTTCAAATTATGAAAATTCAGAAGATGTTGCCTGGGTGCCGCACTGATTTGGGTATCCGGCGTGGGGCGTCCCGGGGGTGGGTTGTCAGTAGCGGTCTGTTGTGCGAATAGTTCCAAGGCAGCAGAACGCGCTGAAATCTGGATGGCACGAAGGTGATGTCTAGTAAGTTGCCGCCCAGCAAATAACGGCATGGGGCGCCGTGGGGGGGGGGGGAGGCAGTCCAAAGTTCCGTTAAAAGGGCAAAGGAAAGGATCGGTGGTTTGAACCATCAGTCAAAAAGGGGAGGGGGTGCAACAATTTTTCCTACCGGGTCACACTGTGCTTTCACCGGAACTGAGGTCTGCAGGATTCTAGTCATTCAAACTGAGGCTGGCGCCAGCATGGGAGCGCCGACGTCCCGCGGCTACAGTTTCGTCACTCCACGGGCGATCATGGCAGTCATTCCCCATCGGGGGTGTCTGCGGGGGTCGGGGACTCCCGCGGCTCCTCTAGAATCTTCAAGGTCATGGAGGACTACGGTGGTGGAGTCAACCAGTGACCGGGCCATTTCTTTATGCTGGGCCCGCTCTTGCCAGGTCGACCGCCATTTTGAGAGTTCGGTAGCTTTTGGCGATCGCGGGGTCAAATGAGCGGACGGGCTCCACCCTGCCGGGCGAGACGTTGCAGCATCGCCACAGTGGAAGAACCCTTTTCCGGGCGCCTGGAGCGCTGAGGGTGCAGCTGGGAAGCCTCCACCTGGGGAGGCGGGAGAGGCCTGTTCGCACCGTCTCTCCCACCCAGTGCACCCCACGGCGTCTCGCTTGACATTTGTTATGGCCGGACCAGGCGATGAGGACGAGGGGGGGGGGGTCGGAGGCATGTGCAAGACATCCCCCCCCAGTGTTGTCGCAGCCATTATAAAAGAAAGAAGAAATGTCCCGTCCGTCTTTGTGCCGGACCTCCGGTGGATGGCGGCCGGACGCCCTTTGCTCTGGCCCCATGAACGGGTTCCTTGGCTCATCCGGTGGGGCAGGCCTTGGCGTGTGGTGCCTCTCCTGGGCCTTTCGTGCAGTGGCCTCTCCACTCCCAGGCCCTCCATGGATGCTGGCCCAGACTGGGAGAGAGAGGGTCTACCTGCAATTCTCCAGGGTTACCGCCACCGCGGCCGGATCCCGTCGGCCTCGGCCTCTGGTTGATGGTGGCCGGACTGGGAGAGAGAGAGGGGAGGGTCGAGGACACGGACATTCCCCCCCCTGCAACTCTCCAGTGTTGTCAGTCCCCCTGGCCGGGTCCCGCTGGCCTCGGCCTCTCCTCCGGCTACACCCTACGTGATGATCTCCTGGCCGACGGTTGGCAGCAGGACCCGCCTTATATGTGTTGCTTCCGGTTGGGCGTAGCCGCAAACCTGTTGCACTTTGGAAGTTTCCAGAATGGGGCGGATGTTTGCTGACTTGTATCTTTCCCAATTTGCCGTTATTTGGGCGTGGCAGGCGGTGGGACAGACACGTTTTGGGGCAGTGAGGGACGATGAAGCCTCGTTGCCTTGTGGCCGTTGCAATGTCACACTTGGTTTCTCTTACTGTTTTCAGGTTTCTTATTACGGGCTTAATTCTAACGTTTCTTGTTTCTAGGACAATAATAGGTTTTATCATTACGTATTGTTATCGTTTCTTTGTTTGTTATTTAATAAAAAGTTCATCAGTGGCCTACTGATTTTCGTTTTCCTATTCCTTTCTTTCCAGGTTGTTTCATGCTAAAGTTTCTGTTAACAGGATACAGTGATCACTTCGTTATTATTGCATATGTCCTTTTCACTAGGGGTGCTCTCTGGTCGGGCCAGATGACCTATCTCTAGTAAATGGTCCGGTGAAACAGGTGCATCAATCAGTGGGGAGTAGATAGGCATGACAGATTACAACGGGGGACAAAGGTCCGCATTACCTACCCTTTCACTACTTGCAAAGATTTTCCTACGTTTATTTGCAAACAGGGAATACCTCCAAAAAGAACCAATTCCCAAACAGTCAATGTTCGGGCAAACAATCAATCAATGAGGAACGAAATAGGCACGACGTGTTAAAGGTTTGCGTTACCTACCCTTCACTATCTGCAAAGGGAGAGAGAATATTCCTATTCTTCCTCGTTTGCAGGCAGAGAAGATCCTTAAGAGAACCAACTTCGAACAATTCAATGCTCGATTCAAACAATCAACAAGGGGTACTGTGAACACAAATGAACGCCACTTATGTACATACACATTGCTATTTTCAACAGGTTGTTCCTAATGTTTCTATTTTAGCCAGGTCAAAAAGAGATCCCATTAGTGGCCTACTGATTTTGCTCGATTCCTTTTGTTTTTTTACACGATTTTTCGCTATCTGCAAAGACTAAACAGAGTATTGCGACTCTGTGCTTGTTTGTAAATAGAGAATGAACCAAAGAGAACAATCAATCAAATGGAGAGAGAAGCAGGCACGACGGATTACAACGGGGGCAAAGGCCTGCGTTAACTACCCTTCACTATCTGCAAAGAGAGAGTACTCCTAATAGAAATGAGGGGGGGGGCAGCATTCAAAGCAGATCAGTGTGCATAAACACGAAAATGTTTTTACTTACCACGTACTTGACATTCGACAGCTTTTGATATTTGCTATTAAAAAACCATTGAAATTCACTGAAAAAACCATAGGTTATACACCATATATAGTTAGGAATTAGCATTTACATAACCTTGAAAATTCACTGAAAAAACCATAGGTTATAGACCATATATAGTTAGGAATTAGCATTTACAAAACCTTATTTTACTCACACAAAACCATTGAAATTCCATATATAGTTAGTTGCACTAACTATATATCGTGCACCCGCAATCCACTGCTGATGATGTCACATATTACATCATTCATGACATGGTCAGTGACATCACTGATGACATCACTGATGACATCTCAAATGACATCACTGATGACATCACTGATGACATCTCAAATGACATCACTGATGACATCACTGGTTTGACATTACTGATCACATCACTGATGACATCATTCATGTGATAATACGATGAACTTCTTCAGACTCTAATATAACCTTAGATACACTCAGTGTAAACAGACACTCACAGACTGTCACTCATCCATGAAGTTACACACACACCTAGTCAGTCATGCAAAGAATCAATCACACCTCCATTTTCTCAACTATACAGTTATACACACCTTACTTATTCAAACACATACTAACACATATTTACTCTCTTATACAATCCCGGATACAAGTTCACAATGATCCATACAGCCACTCACACATTCACTGGCTCTTATGCACAGTTATTTATATATGTCAACTCTCACATGTACCGTGTTTTACATATGTACTTACTTTGACATGTAGCACTGAGATATCCATTCACTCACCAATACACTCATGCACACAGTCAACCCCCCATACAGCTGTTTCCACATGCACTTTTGAACCCATACATCTAGTGAATCAACTGCTCACACATCTATGCACAGAGTCATACACCTACCAGACACCCACACACACACTCAGTCTCCCATACAAATACATGGGCAACCAATCAATAACCCATATAGTTACTCATATAGCTACTGATCAACACATGCATCAGTTTACAGAACAAAAGATATAATGATGCAGAAATTAAGACAGTTTAGTCACTAACCCATGCACTCAGTGAGACACATTTAATCACTCACTCATACAGTCAGTCATGCACCTACTAAATCCTTCATCCAGACACTTCACTCATTCTTCAATGTAAGACATATTTTAACTTTACAGAAACATACAGTCATTGGATGTTGTCATCAGTGATGTCATCTGTGATGTCATTTGAGATGTCATCAGTGATGTCATCAGTGATGTCATTTGAGATGTCATCAGTGATGTCATCAGTGATGTCACTGACCATGTCATGAATGATGTAATATGTGACATCATCAGCAGTGGATTGCGGGTGCGCGATATATAGTTAGTGCAACTAACTATATATGGAATTTCAATGGTTTTGTGTGAGTAAAATAAGGTTTTGTAAATGCTAATTCCTAACTATATATGGTCTATAACCTATGGTTTTTTCAGTGAATTTTCAAGGTTTTGTAAATGCTAATTCCTAACTATATATGGTGTATAACCTATGTTTTTTTCAGTGAATATATATATATATATATATATTTATATATATATATAAACTTTAAACACATCTTATCCATACTATACGTGCACTGTTTTTTGTCTTTCTATCTGATTTTTTAATATTAGTCTTTACATCTACATTTTTGTAAAGGTTTTAATTAACCAAGCTATAAAGATATTCTTCTTCTTTTCTTCTACTCTGGCTGATGTTAATTTTCATATTCCACTATCATTGTTTTGTTTTGCTGATGGCTTTACTCCCAGACCATCACAAAACTTTTATGAGGTTTTTGAAAGGTCAGTATGGTATAAATGGTGGTTTGGCATGGAAGTAGTGATGCCAGAAATTGTTACAGACTTGCTGGTATTCTACATCACATGGTCAATATGATGCCGTTTCGCAGGGTGTCACAACCACATGTTTATCTGAGTAAAACAAGACCAAAAAGAACAAAAAGCAGAATTAGAGAGATGATTTTTTTTTATTATGATCCTTGGTGGATGGGATACTCCATCACAAACAGATATCCCATACAAGTTCCATAGGGTATAATGCTACTTTTTATAGAGCGGATGGGATATCCGTCATGTTTGTGATGGATTATCTCATCCGCCAAGATCGTGATCCAGCCCTAAGTGCTTAGAAGTCACTAGTGATCAAAAGGTTATTTGAGGTTGCGAGTGACCAGTTGAAATTCAAAGTTCAGGCCCAAAACGATGGTGGGCAGGCCGGCTACGAGACCTAGATAGGTCCCGTTGAAGAAATACCTTGGATGGAGCTTTTGTTGATGTTGAGAGCCTACTGCATCATTATTGAGCTGCAGAAAATGGGTCCTGCGTCATTGTTGAGCTTCGTTGAAGTGAATGCAATGCGTCATTGTCCAGCTGCATAGGCTGTGGGTTCTTTGTCATCAAGGAGCCTCTGCTTTGAAGAGCGATGTGTAGATTTTCTCATGCATTGAGGCAATGCATTGGTTTTTGCTGAAATTAGCTGCAGAACCCATTTCTAAGGCCCGGGACTGCAGGTGGGCACCTTAGGCAAGGGTAGGACTCACAGGTGACAGAGTTCCTGTGACTTCAGAAAACAGGAGGCAAGCAGCAATCCCTTGGAGTCACTCTGGGTTTAAGTGTGAAGGGTCCAGTCCTTGTCCTCAGTAGGGCAGAGATCAGCAGGCAGCAGGGCAGATCAGCCAAGCAGTTCCTCAAAACAGTCAGTCAAAGCAAAATGGAAATCCTTACAGCACAACAGTCTTTACTCCAGCAGTGTTCTTCCCAGGTACAATAGGATACTGATTTGGTAGTATAAGAGCCCTGGTGCTTATACTCAAAAGTGCTTTTGATGTAGAGGCAACTTCAAACGAGTTCTCTGAGGTGCACACGAACCCCTTTAAACCCAGTCCTGTCTGTAGACTATCTGTGGATGGGAGGGGGGGTTATAAGCCCTTTGTGAGAGGATGACACAGCCTATTCAGATGTAAATGTGAGCCACCTCTGCCCCTTCCTGTCCAGGAAGGCTATCAGAATTCAGATGAATGCAAATGAAACCTCTGTCACACCCAGTCCTTCCTGTGGTTGTGGCTGCCTAGAGGGAATGCACAAAGTTCAGCTGTCACCCAGCCTAGATGTGTATTCGAGACAGGTTGCAGACCCACAGAGTAAAGTTAAAAGCAGAGAAATGTCCACTTTCTGAAAGTGGCATTTCTAGAATGGTAATGTCAAATCCAACCTATCACTATAGAGGATTTATCACCACCATTCCAAAGGTATGAAACATGAAGTAGCTACTCCTCACCAATCAGGAATAACAGCTTAAGAGTGTTTTAAGGAATCCCCAATGCTAGCCTATGAGAGGAGTAGGCCTCACAGCTGTGAAAATGAATTTAGCTATTTCTCATTACCAGGAGATGTAAAACTTAATAGTACATGTCCTGCCTTTTAGTTACATAGCACTCTGCCCTTAAGGTAACTTAGGACCTAACTTAGCGATGACATGTGATTGAAGAGGGGGGGGACCTTTCTTGTTGGACTTGCCGTGCCATGTCTTGTGTTGAAGCAAAGCTGCTTATCGTTTACCTGCCGCCTCGAGCCCTCCTGCATCCCGCCTCCCGCCGCACGCCTCCCTTGTCACCGGGAGAGCTACCGCAGTGTGGAGGGCGGGCTAGGGGAACCACAAGCCCCAGCAGGCACTGCGCCCTTCGAGCACCATCAACAAGCCAGGAGGCGCATAAAATCGGTGCACTCCTTCCCTCGCGGGACGCCGGGCGTAGCCCGGGCAAAGGGCGGGCCCTCTTAGGCCCTCAGAGGCCAGAAGAGACTGGACTGGGCCACATCCCCTGGCCGTGGAACTAATTTGAAGTGAGTTGAGTAAACCTCTTGTTTCTTAGCATTTGTAGCCAATGTCTACTATCGGCCAAAATCCTCCTTCTGTTACAGCTCCTGATAAAGCAGGGGGCCTGGTGAACGGCACCCTTGATAACTATTTTTCTAAAGCAACCTTCGAAGGAACAAAAGACCTATTACTAGCAGAACGCCAGGCTGACCGTCGTCGTTCCATTGAACGTATTAAGAATAGGGCATTTTCAGAGCCTATTCCCAATGTCTCAGCAGATAATGACTCAAGCGTCGATATCATGGATGTTATATCAACGGGGGAGAGCGTACCCTTACTGTTAAGCAATGTTTAGCACCTCCTACTGATTCAATTCAAACTGAACCAGCTATGATTTCTCTTGATCCCTCTGGCACTCCCATTGTCTCAAAGACCATAATTTCACCAACATCCAGGCCAGGGAAGGTAGTAAGAGGGAAAACAATGAGGCCCTTGCCACATAAAATCCATGGTCCTCCACCTACTAAAACGAGACGCCACAGACTGGATCCAACCAAGCCAAAGCTGAGTCATTCTGAGTTTGGGAAGAAATCTAACACTACCTGCACCGAAGCTACAGGATCTATTGTTGCCAAGGAAGTTGTAGAAACAGCGTTAAATCTTTCAGCTCCCCTATTATCAATTCCTCATCTGGTCACTGAGTGCAGCACTGAACGTGTTTCAAATGTAGAAGGGCTTTCGTCTACCCCCTCCAGTAACTTACTAGACAATATAGAACTTATTGTGAGGAGTTACACGCTAGCTATTGTTGAAAGACTAAAAGGAGTGGAATTAAGACTGGGGAGAATAGAGGCAGATCTGGCCAAGCAAAATATCTCCTCCAGGGCCATAGAAAACAAAGGGCCAACAACAGCAGTAATCCCCAGCCAAGGATCCACATCGGCGCATACCCTTTCATCTGACGCCGTTGTGGCAACACCAACGACAACCACCCCTTGTAATAATCTGAATTCAGCCGTACTAGCTGCAAATAAAAATAAGCCTACAAGTTCTATATCTGTACCCGTACTTAAACATCACCCTAATCCCAAACCAATCCAGACTAAAATATCAACATCATTATTAGCCACAACGTTGAATCATAATCATATTCCGGACACTGTTGTTGATAATAATTTAGTAAGGGAACTGGGTAACCCATTTAATGGGTTGGCAAGATTGGAGATGGATGAAGCTAGTCATACAAGAGGAGTCCAAGGCAGAAGACCACCTACAGAACTCCCGCCAGAAGCCACACCCTATGTGGTGGTACTCACTGGGGTACCAGAACTATCAGGAAACAAGCGGGAAGGCTTCCACCAACTCAAGAACAAAATCATGCACTGGCTAACTTCATATAGACCTAAAGCCAGTAATATTAATGGCGAGATAGTTCACGTCCGACGCTTGCCCTGGTTAGGTGGAAGACCTAAGGACATAGGGGGAGATGTGGTTGTGGTGAGTTTTAGAGACAAAAATGCAGTGCAATATATACTGTCCTGGCCACATGGCAATGAGAATAACTGCATTATACCACGACCTCTAACCTATTTCCACCCAAGATCCATAGTATTCCCGCACCAATCGGCAACTAGCAAGGCCCTTTTCGACAACTATTTTCCCATCATGGAGCATGCTAGAAACCCTGTTCATATGTACCAACTTGCACTTGCCCCTGTCTCATCTGGGTGGAACACCATACCCCTGAGACACATCACAAGTGAATACAGAGGAAGGGCTCACCTATTACCATTTACGCCACTGGAAACATCGAATAGGTTTGATGTGTTCAGTGGTCTACATGAATGTGATTGATGTTTAATGAACAGGGAGGGAGACAGCGGAGGTGGAAATAATGGCAATACAGATGGAGCCAAGGCGGGAGAAGGAAGTAGATTTTTGAGGGCAGAAAATATTGTTACTACAAGTGGGGCTAGGGTCAATAGAAGCCGGTCTCCATTATTACCAGGGGGCATTTGTGGGTCAAACGCTACATTAGCTTCATTAGTTTCATGGAATGTAGCGTGCAAAAATATGTGATCCTGACTGGAATAATTATGTGCACACCTTTGAAATTTGTATGTTACAGGAGACATGGGCTACGGATCAGGTCCATAGAGTGGGATACAAAACATATCAAATAGAGGCTGTCCCTTCAACAAGAGGTCGAGCCTCAGGAGGCCTACTAATATGGATCAGTGTATCTGTTAATATCGGTATAAAAACTCTAAATACCGATTCTTTAGATATACTTGGTCTGGAAATAACTACTGAGGACAAAAGGGTAATTAACCTTATAAATCTGTATAATAGTCCTCATCCCTCTTATAAGGTGTCGCCATGTATTGAAAAATGTTAGACTTTTATGGACACCCTAGAGCCAGATGCAAGTGTAATCCTATGTGGGGACATGAACTGTAATTATGAACCAATTACGGGTACGGTCAATTTGTATGAAGATGAGGATATGGCAAATAAGATACCCCTCCTGACTGATAACAGAACTGTAGCCGGGTCTACATTAGCCCTTCAGATCACTAGGCTGTTAACAAGCCATGGTCTGAGGGCTTGTAATGGGCGCATGCCATCAGATAGCCCAAAAGCACCCACTTTCAAGAGGCGAGACTACAAAAGAAATCTAGATTATGTTATCATTTCCTTTGATTTGTGGCCATATATAACTGATCTAAAAGTCAAGGAGAGGTTTGACAGCGACCATTATCCCCTTGAAACTAGCTTCCTTACAAGTTTATTAAGGGGGTTGGGAAATACAGAGGGAGGTGGCATACAAGTACGGTTACCAGTACTAGATAACATCATAGTTAGTAACAATCGAAGGGCTGTCAAGTGGGCATATATATTGGAAAGTGAGGACCTCTTATCCAATATATATCACACTCTTGTAAATACATTTGAATCGTATTGTCCACTAAGATGTGAATCAGGGGAATTTATCAAGTTACACAAGCTCCTTTTTAGTCAATTGCTAGACCTGTTAACAAAAAGACCAAAAAAAGGGACTGGTACAGCAAATGCAAAACCAGTTGGGAAACCCTGGTATAATAAGGAATGCCGGGCTGCTAAAATAGCTTTGATTGAGGCAATCAAAAGAAAAAGTCCTGAGGAAATTAAAGACAAAAGGAAACTACATAACAAAATATTGGTGCAAGCAAAATCTTCTTGGGACGAGGAGTTATGGTCCAGTATGCTACAAGCTGCTAAAACTAAGGACCAGAGGCATTTCTGGGAGCTAGTAGCAAGGGGTAACAAACGTGAGAAGGGCTCTAGAGAGGTTTTTTTAGATGAGGCCACATGGGTAAAACATTTTACAATGTTGTATGCAGTTAAAACCACTGAGGTCACATTGTTGGGTGAACCGATTATAATCCAGTCAGTAAATTCAAACCCCCCGATAGTTTTTGACCTACACGAAACTGAGCAAGCACTTGCTTCAGTCAAACAAGGGAAGGCACCCGGACTTGATAAAGTCCCAGGCGATCTTTTCTTGCATAACACTGATGTCTGGGCACTATATTTAAACCATTTATTCAATGCTATTGCGGCTGGTGACCAAATCCCAGATACCTGGGAAGGAGCAGAAATTATCACTATTTTTAAAAAGGGCGATAGAGGCGATCCAGCTAACTATCGCCCTATTAGTCTTTTAGATATAACTCAAAAGATATATGCCAGGCACATATTAAATTGTATAAACACGTGGTTAGATGATGAACTAGTTTTATCAAAATATCAGGCGGGGTTTAGGGAAAAAACTGGGACCATAGACCAGGTATTAAGGCTATGCTGCTTGTATTGGAAATATGTCATCATCCGCAAAGGCCACCTGTATTTGACCTTTGTGGATCTACGAGCAGCATTTGACCTGATACCTCGTGATTTACTTTGGAAATCCTTGGAAAGCCAGGGATTACCTTGGGGACTCCTAAAGCTGGTGATGGGCCTGCATCAGGAGAAATATGCTAAGGTTAGGTGGGGCCCAAACGGGGAACTCACAGACCCAATCCCAATAAAAAGAGGAGTACGCCAGGGATGCGTACTGGCTCCCACACTTTTCTCCCTCTTTGTCAATGACATTGCGGCTTACATGGAGAACTGTGATAATGATTCGCCTCGACTGGGCGGGCAGCGGGTACCGTCCCTCCTTTTTGCGGATGATACGATTCTTATATCACAAACCCCTCGGGGCCTTCAAATTTTATTAGATAGGTTCCAGCAATATTGTACCCTAAAAGGGTTGGAAATTAACATAAAAAAACCAAATATATGGCATTAAACCCGCACAAAAGCTTTTAAAATTTTTTAATGTTAAATGGTCATAAGCTTGACTATGAACAGAGCTTTACATATTTAGGGGTATTATTAGACTCCTTAATGGGATGGAGACCACAGCTAGAAAAATCTAAAATAGTGTTCAAACAAAACTGTCTTCCAATATTAAAAAGATACGATAAATGTGTGAACAAGGCAGTTACCCCAGCAATAGAAATTTTTAGATATAAGGTTCAATCAGCTGTTCTGTATGGAGCTGAACTATGGGGACCAGTATGTAGGAAAACCTTTGAAATACTGGAGAACAAGTTTATTAGGGGATTACGAAAAGTACCCATTAATACCCCATTGGTTCCATTATTTTTAGATTTAAACATTAAGCACACTGACCATCATGCTATGTTGAGACCATTATTATTATGGGTTAGATTATGGACAACCCCTGAACTGTCTGACTACAAAAATGGGTTGAAAGAAGTATTGGACCTCGATAGTGGTAACCACATTTTTTGGTTCAAACATGTAAGAGTTTGGTTATCCAAACTAGGTCTAACCCATTTCTGGAGTGAGCCGGAGTCCTTAAATCTGGCCTCTAAGAGAATTTTTAAATTGTCTTTTTGGTCTTATGTGAGCCATGACTCTGCGTATGTTAGAATGCATGGCCCTTTGACAGAAAAAAATGTATTGGTCAAAAACGTGGCTTGTTTTGAATCATTTCTTGATGAGATTCAGCCGCCATTGGCCAAAACTTTGTACTTAAAATATAGATACGGAACACTGAGAACTAAGGTAATAGAGAAAAGCTGGGGAAAGACAAACAGTGATTACTGTACTGCATGTTCTAACAATATGAGGGAAGACGATTTACACATATTGTTTTTTTGTCCGAGTTACGGTAAAGCCAGGAAAAAATGGATAGTGCCCTTATGTCGCATTATTGGCTTTAGTTCCCACAAGGAAGCTGGTAGAATTTAAAAAACGGATACCAGCCAAGTAATTGTGTTTGGAATTAGTAGATTTCTTCTGGCTGTATATTTTATTAGATTAAAAATGTCCCTCCCATTTTAAACAGTATATCATATGCACTGATCAAACCACGGATTACATTTTTTTTCTTATTTTTTATCAATTTTAAACTATATGCCTCGGCTGTTATAAATTAATTTAATTACTTTTTAACCTTGTAATAATGTTTTTTAAACTATTTATTAACTCTGTGATAATTCTATTATTGTACCAAAGTGATGACGCGTAGTATTGATTACTGGTTTTGTGTGTAATGTTTTTATGATTGTATTATTGTACATCTTTTATGTTGCAATGCAACGAAATAAAGATTTTGAATTGAATTGAATTGATTGAAGAGGAGTTTGAGGCTTGGCAAAGGGTTTTAACTGCCAAGTCAAAGTGGCAATTAACTACACACACAGGCCTGCAATGGCCGGCATGAGACAGGTTTGAAAGGCTGCTTGCGTCGGTGGCACAACTAGTGACACAGGCCACTAGTCGCATTAGATTACAGACCCGAGGTATATGGTATACCACTTTACAGGGGGCGTACAGGCAAACTAAAAATGCCAATCAGATTTACACCAATGTTGCCATGTTTAGGGGAAAAGCATATGCACTTTAGCACTGGTCAGTAAAGTGCTCAGAGTCCTATGGTCAACAAAAAGATACTGTTAAGTATGAAGGGATGCAGGCAAAAGGTTGGGGGAAGACCCCCCTTGGGATGACTGGTCTAACATCATGTTATGAAAGATCAAGAAACATATACTTTAATGATTTCTCAGGTTTGCGTTTGAGATTCAGCATCCCTCTACTCATTTTGGTAATACCACTACAACGTAAATGGACATGTCTAGTCACCTTTCATCCCTTGCCATGTAAGGGGCTTCCTATAACATTTGTACTCAAATCACAAAGAAATATAGATTCAAGTGGCTCACATAGTACTGTAGTTTCTTCACATGCAAAAAGATAATCATGTGTGGTTCTGCACCTCTAAAAAGGTAAGAATGATCATAACTAATCACATTTATCACTGTTAATTGCAGTATAATACGGAAAGTTGTTTAATATCTGGAACCCAATACATAAAGCATGAGCCTGCCTCTGTAAGGTGCTATGATGCACAAAATAACATTTTAATGCATAACTCTCGGATTCTCATTCACACAATTAGCTTTTGTGGAGCCAAATTAACTAAGGGTTTGCACAAGCCAAACTCATGCAAAGTGATGTTAAGTCGCAAAGAGACTTGAAAGGGTGTGTACTGTCCAGCACGCTGCTTTGTGCCACCTTGGCTCAAGGGTCATTATTTGGGAGCAACTTTGTTAGATTAGTGCATTTACCGATAGCATATGACGCAACGCTTGATGTGCTAAGATTGACGTCTGATTTTGCATATCAAATTAAAGACTCCTTGAGGTGGGTGCTAACAAGTAGAAATGTTTTAATTTCTCTCAGCTTTCCATGCTTTGCGTGTGTGCTGCACTTCACAGCACATACAACATGTGGGATGTTTCAGAATTTCTCTAGATATACGGTCCTAGATTCATAAAGAAATCATGCAAGCAGTGCAACAAATAAACTTGCTTTGCGCATTGCATAAATGTATGAGAACAGAAAATGTTTAACCCCTTCGCCGCAACGGTAATTCCACTGCGGCGCTAGGGGGCAGGGGGGGCCGCGCGGCGCCGCCATGCTCGTGACGGAACCACTCCGTCACGAGCCGCGGTGGCACTGTGCTTGTGACGGAATGGTTCTGTCACGGCCCCACCTGCTCAATAGAACGTGCCGCGCAGGCGCAAAATCAGCGCCGTGCAGGCGCGGCGGCTGGGCCCTGACGGAACCATTCCGTCACCAGCACAGCCCCACCGTGGCTCGCGACGGAATGGTTCCGTCACGAGCACGCAAGGGGTTAAACTTACATGCTCCTATGCAGATACCCTTGCACCATAGAGCAAATGTGTCTGCTTTGTGGTAAGCATAGTTGTGTGCAGGAAGGATTCCCAGGCTGTACAAAAACATGCTTTAAGGCAATTCCCGCTTTGAATGTGTCCTGTTAAATGCAGCACACATGCAAAGAGCATAAAATGAGGACAAACTACCACATTTCTCCTCTTTTCATCTGCCTACGGGAGGTACAGGAGTTTTGTGCAAGTCTCTGGCCACATACAAGTTTTGGAGATAGGGATTTGCATCAAAATCTATAGGTGGTCACACGGTAATGCCCATGTATCACCCATGGAACACCCCTTTGACGGAAAATAATACAAAGTAGCACAGTGCACAGCTTTCTGTTACTTTTGCTTACAAATCAGTGCAAATTGCAATTTTTGTGGCAATGTAAATACTACCACAGCACTTTTTCCTGGGTTTGGGTGCAAACCCAATGCAAAGTCTTTGTAAATCAAGAGCTGGACTTTGTTCTGCAAGATTGTGCTTCTGATACAAATCCTAAACTAGCCAATAGACACTCTTCTCTGGAGCACAGGTTGATGTTCACACAGGGCAGCTGTTTAGATCACCAGTGCAAGGGATGACAACAGCAGCAGGCCATTTTTTGCATAAATATGAGTGTACTGCTTTATGCTTGAACAGCACCCTTTGTTGCTGGGTTATGTTACATAAATATTAGGTCGGCCTCGGAGATTTTACATGTTTAGTGTTTGTGGGTGTGTCTAGATAAGGCATGGGAGTAAATGAACATTCGCAAAAATGTGTACTTGAGAGCTTTCATAGAACATTCTCAGGTTTCTGTCCATCCTAAATGCACCCATAAATTTGCTCTTGTCAAAGGCACACATAAGTGAGTTTTCAGGGTCAAAATAAGGGGTTGTAGAGAAATGTGTTTCTTAGTGGGAATTGCATTTTCCCTTTGGTCTATATGACCTAAAGAACATTTTCTTTACATTTATGCTTACTGAACTTAATATATTGTACATTATTTGCAAGAGTACGATAGTGATTGTGAGTAGTTGGCCTGGTATATGCTGACCACTAATTATTGTGGGCACCTTGTACCAGTCTAAACAACCCTTATTGATGATTAGGTTAAAGACAACCTTTATTGAAATATATCCTAGTGGTAGCTATGGAGAGCATCCTTCAGGCTAAGTCTCGAAGGAATGTAAAGCAGCCTGTTTTACCAGATCAGAACATCCTGAATGACCATATGAAAGGTGAACCACACAAGGAATACATAACATATATGTATTTATTACTAAACACTCTCTACAACCTCTTCAAGAGATTAGAGAACAAAGCACACAATATTAAATCAATAGAACGACAGTAAATAGCACAATACACAGTGGGCTCCAGGGGGAGACCAAACCATATACCTAGAGCACGTAGAATTGCTGGGACCCCAAGAAACATCCCATGGTAGTGCAACAGGGGACCCATGGAGGACGGGTGCAGTGTGAGAACACAGGCGCGAGCTCCGTACAACTCTATGGGAAAGTCACAAAATTTTAAAGATTAAGGACACTTCGGAGAGGACTTTGAGAAAACCCTTTCAAATTTAGAAGGTTCTAAGACCAGCACCCTTGTGAGCACCAGAGTACTTGTGTTACCTAACCCAAGGAAGCAGGATGCATAGATGTCAAGTGATGTCGGGAATCTTCGTCATTTTCAATGGCGTTATGCTGAAAAGTGCTGCTGCCGTGAAGAGGAAAAGTGTCTGGTGGAATCCAAGCCTGGATTCGAGGTGAGAGGAATCTGAAAGCAGAGAGGCAGAGTCTGGGTCACTTCAGGGTGACCAGGGGCTCGGTAGACGAATGCCCACCGATATAGGGTGCTTCAGGTGAGTTGACATGATGCCTGACTCGGGGACCAGGAGATGTCGAGAAAAACCAAAGTCATGAGGTGAGCTGTCCAACAAAGGATGTTGAGTGCTGTGGGGTCAGTGTCTGGATGAAACACCAACAAGCCTTGGCAACTGCAACCCGCAGTCAGAGAAAATCAGCTTTGGTGAGGACCAGCAAGGTCAGGGGGAGTCTCCAAGCTAGGGAGAGTCAGGGCACATCTAGAGCAACCAGGAAAGACCAAAGTAAGTAAAAGTTACCTTCACAGGGACCCACAGGCCAACGGACCAGTGATCCCAAAGGGGCCTCAAGATGAATCACAAAATACCAGCCCCCGAAACACTCGTGGAGTGTAGGCCGAAAATCTTCTGTGGAAACGCTGCTCTAGGTCAGGACTACAAGTAGCCTAAAGCACAACCTCAAGGGTCGCCAGAAAGCATATGCTGCTGCAAAAGAGCACGATGCCCAGGGGTTCATGTATTACAGTCCCCATGAGGGATACGGGCCTCAGAATAGCTGAGAGCGCAGGTCAACCTCAGAGATCTTGGGAACCCACCTCCTGTTTTGCAGAAATCTTCTGAGTCCTCAGGCACTTCGGAGATGCAAACCTGTCAGATGTGTTTAGGTGGCTGCTTAGCAGGGGAGTAACTCTTTTACTCCAAGGGAGATTCTTCAGTCGTCCAGCATCGTGCAGATCGTCGAAGTACTTGGGGGAATATTATCAAGGGCTGGTGATAACATTATCGCCGCTTTAGCATCGGTTTTCGGGCGAAAAGTGGCGATAATTTTATCGCTTTATTAACAAGGACACGCTAGAGCTTGTTTCCTTGCCTTAGCACCCGGTTTCTTTCCGCCTCGCATCGCTAATGAGATGCAAGGTAGGCTTGTCTCATAAAATTTCAGTGTAAAATATCGCTAACAGGGCTTTGCGATATTTACCATAAGGCCCCATCCGGTGTAGTGCTGATCTTTTTTGTGCTAACTCGGCCTTAAAGCAGGAATTTAACGTTGTTAAATTCCTGACTAAGGCATACCTAACATGGGAGGTGGATAGTGGAGCTACGACCACAGGGCCCTTTCATCAACCATATCGCCGTTTTCCACGGAATATCACTGGAAAACCAGCGTTGTTCCATGGAAACGGCGATATCGCTGGAGAATTTATCGCCTCGGTGACACGTGTTGTTAATCACGCTCAAACCAGGCGATACATTCCAGTAATAGACGGCGATGAATACAAAAGCGCTAAGTGCGCTTTGCGATATTTATCGCCGTCTATTGATAATATGCCCCCTGGTTTCTGTAGCAGAGTATAGTCCAGGTAAAATCTAAAGTCCTGTAGTCAGGGGTTCCTACTTTATACCCAAGGAAGGGGTGGGACAAACTCTGAGGAGGGTCAGGACAGAGGGGTGGCTACACCCATGTCCTTTGTCCAGTTTCGCACCAGAGAAGGCGCAAATAGCTTTGAGCTGGACTATGCACAGTGACACCAAATGTGCCCCCAGTGCAGACATCAACGCACTCTTAGAGTGCACCCACCCTTCCCCAGTACACTAAAGCCTGTCTGGGAGGTGGTTACACCTCCCTGTGACAGGAAGCCTATTGTCAAACCTTCCCCAGCTCGAGCTTGGCTCAGGAGCAGGAGGGCAGACTCGTTTCTGTGGCTGGCAGAATCCATTTTGTGATGCCCAGGTCAAGAAAGCTGGTACGGGGTGTACCGGTGTGTCGCATATGTCCCTTTAGGAGGGTGGAATCATACCTCCTATCATACAAACAGGGGGGAAGGAGGGCCTAAGGGGATGTTTAAAGACCACTCACCGCTACAACCCCTCAATAAACAATATAACAACAAAGAGTAGCAGTGGGTCAATAATTGTGTACCTCTCTCATATGTTTCTGGAATAGTAGTGGATGGATGCAAGGAGTAGAAACTAAAAAAGAATATCTTTCCTGTCTGGAAAAATACCCATCAGTTGTCGATTCTGTGCGCCCTGTTCATCATTTGGGTACCTTCACACCAGGAAGGTAGATATCACCCACTGTAGATGTTTGAAATTAAACAGTGGAGAAAATGAGATGTTATACCAGAATCAGGGTGTGGAAGGACAACAAAAGAGTAGTGCATGTGAGAAGTGAAAAAGTGAACTGTAAATAATCAGATAAAATTGGGTAGAAAAAGGATAAACGACTTTATTAAACAACTTAATTCTCCCAAATCAATAAAAAGCGTGCAACAGTAGTGGCTTCAACAAATAACCACTAATTCTTATGTGAGGTCAACAATGTTTCTGCAGTCTAAAACTGGACCCTAAATGGTGTCCTGCTGCATTCTTCAGGACCAAATTCGCGACGGATGGATGCCTTTGTTTCCTTGTGACCATGTGGATTTTCTGATAGCGAGGAGAATGAAGAACTATTGAATACCCAGGTGATACCTTTCCTTTTTTCACCTTTTTATTGAGTAGTCGCAAATTTGGTCCTGAAGAATGCAGCAGGACACCATTTAGGGTCCAGTTTTAGACTGCAGAAACATTGTTGACCTCACATAAGAATTAGTGGTTATTTGTTGAAGCCACTACTGTCGCACGCTTTTTTATTGATTTGGGAGAATTTAGGTGTTTAATAAAATCGTTTATCCTTTTTCTAACCAATTTTATCTGATTATTTACAGTTCACTTTTTCACTTCTCACATGCACTACTCTTTTGTTGTCCTTCCACACCCTGATTCTGGTATAACATCTCATTTTCTCCACTGTTTAATTTCAAACATCTACAGTGGGTGATATCTACCTTCCTGGTGTGAAGGTACCCAAATGATGAACAGGGCGCACAGAATCGACAACTGATGGGTATTTTTCCAGACAGGAAAGATATTCTTTTTTAGTTTCTACTCCTTGCATCCATCCACTACTATTCCAGAAACATATGAGAGAGGTATACAATTATTGACCCACTGCTACTCTTTGTTGGAATCATACCTCCCCCATCAGTTACTGGCAGGGAGGTATGAATCCAAGGTGTTTGATACCAAACGCAACATGTTTCTAAGCAGCCGTTAGCATTTACCATGAGGTTATATTGCACTTGAAAGTATATGTTTGGCTGCATCACAAACAACCTCGTAGAATAGGTGCCAAAGGCAGCAGGGGGGCTCTGCTCATACATGGGCACCCTCTCACATAAAACCCAGCACCCTGCCTTCAGAATTGATAAGGCCTGCCACAGGCGTGACTGATAGGTTTATACGTGCAGTGATACAAGGTAGATATAGTTAACCTGAATCTAAGTAAGGGGTGCATGCATCACCTTACACAGGCTGCAGTAGCAGACCTGTGGTGTCAGTTTGAGTGGTCTCTCAGGGGTGGCACAATACATGCTGCAGCCCCTGGGTGGCCTCTGGGATACCTATGCCCTGGCTACATAGTATACCATATACTAGGGACTTATAAGGGTACCCCAGAACCCAATCTGGAGTGTACCTAAAGTACATGCAATCAATTTAGGGAGAAAGCAGATAAACTGGGGTCCTGATTGGCAGGATCCCAGTCAGAATAGTTGAAAACCAGCAAAATACCAGGAAAAAAATTGGGGGTAAGCATGCAGTCAGATTCCACCTTCGTACAGTGATTTCCTGGAGTCCTCTCTGATCGATCCAAGGAGTGCACATTTTAGACTTTTCTTGAGGGCGCAACACAAGCCGCTAGGGCGCTGGAGGGGGGAAGCTGGGCCATTCTTTTGGGTGCCTCCAAATTGATCAAGGGTGGCCCATTTTGTCCCAAAACCAATGAATATCTTTGTGATATAGAAGCCTCAGGTGCCTTTATTCACAGTCTGCAGGGGGTCCCACACATTTGACATTACGCCACTGATTTTCTTGTCTATATTCTTATTGAAGGGCTCTTAATTCTTCCTGTAGGGTTGCGTACAATCTCTGGCATATTAGAAATCGTAAATGCTACATTGTTACAGTGCGTTCTAGTCGATAAAGAGGCCAGCACACGAAGGCAGTGATTGGCGGAGGATGTTGTTTGTTTCAGTGAACACATTGCAGATTTTGGTGGACCTCACTGTGTTTATTTAAATTAAGGGTGTGTAGTTTGTGGAATAACTCAGGGCCATATGTATGACGAAGTGGTGGAGCATTCCGTTAGCCTCCTGGGCTTAACGACACGCTCCGCCACTTCCGAAACGCAAGGCTGCACCATATTTTCAAGGATGTGGTGCAGCCTTGTCGTTCACCCCGCGATGGCGCTAAGTTTCACAACTTAGCCCCAATGCAGGCACCCTTGCGCTATGGTGTGCAGGGGAGGATTGGTTATGCGTAGGAAGGTGTCCCTTCATGCAAATAACCAATCCTAACATGCCATTTTCTAACTTTCATGTGTGCTGCTTCATGCAGCCCACATGAAAGTTACAAAATGGCATTTTTAAATAGGTTTCTTGATGTACAGGAACACCTTCCCGTATATAAGCAAACCATGACATTTTGCTTTTTCCATGTGTGCAGCACAAGGCAGCACACATGGAAAAAACAAAAATGAGGAGAAATAATGTATTTCTCCTCGTTTCGCAACCTTAAGACCAGGGTTTAACTGGTCTTAAATTTGGCACTGCCTCCTATGTACGGCACCCTTGTACATAGGGGGGCAGCGTCAAATACAATGGTTGTTGCGGTGGATCGCCCACCACAACACCTTCTGCACGCCCTTTCATGCTAAACATAGCGTGAAAGGGGGCCTTATGTGCAAGGCAATGTTAAGCAATGTAAGTGGCTTAAAACTGCCTTCTACATAAGGCAAACCCTATTGCCACGGGAACATCAAAAAAAGTGATGTTCCCGTGGCGATAGGGACTAGAACATATACCCCTCAGTTTGTTGACTGCTTGTTGTATCCGAGGCAGCGTTAGTCTTCTGTCCGCGGGTTCTAAATTTAGTACCAAAATTACCATTAAGTTTTGTAATTTTAATGCCTGCCATTTAAGCATTAGAACAATTCGATGCCTGAAATGTGCTGTAACAATAGATACTTCACTCCTTTTTTTTCACTAACTCTACACGGCCAGTTAATAATTATTGTAAACATAATAAAAAATATGTGTATGATATTATGATAGCATACCAGGATGCATCAGAGGGAATATAGCAAAGCCCAAACCTGTTGCAGATCTTCATGTGCCATGTCCTAAACTTTGTGTGCGCTATGCCGTCTCCAATTGTAACAGAGCAATAGATTATCATTGTTTGCCCGCGTTCAATGCTCTGCAAACATTTTAGACAAAATAAACTATTTACAAAAAAAGAAATGCTGGATTATTTTTTATTGCAAGAAAACATTCTAACGCCCCCCACCCCCCAAAATATCCCTTGTAACAAAGAACTAGTTAGGGAAATTGCTACCATTACATTATAATAACAACCATTTTTATTAGTCGATGGTTCCCTTCATGGATTAATAAACTAACGACAGCGGCATGTCCTGCCTTTGTCAACAGAAACGACTTGCATTATTCATAGGATGGCCTCCTCTATGCATATAAAACACACGAAAGCTGCAGTGTAACCTGTGTATGGATTTATGCATATATTACCATTGATTTCTTCATGGCACACATCTAAATTCCACCGCTTAGATACTCAATTATATTATGCTTAAGGGATGCTTGATCTCCTCGAAAGGTTTGCAAATGTGTGATAAATATAAGATGTACAAATAAAACATTCAATATCAAGAAAAGTTTCATGTCTGAATTAAATGAGTCTGTATGTTGAAATATATATTCCTGAAATTGTCTCATCGATTAGGAAAATCTCTCCAAATATCTTCAAGGTTACACCTGCCACTATGTCTCAATGCATCTATGACATTGAAGAGACATAACTCAGTGGTTTGTCGCACAATCGATAATCGTCATATTTGGGCGTAATAGGCAGCTGTGAGCAGTAAGGCGCGCACCACGCACTTCATAAATATTAATCAGGCGAGAACAGCCAGTGCACCTCACAGAACCTTAGTAAATGTTGGACCAGCGGCGTTCATGGTACATCAGGCTTCGATTTCTGAATTCAAATTGTAATGCGTCAAAATTGTGATACTTATTCCTTAGAGAGGCATCCCTTCAACATGGCGCATTGTAAATGGGAATATTGGGGACCAATACTGATATCTGGAACTTTTGTCTTCGCCTCCCTGTTTCTGCAGCTCGGACACATGAGAGGTAAAAGGCTGTCTGAAACTGACGGGCTTATTTACAAGCCCAAAGTGTAGTGGCGCGGTCTAGTTGACGCACGTCACGTACAGGCGTGACGTGCGACCACCATATTAGGGATGCACGCGCAGCGCGAAAGAGAGAGCGCGAATTTACCGAGACTGAGTAGATGCAGCTCGCGCTCTTTGGGGCAGAAATTATTAATAAATACACAATTAACCAACTACTGTCCAGCGTCCTCATTGGGGAAGAACACAGCATTACAATGGCGACGAGGGTGGGATGCTAGACCCCCCACCCCCTGCACAGAACCAGCCCACCAAGGGAACAGCATCCATAGGTGGCTAGAGGACAAGCAGCAAGGGACAGGACCACGAGACACCTGGTACCAAGAGGAGCAGGCGGCCGAGAAGTGACCAGCAGCCCCCACACAGGTACCACACCCCAAAGAGCGTGGCAGAGCACAGCACAGCCCAGAGGAGGTACTTACCTGCCCGAAGGGGTAGCCCAAGCCCCACAGACACAAAGCAAAGTGCGCCGGAGCACGCTGCGACCCACCAGGCAGGCAGGACCGCGCTGGATCCCCCAGGCAAGATTGAGGGGGCGGACGAGGGCAGCCCTCAAGCGCAAACAGTCAAGGAAGAACAGGACAACGCGCCGGGAAGTCCCAGAGGCCAAGAGAGCGCATATCCCGCGATCAAGAGCGAGAAAATGAGTGCGCAGGCGGGGTACGCGATGGCGCCAGTGCAGTTCCTGCCCAGACCAGGGGAACCACTTATGAAGTGGGAAGACTGGAGGGAATACATCGATAATTTCATAGGAGTCCTGGAGGATGAGAGTGAGGAACAATTTAATCCCAAGAGGAAGAAACGCATTTTATTGCTCAACCTGGGCCCAGAAGGCCTGAGAATTTACAAAAGCCTAGTGCCAAAGGAGAGAGGAAGCACCGACGTGGACGTGTATGCCCATGCCATCGAAGACCTGAACGAACACTACAGGCCGGCGGTATGCGTTTCAGTGGACAGGTTTAATTTTCAGCAAAGGAAACAACGCCCGGGAGAGACCGTTGAGGAATATGTTGCAGCCTTGAAGAGACTAGCGGCCACGTGCAAGTATGACAATTGGGAAGAGGAGTTCATCAAAGACCAGGTGGTGATGCATACCACGTGCACATCGGTGCAGGACAAGTTGTGGGCCAGCGGGGATACCACCCTAAAGGAGGTGATGGTAATAGTCAAAAGGGCAGAACTGGCGCGCAGGTGTGCGGAAGCAACGAGGAAAGAGACAGCCCCCAACGCCATGGTGAACAGAATAGGTGAGGAAGAGCCACGCAGGGACTATAAGAACAAGGGTGCGGCAGCAAAGGGACCCAAAAAATGGCAAGGCAACCCAGGCCCTCCAGGGAAACAGGTGGGTAGTAGCAAGAAACCATGCTATCGGTGCGGGAGCTGGTCGCACGAGGCGCACGACAGGAAGTGCCCAGCATTCCGCGCCAAATGTTTGTACTGCGGCATAGTGGGCCACTATGAGAAGGTGTGTCGGAGGAAGTCCTCGAAGAGCATGGTGAAGTATGTCGGACAGGAGGACGAAGAACAAGAGGAAGGCGCAGAGGATGACGTCGTCACAATCATCTACATAGAAGATCAAGCACTAAGCGTAGATGGCCAAGTGTTGAATGTAGACGGCAAGAGAACGATGAAACCGGTCCTGGAGATGCTGATTGGCGGAATACCGATAAAGGTCGTGGCTGACACCGGATCACCCTACACCATCATCCAAAGAGCGGTGTGGGAGGAGAGTTTCGCACCACACTTAGGCCCACAACTGGAGAAGTTGGACATCCGCCCAGTGACGTACAACGGGGACCGCATTCCCATGGCAGGATTCAGACCATTAGATTTTAAGTTTAGAGGCCGGTCAGCCTTCTGCAAACTGTACATATCTGAGAGAGGACCCTCGGTCCTAGGATGGCTCGACCAAGGAGACCTGGGCATCAAGCTGGACCCAGGGGGCAAGGAACAGATACTACTCACAGAACCGGGGACCTGGCCCGACCTAGACAAATGGAAGGAAGAGTACCCCAAGGTGTTCGGAGGCACAGTTGGAAGGATGGAAAAATTTGCACACAAGATAGTCCTGAAGAATGATGCAGTACCTGTCGCCCACAAGGTGAGGAATGTGCCTCTGGCGGTGAGGGACGCAGTGCAGGAAGAACTTCTGGATCTGGAACGGAAAGGGATCATAGAACCTATCACGTGCGCGGAGTGGCTTGCACCCCTAGTGGTAGTGAAGAAGCCCAGCGGGAAGATCAGGCTGTGTGTCAACCTACGGGAGTTGAACAAGAGCATAGTGGTGGAAAAGTTCCCCTTACCCCGGATCGAGGAAATGTTGGCCAGAACCATGGGAGTCAAATGGTATTCCACAATAGACTTAACCTCCGCCTACCACCAGATCGCCCTGCATCCGGAAAGCCGAAAACTCACTTCCTTCATCACCCCATTCGGGTGCTACCAGTTCCGCCGCATGCCGTTTGGGCTGGCCTCGGCGGCTGCGGTGTTCCAAAAGTTGATGCACCAACTGTTCAAAGATACTGAAGGAGTCCAATATTTTCAGGATGACATCCTGGTAATGGGGCGAGACAGGCCAGATCACGACAACAAACTGGGAAAGGTGTTGAAGATCCTTGAGAATAAGGGCCTCACTGCCGAATGGACCAAGTGCCGGATAGGAATGGAGTCCGTCACGTACCTGGGGCATGAGATAGGGGTGCGAGGAGTCACCCCGAAAACAGACAATGTGAGAGCCATCTGCGAGGCGCCACCACCGTCCAACAAAGAAGAAGTCCGATCGTTCCTCGGAATGGCGGAATATTATAGTAAGTTCGTGCAGCACTTCGCATCCAAAACCCATCACATGAGGCAGCTGACACGGGACAACACGGAATTCTGCTGGTCGGAGGCGGCGCAAAGTGAATTCGAGATTGTCAAGAGAGAGGTGGCCGGAGCAGTCCCACTCCAAGGATACGACCCCCAAGGAACCACGGTACTAACCACGGACGCCAGCGACAAGGGACTGGGCGCTGTCCTTATGCAAGATCGAGGTCAAGGGAGGATGGAAACGATCAGTTTTGCATCCCGCACGCTCAGTGAGACCGAGAAGAAGTACAGTGTAATTGAAAAGGAGATGCTGGCGGTCGTATGGGCCATGACCCGGTTCAGGCAGTTCTTGTGGGGCACACGGTTCTTGTTAAAGACAGATCACAAACCCTTACTGAAGGTGCTAACGTCCAGCGGACACGCAAGTGCAACGCCGCGGATCTCAAAGATGACCCTCAAGTTGCTAGAATTTAGGTACGATGTAGAACACATCCCCGGCAGCAGAAACAAGGTGGCAGACTACCTGAGTAGAGCGGCTGCTATGGACCAGACGGGAGAGAACCAAGAAGGGGCAGAAAAAATGGTGGCACTCATGGAAGACCAAGAGAAAACCATTGGGCATCTGGAATGGAGGCAGGCCTATGGGAAAGATCAAGTCCTTGAGGAAGTAAAATCCTACATCACAAAGGGGTGGCCTGAGAAGAGACTGACCCGTGGAGGCCTCAACCCCTACTTCGAAGTCAGAGAGGAGTTGTCGATGGACGACCAAGGAGTGTTTGTATACAGAGGGGAGAAAGTCATCCCCCCAGCAGAAATCATCCCCCAACTATTGGACATGCTCCATGAGGGACACTTGGGGATCCGAAAACTGAAACTAAGGGCCAAGCAAAACTACTGGTGGCCAGGGATGGACGTGAGGGCCGAGAGGCACGTCAGAGACTGCCCCCAGTGCCAAGGGGCAGACAAAACGCTCAAACCACTCCGCCCAGCCCTGGGCAAATTTGACCCCCCAAGGAATCCGTGGGAGGAGTTGTCCGTGGATATACTGGGCCCTATCCTGGATGGGCATGGAGTCCAGAAGTATGTGTGTGTCATGGTGGACAGGTACTCGAAATGGCCAGAGCTGAAAATAGACGAGGCAATAGACACCGAGACCATCATAAAGTTCCTGGCGGACACGTTCGTAAGGGAAGGGATCCCGAAGTCCATCTTAAGCGACAATGGCCCCCAATTTAAATCAGAGAAGTGGAGTAACTTTATGCAAAGAAACGGAATTCGAGCAAAGCACACGTCCATATACCACCCAGCTGGGAACAGACTTGTGGAGCGATTTAAAAGAGTGGTAATGGGCTCTGTGCAGGCAGCCATCTCCAACAACAAGGACTGGGAAAGAGAGATTGAACGCATGGTGTGGGCGTACAGGATCACCCCCACAGGGACAGGGTACAGCCCTTTCCAAATACTGAGAGGCCGCGAACCATTCACCCGGGACAACCGCGTGTAGAGGGAAAGAGTCATAACAAGTGAATGGTCCCCCGCGGTTGTGCGAGCCAACCTGGAGAAAGTGCAAGCCGTTTACTCTAGACACTACAACGCCCGGAGAAATGTGAAGGAGACCGAGCTGGAGAAAGGGGAATGGGTGCGAGTAAAACTGGCCACACTAAGGAGGAAGGGAGAGAGTAAATACAGCAAGCCCCTGCTAGTCAAGGAAGTGAGGGGTAGAGCGGCTTTACTGAGTGATGGCAACGTGTGGTCACAGGATCGCATGGCTAGATGCAGCGGAGTGCAAGGATGGGACCGAGGAGGAGAGGACCCAGGAGATGGAGAAGAAGGTTCTCAGGAACAAGAACGATCAAATGGAGAGTTGGAGGTGAGCGAAGGAGAACAGCGGAGAGAGAGAATAGACTATGGTGATCAAGGGCTGGCTGGTGAAGCGGGAATGAGCAGGCGAGATTGAGGCGCGACCGCGCTTGAGAGTGGAGGAAGGAGCGAAGAAACGCAGGAGAGAGCGATCCCGCCTGACCCCCCGAGGCTCACACGGAGTGGTAGAGCGGTGGTTAAGCCTACCAGATTTCGAGACTTTGATATGAGCGACGGACAGTGAGTTTAATGTGTGTTGGGTAAAAAGGGGAGATATGTAGTGGCGCGGTCTAGTTTACGCACGTCACGTACAGGCGTGACATGCGACCACCATATTAGGGATGCGCGCGCAGCGCGAAAGAGAGAGCGCAAATTTACCGAGACTGAGTAGATGCAGCTCGGCGCTCTTTGGGGCAGAAATTATTAATAAATACACAATTAACCAACTACTGTCCAGCGTCCTCATTGGGGAAGAACACAGCATTACACAAAGCACCACTGGTACGTCACTTTTTCCCATATTAAAAGTGACGCACCAGCAGCGCTACGGGCATGTAAATAGGCCTCTCGATGCTTCACTGACACTGCAGCTATCATAATGCATTCTCTCAGTAAATTGTAAATCTTAAGGCATGCAGCACCTTCTACCGTTCCCCAGCCCTTGCGATCGCAAGGGGATGCAATGTACCTTGGGGCATATTTACAGGCCCCTTGCGACATCTTTACGACACCATGCGTCACTTCTGTGATGCAGCGGCATCGGAAACAATGCGCCAGTTTGCAACAGATTTACAACGTAATGCATCTAGTGAGATGCATCACGTTACAAAGCCCTGCGCTACAATATACCTGCGTCAGGTATAATGTATGCAGGGTGGGCGTTCCGTCGCAAGGAAGCCCCGTAAAAGTGATGTAGTGAAACCTTCAAGATTTCAACGAGTCACTTTTACGTCCCTGCTGCATCAAAACCTTACGCCTGCTTGTAGCAGGCGTAAGTAGTGACGCAGCACAATAGGTATAGGCCGCCCCTGAGCATTTCTGGAGTTCGTCACGCTTGCGAGATGCACTAGTCCTTGTAAATCTGCCCCTTTGTATTGCCATATTCAAATTGCAGCGTACAATTGTGTAGTGCAGATTTATATTTCACATTTGCAAAATGACCCTATTAGCTTTGCAGATGCAAAATTCGTTTCTGATTTTGGCTTCCAAAAGTTTGTCATAAATTCCCCAGTAGTTGAAGCAATAATATAATCCAACTGCAGTCAACCATCTGTGAATGCTTATTATAATGGTAATTAAAACAAGTAAGAGTACTGTTTGCAGTTACTCCTTTCCCTATCCTGTGCACCCTCCGATCAATTTTCACCCCACTTAAATTGTCCAGAAATATTATTAGTGTATTTTTGTGTCTGATTTCATTTTATTTCAAACGCTTCAACTGTATTAGCCTGGTGTACAGTACAAAAATAAAGGCCATATTTACAAGGGATTAACCCCACCAGAACATCATTTTTTCCGACGTTCTGGTGGCATAAAGCCCTTTGCCTTTATTTACAAGGTGGCATTAGGCCACTTAATGTGGCTGAACGCCTCCTTGTAAATAATGTCCCTATTTATGCAGCACTTAGAGTGAAAGGGGCGTGCAATGGGTTTTGCAGTGGGCGCTCCACTGGAATACCAATTGCTTTTTGACGCTACTCAATATTTTCAAAGTATAGATCAGCGCCAAAAATATTGCCAGGTACTACCTGGTCTTAAGCAGGCAATTCGACGCGAAATGTTTCATTTCTCATCTTATTTTGTTCTTTCCATGTGTGCTGCATTGTGCAGCACACAGAGAACAGGAAATAGCCTGTAAAGATTGTTTATGTTTAGGAAGGTGTCCCTTCCTGTACATAAACAATCACCCCTGCAGGGCAGGCACCCTTGCAACATGGTGCAAGAAGGATCACTGACAAAATATCGAAGGTCAAAAAACCGACCTACAAAAATATCGAAGTAAAAATATCGATATCAAAAATATCGTTATTAAAAATGTGTTTTTTTAGTTAAAAAATATGTAAAATAAACTAAATAATACTTATAAATAAAATAAACATAATTACAAATATTTCATAATGTTTAAAATTTAAAAAGTAATATATAAAATTTAATGAAACATTAATTAAACATACACATATAATAAATACTATATAAACATACTTAATATTTAGTTTTAATAATTATTTGCATAACTTATAAATTATTAAAATATATTATAAATTACAAATACATCTATACACATCAAACAATAACCAATAAAAACTAAATAATTATGTATAACAAATAAAAAAAAAATTACTTCTCAAAATTTTTAAATTAAGTATATACTACATTAACTAAAATAATACAAAATATATTGTATAGCAGAGGAAATAAAACTAATAATCCAACTTTAAAAATAACAAGAGTAAAGATAATGTTGGATAGCGTAGGGCTTAAATTTACTATTCCCACTCCAGGGAGTGCAACAGTAGGGAAAGCGTTGGATAGCTTAGGGGTATAAATTACTATTTCCACGCCAGAGAGCTCAACAGTAGGGAAAGTGTTGGATAGCGTAGAGGTTAAAATTACTATTCCTACTCCAGAGAGTGCAACAGCAGGGAAAGCGTTGGATAGCGGTAAGGTAAAAATTATTATTCCCACTCCAGGGAGTGCAACAGTAGGGAAAGTGTTGGATAGCGTAGGAGTATAAATTACTTTTCCCAATCCAGAGAGTGCAACAGTAGGGAAAGTGTTGGATAGAGTAGAGGTTAAAATTACTATTTCCTCTCCAGAGAGTGCAACAGTAGGGAAACCGTTGTATAGCGGCAGGGTAAAAATTACTATTCCCACTCCAGGGAGTGCAACAGTTGGGAAAGCGTTGGATAGCGTAGGAGTATACATTACTATTCCCATTCCAGAGAGTGCAATACTAGGGAAAACGTTGGATAGAGTAGGGGTTAAAATTACTATTCCCACTCTAGAGAGTGCAACAGTAGGGAACGTGCTGGATAGCGTAGGTGTAAAAATTACTATTCCCACTCCAGAGAGTGCAACAGTAGGGAAAGTGTTGGATAGTATAGGGGTATAAATTACTATTCTCACTCCAGAGAGTGCAACAGTAGTGAAAGCGTTGGATAGCGGGAGGGTAAAAATTACTGTTCCCACTCCAGTTAGTACAACAGTAGAGAAAGCGTTGGATAGCGTAAGGGTAAACATTGCTATTCCAATTCCAGAGATTGCAACAGTAGGGAAAGTGTTGGATAGTGTAGAATAAAAAAATAACAAACTTATAAATATAATAACTGTTTAAATAAACAATTAATAATAATAAATACTTAATAAAAACATAATCACCAATGAATACTTAATTAACAATGAACTAATAATAAATACCAATAAATAATAATTAAAACATATGAATGACCAAATAATACATATTGATAAATAACATATTTTAATACAACAATAAATAATTAATAAAGATGAATCACCAATTAATAATTACTTATTAATATAATAATTAAACTAAAATACTTACCAATTAATTATGAAACTACAATAAACAAATTTGCATAACCAAAAAATGATACATTATAATAATTACCAATTAATAATTAATGTCCAATAAATTAATTATCAACAGCCCAAAAAAATGATAATTATTTAATTACATTTCAATTACTTCAAAAACTATTCCTCTATAAACACACAACACACTCCAGTAATAAAATAATGCACTTAACATAATTATCAATTAATCAATTAATAAAAACGAATTACCATTTAATAACAAATCAATTACCAATTATTAATTAATTAACACTTATATAATTACCAAAACCAATTATTTAAAATAAAGTATTACTAAATCACAATTAAATTACTCCCCATCCTAGTCCCCTATAAACCCCCAACCCTCTACAGAACTAAAATGCAAAAATTAATTAAAATTAATTCATAATTCCTAAAAATAATTATGAATTTAGTATAATTAAATTACTTCCTACCCTATTCCCCTATAAACACACAACCCGCTACGGTACTAGAAAACAAAAATAACTTAACAAAAACATTATTAACATATAAAAATGTTATACATATATTTTGAGCCAAGTAGAAAACTTAACAAAACACATATAACACATACACATTAAATATATATTAAAATACATAACAATAATATACATATCGATATTAGTAACATCGATATTAGTAACATCATTATATTTGATATCGATATTACTAACTTCGATATTACTTACATCGATATAAAAAAATCAATATTACCTACCTTAGGGTCGATATTCTGTCCATCGATATTCGAAACATCGATACTCTGTCCCTTCGATATTGTGACATCGATATAAGTGTAGGTCACATTTTTTTTTCTCGGTATTTAGACTCTGCTCACCCTTGTAAATACAGCACATCCCTGTGTTTTGAAACTGACCGAGCGTGGCGTTACCAGTTTTAGCGTAACACCGCGCTCCGCCAGTTTCTAGCAAATATGCTCCCTAGTGTCGTAAAGCCTGAGAGACTGACAATGGAAGATACGCTCAGACATGTATTCAGACTTGTATCTGTTCTTATAATTGCATCCAGACCAGTCCTTCCAAACCTTTTAGAACCACAACCTGATATTTAGATCAACAAAATTGTGCAACCCACCTTGCTTAAAACGACATGATATGAGTGATGTTTTATTTTGCCTAAAGCACCATGTGGTAGCCCACTGTCATTTACACACAGCTCATTTTCCATTGAAATGGCCACTTCATTTGCTCGGACATATAGTTTTAATGATAAAACTATATTGCACACAAATGATAATGAATAGAAATAAGGTTTCAGTGAAGATTTATCATTTGTATGTCCCCAAATAAAGTGTCTTGAGTTGTTTTGACCTTATTAGAATCTTTGGGCCTGATGTATAGTTTGGCAGACAGGTTACACTGTCACAAAATTGATGGATATTCCAATCGCTGTATTACAAGTGCAATCCATCCAATGACAGTCGTAATACGGCAGACTGGATAGCCGTCACATTCGTGACAGAGGAACACATCCGCCAGACTCTCAATCAGGCCTTTTGTTTCAATGTTTATAAAACAAAAATGTGCTTATTTTTTTCTTTCCTAAATGCTCAATGTGTATTGTTAGTTTACAGGTATGTACATTTTTGTTGTGTGTTACAAAAGAAAATTACATCCTACAGTCTTTCCTTTCACACTCCCTGTACTCAAGCAAGTTTCTCACTTAATTCACTTTACATTTCTTTCTCAGGCTAAAAAGGGAGAGGAGCTTTTGAACACCAATCCCCATGTAAAAACATAATCAACAATTTGTCAGAAGACATAGCTTGACATTTGACCTCTGCCATTGAAGCACAGGAAATGTGACAAGATAAATAAAGAATTTAAAGGCATCTTTATTTATTGCTTGGCCTTTCGCTATCCAACAAAAATCCTCATGTGAACCACTAGTGGACACCAACCCACAATTTAGCAAACACTGATCTAGACAAAGTAACCAACTACATTTTGTAGTATGTAAAGTAGTACTCCAATCGTACTACTTATTTGCTACAAAATACAGTTTAGAAACCCACAGTTGGAGATCTCCACTTCCACTTCCACTTCTAACTTTTCTTTCTGGCATTCTCTGTCCCAGTGACAGAGATCTCTTCAAAAGTAAGTATACTATTTTATAGGCTCATGTCAGCTGAGGCTCAGTCCAGCTGCTGTGTTGAAAGTGTTGGGATGATATGTCAAGCAGGGGCCAAGTAAAAGGGTGGATTCCAAACTGCTTTTTCCCCATGTTAATTCCCTTAGAGATTTTAGATATGACTACAGCCCGAACTGCTAGATGGAATTGCACCACATTTTTCAGAAAGGTAGCTCTTAGTCCAGAAAAAGCCCTTTTTGTTATTTTGTGTAAATCCTTTCAATAGTTTGAGATATTTAAAGAAAAACACATTTGTATATCTAGAGGCATGAATACTTCGCAACGAATCGAGAATGTATGCGCAACCAGGAATGTCATAAGTGACTGACCACAACCTGAGCAGAAAGTTGTGGTTGCCATTTTGTGTAACGGGACATGGGCCTGATCAAAAAATGTTTTGTTTCCCACATGCAATGTTTGAGGATGCATTGCGATAGTCAGCTCAGCCCCGGGTAACATCACAACAAATTTGTGGGTCTCGCTAAAAATGTTTTAAAATAAATACATTCACTGACACATATATATTCACACACAGCATACCCACAGTCTCTTACACCGACTTACAGACCCACTCAGAGACTCACGCACGCAGTCATTGACCCACTCAGAGACTCATGCATCCACTGACAGACCCACTCAGACACTCATGCGCCCACTCACACAATCACTCAGAGACTCACACACTCACTCACAGACTGGCGTAGAGACGTATACACTGACACACACCTACTCAGAGACCCACGCACCCACTCACAGACCCTCTCAGACACTAATGCACCCACTCACAGACCTACTCAAATACTGAAGCACCCACTCACAGACCCACTCAGAAACTCATGCAACCACTGACAGACCCACTCACTCATGCATCCTCTTGCTCACTCAGATCCATGCACCCATTCACAGACCCACAGAGACTCATGCACCTCTCACACACCCATTCAGAGATGCATATACTCACTCACAGTCCCACTCAGAGATGCTTGCACCTACTCACAGACCTACACAGAGACCCATGTACCCCCTCAGAGGCCCAGTGTGATACTCACACACCCAGTTACAGACCCACTCAGGCACTTTTGCATGTACTCACAGTCACACTCAGATACTCAGGCACTCACTCACTGAACCACTTAGAGACCCATGCACCCACTCACACACCCACTCAGAGGCTCATGAACCCTCTCATAGACCCACGCAGAGAGTTACACACATAGTTACAGAATTTGAAAAACAAAAAAGGGATTTAAAAAGAAAATGAACAAGTGTTTGGGAAATGAGATGGCTCTGGGAAAGGCCTTTATCTTTATTGTGTGTGGATGATAACTACACAAAAACAGGATGCAGTTTTTCAAGTTGTCGAGGAACACCCCTTTACCTCTCTCTGTGAAATGAACTCCATCATTTCTATAGATACCATCCATCTCAAAGCGTAAGTTGTTGTGGATAGAGCCCATGTTACAGTCTCTGAGGAATGCAAAAACAGTTTTATTGGCATGTTTCCTGGCTATGTCTCTCTGTGGACAGAATTCTTTTGGCCACTTACATTTCCTATTTTGGTGCAAGTTGGAGAATACCAAAGGAGTCTGAGATAAAAGTACAATTAATTGAGCAGAGGTATATTTCGTTAGGATTTCCAGTCCTTCCCCAGTAAATATGTCTAGGTCAACGCCAGCACGGTGCACATTCATGAGGTCAGGATGTTGGCAATCCGCAATGCTTTCAACCAAAGGCAGCAATTGATGCCACTTTAACACACTCTGGCTAATACAAGTTATGTCCACATCAGCTTAACCCTCGTCTTTTTCAATGCCACTCTTTCTAGCACTCTCTCTAGCCCAAAATACAAAGCTGTAATCCAAAATCTACCCTCTAGCCATTTTGAAGGCAAGGAGGAATAACACACAGGCGAAGGATGGAGCTGTATGAGACAGTTTTGAAAATGAAAAGCAGTTAAAATGGAGGACAGAACCACATTTAAAGAAATATATTTGATTGGATCATGTATATATAAAGGTTGATAAAATTAGGTAGTGTCTTTAAAGAAAAATTAAGTCAATCTGTGATTGGCTATGGACAAATAAAAAAAATGCAGTGCAAACTTGGATATGTTTTTAAATTGGAGTACTCAACCACACCTGTGGCTGTTCATTTCGAAACTAGTATGTTGCTTCTAGAATATGCTCTAAACGTGTGACCTTCTGGTTTCAAGAGAGTGTTGCAAAGGGGGTTGCTATGGAAACCCAGCTAAGAGACTGTAGGGGGAAGGGTATTAAACAGACTGTAGTGTATTAGTTAAAGTTAGATTGGTTTAGAGCCAACATCTATGAAGAAGGGTTTATTTTCCTGGTCAGGGGTTTCTTATGAAGTGTAGTGTAGTTTTAAATTATTTGAGATCAAAGCTAAATGTGTGTTTGGACTCCCATACTTATTTGTGAATTTGTCACAAAGTTACACGGAGGTCCACGCTGAAGTTCACAATGAATTCGCGAATATGCCAAAAACACTTCCAGATTGAGCTTATTTATTGAAGTACAAGAAAGGGTTAAGAAATACTGACCATTGAGAAGTAGACTAACAAAAGTAAATATGAAACAGACGTTTTTGATTTGCTAACTGCGACAATGTCACTAAGAACAAAGTTGAAAAGGTTGCCAATAATACTTGTTTTGTATGAGAGTGGTGTACCATTCTTATGCTTAGGTTTAACATTTTTTGTGAGAGTACAGTGCAACTGACAATGTCAAAAAACGCTACTGACCAACTCAATTAACAGGTATGTGAATTAGAGTGTAACTTAAGAAAATGCGACTGAAAAGATACATGTGCATGTGAGGTTGCTGAACGTGTGTATGATATATGCAAAAGTATTGAGAGTGAATGTGGGTATTTGTGAGTGGGTGTGTGTTTGTTTTTTGTAGGTTTATGAATGGTGAATGTGTCTTTCTGAGTCTGAGAGAAGGTCAATGAGTAGCCTTTAATAAGGTATTGCTCTTGTGTGTTCATGTGTACCTTTACTGCATAGTTAAATTGTAAATGCACACTGCTTGCTGAGCTTTACAGTGCTGTTTTACTATGTACTAGTTACCCCTTAGGTAGGGTGACGGTAAGTCATAGGGTGACCCAACTCCAGCAATGTGTCCTTTCACATGGGGCCATGTGAAAGGGCCTGTGTCAGTCTTATGCCTGCTGTGAGACAGACGTGAGATATTGACGCATTTGCACTCTATAAATGCCGCAGTGAAATCTCGTAGATTTCACTGTGTCACTTCTACAAGGCATACTTATGTGGGAACGCCTACCCTGCATACATTATACCTAATGCAGGTATAATGTAGCGAAGGGGTTTACAAAGTGACGCATCTGATAAGATGCGTCACTTTGTAAATAGGGCGCAACAGGGGGCATGGTTTACGCCGCCGATTCGTCACAAAAAGTGACGCAACAGAAGCCCAAAACTGTCGCAAGGCCTCATAAATAGGGCCCCCAGTGTCTCACCCATACAGCAACTCACATACATATTTACAAAACCAGAGTCACTCGTCCACAGTCAGACAGAGACAGAGGCACTTACACATTCACTCACATGCCTATACATCACTTATATATTCAACACTAACAGAGCCAGCTGCACACCCTTTTATATACCTCAATGCTCACTTATACAGCCAGTAAGAAATCCACTCAGCCGGTAAAATACACAACTAGAGACCCATAGACATACGAAGACAGCTAGCCATAGAGCGAAATAGTCACTTACACATCCAGTAGTGAAACTCCCAGAGAGAGACGGATATACTTATTTAGGATATACTTATTTAGATATGTACTGAAGTACTGATACTCTTAATCACCCATGCAGACAAGTAACCCTTTACACATGTGTTGGGCCTACTATAGCAGAGCTGGTGTGTGCAGCTTTACTGCTAGGTCTATTTGGCATTTAAAACTCCTTGCCAAGCTTTGACTTCCCTTCTAATACATAGAAGTCACCCCTATAGTAGGCTGTATGTAGGCCATGGGGCAGGGTGCTATGTGCTTAAAAGGAAAGACATGTACTTTGACGTTTTAGTGGGTCACATAAGCACTTCCAGACCCATATGCTCGGCTAAACTTCCAGTGTCCCACTCATAGTGCAACTCACATACGTATTTACAAAAACATAGCGGCATTCACCCACCCGGTCAGACAGAGAGTCACTTACTCATTCAGTCACATGCCCATACAGCTCTTTTGTATCCAGTAGTAACAGAGCTAGTTGCACACATAGGTATATACCCAAATGCTCACTAATAAAGACAGTAAGCAATCCATACAGACAGTTACATACACATATTGTGACATATAGAGATACTAAGACATCTAGTCAAATAGCAATATAGTCACTTACACATCCAGTGACACAGAGAGAGAGAGAGAGTTTGATACTCATATTTTGATATTTGCTGAAATACTGACACCCCAAAACACCCGTGCAGATAAGTAGCCCTATAAATATGTGTTGTGCCTTCTACTGCTGATCCTGTGTGTGCAGTTAAAATGCTAGGTCAAGCTGACATTTACAACTTGTTTCTAAGCTTCAAACTTCCCTTCTACTGCAGATAAGTTACCCCATGGGAGGGTGTACAGAGGACACAAGGCAAAGTGGTATGTGCTTAGATGATAAGACATGCACTTTAAAGTGTAAGTCAGTCACATATGCACTTACAGACCCCTAGGCATAGTTAAATATCCACTGCCCCACCCATACTGCTACTAACATTTGTATTTACTAAACCATAGTGTCACTCACATACCCAGTCAGACAGAGCCACTTACACACTCAGTCACATGCCCATACAGCAGTTATATATCCAGCAGTAACAGAAGGTACCAGTTGCACACCCAGTTATATATGCCAATGATCAGTAATACAGCCAGTAATCAATCCATCCAGACAGTTAGATACACATATAGGGACCCATAGAGATACAAAGACAGCTAGTCATATAGTTGCATAATCACTTACACATACAGTGACACACTGAGAGAGTTGATGATATACTAATTTACATATGTACTGGAGTTCTGATACGCCTAATCACCCATGCAGACAAGTAGCCTTTTACACATGTGTTGGGCCTGCTACAGCCCCACTTGTGCCTGCAGTTTTAGTCCTCGGTTAAGCGTGTATTTAAAACATTACAACGGACATCAGACGCCGACAGCCATCTTTTACCGTACCGCTATCCTTGCTGTGATCCGAGTTATCTCTCTCGTGGTCCGCAAAGGTAGCTTTGCCGCTCGCAATTCTACACGCGGCCAGGAATATCCCCGCTTGCACTATTTTGGGCTTTCCATTTGTCATCTCAGCCTATGAACTCGCTTAAGGGAATTTTGCATTTCCTAAAGTCATTGGGAGAATTGCCACGTTTCTTCAGCATATCTCGCTGCGGAATCGTTCCCCTCTTGTTGAGCTGCTCCACTGTAATCATATGTTCCAATTATTTTCCATTTATAAACAATATGATTATTTCATGAAGGTGACTCTGTTTCCGAAACTGAAAAGGATACATTTTAATTTTCTGAAAACCTTGCTGCACAACACAGAGGTTGTTTTAGAAATTAGCGAAAGACAGGTGTACGTCTACACTTTTTTAAAAATTTGTGTGGCTCCTGAAGAAGGCGTTGTTCTACGCCGAAACGCGCGCCGAGAAACATTCTCTTGCCACTCTCGTTTTATGTTTTATTGGTTACTGTTTTTCATTATTTAGCTTTATTGTGAACATTTATGTATTATTTTTATTGTGATGAAGAATTTTTTTATCTGAGTGCACCATTTGATGTTGCCTATTAAAAATTATGTGATTTTAATAATAACTTTTTGTATTAGTGATCTTCTCCTCCACATATATTAGTCCTTGTGTATGTATCCTAATTGCCTAGGAATTGTTGCATATATATTTAAAACAGTTTGCCATGCATTTAAACTCAATTTTTGTACATAGAAGTCACCTCTAAGATAGGCCATAGGTAAATGTACAGTGATGTATATACTAAAACACCTGGGTACACACTTATGCATACAATTACAAACCTAAGAACACACTCATGCATACACTACTACACCCTGGCACTTACTTATGCATATACGGACACACAGGCACTTAGGGAGGCACACACAAATGGTCCCAATGACACTGAACCATTCAGTAAGAAACCCAGGCACACACTGATTCATATACTGATACAATGAATCTATTGGTGTACCGGATTGATGTTTTAGAGAATTGAACGTTTTACTGGAGAAGATTAAGCTCTGATCTATCAAACTTTGTCTGGTAAACTATATGTATATTTTGCACATGCACTTTAAAATGGCCAATACTGCTTTCTACCTCTGACTGTTACAGAGATTTACATGAATAGAACATTCACTTAGTTAGGTGCTATCATAGATTGTACTGTATTCTATACTGTTCTAGGCCACACCTGGGTATGTCTTATTTAAACTCCAAAACTGTATGTACCTCGTTTTTCATTTGATTTTAAAGTAAATGAATTGTAAGCTATTTTCAAATGTGCTTTTATGGGAAAACTGGCCGAAATAAAGTTATTATTGAATTGCATTTCAGCACGCACAATGAAATTCGTTTTATTTTTTAACATTACTTCGGGTTGGCCGTGAGCTGGAGTTTACTACTCCCCCAATGTAACCCTCCCCCGCACAACCCAGCGGCACTCCCTCCACAGGCCGCTACTGGTGCTCCAGTAAGGAACCGACGCATCACCTTCCCCGAAGCAGGGAACCGACGCATCACCTTCCCTGCGACCCTTTTGTTTGTTTTGCGTGACGCATCCAAGGTACTTTGAGAGTAAATTCTTGCATTTACCATCTACATTGTACTAAGCTAGTTCTACCATTTTAAAGTCATATTCTTGATAGTGTATTGTGGATTTTTGTCGTTTGGCCTTGTGTTAAGTTTAGTAAAGATCACTAACTTTTCTAAACAGGTGTGGTGTCCATTTGTAGTGTTTTCACTGCATTACTTTATGTGTTCACAAATGTTTTACACACTGTCTCAGAGATAAGCCTGTCTGCTCGTGCCAAGCTACCAAGAGGGTAAGCATGGGTTATCTAGGAGTGTTTCCCCCTTTCCCTGACTAGAAGCTAGTGTGCATATTTGGACAAAGGTGCAAACCACTGCCAACTAGAGACTCCCATTTCTAACAGAAATTCTTGTGTAAGACCAACTTATAGGCATGGCATGGAAGGGATATAGAGGGAGGGGGTGGAAAGTGTATCAATACTTGGGTATTCATTTTAATACCTGCATATTTATATTTGTACATTAAAGTAAATCACTATTAATTATTATGGTGTGGATATTTTAATTTAACACCAACTTTTAGGTACTGGCTGGAAAGGAAATAGAGGTTTTGGATAGGTAAGTTTATTAACATTTCGGTATTAATTTTAACACCTGAGTATTACTGTTTGTACATTTTAAAATATCAATATTAAACATGGCTGTTGTATTGTAACACCAACTTTTGGGCACGGGATGGAAGGGATATAGGGGTATTAATACTCAATGTTGAGATAATACCATAGAATTTATTTGAAGTCAGTGTAGCTTTTTGGTCAAGATCAGAAGCAAGGAAGAGTTGCAGTCAGGTAAGAACTATTTTATTATGTTGTAAAAGTGTATGTTCCTAACTTTATTGGTAGGACAGTGTCTGGAGGAAGTTATATGTTAGTGAGTGCAGTATTATATATTTTTCGGGTATTTACAGTTTTTGATTCCAATGCAGGTTGCGTTCATATGCCCACTCAAGGGTGGTTATTTTTTACAATATGGGTTTAAAAAAGTGCATATAGAAATAACAAATACGTTGTTTTACCTAGTTAAACTCAAAACAACGGGCCTGATTCACAGAACTAACTTAAGACAAAATACAAAATGTACTACCATTTTGGTATTCAGAGAAGGCACTTACTCATTTTGGTGTTCATAGAAGGCACTTACTCATTAATGAGTAAGTGCCTTCTGTGAATACCAAAATTAGTAAATGGTAGTAAGTTTAGGATTTTGTCTTAAGTTAGTTCTGTGAATCAGGCCCAATATTTAAAAGGTTTTGCTATGTGTTTTTGAACCAATTTGGATCGGAACAGACATTATGTCGATGTAGGACAGAGATGGAAAGTCATTTGGAGATTTTGACATGGAATTCAATGGTGTGGAAAGAGGCATTTTTTGGTTTTCAGGCACGGTACAACACATTTCTTTTTTACATTGAGATCTACACCCAGGAGAATCAGTGTGATCAGATCATCCCTGAGATATTTTGTTGGGTCCTCACCCACAGGTTACACATCATCAGACCCACACTCTACTCTCCAAGTGTTGGTGGGCAAGTTTAACCCATTCGTAAGTGGAGCGCTTAAACTACAAAAAGTTTTTTTGTAAGTGTACTTACTAGGGCACATAGATGGTACTGTGTGGGAGTAAACTGTCACTGGTGTCCTCCTCTCTCTGTGGTGCCTTTGGTCATGAGCAAGTCAGTGTACCACTGATCACAAATTGGGGGGTGGCTACATTTATACGTTTCTGTGTAGAATTCCAAATTTCAAAAGAAAATATGTTTTGCAATGTATTTTTAGCAAGAGTAAAAATATTACTTAATGTGAATCTATTTTGTTGACTGCAATTAGATGAATGTATATGCTTTCTTACACATTACGACAGCCATTTTGATTGGGCGCAAGTGGCACAGAATGGGTTAAAATAGCTGCTGGAGAAACAGGATTTCTGGACAAACATTTATTTAAGTGATACAAATTTTGAGATATGAGGCTTTGTGTGTGAAATATGTTTTGTGTTACATTGCGTGATGTTTTCTATTATCAACTTTGCATTGTAAATGTTTTTAAAATCTTTTTTTTACTAAAACGTTGACTTTTACAGTACTTATTGTTTTTGTTGTAATGATTTGCATGGTAATGGCATGCGTGGCAATGGAACTTTCAATGTATTCCTATGTATATGCATGCTAGTGACATGCGTGGTTAAGATATGCATAGTTCAGGTAGGTTTGTCCTTTAGACCGCATTGTTTTGGCATGCATGTTAAAGGCATTCGTTGTTATGTCTAGATTTCGCCTCAGCTATTTAAAGAAGACTGTGGCAAAGATTGAAATGTCTGTGTTTTATTGCAGCGATATTGCGTATTGTCATTGTGTTTTACTAAGACACCACTGCTTAAATAAGAATGAGTCAAAAAAGAGGTTGAACAATCCATTGTCAAACAAAGGTGTTTGCTAGTCCTGCTTTTTAATTGATTTAGATGAACAACATTGATAGAGAAGGACTAACTTCAGTGCCAGATGTGGCTATGTTTCAGGGTCTTTCAGTGTTACTACATGCTGTTGACTCTTTCTTGATTGATAGAATCCCAAGAGTGCTGCCACAAACCCAGCTATGTGCTAAGGAAAGCAGTTTCACCAGAAATAGACTGAAGATCAGCAGGAACACTACTGAGTCATCAGCAGTGTTTCTGCATGCTGATGACTCTTTCTTGATTGATAGAATCCCAAGAGGGCTGCCACAAGCCCAGCTATGTGCTATGGAAAGTAGTTTCACCAAAAATGGACTGAAGATCCACACCAACAAATCAGTTAGGTTCATCAGGAACCAAAGCAAGCACACTAGAGCTGTTAACCTGGGGGGCACTAAGCTGGAACAACAGTACTCTTTTCCCTATCTGAAATTGACCCAAATGAGATAAACTATGCTAAATGGCTGCTTATTCTCCAAGGTGGTTTTCACTTTATAGCCTTGGTGTCTGATGTAAGTTACAACAGTGTCAAGAAACATGACAACTGGCAGCAGTAAAAAGACATACTGAAAGGGCAGATCCACATCCAAATGGAATGGTTGATAAAACATGGAAACAGCACACAGGAATGAAACCCAATGTAGATATATATACTTGTGGATAGCGAAAGCCAAACACCTTGGTTTGGAATATAGCCTTTTGGGTTCTAATCCAAGCTTAGTGTTTTTGAGAGGTTTGCATGGTGTGGTTAAGAAAGGATTGATGGCCAAGAGATGATAAACCTTAGAAAGATACTATGGGTATGGTCACAGGGTATGTATGATATTGTGCAATGTCCTCAGTCTTACTTGCCAATGCTTACAAAAGCACATGAAAGGAGATTCTAAACAACAGCTAGACATTTCCAAATTCCATTTGGAACCTTTCCAAATACCAAACTTGTGTACATGAGCAGAAAGGTGACATGTTACACTTTCCTTTGTCCTTGCGGCTTTTTCCCTCAAAATGAGAATAACCCGGCATCTCTGTGACGCAGGTGGGGACCCAGCCCTTCTTGCGGCCCAAAAAACCTTCAGGAGGCCCCATTCAACCCAAGGCCAAGTAAGATCTGTGAGATAAAGAACACTTGGGCCCCTCATCACATTTTTGGGGATCGCACCATTTTGCAGTAAATGTAAATGTATGTGTCTTGTAAAGCGCACTGCTGCCCTGAGGCGTCGTGGCGCTGTAGACTGCTGGGGAACCCGTCCTGGCTATCCTTGTGAGATGGTCTCTACTGGGTATCTCCAAGGTGAAACCAGGCATCCCCGGCGAACGTGGGGGGCCATTGTAGAGATGAGGCAAGCTAATGCCCAGAGTTGCCGAGTGTGATCCCTGGTTAGAGTAGGCACCGAGGTGAGAATTATCAAGTCCGCTGACCCACGACCCTGCCGCGTCGGGAATTGAACCCTGGTCCCGGGCTGTTCTCTGCTTCCGGGTCTGCCGCCTCTAACAAGTGAGCCACACCACTCCATTATTTGATGAGTCAGCTAGACAGGTATCTTGATAGCTGACACAGACTTGGCTAAGAAGGAGGAACCGCACTGCAAGAACAAATTAAAATCTCATCAGCATAAATTTGCATCTCAATCACTCATGCATCATATTTACACAATGTTCGATAACAATGTTGATCTGTTTGCATTATATGATTTAACTGCAGGTGGCTGTATTTAGTAGTAAGAGACACATATATAACTATATTGTAATCATTATATTCTCTCATGTTGAAAGTATTTGTAGGTTGCCATCTTTTCCTCTTGCGGATGACTTGGCTTGTGCCTTTGCCTTAGTCACTTGGATTATTTGTTTCTTACAATAAATTGCAAGTTTCATGTTTTTCTTTTCTCTGCAGGTGTATTATCGAGGAGTACTAGTTTGTAAGATTATAGTCATTTCATTTCATGAAGCTTTATTCGGAGCATAAAAAACATGTCCATAAAAGCACATACAATTTCAAATGCAGACATGTCATTAATTAAAAAGAAAGAAAAACACATAATACATTAATTGTCCAGTGCGGGATGGAATAAATAGTTAAAAATAGTTAAAAACACATACTTTTCCTAGCACCGATAGCCTTGAGTAGGAAAGTAGCCGTAAAAAAGCAAATGTCCGGATGGTGCAGATTAAAAAGCAGTTTCATAGAGTCAATAATTGTTCTTACTCCAAATCTTTTCAGAATGGGCTTTAGAAAGATTTTCCGTAATTCACTATACAATTGGCAAGATAAGAGAAAGTGCATAGTGCTCTGTTCCATCTTGTAATCACATGCACAGGGTCCAGTAGGGCGTACTTTTACGTTAGGGCACGCAACCAGATAGTGTACTATACCCATCCTCATTCTGGTTAGTACAAACTGGTGTGAAACTCTGGTCACCTGTGTCAGATAAGGATGAAATCCAATGAGCTCATTCATGCTATTGTACAGTTTACAGGTAGATAGTTTTGATTCTTCCAAAGCCCGCCTCTCTGTACAAAAGTTCAAAAACATACTTTTCATCTTTGACTTGGAGTTATCAGATGCACAATACCGATCATTAATCACATTAAAGCCAAAGACCTTTTGAAAATTATCGATATTATATTTGATCCAAGGGATCCTCAGGTGCTGGTCCAAGGAAAGGCAATCCTCAATAATAATTCTGTTCAATGAGGTGCCTTCATTCAACCAAACGGAGCGCCACAACAGTAAGGGTCTTAACATGATTAGATCACTCAAAAAATGAGTCCCTGTTTCCTTATGTACCAAGATGTTGGAGGTAGATTTGGGTAAGCACAGGAGCCTTTTCAAGAAGTTATTCTCCTCTACCTGTAAGCTCCCGGCAGATGTCACACCCCAAACTCCTGCCCCATAAAGGGCCACCGATAGACATTTGGATTTAAAAATCTTTAACATGGCCGGAATGCGTTTATTCCCCAACTTCTTGGCAAATACAAAAACCCCGTTGGCACTCCTAGTCATCTTAGTTTTTACAGCTTTATGTTCAATATCCCAGCTACCATTTTTAGAAAAATTGATCCCCAGGTAGCAGAAGTTGTCAACTTTTAGAACCTTTTCGCCTTCTATGAAATAATGAGAATTAACTTTCATTTTAGCTCGGCCTGGCCCACACTCCATCACATAGGTTTTCGACCTATTAATCACCAGTTTCCTATTTTTGATGAAGTGCACAAACCTGTCCATCAAACGTTGAAGACCCAGGGGGGTCCTGGACAGCAGCACAGCGTCGTCCGCATAGAGTAACACAGGGATATTAAGGTTGTTAACTCTAGGTACGTCTGCGGTAACTGTCTGCAGGACAGAATCCACCTCATTTATGAAGAGTTTAAAAAGTAGGGGTGCTAAAACGCACCCCTGCCTAATTCCCCTTCCGATCCTAAATTTACTTGTGCATTCCCCATTAGGCCCATAGCGAACTCTGGTACTAAGTTTTTCATACAAGCGTGCCAGAAAATAGACTATACCGTCTGGAGCTCCCATTTCAATCAGTTTAGCCCACAATATGGAGTGGTCTACCATATCAAAAGCGCTGCTTAGGTCAGCAAAGCATAAATATAGTGACCCTTTTTTGGCCTGGGTATATTTCCCGACCAAAAGTTCTAAATTCAAGCACTGCTCAATTGTGCCACGTCCTTTTCTGAACCCAAACTGACTATTAGTTAAAATCTCATTCGTCTCTGCCCATTCCTCTAATCTAATTAAAAGCACCTGACTCATAACTTTAACAGAAGAGTCCAGTAGGGATATTGGTCGATAATTTTTTGCTTCGCCCCGGTCTCCTTTCTTATAGATAGGGATGAATATTGATTCTGCCCAAGTAGATGGTATTTTAGTGCTAACGGCTGCATTAAAGATCTTAGCCAACAGTGGGCCCCAGATCTCCAGGGCGGTCTTATAAACATCTATGGGCACCCCATCGGGTCCTTGGGCCTTCCCTCCCTTACTGGCTTTAATACTAACCAAGACCTCATCTATGGTAATGTTTAAGGCAACAATAAGCCAACCTTTTCCATTGGAGGTTAATCTGTTATCAGAGTCAAATATAATTGAAAAGTGTTGGATCCATGATTCCATGCTTACATTAGATGTAAGCACTGGAGCCTTCTCATCCTTGAGGAATGGGCTATTCACCGTGGACCAAAACAGAGTACAGTTCCTTAGTACTGCTGCTTGGCTTAGGTTGTCCCACGCTTCCTGCTGTAGCTCAACCTTTCTGCGTTTAAGGACCAATTTAAAATCCAGCCTAAGTTGGATCACTAGACTCTTGTCTCTTGGTTTGGCTGCTAAAGCTTCTTTAAGATCTCTCTGGGCATTGGAACATGCATAATCAAACCACCCCCTAGTTTGTCTATTCTTAAGCCCAGCCTCTTTAGTAAACTTCTTACAGATCATTGAGTTAATTCTATCAAATTGATCAATACTAGTAACCACAATTTCGTCCTGTTCAAGGATTGCCGAGATTTCCATCAAACAACTATTAATAATAGAATCAGATGTTACGTCGGCTTTTTCTCCTTTCCACCTCAACCTGACACCGTTTATTCTGTGGGGTTCGATATTAACAATTGTACCCGTATCGGGTGTGGTGGCAGGTTTCCAGATCTTAACTTCCGTAATTAAACAATTATGTACACTAAGCATCACGTCAACCACCTTGGGCTCAGAGCAGATGGGGGTTAAATTGGAAGACATGCATATAAAATCAATTACAGTATTAGCCCCTCTCCCTTTGAAAGTCGGTATACTTTCTCCCAGATCATTCTTTACATTTTCCATGATTTCCATATCATAATCTATCAGAAAGTTATTCAGGGTTTCACCGTACAAATGATGTGGAAAATGAACATCAGCATCCCCTGAATGATTATAAACACCACATAGATTCTGAGATGATAAGGGGCAAACTGAAACATTAAAGTCCCCCACAAAAATAAATTCATAAACACCATTAAAATTTTCCACAAGATTACGCACTGCTTTATCTAAATCATTAATAGCTATGTGCTTAGTGCCATCAAAAATATTATTGTAGAAATTAATCAATAATATATTTCTACCCGCTTCTTGTGCCAGCCATAGGATTTGGGAATAAGCCCCCACTTTTACATACTTTTTCACTAGAATAGGTAACTTAACTGAAATCAATACTAGCAGTCATCCTTTTGATCTACCATGAGGCGAAGCCAAGGCAGGAAGCTCATAGGATACAAACCCATCACTGCCCTTAAAGTTTTTACACCATGTTTCCTGTAGGCAAATGATGTCAACTACATCAATAAAATCTTTCCATCCCAGCATATCCTCCTTGGCCATCAGACCAGCAATATTCCAGCTAGCAATATAGCAAGTTACCCTATCCCTATCATGGCTGACAATAGGCGTTCCATCAGTAACTATGGACATGTTATCATCTATATTAAAAAGCTCTATGTTATGAATTATATTCTCCTCTTCTCTCCCAACAGACGTACTATCCACATTCATATGAATAACCATTTCATTTACAGGCATGTTTGACTCTCCAGTATCATCTCTCACCTGAACTGGGTTATTCTTATGTCAGTCATTTTGATCCAGGAAACTCAGTGACTGGAACCTATTCTGGATTGGAACTTGATAAAACATCCCGTTAACAGGTGGTGGGGTACTATCACATGCTGATTGGAAATTAGGGGCGTGTGTTATAAATCTGTTCCCGCCAGGGGCCGAATTCAACATATGCATCGGCAGGATAGGTAAGCCGTCCAGGGGACCGTGACAAGAGGTGTGTGACCCAGATCTATTTATAATAGATGGGTGATTATTATTAATCTTTGGCCCTTCCCAACAATTTACAGAGTGCGGCCTATTAAGATGGTTGTAGAAATATCCCAATGGCCTTGCAACGACATCTGTCTCGGACTGCGTAAGTGAGGTCGCTCTAAGAAGGACCGTCGCAACGTGTTGCGGGTGTTTAAAGTTGATAATTACGCAGTCACCCCCACAGGTTTTTCTGGTGTTACCAATCCAATTGACTCTTCTGATAGAAATGATTTGATCAGAGTAGCCAACTGGATAACCACAGTGTCGATTTAGCCAAGAGATAGCTTTATTTTTTAAAGAATCCGCCAACTCTTGGGTATATGGGGCCTGAATTATGGGCGGGACATTAGTTAGTACTACAACATAGGGCACACATTCTGGTGGGAGGTCTACGGGTCGCTTACTTGTCCTTACAGGTGCCCTATTAGTCCCCCCTGTGGCAGCTAATGTAGATGTCACAGCTGGCACTAAAACAGTCTTCTACCCATTTGAAGATGATGATGGTCTTACATCCTGTTTGGATGTAACCTGCACTGTACTAGTTGGCCTCGCTCTCTGCAGCTGAGGAAGTCGGCCCATATCCTGAGCTGCGGGGCATGTCAGTACAGGTAACTCTTTGGGTAGCTGTTTCCCATTAGTAACAATAGCAGGGGAACTATTTGTATTTAGTGATAGGGCCCTTTCCTGAGCTGGTGCCAGAATTGGGTGCGTTGTATCTTTAATAATCAATAGGGTTTTATCCAAAGTGACAGACTGCTGGTCCACCACATCCCTTAATCTCAAAACTTCCACGCACAAACCCTCAATTTTAGCTAACAAGGGCTCTACAATCATTTAAAATTTGTTGTCAATAGTGCTCACTAGCAAATCTAATTGGTCGGAATCAATAGAAACACAACTGTCTTTAATTAGTGTCCCAATGTCCTCAGTATTGTCCTTGTGTATAATATCCTTTTTGTGTTTTCTGCCAGAATGGTGATTTCCCCGTTTGGGTGCTGTTTTCCTACATGCTCTCATTAGTCTTGTGGCCCTGATAGACTGTTGGGGCGTACCCTCATAGGTGTCACCCAGATCATCTTCAACTACAGCCACATTGTCGAGAGCCTCAATGGATTCTACGTTGATACCAATATTGTCAGACTCCGCTACTGTAACAATATCATTAGGCGTATTAATGTCACCAATGTTAGAATCCAGGGGCATAATCAAAGGGGAGTCTTGTAAAGTACTTTTCCCTTGAGATTTCCTCCTGTCAGTATTTATCCTGTTAACTACCTTCAATAAGTAGTTATCTGGTAAAGTGGATTGAATAAACATATTGGGTGGTGGTTCAGAAGACACGAACAGCAAAAAGAAGGAAAATATGATAGAGTTAAAACCACAGATTATCACTTGGGTGTACTCACAAGTGAAACTAAGGGGGGTAGCCCGTCCCGTCCCTGGACGTCCCCGGACGGCCACAGACGGCCCCGCCCTTGTCCCGGGCTTCTCCCTGGCGCCTCCCGCGCGCGACTCGCGGGGCGAGAGGGAGTTCAGCGGTTATCAAGCGCCTCCAGGCGCTCCAAGCGCGTCACGGGCGCGCCGCCCCTGAGGCTGCTGGGGGCTGTGGTTCGGCGGGAAGGCGGGAAGGAAAATGCCGCCGCCGTTCACCTCACGGCCCTGCTCTGCCCGATGGCATTTCCAGGTAAGTCTCTGGTGTTCCCCCCTGGGCTCCTGGGAGGTCAGCGGTTATCAAGCGCCTCCAGGCGCTCCAAGCGCGTCACGGAGCGCCGCCCCTGAGGCTGCTGGGGGCTGTGGTTCGGCGGGAAGGCGGGAAGGAAAATGCCGCCGCCGTTCACCTCACGGCCCTGCTCTGCCCGATGGCGTTTCCAGGTAAGTCTCTGGTGTCCCCCCTGGGCTCCTGGGAGGTCAGCGGTTATCAAGCGCCTCCAGGCGCTCCAAGCGCGTCACGGGCGCGCCGCCCCTGAGGCTGCTGGGGGCTGTGGTTCGGCGGGAAGGCGGGAAGGAAAATGCCGCCGCCGTTCACCTCACGGCCCTGCTCTGCCCGATGGCGTTTCCAGGTAAGTCTCTGGTGTTCATAGTCATTGTTTATTGTAGAGAATTGTCAGGCTTAGATTGCTAATTACATTTTGGCTATAGACATGTGACATGTAGAGATGGTAAAAAAACGTCCTGTACGAGGCAGACTGACCTGTTGCTAACTTCATAGTTGCAGACCTGTACACTTTTTATTTGATGCTGGGAACCTAGGAAGTCTACCCCTTCCCAGACAACTTTGTCTTCTGATTGGACCACCCAGAGGGAGTTTGTGCGGTGGAGCTTCCTCATGCTTCTCCTGTGTATTAATTGTGTGTTTCTTTGAAATGTTTAGCAGATCTTGTCCTGAGTTTTAATGAGAGAAGATGTTTCTCAGCCCTGCAGATTACCCCAGCCCAGGGAGTGGGTTTCATGCCTTAGTGCCTGTTTCTTCTCCAAGAACCATAATTTGGTTCTTCTGATGCTTGCACTTTGTTCTTAGAAATTCCCCTTGCTACTTTTAAAGCTTTACTTAGAATATAGAAGTTCATTTATGGAACCTATCTATTTACTATTCTGTGTTTTGTATCTTGTTATAGTTTGTGTCATGATAATGTTGGTTGTATGCTACCTGACTGAAATTTGCTAATAAACTTTCATGGTTTGACACCATCATCTCTGTCATTATTGTGGAGCCAAATTGGTTACACTGGCTCCTTTCATACACTTTTAGTCAACAAGCAAATATCCATACAACCAGTGGAGGGTCTTGTATAGCGGTAAAACAAGGTTATTTAGGTAATGGAAAATTTTCCCTATCAAATTGTAGCAGAATGTGGAGGGTTTAACACTGAGCTGTAGGGAGCTAGAGCAGTCCAGAAAGATCTTGAACTTGCCCCGATTCAGCTCATGTATCTAAAGTCCATGGCCTAGTTTGGGCTATTGGCTGTGTTTCAGCAGTTTTGAAGGTGGTTGCTGTGCCTGGGGACTGAGAATAAATAGGTTTGCTCTTCGCAGATTTTGTATGTCAAGCTTGTGGTTTTTGTGTTGACATTATGCATTTTGTGATGTAGTATCTTTTAGACATCTGAGAAGGTATGTAGGTGGATGGAAACGCGGGTGTGCTGTTCTATGTGTATTACTAGTTTGCATAACTGCATATGTGTTTAGTGATGAGCAGTTACATTTGTTATCAAGCTCGGGATAGATAATGTATTTTGTCTAGCTTGACTGTTAAGGCTTGTATTGCCAGTCTGTGAGGTACCATCAGACAAACAATTGGCATAGGGAATTGTAACTTCATGTTATGAATATACAAATACTGAATTGTAGATAGTGGATCCTGTTGCACAGAAGAGACGCTGCACTAGTCAAGATGAATTCCTTGTTTTTGAGGTTTTATTTTTGGGCATTATTTCTTATGTGTAGTTGAAGTCTCCTGACTCCATGATGTTACTGCTGCCCAAGTAACCAAATTGGTCGATCTTACTAGACTTGTTGTGTCTCATACCACATGAAAGTTGCCATTTATATTGATACTCAGCATGGCTTTGGTGTTGTTCATGACTTTGGACAGTTATGGCCGCAAAGAGGGTTTATGACATCATCAGTGTCACCTATACAGAACAACAATTATGTAATGAGATTGTTGGGGACATTACAGATGCCTCAAGACATTACTGTGGTCAAATTTGCAGCAGACAAGCATGGCAACAATTATGCTACAGTTGGATAATGGTATGCTGATGAAGTTGCCTAGTATTGTCCTGTACTTTTAAAAGGGAATATTCAAATTAATCAGAAAACAAGACCAATTTCAATGTATTCTTTATTGTTGCTGATATGTGGGAAGAAGTTAAAAGACTTCAGGAAGAGCACCAGAGATTGGACATCATGGTTGAGTCAGAGCAGGTTGTGTGAAGATTGAGGATGATGCCCGTGTGCAGCGTGGTGCAATATATCCTATTTGTGGTGCGATACTTCTACCATTCGGTAGAGACTTTTCCCACTAGAAGGAAAGACTATCTCATTGACACCAAGTTACTGCTGCAAGAATTGATCTCTCATTTTGGACTTTTGGTTTCTATTGGTTCAGATTGTAGAACTCATTTCAATAATGAGGTTCTGAGAATGCTTTGTGTAGCCTTGCAGATCGAACAGCAGCTGCTGTGTAGCTACTGGACGGAGGCATCTGGCAGTATTGATGAAGTGATTGAGGCCCCTAAAGTCCCTCTTTACTAAGGGTTGCTCTTCTCTTGCTCAGCCATTTGATTTATCTTGAGCTCAAGAAAACTTCCTGATTTCTACTTTTATATTTTTCTGACAGGATGGAATTATATTGAAATAATTTAATTAATTTGATATGTTAATGTTTTCTTTTATTTCGTAAACAATATTTTGCTTAATCAAAATGTGTACCATGGCACTGTCTGTGATCTACAGAAGTGTACTTTAAAATGAAAGTTTATAAACGTTGTTAAAAACACGAAACACCTGTATTGAAACAATATCCACTGAAAGAAATATTACCTTTAAGTGTATTATTATAGTTTTGAATGGGTTTGCTTTATGTTTAAAAACTGCAGGCCATAGTTTCCCAAAGAGTGATTTCATAATTGATGTTGAGAGCATAATGAACTACAGTTAAAAGCATTAGATGGCAATTACAAACACTTAAAAGATGCGGAAATGCTTTTAGGACTTTGGAAATAACAGCAATTGAAAGAAAACGTGTGTAGGTTTCGTAGGTTTGTAGTCAATTATTACCCGAAAGCCAAGTAGCTGTGCTTATCGAAATCACAAGTTACTCTCAAATTCAGATAATTTAAATGTTCATTCATCTACTTCACCAAGGCATTTTAAAATTACCTTCTACGAGTGAATGCTTGTGTGGAGAAAATGCACAGGACACAGTAAAGGCCTACTAGTAAATGTGCACAATAGAAATGGAAGTGTTGTTGTGATATTATTTAAGCTTCTGATGCATCGAAGAAAGTAAAGGCAAATGCACATTCAACAGATATCAAAAAACTTCATCATCATGAAGAGTCACAAACTCACAATTGAAGTCTGAGCCGATTTGGAATATCGTTTTTACACAGGCGTACTCTGGTTGTTTATAACAAGTGGCCCACACATCTAATCTTAGAGTGAACTCTAAGGGGCATGGGCCAGATGTAGGTCGGTCGGTAACGGCCGAAAATCGGTATTTTCGGCCGTTACCGACCGGTATTAGAGAAATGGTATGTAGGGCCCTGTATTTTACAGAATCGGTAAATGTACCGATCGGTAAATTTACCGATTCTGTAAAATACCGAATCGGTATTCTCACCGATTCGGTAAAATTGATATGTAGGTGGGACTCTTCTGAGTCCCACAAGCATTACAGAATCGGTATTTTACCATCAAATTCAATTTGATGGTAAAATACCGAATCCGGTGTGCATGGGGCAATGGCGATAATTATTCCAGGGATAGCGCTGTTTTCCATGGAACATCGCTGGTTTTCAAGCGATGTTCCATGGAAAATGGAGATAACCTTGCTGATACGACCCTGTGGTCGTATCAGCACAATCCCCCCCCAATGTTAGGTATTCGTAAATCAGCATTTTAGCAGACGTTAGTTTTTGGCGAAAACCACGGTTTTCGCCAAAAACTAACGCCTGCTAAAATGCGTGGGCCTCCTTGTAAATATTGCAATGTGCATATCAGCAATATTTTACATGCAGTGCTGCCCAGTGACGCCTTCTTTGCATCTCATTAGAGATGCAAAGCGAGGCGTCAGGAAAACGGGTGCTAACATGCGCTAATGCATGTTAGCACCCACTTGTAATTAGGGCGATCGTTTTATCTCCACTTTTTTGGCTTTTAAAGCCAAAAAAGCGAAGTTAAGGCCCTAGTTGATATGCCCCCAAATTTTTCTGAAGTGCGAGCAGGTTAGGAATATTCCAATTTTGTGGGGTTTGTCACTCACATATGTCTAGCATCAAAAGTCATGTAACATTTTGCTAAGGTCCGATAATATCTAGCATATCCTTTTTACATACAGTTGAAAGAATTGCATTCCCTAAAATGGGGCACACTTATCTATTCTATAAGGCACTTTGGCCCAGACTTACAAATGCTTTGCATTGGGTCTGTATTACTTTTCTTTTTTTTATATTCTTTTTTATTGGTGCATAACATATAGTAGTGCAATCCACATTATATAGTTCCAGAAGCTGTAAGACATTGGTTTTACATTATTTCAGTACTTTGTCAAAAATACAGTGATGAAAACTTGAGATCAGAATCATTTCTACACCATGTGATGTTTTTAACTGTCCTCCTGCGATGATTCCCCAACAGGTGTAATACATATTCCCCCTCTAAATACATTCCACTTCTCCCACACTCGTTCCCATTTTTTGGGGCATCGTTTATTTAGATACACCGTCCTTTCGGCCACATGGCCATATCCATGTCTGCACTCCAGTCTCAGATCGGGGGGGTGTTGTGTGCCCCCCATAATCTGGCTATGTTTCTCTTAGCTATTATTATTCCCAGTGTTGTCCAGGTTTGTGCCGCGGTGTTAAGATCTGTTGCCTCCTATATGTTCAAAAGACATCGTTTAGGTTCTGGTGGTACCGGGACCCCACTGACTCGTGTGATTGTGGACATGACCTTCTCCCAATATGTCGCTATTGCTGGGCATTCCCATATCCTGTGGTAAAATGTACCTACTTCCCCACATTGTCGGAGGCATTCTTTACTGTCTGTCTTTCCTATTTTACATAATACTACCCCAGTATAGTAGGTCCTAAGGAGCACTTTGAATTGCACTAGTCGGAGTTTTGAGGAGATTGCTACCTCCTTTGGGGATTCTAATGCCTCCTGCCAGTCCGTCTCATCCAGCTCTCCTACCTCCTTCTGTCACTTATCCCGGAGTGACTGTGTAGGGTCAGGGTGATTGAATATAATTTTTCGATATGTTAAGGACGTGGCTTTTTTGTCCATGTGGTCTGTGAGAAGTCTGTCCTCTAACAGTGAAGCTTCAGGGAGAGCAGTGTCAGGTGGAATGGCAGCCTCTAGGGCTTGCTTGACCTGGAGATATCGAAAGCTTTACAAAGGTGCCATTTCGTATTGCTCTCTGAGTTGGGTGAATGGGATTATTTTTCCCTTGTCCCACAGATCTCCCACCCTTGATATTCCTATGATATCCCATTGTCTGAATCCTTTGCTACTGGGTAGTTTGCCTAATATACCGGTGTCCGAAAGGGGTGTGGCCTGCGTGTTCTTATTATTCCACCTCATATTTTTTTGTACTATATGCCAGAGCTGAATCTTGTGTTTTGTCGGTCCTAATAGAGCCATCTTGTGGTTAGTGTTATACAGTGCTCGGTTGAACAACTCCGGCCCTAGGACAAGTCTGTCTAAATGATAGGCCGGATCCGTATGCGGGATATGAATCCATTGATTTATTACACCCAGTTGGGATGCCCAGTAGTATATTTGTACTGGGGAGCGCAATGCCACCAGGACCTAATTAATTTGTTCACTGCTATCCTGGCTGGTTTCCCATTCCAAAGGAGTTTGGTCACTTCCGTATCAATTGAGAGAAAATATGAAGGGGGTACTAAGAATGGGGAATTATGTAAAGCATAAAGGAAGAGAGGGAGTGCCATCATTGTAAAAAATGCTGCTCTCCCTAGCAGGGTCAATGGTAAGGATTGCCAATGTTTGGTATCCCTACGTAGTCTCTTCAGGGGTTCTAAAAGATTTAAAGTCATGAAGTCCTATGGGTATGAAGTGATATGAATCTCCAAGTATTTAAAATTCTACTATTTTCACTGCAGACCCTCTGGGTAGCTTCGGTGGTGGGCCTGCAAGGACATACAGTGTTGATTTGATCCTGTTGATCATATAACCGGAGTGTTTACTATAGGAATCACATACATTCAGAATTCTATACATGCAACGTTGGGGGTTGCCATATACAAGAGGATATCATCTGCATATAAAGGTATGCCAGCTTCCCAACCTTCAATCCAGCGGAGCCCACAAATTATCGGGTCTTGCCGTATCCATGCAGCTAGTGGTTCCAGCATGAGTGCAAAAAGGAGCGGTGAGAACGACATCCCTGTCTGGTGCCGTGCCCCAGAGGTAACTCCTTGGATATGCGGCCGATCGCTACTACATGTGCAAGAGGGTTCATGTATAATAACCTTACCCAAGAGCAAAACTTGGGTCCGAATCCCAATCGCTCGAGAACCGTGAATAGGAAAGGCCACTCAACTGTACCTAAGGTCATACGAGCGACTAGAGACAATATGACGGCCTCTACCTGCATCGTATGTTTGCGTCCCAGTACATTGTGTAGTCTTCGCAGGTTTAGAGCTATATTTGCGCCCGGCATAAACCCAGACTGATCTGGGTATACTAACTTAGCTAAGTAGGGTGTCAATCTGTTTGCCAATGTTTTGGCCAATATCTCGGCTTCCCCGGTAATTAGGGAGATGGGCCAGTAGGAGGTGCTTTCCTGGGCTGGCTTTACTGGTTTGTGTATAGCTACCACTGTGGCCATCCTCTGGTCTTTAGGGAGTGCTACCAATAAGCTCGCGTTACAAATGTTTAAAAAATGTGGGGCAATTCCAGTCGCGTTTCTTTTAGATAATTCTGTAGGAATGCCATTCGGGCCTAGAGCTTTCCCAGATTGTACATTCCCTATCGCTATTGTTAGTTCATCAGTGGTGAATTCTGAGTCTAGCAGATGTGTTTCTTCTTCTGTGAGCCTGGAAAGTTTTATTTCTTGGAGAAACACCTCTGCTTCCTTCTGCTGTATTGTGGTTGTAGGGTTGTATACATCGGCATAGTGGAGTGACAGCATGTCTACTATCGTTTGGAGGTCTGTCACTATTTCTCCCGTGGTGTTTTGGAGTTCTGCTACCCTGCGACTTGGTCGCTCTTGTTTATCCAGCCATGGCAGAAGTCAACTGGCTTTGTCCTCTACTTCGTAGATTGTATGTAGTGTGGCTGTCAATCGAGTTTTTGCGTCTTGCCATAGGTATTCCATGTGTTCTCGTTTTTTTAAGATGTAGTCGACGTTTGTTGATATCTGAGGGGTCCTGCGAGTGCACTGATTCCAGTTCTATCAGTTACTCCTGCTCAAATGTCGATACCAGTCTTGCCTTTTCCCTTTTGTGGTACTTGATGAGAGATATGGGCTGTCCACGAAGAACGGTTTTGTATGCTACCCACAAAGTGAGGGTTGAGCAGTCTGAGGATTCGTTTACGTTGAAATAGTGCTTTGTAGTTGCAGTTAGGCCATTCCCGATCTTGGGATTTTTAAGATAGCCTAGATATATTGGGAATACACGGTTTTGGGTAGATGTGTTTCGTGTATATTTAACAAATATTGGTGTGTGGTCCGAGATTCCCAGCGGTAGGTGTGTCCTATCTACGAATCGTCCCACTGTGTCCGCTGATGTCAGTATATAATCTATCCTAGAATGTTATGTACCCCTGAGTGATGTGTGTATTGTCTTGCATGTGTGGATTGCGAGCGCCAGACGTTAACTAGACCTATTGTATCTAGGAAGTGTGCTAGAGGAGAGTGTGTTTGGTGTTGCTGTTTTTGTGGTGTCCAGTCTAGTGTGTCATTAAGGGTTGCATTAAGGTCGCCCCCCAGGATGAGTTCTCCTTCAGGAAGTTGGAGTAGGAATGCAGTAAGTGCCGGGAATGCTAACGAGTGAAGTGCTGGGGGTATGTACATGGTCACGATATTGACTGATCGTCCCTCCCATTGGCAGGATTTGGCCACGAAACAGCCTTGCTCATCTGTGTATGTGTGTTTGATGATTAGTGGGCATTGTTTCTTAATCAGGATCCAACCCCCCGGGAGCTGGACTTGAATTCAGAGTGGACTATCAGTTTGAAGCCCCATCTGTCTAGAGCCTTACAAGTTGTTCCTAGTAAGTGGGTCTCCTGGAGAAGTATGACCACTTGCGGTTTGCGCTTAAGATATTTTAATATCAGTCCTCTCTTAACTTTATCTCTAAAGCCATTTACATTCCAAGAAATTAGTGGCAGATGTAGAGTATGCATAGGCGTGAAAGCCTGCAGGTTTGGGTGGGTGGGTGTACACAACATTGGAGTCCACAGTATAGGGGTATAGATGCTGGTCTACAAGTAGCGGTCTCTTGCGAGTGTGATGAAGGTGCACCGTAAAACATAACATAGAATGTAAAATTAAAAAACTAAAACAAATACCAATAAACATTTGTCCCTCCCTGCTTGATGGTTTAGAAACTACTCGTCTCCCCAACTTTGCGGGGTGCCTAATTCCCATTTCCCCAATAACTCTGTAGGGGGTTTAGAGCCACCCTGGTACCTCCCCATAGTGCCCCCAAACATGTTATACATTATCTGTTCAGTTGTGCATATGTCCTCAGTGATTAGTACGACCACTATATGCCCTTCTGGAGGTGCCACCATGCGGTGCTGAGGTGGCTCTGAGTATCCATGTGTGTTTGATCGGTAGTCTTATATTTTTTGGGCCTGCAGTCAATGATTTTGGTGATTCACCATTATTGTTCATGGATACTTGATTCTGTGATAGGTTATATCCGACACCATTGTCCACTGAAGGGAGGTGTCCTTCCAGCCAGTCATTTCTCTCCATCAGGCCTCTCGCTTGCAGATGCTGCGTCTCATCGTTCTGACTGTGATATGCCTGTTGCTTGTCGCCCATGTTCCACCCCAGCTCCACCAGGATGAGTTACTTGGTGCCACCCCTCAAGCCAGTCTTTCGCCTCCTCCTGTGTTGTAAAGAACAAAGTTTTCCCGTTAGCTACCACTCTTAATTTTGAAGGGAACATCATGGAGTGCTTGAGCTCCCAAGCCCGTACTTCTTTCTTCACTTCCAGAAAATTGCATTGGTGCTTTGCAACTGCGGCCGTATAGTCCGGAAAGAAGGAGATCATACTCTGTTCGTATCTTACAGGAGGGGCCACTCTGGCTGTCTGCAAAATAAGGTCACAATCTTGAAAGCTTAAGATTTGGGCTAATATAGGCCTGGGGGGCGCCTCCGTCCTGGGACGTAATGGGCTCTCTCGACTGAGAAGTAGGTGGATAGTCCTCGAGGTTGGAGGTGATTCCTAATTAATTCTTCCACAAATAGGTCAATGGCTGGCCTTCTTGTCCCTTCTGGCACACCTATGGTACAGACATTATTGTGCTGAGAACTGCCTTCATAATCGTCTAGTTTAGCCGACATAGCTTTGTGCTTGGTTTCTAGGCAAATCACTTGGCATTTGAAGGCAGCGGTATCTTTGCAAAGCGTAGTCGTCGTCATTTCCACATTGGTCACTCTTGTATTAAGTTTGCAGAAGTCTGCACGGATTAACCTGAGTTCAGTGGCCACAGTGTCTATTCTGGACTCTAAGGACGTGTGTACTTTATTTGCTGTTACCAGAATATCTTGGAGCGTGACTTCTTCTGTTGCAGTCCAGTCTTCTAAGGCTGTTACTGCATGGTTCGGTAACTCCTGGTTTGGTTTATTGCAGGAGTATTTGTCTAGTTTGGTTTGATGCGTGTCGCTGGCCCCGTCCTCCCATTGTGCCCGGTAGTTGTAGCGCTTATGCGTCAGCGTCTGTTAAGGTGGTAGTACTCACTGCTGCCTGCCTGTGCCAGTAGCAGTCGCACGCGGCCTTTCAGGTCTCCTACCCCTAGGGTCATGCACTATTTTGTAGAGCAATAACGAGATGTTCGTAGGGAATGGCGTGTCACTACGTCGCCTTATCGCCCTTAGTCTCGGTTTAAGCGAGTATGTGCCTTTTCCCATTGTTCAGTGAGTACAGGAAAATTCGGAGTACGCACTGGTAGTCGTGCCGTGGGTGCCCACTTGTGCCTTGGAACCAGGTTAACAACCGCTGCATAGAATATAAGGGGGAGGAATCTCGCTGTTTCATGTTGCCCAAGTAGTGCGGTGTTTCCTCCCCTTTGCAACTGCACTGGATGTTCAGCTGGGGGCTGTCCCTGGTCATGTGAAGACTGTAATACGTCTGGTAGTGGGCTCCGTTATAATATGGCCAGCGATTTGTCAATCCGAAGTGTCTCTGTTAGAAAAGGGAAAGGCTTCGCCATGGAGAAGGGATTGTTACAGGTACACTGTTAGTCTGTGTGGTTACGTACACTCTCTTGGTCTTTTGCCGTTGGAACGTGACTGGTCTGCATGTCTGCTGCTGGGGGGCCAGTGTATAGTGTTTCAGGCATATCTCCCGGAGGTCCCAAAGGTCGGAGTGGGGCTTGGCACACCATGCGCAGCACCGCTTGGCACTGCAGTGAGCTGGTAGCGGTCTTAATGTCCTTAGTGGGAGAGAAGATGTGGTTCCAGTTTTCCATGCTGCAAGGCCCCGGTCTCGGCATGGCATGCAGGCCGTAATCAATCAATCAATCATAGCATTTGTAAAGCGCACTACTTGCTGCTACTGCTCGAAAAGCCAGGTCTTGAGAAGTCGTCTGAAAGTCAGCAGCTCTTGGGTCTGCCGTAGGTGGATGGGGAGGGTGTTCCAGGTCTTGGTGGCGACGTGGGAGAACGTTCTGCCTCTGGAGGTCGCTCTTGGGATGTGGGGGACTGTGGCGAGGGCGAGGGTGGCGGAGCGGAGCTGGTAGGTGGGGATGTAGAAGCTGTGTCGTCTGTTGAGGTATGCTGGTCCAGTGTTGTGGAGTGCCTTGTGTGCTCCGTAGTCGCTCTTCATGGCAGAACCCGCTGATTGGTCAGCTGCCAGCTACCGCGGGCAGGTCGATAGATGCCCGTCTTCTTCAGACGTCGTCACATATCAGTGCAGTCGGATTCTGGTGCGCATAAATGGGAAGGGTGTCTGGTGAGTCCCACAGAGGTCCGGCGCTTTTCTAGGCTGCAGCCATTTTCGTCTGCTGCCCGTCACGCCTCCCTGTGTTACTTTTCTGTAGCAAACCTGATGCAAAGTGTTCATTTGGAATTTACAATCCAATGCAAATCGCTATTTGCATTGGATTGGAACTGATAAAGCGTAAATTTGCATCCTAAATGATGTACCCGTTAGGAGTGCAATGTAATCACTTGTAGTATGCACAAACATATTATTCAATGTTGTAAGAGAAATTAGATGCTAGAGGACACATGAATCAAGCAACACGTTCTTACGAAATCAATGCATTTTAATGCAAAGCTTAATAAATGTCTCTTGATTTTGTGCTGAAACTTGTAACCAATGTAACCTGCTTTATTGGCCTCATTTGTGATGTGACACAGTGATAGGTTAACTGCATTTGGAACGCTTCTTAGGCTAATGATGTAGTTGAAATATATGTATTAATGTAGTTAGAGAAATGTGCCTATTGAGCGCTAACAAGTTTATGGAAATACTAACATACTTAACATGTCAAATTCATTATTTTAGCCCAAGTCATAGATCTGAATCTGCAGTCCATTAAAAAATGTTCTTGTTTCTGAAACTAATTCTTAGATCCTCATTAGAGTTTCGCTGAATTTTATTTGTTTACATGTTTGCATTTCTGGTGGACAATGTTGATAGTGAAGAGTAGGGGTATTGTTCTATTAGATAAGTTGCAGAATGAAGGAGTTACAGTTAGCTTTGCCTGGTGAAAAGACATGTTAGAGGGAGGTGCTTTCACTCGGGAGGAGAGAGACCAAGGACGAACTGCTGCAGAAAATCGTACATGGAGAAGGCTGTGAAAGAAATCGACATCAAGGAAATATTTTGTGGCTGATCCTACTGTAGAGTACTTGTGAAAAAAGGCATTATGGGACATTTTTCTGAATTAAATTTTGAGTTTAAGATGCATTGTAGAGAGGGACAAACATCCTTTTCCTGCTTGCCATCCTGATGGAAAGCAACTGATTGCTAGAAAGTCTCTACCCACTGATACCTTTTCTTTTGAAACTCTTTTTGCCTAAATGCTAATATAGGGATGCCACCTCTAGAGAAGAGTAGGAATAGATAGAACTAAATGCTTCATACCGAAGAATTGTTGAAGCAGGGGGATCTGAACTTATACATTCTAATTTATTGCATAATTGTCATAGAGCCTATTGCTCCTTTCATGTTGCACCAAGTGAATATCTTCAGAAGATTTAGATTTCTTCGGATTTCCCTGCACCTATATACTATTATGCTAAGATTGGTGTATGTTCAACTATTTTTGATTTTGTAATGAATTTGACTAACTCTCATTTGGTTGTTGACTTTGGTTATTGTGTGGCCAATATTGAGTTACACAGTATCTTAAATTGACTTACAAAATGTTACTCCCCTTTACACTTTCATGCTGTTAAAAAGAACCATCGGTAGACCGACATTGGAACATAATTGAACAAATGGGCCCAGACCCTTTCAGACCCCAAAGTAATGCAAAGATCATCAATGCAGTGCCTAGCATTATTTTGAATCAAGGGGGCATTCCAGGGATGGTGCATGGGATTTTCCATGCAACCATCCTTGGGTTTTGACACAAATCTCTATCTAAAAATCATTGTATTCAAGGATTTGCACCAACATCCCTTGCTTTCTCGAAGCAGGCTTAACAAGGAAATTTGTTTTAATTTCTCCATGTTTTACTCACATAGGGGCCGATTCACAGAAGTAATTTGAGACAAAATCCTAACCTTACTACTTTTGTTATTCACAGAAGACATTTAGTAGTAGTAAAGTTAGGATTTTGTCCTAAATTAGGAGTTTGCCTTAAATTAGTATTTTGTCTTAAGTTAGGATTTTATCTTAAGTTAGGATTTTGTCTTAAATTAAACTTAAGTTTTTCTTAAGTTTCGGTGTGAAGACAAAATCCTCACTTAAGACAAAACAAAATCCTAACTTGAAACAAAATCCTAACTTTACTACTAAATGCCTTCTGTGAATACCAAAAGTAGTAGGTTTAGGATTTTGTTTCAGATTATTTCTGTGAATCGGCTCTTTAGAATGTGTGCTGCATTGTACAGTAAACATACAAAGTGGGGAAAGCCTTAAAACTAGCTTTTGTACTGGAAGGAACCCCTTCTAGTGCATAACTATGCGTTAGACAATGTAGACTCCCTTTCACTGTGTCAAGAGGTTGTCCACGCTGTCTGCATAAAACACGTCAGCTCAGCCCAGAATAGTGCCACGTTGTAGTAGACTTATGCTGTTATGATCTCACCTGTTCATGCAAGGTAACGCAGCAACTTTACCTCCTGCCTTACATTGTGTGACTTCTATTTAAATCTGATACTTAATGTTTTCCTGAACCAGCTAACTATCTTAGATATTTGAATTCTGGGCAAGACTTGAATATCTATCTAATTTGGAGAAAATTCTAATTTTAGAAATGACATGGAAGAAAATGGTGTGTTGAAAGAAAATTGTGCATAAAATTAGTGTTTCTAGGAACAGTTAATGTTTGATTTCCAGTACACGTTGAGCTCTATGTCAGGCAGTCAAGTGGTCCATGCTATAATGCAGAATGTCACTCAGTACTAAACACATACCTCGTTGCCTACTGGAATTTGTCACGTAACGTTTTTTTTTTTTTACAGAAAGGCCTAAAATCCATGGATGCATTTTTGTGTCTGAAAACTCGAACCGTTGTCACTGCATTACATAGCTGTGTTTTCCCCAACTTCGGTTTAAAGTTCTTCTTAGTAAAGCTTATTTCTTCCTCTCCCATACCTAAAATGTATCTCGTCCAGAGTGATATGTCCCCCATAGGTGGTTTCTTTAGCCTGTGAGGTTCCCTTGAAGGAGACTATCTTTCCCTTCCCTGTGGCTTTTTTGTTTAGCATTTTGTACTGTATTGCACTATCACAGTGTCTATCATCCAGGCTGCAGTTTCACCAAGCTGTAGCGACTGCACCGGCCTAGGGACCTTATCACGGTAATGCCCCTGTAACGGTGAGAGTGGAGTTTTACACTGCATGATTTTAAGGGTATTTGCAAAATATAACAACACCTATCCCACCTTTTGCTGTATTCACACGCAGCGCCCACACAAATGGCTAAGGATTGAGGCAGGAGGCTCCCGAACGTATTTCTAGAGCTATTTGAGGAGTTTGGGTGGGGAGAGTGAATCTTCCTGAAAAATCCTCATTTTTTTGTGTAAGCATATAGCCAGCCGGCAAACAATGTGCACCTGGCCATCTTGTACTATATTGCTGGTTGGTGCACTGCAGAGGAGTCAACAACCCATACAGGTTAGTGGTGCTGCAAATTTCTAGAAGCATCTTGAAGAGTAATCCCAGCTGAAAGCCCAGGGCATACTTGGATGGTCTACCCAACGCATCACAAGGCACCCCCATTCAATCCCATTCCAGAAGGTGGTCCTACAACCCACTTATCTGGATCACTACGGCCAGTCTGAAGGTTAAGAACAACACTGCTGTAAGTGATCTACCAATTTATGAAGTCCTCTACATGTAGATTCTGTGATTTGTCATTTCTTGTGTTATGAATACCCCATGGGGTGACACTGCTGCGATATACAAATGATGTTTGATTGATTGATTGATTTGGATTTATTATATACACATTGTCATGATGGCTAGGCGTCATGCAAGAAGTGTCATAATAAACAAATAGATACATTACATGAGAAGCATCCTTAAAAGGATTCCCTTTTAATACTTACATACAGTCACCATGCCATCAAGAATGATGGTACTTATGACAATCTTTTGCTGTTGTACTGTGAGAAATCACATACAAAGAATGCCCATGCCTTTAAAAGTCAATTTAGGCACTGATCATATGCAGTCACCACATAACATGTAACTATCAGTTAGTGTGAACTTCGCACATTGGCCATGAAATTGTTAATATACAAACATGTACACCTGTAGTTATCTAGTACTTCATTTGAAGCAACCTGTTTGGCATGCCACTCTTATCTATTGTATTATACAGACATTTGAGTAAGGCTTACATTCCTTTGTGTGCCATCATAAGACTATGTTAGCATGACATAACAAGTGGTGTACTTAATTTTGCCAATGTGATATGGAATTATTTTGCTTTTGTTTTGGGTGGGTGAAACATGCTGAAACTCCTCCTTTGTTGCGACTATATGTCATAGGAACTAAAGTACATTTGGCAGCATGATGTGTGATACACATGAAGAACTAAATAAATCCACTAATAAGTCTTCCACGTTCTTTCTATTCCTCTGCAGTGGACAGCAAAGACCAAGGAAGGGAGGAACTAGGCCCGAGTTATAGAGACCTAGGACCTCACTGCTAGGCAGATACTGAAGACAAAGGGAGGAAAGGGAGTAAGACACCAGTGTTGGTTAAAGTGTGGATACTGAGAGACAGACACACACACCAGCAAAGAGACAACGAGACTCTGGGTGAGAACTGGAGCTACCACTTACGGGTGTTCAAACTTTACACCTCATGTCAGAAGTATGTTTATGACTGGTCTCTTCCTGACCAAGAAAAACCTATGGTGGTAGAAAAGCGGCCCCCCTCCACCAGAGAGACCTGAGGGCACACCCTAGACGATAAACAAGATCCTATCAACACTTAGTACTCAGGCTGCCGCTCTCATCGCACATCTTAACTTATAGAGGGCCTCCCTGGAACAACAGCAGCTGTACACTCGATATTCCCATGACAGCCCTTAGCCCTCATGTGTCCCCCTCCCCAGTCTCATATATGTTTTTTTCACAAGGCATTCTAGAAGACTATGAAGTGGTTAGGGGCTGGCTAGCAGGACATTTTGCATTTCCTTGAATATGTAGCTGAGACCATTGTTGCTGTGCTCAAAGCGCTGCAAGATGCCAAGACAGTTCAGAATTTATGTGCTTGTTTGTTGTCTTCTTCAGTTTCTTCCCCATGTTCCTGTGGTCCAACCCACTCCTCCCCGCCCAATGTCAGTGTTAGCCCATGGCCATTTGCTAGCACTGCATCTTCAGCTCACCAAGTGTGTTCTAGTACTCAGGAGATGACAGTTACTGCACCACTAACCCCAAAGAAAGTGCTCTTGAAGAAGGTATATATGACTTTCACCCCCAAAATAGAAGCTGGCCATGAGCTTCTCCTCCCAAGCCAGGACACCAAAGAGAAGACCAGGTCTGGGTTTAGGAAAGGCTTTATGTTGGACATAGACAATTTTGGAGTTGGTTTTTATTGACTTTAAGTTTGGACATTTGGATTCATGTTGGTACTTTCATTTGGATATTTCACTTGTCATTTTTTTTCCCTTCAGACACTGGAAATAGACTTTTCCCTTTGCATCCCTCCATTTATTTTAATTTGCCCAACTTCCTCTAGTTTAGTTTCTCTCTCCGCACACAATAACTCATTTATTTGGTTATTTTCTTTCTAAAGGAAAGTTTTCAACCATTCCTACCACCTATCCCTGGACCCCCATGCTTGATTTAAGGGTATTCATTTTGTTTCTGTAAACATTTTACTTTTCAATTCTTAATCTACGTTGTTTTCAAGGTATGTATTCTATATGTGTATACCATTGATGGGTGTGTGTGTGATGACTTGAGGGAACTTAGTACATGACCAATAATGGGCACACATAGTCCTACAGTTGTAAAATACTTCCATATTTAGACAACTAGATATCAGAACCGCCTTCAGAGCGCCACAATGAATGCAGGGGCTACTGGGCCCAACTGTGGTGATTGGTTGCCTTTTACACCTGATGTCTATTGGCCTGACTTACTATGAATCCTGAGCAACTAGGACTGAACTTGACTCTCATCGGTAGCTGTGGGTAAGCAGTCAAAGGCTTCCTAGGGGTCAAATGTAGCTACAGGTAAATGAACATGACTCATAACTCAAAGTGCAAAAGGTACAAACAATAAATCAATGTATATTCAAATGCTTACTTTTATTAGAATAAGAAGAATTGTATTTCTATCTCTACACTTGCGAAGGAATAATGATATGCACAAGCAATTACACAATCCCCTTGATATAAAAAATCTAGTAGTTATCATAGAAATCCCTTTCCCACCTTCTTCCTTGTAACGTGATCAGGGTTATTCTCAATTCCCTGGTGGATGCATCCAGGAAATGCTCATAAATATGCCGTACTCGAAAGTTCCCCCTTTGATCCAACAGGAATTATTCAAAAGTGTTTATGGTGCTGTAGCACCTTTAGCAGGGAGTCTCCTGGGACCCAACATGCCCAGTTCAGTTTTTACATGCTCCTGCAGCACGGGAAGGTTAAGACTTGCAGTGGGTATCCTCAGTGTGGCCATCTGCAAGTTCTGATCCTGCTTGGAGAAGTTGGGCTGCTTGTAGCTCACGCATCAGCACCCAGCAGTGAAAGCTCTCCCTCTGGAGCTGCACTGCTGGTTGCTCCTGTTATCAGATCAGCTCCCAGCTTGTGATGCCAGGTTTCACCAGTGGGGATCCTTTCATTAGCTCCCAACTGGAGCCCAGAGTGGGTGCATCATCATCATCTGCGGAATCCTCTGCAGTCCTCAGGGGTCATTAAGGGGCAGTTCATTCACTGGGCGGGTTCAATCTACCAAACGCAGCCTGAGCTTTTTCCTTGGGTGACCGTCTAAACTTCTTGACTATATAGGTACCAGCAGCCTATCCTGGCTTACCGGGAATACTTGGCAAATTGGGTGCAGACTTCTTACATGTAAAAGCCTCAATTAGTGCGGTTACAAGTCTCAGTGCTTCTTTAGCAGCAACTTTACTGGTGTCTCCTCTAGCTCACGAGTTTACCACAGAATGGTGATACAAGTTTAGCAAGACCTGCAGAGTGATTGTCACACATCCTAGTCCAAGACGGCTCTCTCCTGGCATATAGGGATCATCAAACCAAACTGGTCATGAGCAATGACCCGATCAGTGCACAGTCGTTCCATCACATTTTGTTCAGGGAGTCCTTTTGACAGAGTTCCCCAATGAACCTCCAATGCTCTTCTCTTCCTCACAGGTCACACTGATCTTGGCAAACAGGCAGGTGCTGTTGCTTGAGGTTCCAGGGCATTTGGTCTTGGTTTTCCTGAGTAATGTCCTCTCACCCAGCAGGGAATTTAGCAGGCCTTTGCCCCCTGCCCTGGTCTCAGGCATATGTTTGGAGAGATTCCAGCTTCTCCTTCTCACACAGCCCATCTGGCTGCTTGACAGATGACAACGTTTGGGGTCTCAACCACTGTTTCCAATTCCAGTTCCAGACCCCAAAATGTGATTTAGGGCCTGAGTATTTAACGTTTTATGTTGGGATTCTGCTGGTTTTGAAATGGACACATCCCTTTTTCTTCTTTTGCCTTGAAAGGAAGTCTGTAACAGCAGATAAGGCTCCGGAGCTAAATGTCCTACACCACTATTCATGGGAGTGACAAGCGTTCACACCTGGATGTCAGCCACAGTAATGTATGCCTCAAAAGGTTAATCTGAGACTTCCAATCCTACACTTTACGATTCTTTTATCAGCTGCAGCTCCCTCCTGAACTTTGTCCAGTCCCTTTCCTTGTGATCGATCACTGAAACAAAGAGAAACCTTTTGAAGTGTAAAGGGAGAGTCTCACTTCCTCCAGTGTGGCCCACCCAGCTCACAGAAATGCAGCAATACACAAATCCGTCTAAGGGCTATTCCTCTCCTCTTCAAATCTTCACCAGGCAAGCCATGGGCTTCCCAAAATGGAACCCAAAGCCCTCCATATAATGAACCAATGCAGGCACCTTTACTCAGTGCACATTAACATCACACTTACTCGCCAGCACTTCTACCTCCATGCATTGCATCATTACAAGTACTGTGGTAAATATTTTAGTAATTTACCTTGATCGGAATTTCTAGACAATATCAATAAGTTCAAAGTATGAAGAGCAGAGTCCGTGGTGGTTCGAATTCAGGGTCTTTATTCAGTAACTCGAGTTAAGGGAGAGCTCCGTCACCTGAGGAGGATCGGAAGAATCTCTAACCTTATTATCTGAACACACAGTATTTATAGCAGGAAAAGAGGAAGGAGCTTCCCTTCAATGAATGCCCGGATCATACGTTAACATAAAACAGAAGTCATGTAGGCCCGGATCATATGTTGCAATAAAACAGAAGTCATGTCCATAAAAGGGGGCAGCGTCATGAAAGAGTGAAGACATGGTAGAGGAGATAAGGCTGAGTCATGATTTAGAATGAGGAAGCACAAGAGAGGCGAAGGTGTGGAGAAATAACACTAGGCTGGTTCCTTAGATAGGGGAGAGGTGGTCGTGACAGGATGTCTGTTTGTCATGTTTCAGCATTCGGGGGCTCTTCTTCTTGGAATTGGTTATCGTGGTTTAACAGAGTGGGGCCCATTTTTCGGAATTGGCCCGATTATAGGGAAATGGTTACAGATGGGGGGTCTTGTTCTCGGCATCGGCTTAACCACAGTAATGTACGGTTTGAGTGAGGCAGTTGGTTCTCGGAATCGCTTTGACCATAAGGAAAAGCGTTTGACTTTTTGGGGAAGGAGAGCGCGTGTGTGACTACATGAGGCGCATTATCAGCGCGTGGTCGGTTCGTGCTTGTGTTCTCGTGTGCTCGTGTTTTGGCATGATGGGCTCGGGGACATGACGGAAGAGGGTGTATGATGGGACATAACTGTACGATAAATAATCATTTTCCTCATTCCCTCCTTGTCCCATAATATACCCATTTAAAATTCTTTGCTTTTTCTAGTCCACCTCTATACTCATTAGGTTGTTTACTTGTTCCTGTAACATGATTCTTTCTCTTTCTTTCTTTCTGGTCTGGGTTTTGGGAATGCAGGTAGTGATACAGAAACTACAGAGTGCTGGACCGCACTGAATACAGAGGCAGCAGGTGAAGAGAATAGCTAGAGCAAGACCTAGGACTGTAAGCACCTTCCATCCCCATGAGGACAGGAGGCTCCAGAGCCAACCCGTCAGGGACCAGGCACCAGTGTCTGCATCTAGTTTTCTGGAAAGTATATGAAGGCGGGAAATAGCGGCATACACCGAGGGTGCATTATCTGGGATAAATATACAGCAGCTGGACCCGATAAGTTCACATACACCATCACGGTCAGCCAATATGATGTCTAGGACCATACGGTTTTGTAACGTCATGAGTCTGTCGGCAGCCATCTCAGCGGTGATGTTACTTAATGCACCGGCTGTTTCGGTTATGGCTCCCTGGACTACACAAGTCAGTTGTCTTATGTGGCGGCTGTTGATCATAGGCCCCCAGAATGGGATGACTCCTTTAAAGAAATCGCCAGCCTCTTGGCCTGCTGTATCTTCAGCATCTATGGCCCCCCTTCGCCGTCTATTAATTACGGTCGGGGGGTCACTGAAAAGATAATCTGCTGGGGCGGTGTAGGTAGGGGGAAGGAGAAATGCAATGTAGCATTTTCCAGACCAGCCTTGAGGTAACCAAGTGCGCGCGTGAGATCCACAGATAAAGTAGGTGTTGGGGGCAGTGGCCATCGTTGGGAAATTTGGATCAGGTAGGGTGTAGGTCTTGTTACATTCACTATCTCCCATTTTCTGACCCTTGCCCTTTCCTCTTACGCAGAATAGGCCCTGGTGGGGCACGGCCCATCCTCCCTGGTCTGTCTGTCTTTTCTGGACTGAAAATGTCTCCCTAAAGGAGGTGGTGTCATTAAAGAGGGAGTAACTGGTGTTTTCACTAATGTCTGCTCGTCCCCATGTTGCTGTGAAAGTTACCATCCTTGCGACGGCTCTTACTGTTTTTGTTTTTATCTCATTCCAGGTACTAGCGTTTTTGGTCGGGGTCTCAGGAATGTTCCTAACAGAGGCGGAAAATATCATAGAGAGTGCATAGGTAGATCCAGCATAGCCAAAAGGGAGAGGAATAAAAGGCATTCCTCCGTGCACAGAATGTGGCATTAAACCACAGACCCAACAATTTGTTTTGTTAATCACCAATTGATGTTGGTGGAGTGTGGAGATGAATGTGTCATTGAAGAACTCTTTTCTTCTGTTCATGAGATGTGGAGGAAGATCTACGTGTGAACGCATAGCAGTATTGTTCAAGGGCGCGGGGGAAGACGGTGGGAAAGCTAGATGAAGGAACCAACCTAGACAAGCCATGATGCAGAAAATAAGAATCATGATAGAAAGGAAAAGGGGAACTTTGTCATGTAACAGTTTCTCACAATGAGTCTTTATCTTCATAATTTCGGCTGCTTAATCTTTGAGAGGAAAAAATGCACCAGTAACCGGACTCTTCCCAGCAACCGCTTCACCAAGCTTCCGTCTTGGGCTTAAATAGCCACTGGCAGGCCGGATTCAGATGCAAATGTCTCAAGTCTGTTTGGGGTAGGATCGCAGCCGCGATTTGTACTCTTCTTGGGGTAAAAGTTCTGGGAGGGGTGAAATAAAGTCTGTCGTTTCAGTATCTTTAAAGTCTGTTTTTTCAGTGTCTCTGGTCTCAGGATCAGCAACAGTGTCCGGAGTTGGTCCGTAGAAGGGTTTGCAATGCGACCTGTGCAACCACCCTTTCCATCCCTCGACCTTGATGGCGGTCCTCGTCGTCAGCAGCACCAGTTTGGGGGACGTCCATCTTTTCTCCAGAGGGCTGGTTCGATCAAAATTTCTGACGAGCACCCATTGACCAGGCTGAAGGGGGTGCTCATCGGGCGTGGTCTTGTCTGGGAAGGCTGCAGCCACCTGTGAACGGCAAGAGCGTAGTGCAGACATCAAAGAAGCCAAGTAATCTGTCAGTACATTTGCATCAATGTCAATTAGCTTTTTAGGAGATGGGACACCCCAGATATTCGGAGGCCTCCCAAATGTAATTTCATAGGGGGACAGACCCGTCCGGGAATGTGCCACCATTCTCATATAGAAGAGGGCAACCGGAAGAGCTGTAACCCAATCTATTTGTTTGTCAGCGCATATTTTTGCTAATTTTTTTTTTAATGTCTGGTTATGTCGTTCCACTAGGCCTGCTGCTTGGGGATGCCTAACACAGTGAAACTTCCAGGTGTATCCTAGCAGTAAGGAGACAGCTTCCATCAATTTAGAGGAGAATGGTTGTCCGTTGTCAGAGTAAATGACTCTTGGCAACCCGTAGCGAGGGAAGAATTCCCTCACCAATTGCTTGGCAGTCATCTGGGCACCATAGTCTGGGACGGGGTATGCTTCAGTCCATCGAGTTAAGGTAGAGACTACTACGAGGACATTCTTATATCCCCGACGTCTCTCCATCTGTATGTAGTCCATTTGTAGGACTTCGAAGGGGTGATCTGGAGGATGGAACCCTCATTGTTCAACGGATACACTTTTCCCTGGATTGAACTGACAGCAAATCATACAGGTTCGTACTTTTTGTTTGGCTGCTGCACGCAGATGCTTGTTGTGCCATATCAGATTCAGACTGTCTAACATTCCTTTCTCTCCTAGATGTGCAGGACCATGAGCAGTTTCTATCATTATGGGAACCATTAGGTCAGGGAGAAACCATTTGGACTTGTCCTGTGTTACCCAACCTTGATCTGTGTGTGAACCTCCCTCCTCTTCCCATTTTCTCTTTTTGGTTTCTGTGGCTTGATTTTGGATGTCTACTACATCCTTGGTCGGATCGATAACTGGACAGATAGTACTAATGGTGGTTTCGGTGTTTAGTGTTTCTGTCTGAGCAGTATGTTTAGCTGTGGCGTCAGCCAGAGCATTACCTCTGGTGATAGAGTCTACAACTTTGGTGTGTGCTTTACATTTTAGTATGGCTATCTCTGTGGGTTTGTGTATTGACTCTAGTAGCTGGAGGACAAGGTCTCCATGTTGGATCTTGGTTCCATGAGAGGTCAGGAAACCTCTCTCTTTCCAAAGGATGCCGAAATTATGAACTACCCCAAATGCATATTGTGAGTCGGTTTAGATGTTGACTCGCTTTCCTTTGGACCATCCACATGCTTGGGTGAGAGCTATTAGTTCTGCTGCTTGTGCAGAATGTACGGGTATTCTGGCTGCTAGAAGGACGGTGTTCTCTGTAGTGACAGCATAGGCTGCTGAGAGTTCGCCTGATTGGAGACGCATACAGGAACCGTCTACAAACAGTGTGTGTTCTGGTTGTACTTAGAGGGACATCTGTAAGATCAGACCGGGGTTTTGTGACTAGTTCGACCACTTCTAAGCAGTCATGAACCTGGTTGTCAACTGGAACAGTAGGCAGTAGCGTAGCTGGGTTGAGGATATTGCACCTTTTGATGATAATATGGGGTTGGAACAGAGTGACTTCGTAACCTGTGAGGCGAGCTATGGTTAGGTGTTGTGTCTGTGTCCTATTCAAAAGCAATTCTACTGCATGAGGAACTTGTACTTCAAGGGAGTGTCCTAGTACTATGGAATCACTTTGTCGTATTGATAGAGCTGTAGCTGCAACAGATTTTAGGCAGGCCGGCAAACCTTGTGCAACAGGGTCAAGAGTGCTAGAAAAATAAGCACAGGGACGGTGTTTGTTAGCTTGTGTTTGTGTGAGTACTGACAAGGCTGTACCTTCCCGTTCTGTGACAAAGAGGACAAAAGGTTTGGCATAATCAGGTGTAGCTAGGACAGGTGCAGGGCATAATGCCTGTTTGAGGGTGTTAAAAGCAAAAGTGTGCTCAGGTGTCCATGGCAATGGGGAAAGGTTGTGCTTGTTAGCTGTATCAAGGGTTTGGCCAGGTATGCAAACTGGGGAATCCACTGTCTACAGTAAGACGTGAGACCAATAAAAGCACGGACTTCTTTCTGTGTCTTGGGGACAGGAATGTTAAAAATTAGTAGAATTCTTTCAGGTGTGAGTGCCCTACCCTCCTTTGACAGCAGGTGTCCTAGGTAGGCCACCTGCTGTAAACACAATTGTAATTTCGAGGGTGACACCTTGTGGCCATGTTGTGCAAGGAACATTAGGACAATTCGTGAAGCTTGTTCACATTCTGGTTCGGAGCGTGCGGTGACCAGCAAGTCATCGACATATTGTAACAATGTCGTGTTGGCGGGCAGAACAATGTCATCTAGCTGTCTTTTAAGTGCCTGACTGTAGATACTGGGACTTTCTGTATATCCTTGGGGAGCTCTTGTGAAACAGAAGCTACGACCTCGTAGGGAGAATCCGAATAGGTACTGACTGTCTTGGTGGATGGGTACACTGAAGAAAGCATTCTTCAGGTCTATTACAGTGAAATGTGTAGCCTCAGGATCTATGGCTGTTAACAGAGTACTGATATCCGAGACCACAGGGTATTGTGGTACTACGCATTTATTGAGTTCACGTAAGTCAACCACGAGTCTGTAGACTGGTGGCGCACCATCATCAGTTTTCTTTCTGACTGGCAGGACTGGCGAGTTACATGTGTTGGAAGGTACTTCTCTGACTACTCCTTTTGTTATCAAATCATCGATAATATGAATAAGGGCTTGTTCTGCATCTGGAGGTAATTTGTATTGACGGATACGAGGTAGTACAACGCCTTCTTTCAGTGTCACTAAGTGTGGTGTAATATCCATGAATCCTACATCTGTTGGATCAGTAGCCCATAGTGTAACAGGAATGTCGCTTAGTCTGACATCTAGTTCTCGTGTGGTGAAATGACCTTTAAAATCTCGGAGGAATAGTCGGACTCCTTCTGGGGAACAACATATTATAGCACCTAGTTCTTTTAGTGTCTGGATGCCAAGGAGATTTTCGGGACAGGACTTTGTAAGTACTAAATCGGTGGAAGTTGTAAGAGGACCAACTTTAAGAGAAATTGGTTCAGAAACTTTGTTGATGACAGGTGTACCAGAAAAACCCAAGGAAATACTATTTGAGCTAGAGAGGGGTACCTTGGGAACTTCGTTGTGCTGCACTGTCGTCCTATTAGCCCCGGTATCGATCAGAAATTTTGCTTCCTTACCTAGGAGTTTAGCATGTACATAGGGACCCTCTTGGTCAACCGGGACCGGTATTAGTGGACGATTATCGTGTTCCTCCCAGCTGTTTCATGAGATCGTGGGGAATTCAGGATAGGATGACACTGGGTACTGATAGAGTTGGGTGGTAAGTTTAGCATCAGTTGGAGGAGCAGAAGGACGAGGGGGATAGTTACGAGGTTGTGTCTTCCCAGTGGCAATATTATGTTGTAATACTGGACAGTCACGCACGAAATGTCCTGGCTTTTTACAGTAATTACAAGTAACTTTTTCTTGTGATACTTGGGGTTGTTTAGGGGTCTGTTGGATCGTATTAGTTTGTGCTACTAATACCTTCATTTTAGTATCTTTTGTTCTCTTCTTTTCTTGTTCTTGTTCGTCCCTAATTCTATTTTGGTGATATTGGAGCATCTGAAGTGCTTGTGAGGGGGAGCTTGCTTGCCAAGTACTTTTTACCTTCAGTACTCTATTTTTGATTGTGGGCAAGGCATTTTCTACGAGTTTGGAAACAAATAATCGACTATAGGCATCTCCACCGGAGGAGAGGCCGCTGTTGATGAGGAATCATTTCTCTAACCTGGAATAATAGTCCCCTATATCCTCATCTGGTTTCTGTTTACATGTAGAGAAAGCATCCCAATCTTCTTTCTTAGTGGTCAGCAACTGGGACAGTATTTTAGGGAGACAGCGAGGGAGATCCTGAACTAGAGGTCCCAAACCTTGTCCGGGATTACGAGTGGTATCTTCTTTTTCTAAGTCTGCCCATGTTACCTTTTTCCCTTCAATCTCCCAATCTTTTCCTTTTAGCTTGTCGTACGTTCCTTGAGGTAACAGGACTTTAAGGAGAATATTGAGGTCTTTATAAGTAAAGGAACCCATTTGAAGAATGGAAGAGGTGTGGCGCCGCGGCCAGGGCGACTGACGCTGGAATCTGGGGACCACGGTTCGATCCCCGGCTCCGGCGGCAGGTTAGCCCAGCACCATGTGACTCTGGGCAATAGCTCGCTTAATCTTCCCGACGGCCCCCAGCACCTAGAGACCCTTACGGGTGATTGTGCGCTTTACAAATGTGGACTTTACTTTACTTTGCTTACTTGAGTTCCCTATGGAAACCCGAAGGGTCTTTTTCGTGGGAAGGGACCATTTTCTTCATCTCGAGTATTTCTAGTTTTGTCAAAGGAGTGTACACGAATGTTTGTTGCAACTTTCCATCGGAATCTGCAACGGGGTGTACTTCTCGGAGGGGGAACTGTCCTTGGTCATAGGGATGGGGATATGTATCATAACTGTCTGTAAAACATTGGATATATCGCTGTCGTAGTTCAAGGAAGATATTAAGGAATTCTTGTCCCCTAGCCACCCACCTCCCTTCTAAACAGTCTCGTAAGAGAGGATGTAATCTTTTTGGTGGGCAACCAGTATCTTCGTACATTGTAATGAGGTGTTGAACCATATAGATGCTAGCTAGCCTTTGAGAGGTTAGAGGGATTGATAAAAACATTTGAGCAACTATATCAGAGCCATATATGGAGTATTGAGATACCCAATGGGTGCTTGATCTAGCGAGTTCTTTTTCTTGTGTGGTGAGTGGAGGCTCGTCGTCCATCCAATCATCTAGAGCTTCTTGCGTTCGTTGGAACAACCTATCTGTGGGGGCTGACAATTTCTTAGTTCTAAGTTTGAATTGTCCGTTATTCTGAGAATGAGGGATACGGGAACGTACTGGACCCTGAAAAGCAGTTCCTTCGTCTCTATCCTCGCTCGTACTCTCATTCTCAGTTCCCTGGGTAGGGGCATCTTTTCGATGGGAATCGGAAACCTTGCTTATGAAGAGTGAAATAAAAAGATCTATTTCTTTTATTTTATTGTAATTTCCTGCGACTACTGCTTGGTCTAGTTGTAATAAATCATCAGGAACTCTTTTTCCAGCACTAGCTATCATTCTAATAAAACAAGTGATCATGAATCGTGAGAGGCATTTTCTATGTGCTATGGGTCTATTTTTTATAGCCTCCTGTAGTGTTTCTAAATTTTCTCCTGTTTGAAGCGCTTCATAAATTTTGTTTAGGCAATTTGTGATATTCGGTACCTCTCGTATACCTTCTAGAGCTTCTCGTAAGCGAAGGGAAATATCTGCTTGTGAACCTTCCCCTGGGGTTGGATCATAATCACATTCTAACAGAGGTAGAACACCACCCGAAGTGTCAGGGATGGGTTCCGTCTGAGTAACTACTCGTCTGGCTGCTACCTGATTCGTATAAGCAGGAGGAGGCTCCATCAAGTAAGTAGTAATAAAATCGTCGGGTACAGAAGGAACCTTAGGGCGTGGAGGTGCCGTAGGGGTACTAGAATCTGAGTTAATCTCGGACCCTGTTTTTGGTGAGAGGACAGGATATATACCCGTTACTGAGGCTGAGACCTCCCTTTTCTTTTGTTCAGAACAAATATCATCATCCTGATCCTGTAACTTTTTCATCTTACTTTCTTCCGACATTCTTTCTGCTTTCTCAACTTTCCCTTGTTCTTTCTGTTCCCTTCGATGTGCTTCTTTTCGCCATATATCAACACTCTCTAACATCGAGGGTCTCGCTTTCTTTTCCCAACATCTTTTCTCAACCGCCATGATACAATTCAAATCCCATGTGCCACTCTTTGGCCATCTGATCGCGATGTCTAAATCTTTAGTATAACCTTCCCAAAGATCCAAATACAAGATGGCACCAATCCCATACTTTGTGTACATAAAATAACCAGGAGTATCCTTCGGGGGGACTGGTACAGACTGTTCCAGTAACCCCTTCCGGGTACCCAGTTTACACAGCTTAGAGAACAAAGGCATTGTATCAGATACAGATAAAACTTTACACTTGAAAAAACTCGATATATTCTGAGTATCAGAATACAAACATACCGTTTTCTAGAAACCTAGAACCCGTCTTTACCGTGCTCTGAATAATTCGGAACCCGTCTTTACCGTGCTCTGAAAATTCAGAACCCGTCTTTATACACCCCCAGCAGTACTCACCGAGGTGCAGAGAACTTGAAGACCTTGAAGATCTGGACTCTTGATTACGCAGCGCTTGTGGACAGGGACTGGTCGGGTTTCAGACGACCTCGGACTCGGCAATCTTCACAGGTTTCGGGCTCTGGGTCGGAACTTCCGCTGTCGTCCTCACCGCCTCGTATGGATGGCTAGGCCGTGGCTCGGCCCCTCTTCGACACGAAGGAGTTCATGCAGGAACACACTGCAGTGTGCACGTAGAAGTCCGTCGATGTCTTGAAGAGACCGGTCTAGGTCCGCATCACCGGCGTGTGGGGAGAAAGGGAAGACCCTGTTCGGGCGCCAATTTGCTGTGGTAAATATTTTAGTAATTTACCTTGATCGGAATTTCTAGACAATATCAATAAGTTCAAAGTATGAAGAGCAGAGTCCGTGGTGGTTCAAATTCAGGGTCTTTATTCAGTAACTCGAGTTAAGGGAGAGCTCCGTCACCTGAGGAGGATCGGAAGAATCTCTAACCTTATTATCTGAACACACAGTATTTATAGCAGGAAAAGAGGAAGGAGCTTCCCTTCAATGAATGCCCGGATCATACGTTAACATAAAACAGAAGTCATGTAGGCCCGGATCATATGTTGCAATAAAACAGAAGTCATGACCATAAAAGGGGGCAGCGTCATGAAAGAGTGAAGACATGGTAGAGGAGATAAGGCTGAGTCATGATTTAGAATGAGGAAGCACAAGAGAGGCGAAGGTGTGGAGAAATAACACTAGGCTGGTTCCTTAGATAGGGGAGAGGTGGTCGTGACAGGATGTCTGTTTGTCGTGTTTCAGCATTCAGGGGCTCTTCTTCTTGGAATTGGTTATCGTGGTTTAACAGAGTGGGCCCATTTCTCGGAATTGGCCCGATTATAGGGAAATGGTTACAGATGGGGGGTCTTGTTCTCGGCATCGGCTTAACCACAGTAATGTACGGTTTGAGTGAGGCAGTTGGTTCTCGGAATCGCTTTGACCATAAGGATAAGCGTTTGACTTTTTGGGGAAGGAGAGCGCGTGTGTGACTACATGAGGCGCATGATCAGCGCGTGGTCGGTTCGTGCTTGTGTTCTCGTGTGCTCGTGTTTTGGCATGATGGGCTCGGGGACATGACGGAAGAGGGTGTATGATGGGACATTACTGTACGATAAATAATCATTTTCCTCAGTACATGTACATTCCATATACATATTCAGTCTGCATGTACTGTTCAGCATTGAAGCTTTTCTATACTGTAACAAGGTGTACACACACACATACTTCCAGCACATACACACACCTTGTATGTACTGCACTGCACTTCACCTTTCATGTATTGTACTTCACACAAGCACACATACACCCAGCTCATGCTTTTATTTAGCAAGCACTGCACACCACTATATCTTTCATATAATACATTCCTCACAGGTATGCATAGACATGCACTATCCACACATAAACTGCACAGTACTGCTATGTCCCTATACTGTACCCTTACCAGGGCACCCATACATCCAGCGCCAAATCACTTATTTCGCTTTTCCCAGCACACCACGTCTACCTGATGTAGGTGAAGGGGGACTTAAGCACAGTGCAGCTGAACGTCTTAAAAAATGACACAGGGTAAAATGTTGCAGTTCACTATTACTGACGACTACACTGTATGCTGCCACCACCACTGCGTTTGTGCTGCTTTACTGCTGGTGGAGGCAGTAGTCTTCCACCACAATGAGGGTAGCATTTTGGTTGCTCCTCCCTGGCTTGCAAGACCACAATCTGTGTGACAAGCCTATGTAATGTCACACATGCATTTTACATGTTCACCTATGACAAAAATATCAGCATCAGGGACACAGATAACAGTACAGTTGGGCACTCAAGGAAAGTGCATGTCTTTAATCATGCAGAGGACTTTTCTATTCCAACAGCAGATGAATCACAGCAGAAAGGTAGATGCAAAAAATTGTCATTGTGCAAGGGATTGAAGGAAAGTTTATTTATTAATTTCTTTATTTGAAGTTTTATGTAGCGCGAACAAGACCCTTGCGGGTGACAGAGTGCTTTACAGAAGAGTACAAAAATATGGGATAGAACAAGAAGACCTATAGATACAATATAGAAAAAATACCCTATATACAAAAATAGATGTGTAAGAATAGTCAGTAATAGACTTGCACATAAGGTAAACTGAGAGATTTGAGTACATAGACGAGCACAAGTCCAGGCCAAAGCATATTCCGACGTAATAAGGGACAACAAGCAGATATCAAGGGGAGATGGAGGAGAGTTCTCAGTGTGAGAGGAATTTGATGGATAGTACAATTATTAGTTATCAACAAATGTTTACAGTGGTGGACTGGGTTGAAAGTTGAAAGTTCAAGTTCAAGTTCAGAAATTTGTATAGCGCACTACTCACCCAGAGGGTCTCAAGGTGCTTGAGGGAGGGGGGGGTGCTTTACTTATCGAATAACCACGTTTTTAGTTGCTTTCTGAAGGAGAGGTGGTTCTGTGTAAGGCGGAGGTGGGTGGGGAGACAATTCCAGGTTTTGGCCTCTAGGTAGGAGAAGGATCTTCCTCCCATGGTGGATCTATGGATGCGCGGAATTGTGGCGAGGGCTTGATTGGACGATCGTAGTTGGCGGGTGGGGGTGTAGAAGGACAGTCGCGTGTTGAGGCATTCGTGTCCTAGGTCGTAGAGGGCTTTGTGCGCGTGGGTGAGGAGACGGAACGTTATTCTCTTGTTGACCGGAAATGTGAGCTTGACGAGGGATGTCCAGTATGAGTCTGGCTGAGTCGTTTTGGATGCGTTGGAGTTTTTTCTGTAGTTTGGCTGTGGTTCTGGCGTAAAGGGTGTTTCCGTAGTCCAGTCGGCTTGTGACCAGTGCGTGGGTGACTGTCTTTCTTGTTTCGGTGGGGATCCAACGGAAGATTTTTTTGAGTATGCGTAGGATGTTGAAGCATGATGATGAGACGGCGTTGACTTGTCTGGTCATCGAGAGGGAGGAGTCCAGGATGAAGCCCAGGTTACGTGCGTGATCCATAGGTATGGGTGTTGTTCCCAGGGCCGGTGGCCACCATGAGTCGTCCCAGGCAGAGGGGGATGGCCCTAAGATGAGGACTTCCGTTTTGTCCGAGTTTAGTTGTAAACGGCTGTTCTTCATCCACTCGGCTAATTCTTTCATTCCTTCGTGTAAGTTGGTTTTGGCGGAGTTTGGGTCTTTGGTGAGGGAGAGGATCAGCTGGGTGTCGTCTGCGTAGGAGATGATGTTGAGGTTGTGTTGGTGCGCGATGGATGCGAGGGGACTCATGTAAACGTTGAAGAGGGTGGGACTGAGTGATGATCCTTTGGGTATGCCGCAGATGACTTTGGTGGCCTCTGATTTGAATGGAGGGAGGCGGACTCTCTGGGTTCTTCTGGCGAGGAATGAGATGATCCAGTCCAATGCTTTTCCTTGTATTCCGACGTTGCTGAGGCGTTGTATAAGGGTGTTATGACAGACTGTGTCGAGGGCGGCGGAGAGGTCAAGTAGGATGAGGGCAGCTGTTTCTCCGTTGTCCAGTAGCGTTCGAATGTCGTCTGTAGCTGCGATGAGGGCAGTTTCGGTGCTGTGTTTGGCTCGGAAGCCGGACTGTGAGGGGTCGAGGGATTTGTTGGATTCGAGGAAGGCGGCGAGCTGACTGTTGACGGCTTTCTCAATGACTTTGGCAGGGAATGGGAGGAGCGAGATGGGGCGGTAGTTCTTAAGTTCAGAGGGGTCTGCTGTGGGTTTCTTCAGAAGGGCGCTGAGTTCGGCATGTTTCCAGCATTCCGGGAAGGGGGCGGAGTTGAAGGAACAGTTGATGACATCGCAGAGATGGGGTGCGATGATGGAGTCTGCTTTGTTGAAGATGTGGTGGGGACATGGGTCCGTTGGCGATCCTGAGTGGATGGAGTTCATTAGGCGGGTGGTGTCTTCAGTGGTGATTGTGTTCCAGGCGCAAAGGTTGTTAGAGTGCTGTTTTGGTTCAGAGGTGGGTGGAGTGGACTGGTCTTCGGACTGGTTTTCAAAGCTGTTATGTATGTCGGCGATTTTGTTGTGGAAGAATGAGGATAGAGAGTCGCAGAGGTCTTGGGAGTGAGTGATGTCATTGGTGCCGGCGGTGGGGTTGGTAAATTCTTTGACGATGTTGAATAGTTCCTTGCTGTTTTTGGCGTTGTTGTCAAGTCGATCTTTGAATGCTGATTTCTTGGTGGATCGGATCAGTTGGTGGTGTTTGCGAGTGGCGTTCTTGAAGGTGGCCAGGTTGTCAGTGGTTGGGTTTTTTCTCCAGGCTTTCTCGAGGGTGCGACAGGACTTCTTGGATTTCTTAAGGTCATCGTTGAACCAGGGGGCTTTTTTGCTACCTTGCTTGATTTGATGGTTTTTCAGGGGTGCTAGTTCGTCGGCGCTGAGGGTGATCCATTGTGTGAGGTTGGCGGCTGCTTGGTTTGGGTCAGATGATTTGGCAGGGGGGTTTTGGTGAAGCGATGTGAAGAGCTGGGCGGTGGTAATTTTGTTCCAATTTCTTCGGGGAATAGGTTGTGGGGGGATGTGGGTCGTGGTCTTTTTGTAGTTGAAGTGAACGCAGCTGTGGTCCGTCCAATGGAGAGTTGTGGTGTGGTCAAAGGAGATGTGTTTGCAGGAGGTGAAGATTGGGTCGAGCGTGTGCCCGGCACAGTGGGTGGGGGTGTCAATAAGTTGTTTGAGTCCGAGATTGGCCAGATTGTCCAGAAGGGTGGTGGTGTTGTTGTCGTTTTTCTTTTCCAGGTGGAAGTTGAGGTCTCCCAGAAGAATGTAGTTCTCGGAGGGGAGGGCATGTGGGCTGATGAAGTCAGTGATGTCTTCGCTGAATTGTGTGCGGGGTCCTGGTGGTCTGTAGATGAGGGTGCCTCGGAGTGTGGTCTTGGGGTCGGTGTGGATTTGGAAGTGAAGGTGTTCAGCGATAGCGAGGTTAACGTCGGAACTGGTCGAGATGCGGATGGTGCTCTTATGGACGATGGCTATGCCTCCTCCTGTTTGGTTGATGCGGTCCTTTCGAATGATCTTGTAGCCGTCCGGGATAGCTATGGCGATGTCGGGCACTGATGAGGCGTTCATCCAGGTTTCTGTAAGGAAGGCTACGTCCGGCGATGTGGTGTCTAGTAGTTTCCAGAGTTCAATGGAGTGTCTGTGGATCGAGCGGGTGTTGAGCAGGATGCACTTTAGGCGGTTGTTGTCGGAGCTCTATTTGGAGTTAGTGGATTTGGTGTGGGTCCTGATGCAGTCGAACTTGCAGGAGTGGCAGGTGAAGGGTCCATGGGTGTGTCCTGGGGCAGCTTGGTAGCATTTTGGTGTGCGACCGGGGTTAAGGGCTGAGAGGGTTGCGGCGTCGTATGTTATGCGGGCGGAGTGGATTTTGCGGGGGCCAGGGGGGCTGGCCCTGGGCGCTGTCCATGCGCGGACGGGCGTAGACGGGCGTAGACGGGCTTACCTTTGGCGCGCCTTCGGCACACATGGGGCGCGACCGCTGCGCGTGAACGCTGCACGCAAAAGCATCTGTCATATGAGGATAGTGGAGGGGGGAGGGGCGAGGGAGGAGCAGCTAGGAGGCGGGAGCGGGGTGGAGAGCCGGGCAGGGAGGCACAACAACAACAACAAAATGGCAGCAAGCCAAAGCGAAACAGGATTGGGGCACAGAGTAAATAAATGCAAACAAAATGAAACATGTAGGAGTGTGATTGTTGAAGATGGAGTATTGAATGATAACTGGAATGTTCACAGGAGAGGTAGCTCCTGTCCATGGCCACAGATTGGTAATTTACATCCACAGCTATGAACACATTTACCTTTGTGAATTGGATTCTCAGTGTTCCCTTAGTGAGAGGAAAAGATGTACATACCATCCATTGCATGGATCTAACACCAGACACACAGTGGTTAAAAAAAATCACCCTCCCAGAGAAAAGCCAACTCGGACAGCCATGTTGATGTTAAGGGTCAGCACCTGGGAAGTTGTGATGTCAAGATTCCTTAATGGGAGAGACTAGAGCATTTTCTGATGCATCCTATCTGGGGAATGATTGTGAAAAAATAGAAGATGTTTGTCTATTGGAGAGTGGAACAGGAAGCTCAACTGGTGTACCTGCATGGTGGGTGTTTGGTGGAGGTAAATCCTGCATATCCTGGACTAGCAAGTATGGTAGATTGTCCAACAAGTGAGATTGCTGGATGGCAGAGAAATATTCTGTGTTGGGACTGTCTGACTGATGACAATTATTTCTTCATGCTCAGCAGTGTTGTGGGCAGAAACAATGGTGATCTAGAGGGGCAGTGTTTTTTCTCCCTGGATTACACACTATCTTCTGATGGGAAACATCCATTAAAAAGCAGTAATTACATCGAACGACTTTTACAACGCAACTGTCTTTACATCGCTTGCCATTACAACGCATTTCACTAAAACGCCTTGCCATTACAACGTATACCATTACAACGCATGCCATTGCAATGCATAATAAGGTAAGTAATGGAGTTTTTTTTGGGTATGAGTTTTGGGGTGGATGGGAATAGTAATATTTACCCCAACACTATCCAACACTTTCTCTACTGTTGCACTCACTGGAGTGGGAATAGTTATTTTTACCCCCACACTATCCAACACTTACCCTACTGTTGCACTCACTGGAGTGGGATGATAATTTTTACCCCTACACTATCCAACACTTACTCTTCTGTTGCCCTAAAAGTATTATGCGTTGTAATGGTATGCATTGTAATGGAATGCGTTGTAACAGCAGTTTAAAAAACTGCATTGTAATGGCATGCGTTGTAAAATCATGCAATATAATGGTAGTTGTGATGTATAAAACTGTGTTATTAAAGCATGTGTTGTAATTGTTTGCATTGTAACGTCATATATTCTCCTCTGATTTTGGATGAATTGGCATCATTGTGAGGCTCATTGTCCCCAGGTGTTGCAATGGAAGAGAAATGACCATTTGACCATGAACGTATGAAAGGGTGAAAAAGCATAATGTCATAAAAAGACACATTACATGTAGTATGACTTTAAGACTAGGGTGACAGATATCACATATTATTTGCATATTTTGATGGGAAATGCATGAAATGAGACCAGTTCAATGAGATACAATTGTGTCTTACCTGGAAGTGCTATGGATGTTTGATGTCTAGACTGTTCCCTATGATGTCAGCTGCTGTGGAAATTGGTTTTCTGATGCAACAGCTGCATTAATCAATACTAGGAGACACAACAGTTACGAAAGTAAGACTTAGAGCAACTCTATAGGGTGTGGCATTCTGTCTTGAGAAAGGCCTGCACAAAAACAATCCTGCATGCAACACAGGCACCCTTGCGCCGTGGTACAAGGATACTTGGGTTGGCACTAGGCAGCCAAAATGGCACCAGCATAGGGGAAAAGGCAGAAATGCACTGTATTCTTTTAAATATTGCACATTCCTGTCCTTTCCCTGTCATGCAGTGCAGCACAGCAATGTATCCTAGAGACAATATCATAAATATGCCCCCTAGTTTTTAATGGTATTGGACCAACATTACGCAAGATTGGGAACTTTTATTTTACTGGTAACCAAATATTTTATCGCACTGGCCTAGTCATTAAAATTCATAAAATGAGTATCCTCTAATGAGTATTATCTTGAATATTGCAGATAAAAGCATAGAGACAAAGACATATGCTAAATGGCACAACGTAAATTCTGAAATTTTGAAACATAATATTGCAACATTCCCTCACATTGTATCAGTTGTGGGCAAAATGTCTGTGACTTAGTTCAGTTCATAACAATCTCCATCTTATTACAATAGGAAAGAAACACAACGAGCTGAACATAAATGGTTTCCTACCCATTTTCCTTCCATGTCCTTGCCAAATGCTCACCCCCTTCCCTCTGGAGAGGGCTAAACCTCTTGTCCAATATTTTATTGGCCTCATGCATATGTAAGCCACAAATATGCGTACAATCAGGGATATGAGGTTAAACGATAAAATAGGATGAATGTTTACGAAAACATTTTTGAAAAAGTACATTCTTAAAGCTTTGGTATCGCTTGCGTTTTACAATTGAACTTTATAAGGACATTGTTTTATCTTTGATGAATTCCAAACGCAATCACGACAATGCCATTTATCTGCACCTTCCGGATTACAAGTAAGATGTTCTGTTGCAGGTGTGTAGTTAACATGTCACGATTTACTAAGGCCAAATTCCTTCAGGAACAAGTTGGTACCTCAATCCTTCTCCCAATTACAAAAAATATAGGCCTATGTTAAATTTTCATTATGGAATTTGTCAATTTCATATCATACTACACAGAATTGTCAACATTCTTTGAGATTTTGGCAACATCTTTTATGACTTATAAAAACAAGCCATGCCCTCAAGTAAGCTAACAACATGTCACAAATTTGATTATCAATTTCATATTATTAGTGACATTCTGCAAACAATCACGAAAGGAAAAGTCTGCAATTTCGTACCGCCTAATTAATTATTCATCTAGGGCCAGATGTAGGTAATCTCAATTTACCTATTCTTAAATACCGAATCATACCGATTCTGTATTTAAGAATAGGTAAATGGGATGTAGGTAATTTTTCGTTAAAAATTTCCGAATCGGTAAGTTTTGGTAATTACCGAATCGGTATTTACCGATTCGGTAATTGCCATTCATTCCTATGGGCCTGGAGGCCCATAGGAAAAGGGGGGGAAAACATTGAAGGGTGGCAGTGTGTCCCTTTGACACCCTGTTGCACCCCTCAATTGTGTATGGGTGCACATGTGGCACACATACATGCCCTAAGGGCATGTATGCCTGCCACATCGCACTGTTGAAAAAGCAAAAAAAATGCTTTTTCAAAGGTTTTCATTATTTACCAACAACTTGTAGTTGGTGGTAAATAACGAATCCTTAACTGAGGAATGCACCAACTTGAGTGCTCCCTATATCCTGGATTCTGTAATTTACCGAATCGGTATGTTAAGAATTCGGCATTTGACCGAATCCTTAAATTACCGATTCGGTAAAATACTGAATCCTAAAAAAATGCCACCTACATCTAAAAAGCCCAATACCGGTCGGTAACGGCCGAAATTTGGTAATTTCGGCGTTACCGACCGGTATTGGGCGTCCTACATCTGGCCCTTAGTCTGGAGCCCCAGAGCAGGGAGATTTTCGTTTTAAGCAATTTCCACTGACCTACTGGGACACCTACAGGTCTCGGTTTGGCTTGCATTTATGGAGGAACTTTGGGACATATGTATGAACAAGCCCTTTTGCGATTCCTTAATAGCGATTTTTAGCAAATTACTATTAAGAAATCGCAAAATGCTATGTATGTAGGAATCGCAAAATTAATTGTGATTCCTTAATATTCCTTAATTGCGATTAGCAAATTGCGACTCGCAATTAAGGAATACCTTCCCATTTATTCCTATGGGCTAGGAGGCTCATAGGAATGAATGGGAAGACAATTAGAGAATCGCAAATTGATAATGCAATTTCAAGGGTGCCAGGGTGTCAAAAGGACACCCTGAAATATGTATGTGTACACGTGTGGCACATGGCCCTTTGAAAAAAGCAAAAAAAGTGCTTTTTTAAAAGAATTAGAAAATTACCACCAACTGTCAGTTGGTGGTAATTTGCGATTTCTTATGCCAAATTCACACAACTTAGGTGCTTTCTACATCGCATTTAAGGAATCCCAATTTGCGATTCCTTAAATGTAATTGCAAATTAGAGAATCGCAAATTTTACGATTCTCTAATTTGCTAGGCCCTTTTGGGATGATACATCCCAAAAGGCCTTTTCCCGTTTGCAAACGGGCCGATTCTGAGAAGAAGCTTTGCTAGTAGTAATGCATCTGCTTTCAGTTAAGCAATACAGTACTACCACAGACAAAAGCATTTGTGTTGGAGACGTAAGTTGTAACATAATTTGATAAGAAAGAGGACTGACAATACATTATGTCAAGTAGCTTCTTGGAGAAATACATCATCCTGAAACGCTATGGAGTGCTATTTATTTATATCTTACGGAGGTCTCTGCAGTGCTGCATCAAGTATGGAAGGAATATCCACAACATAAATGCCTCCACAGTGGAAACCCTTCAGGGAATTTACTTGATTGATGTCAATAATGGCAGATCCATGGGTGCAAGAATACTGTTTGTTGCCCCCTGTCATTTCAGTATTGATTTTAAAACGAATAATAGCGCTTACAGAATTATTTTGAAGTTGTACAAATTAGAGACAGCTGTGTTGAGTAAATGGGGTAAGACTACTATACAAGGGAAACTGTCAATTAAAGAAACCAACATGCAGCACAGACTATTATGGAAAATACCAAATAATTTGCTTGAAAAACACTCTGCCAGAAGACCTATATTGTCTTTCCACTTGGTGGATTAAATGGTATTTAAATAATATGGTAACAAAAATAAAAATGATTTAATATTATGCAATACTTTCTCTAACAACAATACTTATATCAATTTGAGCTAAAAAAAAGACTAATTGAAGACTTCAAATTATGTATCAAGAAATGTGTCAAGTTCATTAATTCATAACTATGCAGTAAAAGCTGCAGATTTATAATCACTAGCCCTGTCCATTGTTTAATCAACCATTTATTCACGACAGGCAAAGGAAACCTAAACATTGTTATCCTAATTGGTGCTTATTATATCTGTACCTTGATGGAAACAGTTTCTACAATTGCACCTTTCAACAGGCATAACGGGCTTGATTCACAAAGGTAATTATAGGTATGTGTATATTTACTCATACATACGTTTACTACTACACCTTGGTGTAACTACACATTTTTGCTAGTCAGTCAGTCTAAACCACGTTATTCGATTTGTAAAAAACATAAAAGTACACTGCATATAACATATACCACAACAATAAAAGATATCATCATAAATAATCTTAGACACCTTAAAACATTCCATCACCAAATTCATAAAAAGTCATTAAAATTAGCTACAATTATTAACTTTAAAAGGGAAGATCTAAACAAGAGTTTCTCTATGAATTTTCTGTGGAGAAAGAACAATCTACATTACTAGCCAAATCTTTCTTCCATATGTAATACAGCTGAACTCCTCAGGTGAAAGGGCAATCATTAAAACAAAATTAATCTGTTCACAAAGAAGCTACAAGAATGCTAGACATATTATGCTTTATTTTGCTTTTCCTAACAGTGGCTACTGAAAAATAGACAATATTAAAAGTCTCCCAGGGATCATTCAGCATCTGCAGGTATAATAGTTCCGGCTTGACCTGAGTAAAGCCTTTTCCCTTTAAAATAGGTACTAAAAACTTTATACGCATATCGCTAAAGTGATCACAAAACATGGTAGAATGAATTGTGTTGATGGAGCAGGGTTTTTGTGAAATAAAACCTGCTAGAATTGAACCCTCAGTAACAGTTATTAACAGTGTGCTGTGAAAAATAATGCAATAAAGGGGGCTATCGCGCGGAAAAATGCTATTGCGCAAGCGCCTACTAAAGCACTGGACTAGGCCGCAAATGCTTTTGGACAAAACAAAAATAAAAAGACTAATGCTGCTTTTGTGCATGTTATTAACATTTGCTAGGAAAATAATATTTAACAATGGTTGCGCATTGATAGATGCAGCATTGGGTTGGTGCATAGTGAAAAAGAAATACAAGTGAATAATAATAACTGTGTTTGTTTTTCATGGAAGCATGGTTTTCTGCTCTGCATGAAGATATGGGAATAATGGAATGAAAGAATAAATGCTTGAAAAATAAAAATTCCAAAGCGAAGGAGAAGGTAGACAATGTGTCCTTCAAGATTCCTGACTGCCGGCCAAAAAGTTTGCATGAAAAGGCAATTTGATTCATCAAGTGGAGGAACGCTTCCTCTGGAAAGGCACGAGCGGCACAAATGTTATACAAAGGTTGCTACATAACCGGTATGAAGGAAGAGAACATTTTGATAGTGGCTTGAATTGTATTTCCCGGGGTGGAAGCTGATGTGATAAATAAATAAAACAATGGGACATTTAGTGAGATGGACATGCAGAGAGTGGTGGGCCAATACATCCCCTTTATTACCCAATCAAGTATAGAATAACCCTTCATTTAGATACAAGTGTGGGTTGGACATTTGTGGTTTAGGGTATAACTTAGGTGTCTGGTGGGAGGGGTTTTGGTTGAGGTGTTCAGACTGTTGGGTAGACTGTTTGGGAGATCGTCGCTGTCGTCGGTTTGCTGTCCTGTTCCTGTCTGCTGGTCCTGACTTAGGGGTCAATTACGATGGCGGACGGAATGACGACCGCTGGCCTGTAGTAGGCGGAAAATGCCTTTTTACAGTCCGCCAGCCGTGGTCAGTCCGACCGCCATATTAAGATGGGAAACACAGTCAAATGTCCGTACGCCGCGGAAGAGCACGCACTGCCACGGAACTACACCCGACCCCGCGGCGGACGGAACCAATCCAGAGACAACGCCGTACGGAATGACGTCTCCGACAGTCCTCTAAATCACGATGGCGGAAAACACACATCAAATCGCTGCGGAAAAACAACCTGCCTGAACACGGCGGATTCACCACAGCAGAGAGACAACACATTGCAGAGATACCCACCACAAGCAGATCGCCGTAATGGACCCAGCGCTACACGCATTTCCGACACTCTTCGTGCTCCACCACCAGCAAGTCATGGGCCGTCGCCGACGCAGGTACGACAACACATCAATTGCTGTCGGAAGGGGAGTACCCTCCGGGGCCGTGACGTGGGGAGGGGGAGTGTCATGTTGGGGAAACAGCATTTACGAGATCACCAATATATCAACAATGCAAGGAGACAACCAGGAATGACAACGACAAACCACTACACATGATTTACTTGCTTTATTGCACATAATAGGGGTGTAATCCTAGAGTAGCCAAGAGCATGGCCACTGGATAGAACAGAACAGGTACATCAGAGGCAGCGCATGAGAGGGGCTAAGTGCATCAACAGTCCATGGCAGAGAACAGAGCAGGTACGTCAGAGGCAGCACATGAGAGGGCACAATGCAGTATCATGGCAGCAACAGGGCAGTGTTCATAACAGAGCAGGTACATCAGAGGCAGCACATGAGAGGGCACAATGCAGTATCAGAACAGCAACAGGGCAGTTTCCATAACAGAGCAGGTACATCAGAGGCAGCACATGAGAGTGGCTAAGTGCATCAACAGTCCATAGCAGAGAACAGAGCAGGTACATTAGAGGCAGCACATGAGAGGCCACAATGCAGTATCATGACAGCAACAGGGCAGTGTCCGTAACAGAGCAGGTACACCTGAGGCAGCACATGAGAGGGGCTAAGTGCATTAACAGTCCATGGCAAGGCACAGGTGCATCAGAGGCAGCACATGAGAGGGTACAATGCAGTATCAGAACAGCAACAGGGCAGTGTCCATAACAGAGCAGGTACATCTGAGGCAGCACATGAGAGGGGCTAAGTGCATCAACAGTCCATGGCAAGGCACGGGTACATCAGAGGCAGCACATGAGAGGGGCTAAGTGCAACAACAGTCCATGGCAGGGAGCACAGCAGGTAAATCAGAGGCAGCGCATGAGAGGGGCTAAGTGCATCAACAGTCCATGGCAGAGAACAGAGCAGGTACATCAGAGGCAGCACATGAGAGGGACTAAGTGCATCAACAGTCCATGGCAAGGCACAGGTACATCAGAGGCAGCACATGAGAGGGGCTACGTGCATCAACAGTCCATGGCATAGAACAGAGCAGGTACATCAGAGGCAGCACATGAGAGGGCACAATGCAGTATCAGAACAGCAACAGGGCAGTGTCCATAACAGAGCAGGTACATCAGAGGCAGCACATGAGAGTGGCTAAGTGCATCAACAGTCCATAGCAGAGAACAGAGCAGGTACATTAGAGGCAGCACATGAGAGGCCACAATGCAGTATCATGACAGCAACAGGGCAGTGTCCGTAACAGAGCAGGTACACCTGAGGCAGCACATGAGAGGGGCTAAGTGCATTAACAGTCCATGGCAAGGCACAGGTGCATCAGAGGCAGCACATGAGAGGGTACAATGCAGTATCAGAACAGCAACAGGGCAGTGTCCATAACAGAGCAGGTACATCTGAGGCAGCACATGAGAGGGGCTAAGTGCATCAACAGTCCATGGCAAGGCACGGGTACATCAGAGGCAGCACATGAGAGGGGCTAAGTGCAACAACAGTCCATGGCAGGGAGCACAGCAGGTAAATCAGAGGCAGCACATGAGAGGGGCTAAGTGCATCAACAGTCCATGGCAGAGAACAGAGCAGGTACATCAGAGGCAGCACATGAGAGGGACTAAGTGCATCAACAGTCCATGGCAAGGCACAGGTACATCAGAGGCAGCACATGAGAGGGGCTACGTGCATCAACAGTCCATGGCAGAGAACAGAGCAGGTACATCAGAGGCAGCACATGAGAGGGCACAATGCAGTATCATGACAGCAACAGGGCAGTGTTCATAACAGAGCAGGTACATCAGAGGCAGCACGTGAGAGGGCACAATGCTGTATCAGAACAGTAACAGGGCAGTTTCCATAACAGAGCAGGTACATCAGAGGCAGCACATGAGAGGGGCTAAGTGCATCAGCAGTCCATGGCAGAGAACAGAGCAGGTACATCAGAGGCAGCACATGAGAGGGGCTAAGTGCATCAACAGTCCATGGCAGAGAACAGAGCAGGTACATCAGAGGCAGCACATGAGAGGGCATAATGCAGTATCATGACAGGAACAGGGCAGTGTTCATAACAGAGCACGTACATCAGAGGCAACACAAGTACGTGGGTCAAGCGCACCGTACCAAGGACATTAATAATGCAAGGGTGGTTACAATGGACAACCTAGACACCAAGTCAAATGACATGTGAGTGATGGGAGCTACACCTCACAGCACAGAATCTGGTGGACTGCTTGACCTAGTCGCCTCGGACACACTGCCAGCACCAGAAACAGGAGTGTGAGACACAGCCACAGCTCTAGTGACTGACACATGAGCCATAGACCCAGACACACTGCCAGCACCAGAAACAGGAGTGTGAGACACAGCCACAGCTCTAGTGACTGACACATGAGCCATAGACCCAGACACACTGCCAGCACCAGAAACAGGAGTGTGAGACACAGCCACAGCTCTAGTGACTGACACGTGAGCCATAGACCCAGACACACTGCCAGCACCAGAAACAGGAGTGTGAGACACAGCCACAGATGTAGTGACTGACACATGAGCCATAGACCCAGAAACACTGCCAGCACCAGATACAGGAGTGTGAGACACAGCCACGGCTCTAGTGACTGACACATGAGCCATAGACCCAGACACACTGCCAGCACCAGATACAGGAGTGTGAGACACAGCCCCAGATCTAGTGACTGACACATGAGCCATAGACCCAGACACACTACCAGGACATGTCCCTGTACATTGACCAACAAATACCATGCCAGCATCTGAGACATGAGAGTGGCGGACACAGACAGTGGCAGTACCTGAAACAGGAGAGGACACAACTGACACAGTGCTACTACATGAGGCATGACAGCGAACAACAGTCACAGTGCCACTATCTGACACATGAGAGTGAACTGCAGCTGACCCACTTGGACCACTGAAATGATGAACCACAGGGCTGTATGGGCCAGGAGGCAGGGAGGCTCTGGGAGCTGGGGACAGCTGTACTGGAGTGACATTTGGGTGGTCAGGTGTCACTGGTGTGTGTCTCCGTTTCTTTGGGATATGTAGGGGCACACAGGACATGACTGGACGGGTAAGTGGATTGGCCTCATCAGAAACATCACCCATCAAAGGTTGTTCATGTGCTGGTGGGGGTCTTCTCTCTGGGGACGTGCTGGACTCTGCTTGACGTTTGCTGTGGCCCTGCCTTCTGTCCTCTGCATCATGTGTAATGGGGGATGCAACTACAGTGTACTCCTTCCTCTGCCTCGGCGGGGTGTGGATGGGACTAGAGGTATGGGGGGACACCACCGCTGACACATGTGTTTTACGTTCCTTCAACAACATCAGCCTCAGGGCAGGCAATGGGTGATGTATGCCTGTCCTTGATGGAGCTTGTGTCCATGGGAGAACCCTTGGGCCTGGGATGTGCCTTGGCCATAGGAGGTGTCCTGTCTCTGGTATATCCCTGATCCCTGGGCGGTGCACTGTCCCTGGGAGTAGGCTTGTCCTTTGTAGTGTCCCTGTCCATTGTAGTGTACCTGTCCTTTGAAGCGACCTTGTCCTTGTGAGTGTCTCTGGCCTTGGGAGCTGCCCTTTCCTTTGTAGTGTCCTTGTCCTTGGGAGTGTCCCTGGCCTTGGGAGGTGCCCTTTCCTTTGTAGTGTCCTTGGGAGTGTCCCGGCCTTGGGAGCTGCCCTTTCCTTTGTAGTGTCCTTGTCCTTGGGAGTGTCCCTGGCCTTGGGAGGTGCCCTTTCCTTTGTAGTGTCCTTGGGAGTGTCCCTGGCCTTTGGGAGCTGCCCTTTCCTTTGTAGTGTCCTTGTCCTTGGGAGTGTCCCTGGCCTTGGAAAGGGGCCCTTTCCTTTGTAGTGTCCTTGTCCTTAGGAGTGTCCCTGGCCTTGGGAGCTGCCCTTTCCTTTGATGTGTCCTTGTCCTTGGGAGTGTCCCTGGCCTTAAGAGGTACCCTTTCCTTTGTAGTGTCCTTGTCCTTAGGAGTTTCCCTGGCCATGGGAGCTGCCCTTTCCTTTGTAGTGTCATTGTCCTTGGGAGTGTCCCTGGCCTTGGGAGGTGCCCTTTCCTTTGTAGTGTCCTTGTCCTTGGGAGTGTCCCTGGCCTTGGGAGTACCTTTTGAGGGGCATGCTTGTGTTACATGTGAATCCCTGTCCCCCAACACCCGTTGAGGATCCTGTGTGTCAACTCTAGGGTAGTTGATGTTGTGTTTGGTTATAGATTTCCTGGTCCTAGGGGATTGTGTCTGTACCCTCCGTGCCCTGCCTTGCTCCCTGTGGCTGCTTCTAGTGCAATAACCCGAAAATGAGGCCTGCTCTGAAATGTCACTCTCCCCTGAGATATCAAGTGGAGTGGATGGGGGAACTGAAGTAGAACCTTGTCCATGCGACTGTACAATGGCTGCAGACACTGTGTTTGCTAATGACTGAACTGTTCTGTGGAGACCAGCAACCTCGCCATGCATCTCCTCCATGAATGCTACCACCTGCCCCAACTTCCTATCGTGGTCTTGGAATGCATTGATCATGTTGGTCTGCCCTACACACAGCTGTCGCAGCAGATCAACAGCCTCAGCACAAAGTGCACTTTGTGTCACAGGGGCAGGGGCAGCGGTGCCTGCACCGAAGGCAACTCTGCTCTCCCTACTCTGGCGAGCACGAGCAGTACTTGTTGCAGTTGGTGGCAGTGTGGGCCCTGTGTGCTGTGTAGTGACTCAAGGTGTTGATTGCCCACTCCCTGTGTCTACCAACAGTGCTGACTCACCAACACTGTCTGAATATGAGGACGATGGTGTATCCACATGTGACTCCTCAGGGACAGTTCTGTCCCCCTCTCCGGGGCTGCTCTCTTCAGTCTCAGTCTGCATGTGTGTGATCTCCGATCCGGATGCATTGGCACCACTCATCTCAGTCATCTGTTGTTCAGTGCCCTCAGCCAAATCTGAAAGAGAGAGAAAAGAGGTTGACCTAAGTGCCACACTCACGTACTGAAGGTTACAAAATCACAACTTTCCTCACAGTCAACTAACATGTAACACCCATCCTGCACACGAACCACCCCTACCAGACATCCTCATGTCAAAGAACCGTGGGTGCCTGTGAAACATGTACATCAAACAAACAGGGCAAGTGCATGCAGACCACCACGCATGTGATGCCATGGGACCACAGACCTCAATGGCATGTCCTGGGACCCTGCACTACAATGCAACTGGTATGTCCACCTGGCGGACATGGATGCCAACGCTCACTCCGCTAATGGCACCAACATGCAATTGCAGCACAACATATACACCACAGATGTCACTACTGTGTCTGAGCAGCAATACATGTATGCACTCACAAGTCACAAACCCATTCAGTGTGCTTACCGCTAGTTTGCTGTTGATCCCCTCTCAGCCGTGCGGACAGGTCAGGATGCGTCACAGCTATGATACGGTGCATTAGAGGGGTCATGGTACGTCGTGCAAGCTGGGTTGATCTTGGAATCAGGCCCAGTGTCATCTCCGCCACATTCTTGCTGAGCCTGGAGATGTCGTCCCAGCGCTTGTGGCAGTGTGTGTGTCGTCTATTGCACACTCCCACTGCCCGTACATCACGTGCTATGGTCCTCCACACAGCCTTGCGAAGGTGCAGCTTGACCTACCATGATGGGAGACAAGAGGGGAAGATCAGTGGACAGTTGGATATTCACAAACATAATAGCAACACGTATCTTTCAGCAGCCATGCACAGTACAACACATGTGAAGGTCCCACAGCACACCGCCAAGCTAGCAGACGCCAGGAGTCAGTGACCACCTCATGCACACCAACATGTCCCCCTCTGCACTTACCACCTGTCCGGGGGCACCGTAGAACCGTTCATAGTGGAGGAGCACACCATCCACAAGGACATCCAGCTCAGCTGCGGTAAAGGGACGAGACCGGATCTCTCGCAATCTCGACATGGCAAGGCCCGGGACTGTGGCACTACAGTAGCAGTTGTTGGATAGCTCAGCAGCAGCAGGTCGAGGTGATGGGTGCAGGTAGCAGTTGTTGGATTGCTCAGCAGCAGAAGGTCGAGGTGACGGGTGCAGGCAGCAGTTGTTGGATAGCTCAGCAGCAGCAGGTCGAGGTGATGGGTGCAGGCAGCAGTTGTTGGATTGCTCAGCAGCAGCAGGTCGAGGTGATGGGTGCAGGCAGCAGTTGTTGGATATCTCAGCAGCAGCAGGTCGAGGTGATGGGTGCAGGCAGCAGTTGTTGGATAGCTCAGCAGCAGCAGATCGAGGTGATGGGTGCAGGCAGCAGTGGCTGGAAGCAGTGAATGTGTGCTGCTGAAATTCACACATTTATAGGGCCCTGAGCTCACATCAGTGGCACACGTCTGCAGCAATTGGTTTTCCCGGGATGCCTCATTCAAAATTAACCAATGACTGGCCCTGGTGTGGCGGTGCACGGCTTCCGCTATTTTTGAATGCACTTATGCGGTCCGCGTTACCTGTTCCCATTGGCTACATGTGCACGGACCGTCACGGACACACAGCGGCAACCGCATGTGCGCGCTTCCGCGATGGTGCATCATTTGAAAAGATTCACTCACTGGCGTCGCTATGGCGAGCACGCATTCCACGGGGGCAGGGCAGGCTAACACATACTTTTGAATATGCAATTGGAAATGGCATTTGGTATCCCCCCTCACAGTCACATTGCAGCACCCACTGCAGACCTCCGGGTGCTGCATGGTCACCCATCGCCGGGTGCTGCCCGGTCACCCACAGCCAGCACCCGGCTGTGGTTGACCGGGCAGCATCCGGCAGTAGGTGACTGGCCTGGTCCGGCGGTGGTTGACCGGGCAGCACCTGGCGGTGGGTGACCAGCCTGGGCCATCCATTCCAGGGTGACCTCAATGCACAGGGCGCTCACCCACCACCAGCACCTGGCGGTGGATGACTGGGCAGCACCCGGCGGTAGGTGATATGCCTGGGCCAGCAGTGGGTGACCGGGCAGCACCCGGCGGTAGGTCACCCACCGCCGGCCGAGGCCGGTCACCTACCGCCGGGTGCTGCCCGGTCACCCACCGCCGGGTGCTGGTGGTGGGTGAGCGCCCTGTGCATTGAGGTCAACCTGGCATGGATGGCCCAGGCCGGTCACCCACCGCCGGGTGCTGCCCGGCCAACCACCGCAGGACCAGGCCGGTCAACCACCACCGGCCCAGGCCGGTCACCTACCGCCGGGTGCTGGCGGTGGGTGACCGGGCAGCACCCTGCAGTGGGTGACTGTGCAGCACCCGGCGGTCTGCGGTGGGTGCTGCAATGTGACTGTAAGGGGGGCTACCAACTGCCATTTCCACTTGCATATTCAGATTTATGTGTTAGCCTGCACTGCCCACACGGAATGCGTGCTCCGCCATTGCGATGCCAGTGAGTGATGTTTTTCAAAAGATGCACCGTCGCGGTATTGCGCACATGCGTTCGGCAGGGTGTGACCGTGATGGTCCTTGACCATGCAGCATATGTCATGCACAATTGCAGTATCAAGGATCATCTTCTGTGTTGGGGGAAGGCATACCCAGATGGCGTGTGTACACACATTGCATGTCTCCGCACACATGTAATGTTCATAGTTGTACATGTGTGTCAGGACATGTCCGGAGTGCATGAAGAATCCTGATGTCAAGTAAATGGGCCGTGTCCACGTGTGTCATTCATGTCCATTTGTTGCATGTGTGGTCATACTATTGACCTTGCCAGTGGTTAACAAAGGCCATTGATATGCACCTAAGTTGCGTCAGATGTGCATGGCGATGTGTTGACGTCTTGGTTTAGCGGACACACGTTTCCATTTGTAGTGTAGTTCCTATATTCCCATAGGCTCTGCGCATTGGAATAATATAAACAGCAGTGTAGACGTAGGACTGAGGTCCACTAGGTCTCTACTGACTATATTAGACTTAAGGTTTGCCAGCTAGCTCAGAGGTCACTAGAAACTTTCTCGAATAAACGAGGAGGAGTTTAACCTCCCTGGATAGACAAGAAGGGATTAGCTTCTGACAACCATAAAACATGACAACTTTGCTCCCTCAGAATAAGAGTGTATCTCTAGAGTCGTGTGAAAACAATAGACAGCTGTTTCACTCAGTCAAGTGTGCATACTTAGTTTCACCAGACTGCAGAGAAAAGAGAGACGGGCGTTTTCAATAAAAGGTGTTATTTATTGAGCAGTCTTCTTTCTCATGCAAGAGAAATGAATTGCCACAATTGCAATACTCATAGTAAAGTGCGTACAGTAAAAGGAGTATGATGAAATAATACTGTAAAAGCATTGATATGGTTTCTTAGCTATAAGATACTTTAAAATAGATAAAATATATACATACATATATACATTGACTAACGTACTCAACTGGTGCTTCTAAATTCGCCTACCCCGGTGTACCTGACCTAAGCCTAATACGTGGGAAGGAGTAAGTAAGTAGCAGTTTAAGTTAAGTTGGTTTTGCCTAGAATCTGTCTCAAGAATTCTCTTTAAGGGTTTAGTCAGCTCCGTACCTGGGTAATAGAAAGCAGGAGGTCTGGTATCTCTCTCTCAGGACTCGATATCCCAGTAACCCGCGAGGGTATCTGGAAACACCGGAGCTGGATTTCTCGGCAGGAGAAAAGACAGCGTCTCTCTCAGTGCGTCAAAGGGGAGGGGCGGCGTCCGTGGGCTCTCGCATCAGCTGGGCTCTCGGGCAAGTAGATAGCCGCTCTGCTCCAAACCACCGTGTGTTTGCTTAAGGCAGCGTTGGTATATTTACACCTGAAAGGTGCCGGATTTGACGTAAGGTTGGACATAAGACGTCAATAAAGATGTCACTAAGAACTGGCCGTTCTTACAGTGCTCACAGGAGTTCTAGGACAAAATCAAAACAAAAGCAATGGGGATTTCCTAGGTTGCTGGAGGTTTGGTTTGTTTAGAGAACTCGTTGTGCTTTCTAGGAGTCCGGGGAAGTAGCCTTGCTTAATGTGGACTGCATGGGCTACGACTAAATATGGATACGATTCTTATGCCTTTATAAGGATATTATTGATTATAACCGTACAAGGGCATAAAATAGAAGTATCGAATTCGGTTCCTAGATAGAAACACAATACATTTGTACACATCTACACAGTACATCAAGGCTGTGTACCCACATTCAGAAGCTGTTGTGAGTGTGTGGTTTGTGTGTGCAAGTAGCAATGATGGGGGTATACATGCATTCTGTGTATGCGTATGTGTATCGCCTGTTGTGTGCCCATGCATGTCATGTGAGGATGCATAGCATTGAAGGTGGGGTCATGGGTGCATGAAGACAAGGAGGGTGTGTTCCATGTTTGTGTTGTGTGTGCACGTCCATGTGTGTCTGTGGGGATGCTTGTCCACACTTGGGCCCTCAATCATGTGTTGTTCTTTCAACATGTGTGCACGTTAAATTGGACATGTTTGCACACAGGATGTTGTTTGTGGCTGAATATTGTTTGTGTAGTTAGCTGTAGTGCCTTATATATTGCTCACGTCACACATTGAGTCAGTGTCTAAAAGATGCATTATATGTATTGTGTTGGTCAAGATGTGATAGTGTGGCACAGCTATGCGGTGTTGGTCAATTGACATCTGCTCCCATCTTCTCCCACACAGGAGGGCTCCAAATGTGCATTGACCATACACTGTGCTGGAGGACATGGTTAACGAGGAGGTGATCCGCAAATTCCGCCTTGACCGTCGTAAATTGCAGGAGCTTGTAGCACAAATGACACCTTATCTGCAGCCACGCAGGACATATCCAGGAGCTATTACACCCACAGCAAAGGTGATGGCGGCACTTCACTTCTTCGCAACAGGCACTTTCTAGTACACAGTTGGTCATGCCAGGGGGATGTCACAATCCATGTTCAGCATGGTGCTGCGGGATGTTCTGAATGCCATGATGCATTATAAGAATGATTACATCCATTTTCCACGTGCGGCAGAGCTGGCTGCAGTGAAAGGTGATTTCTATGCCCTGGCCCGGATACCACACGTAGTGGGTTCCATTGATGGCACACATATTGGTCTAATTCCACCCCAGGCACGTGAACCTGTATATCGCAATCGGAAGCACTACCATTCGATCAACGTGCAAGTGGTGTGCCTGGCTGACAACATCATCTCCCATGTGTGTGCCAGATTTCCCGGGTCCGCACATGACTCCCACATCCTGCGGAGCAGCATTGTCCCCCAACTGATGGCCAATCTGCATCCAGAATGTGCGTGGCTTGTAGGTGAGGGTGCTGTGAGGACTATTGTGTTGTATGTGTGCCATGCTGTTCCCAACAATCCTGGTAATGATGTATGTGTCTGTTATCTCCCCACCTAGGTGACTCTGCGTACCCAAGCCGGCCGTGGCTGTTGAGCCCCATACGGAATCCTACTACCCCTGGTGAAATGCGTTATAAAGAGGCCCATGGGAGGACAGGTCGAGTGGTGGAACGTACTTTTGGACTGCTGAAGTCTAGGTTTCGCTGCCTGGATAAAACCGGAGGGGCCCTGCCATACTCACCAGGCAAAGTATGCCAAATCGTGATTGCCTGCTGCATGCTCCACAACCTGGCCTTGCGCAATAATATTGAACTGATCATGGACCCTGCCGACCAACAGGTTGCTCCGCCTCCCATCCCACCCATGTCCACTGATGAGGATAGTGGGGGGGAAGAAGGTGTGGACCAGAGGCGTCAGCTCATTGATCGCTACTTTCCATGAATATGAGTAACTACCTCTTGTGCTGCGGGTCAATGCGTGATGTATGTTTGCTGGTGATGTGTGGATGTGGTGTGTGGATGTTGCCTATTCTGGTATGTTCTGTTCGCAAATGGGTGTTGGAGATGGTGTACATGCAAAGGTCCCTGATGTGTGTCCTGTGATCCACTTATTTGGTGATGAGTGTGTTATGTGGGATGTTGCAGTATAGTGTCTTGTGATGGGTGTGAATCACTTTCCTGTCCAGTGCTTGTTGTTCTCTCATTATCCCTAGGTCACTCTCACAGAGGCATGATTCTCAAGAACATTGATCACTGCACCAGGTATTGACAACCTATAAGACAAACATGTGATTAAAACATGGAGGTCACACAGCATTGAGTGTTTACATGGTGTTTAATAACAGGTTGTGGATTGATGTTAGTGCATATTTACAAGTAGGTGTTGGGGGAAGTGAGAGTTGAAGGTCATGGCAGATGAAAACTCCGTGGGGACACCACATTGTGTGATGTACACCTAGTCCAACAGACGTGTGACACTGCTTGGCATTGTGGGACAAGATAGTTCGCAGGGTGAATGGCAGGCACAAGGAAAGGTGAAGTCAGTGGTCTTTCGAGCCGGTGGATGGTGCATTGCCACTGCTCTCAGCTAGATCCAGCCTCGGACGGCCCCTCCGTCTTGGATCCGGAGCGGAGACAGCTGTGGGGGCAGGTTGGTCAGGGACAGCCTCCCTGTCAGTGGCCTCAGGTGATGGTGGCGGTGGTGTTGGTGACCTGTCCCGCTGGGCACTAGGGTGAGGGGGAGGTGGAGTGGCCCGGGATAACCACTCCCTCCAAAGTGCATTTTGCTGCCCCATGAGGTCAACAATTTGGCCAATGCGAGTGTCAATGGACCGCAACACCTGGCATCTCTGTAGCTAGTCTTGGTGGGCCCGATCGGCTGTGCCTGCGACCGCTCATAGGAGGCATGGACTCTGGCGATGGCATCCAGGGTCTCCGTCCCAGGATGGGGTGGGTCTCGTTCCCCACCTCGCCTAGCACCTGCACTCCTGTTTGTGAGCTGTGGCCTCACATGTGTCCTCTCCCGTCCCCTCTCCCTGCTAGCCTGAGATGTCGATGGCCCATCATCGGACGGTGGGTCAGGCAGGGGACACAGGCAGGAGTGGTGGTGGTGGTGGTGGTAGCTGCACAGCTCACAATGGCAGGTGTTGGTCTTGCGACACTGGCCAAGGTGGTGGAGGCCGGGATGTCCTGGGAGCCTGATGGCACTGAGAGTGCGCTGGGGCCAGCATCGTCCTCTGCACCCGAGGTGTCAATGGGATCCTCATCAGAGAGTCCGGGCTGTGAGGGGGGCGACTGCTGCTGGCGGTTGCTGCTTTCGCCTGTCAAGTTGCGATCACCTGAGGGACAAGAATTTCAGAATCAATGCTGTTGACATGACAGGCTTTTGGTTGTCACATTACAAATCACTATGGTATCAGGACATGGTTGTTGTTGTCATCATGTTGTTGTGGTTGACAGTACAGGGCAATATGGTGGCGCTGGAGGTGGGGAGACAATACTTGGATATGTGTGGTCCGGTCCTGCTATTGGATGGTGCCCCTGTGAAGAAGTATATGTACCTGTAAGTTTGAAGGAGGAGATGCACTGGTCAGCAAATGGTGTGCGGACTCCATCTTGCTCTGGGATGAGACATGGGGACCTGTTGGGAGTCTCTCACACACACCATCCACCTCTCGCACAACCCCCACCCACCTCTCTCACCCCCCCCACCCACCAACACCCTCCCTGTAGACATGGGGGCCTGTTGGGAGGTGTAGTGCTGGTCTCTCACACACCCCAACCACCTCTCTCACACCCCCCACCCACCAACATCCTCCCTGTAGACAAGGGGGCCTTTTGGTAGGTGTAGTGCTGGTCTCTCACACCCCTCACCCACCTCTCTCACAACCCCCACCCACCTCTCTCACACCCCCCACCCACCTCTCTCACACACCCCACCCACCAACACCCTCCCTGTAGACATGGGGGCATGTTGGGAGGTGTATTGCTGGTCTCTCACACCCCCACCCACCTCTCTCACAATCCCCACCCACCTCTCCCCAACCCCCACCCACCTCTCTCACACCCCCACCCACCTCTCTCACACCCCCCACCCACCTCTCTCACACACCCCACCCACCAACACCCTCCCTGTAGACATGTGGGCCTGTTGGGTGGTGTAGTGCTGGTCTCTCACACACCCCACCCACCTCTCTCACCCCCCCACCCACCTCTCTGACACCCCCGACCCACCAACACCCTCCCTGTAGACATGGGGCCTGTTGGGAGGTGTAGTGCTAGTCTCTCACACCCCCCACCCACCTCTCTCACAACCCCAACCCACCTCTCTCACACCCCCCACCCACCTCTCTCACACACCCCACACACCAACACCCTCCCTGTAGACATGGGGGCCTGTTGGGAGGTGTAGTGCTGGTCTCTCACACCCCCAAACTACCTCTCTCACACCCCCACCCACCAACACCCTCCCTGTAGACATGGGCGCCTGTTGGGAGGTGTAGTGCTGGTCTCTCACACCCCCCACCCACCTCTCTCACACCCCCACCCACCAACACCCTCCCTGTAGACATGGGGGCCTGTTGAGAGGTGTAGTGCTGGTTTCTCACACACCCCACCCACCTCTCTCACCCCCCCATCCACCTCTCTCACACACCCCACCCACCAACACCCTCCCTGTAGACATGGGGGCCTGTTGGGAGGTGTAGTGCTGGTCTCTTACACCCCCCACCCACCACTCTCACAACCCCCACCCACCTCTCTCATACCCCCCACCCACCTCTCTCACACCCCCCACCCACCAACACCTTCCCTGTAGACATGGGGGCCTGTTGGGAGGTGTAGTGCTGGTCTCTCACACACCCCACTCACCTCTCTCACACCCCCACCCACCTCTCTCACACCCCCCACCCACCAACCATCTCCCTGTAGACATGGGGGCCTGTTGGGAGGTGTAGTGATGGTCTCTCACACCCCCCACCTACCTCTCTCACATCCCCCACCCACATCTCTCACACCCCCCACCCACCAACATCCTCCCTGTAGACATGGGGGCCTGTTGGGAGGTGTAGTGCTGGTCTCTCACACCCCCCACCCACCTCTCTCACAACCCCCACCCACCTCTCTCACACCACCCCACCCACCAACACCCTCCCTGTAGACATGGGGGCCTGTTGGAAGGTGTAGTGCTGGTCTCTCACACACCCCACACACCTCTCTCACACCCCCAGCCACCTCTCTCACACCCCCACCCACCAACACCCTCAATGTAGACATGTGGGCTTGTTGGGAGGTATAGTGTTGTTCTTTCACACCCCCCACCCACCTCTCTCACACCCCCCACCCACCAACACCCTCCCTGTAGACATGGGGGCCTGTTGGGAGGTGTAGTGCTGGTCTCACACCCCCCCACCCACCTCTCTCACCCCCCACCCACCTCTCTCACACGCCCACCCACCAACACCCTCCCTGTAGACATGGGGGCCTGTTGGGAGGTGTAGTGCTGGTCTCTCACACCCCCACCCACCTCTCTCACAACCCCCACCCACCTCTCTCACACCCCCCACCCACCTCTCTCACACCCCCCACCCACCAACACCCTCCCTGTAGACATGGAGGCCTGTTGGGAGGTGTAGTGCTGGTCTCTCACATACCCCACCCACCTCTCTCACACACCCCACCCACCTCTCTCACACCCCCCACCCACCAACACCCTCAATGTAGACATGTGGGCTTGTTGGGAGGTGTAGTGTTGTTCTTTCACACCCCCCACGTACCTCTCTCACACCCCCCACCCACCAACACCCTCCCTGTAGACATGGGGGCCTGTTGGGAGTTGTAGTGCAGGTCTCTCACACCCCCACCCACCTCTCTCACAACCCCAACCCACCTCTCTCACACCCCCCACCCACCTCTCTCACACCCCCCACCCACCAACACCCTCCCTGTAGACATGGGGGCTTGTTGGGAGGTGTAGTGCTAGTCTCTCACACCCCCACCCACCTCTCTCACAACCCCCACCCACCTCTCTCACACCCCCACCCACCAACACCCTCCCTGTAGACATGGGGGCCTGTTGGGAGGTGTAGTGCTGGTCTCTCACACCCCCATCCACCTCTCCCACACCCCCACCCACCACCACCCTCCCTGTAGACATGTGGACCTGTTGGGAGTTGTGGTGCTGGCTGCTTTGACAACATGCAAGGCTGGGAACGTAGGAGGCAACATTTGTGTTTGGTCATGGTGGGTGCATTTGAGCCCAGGACTTCACATTTGGGTGACTATGTGGCCCCCATGCATGGATTGGTGCATGGGGGATGTGTCTTTGCAGTTGTGCAAGGCAGACCATGGCAGTGTGATAGTGGTCATTGGTTTGTACTTACCAGCCTCTAGTCCCTCTTCGATTCCTTCTAGGCTCTCAGGGTGCAGTATGCCCAGCACCTTCTCCTCCCATTCAGCAAATGGTATAGGCTCCGGGGGAGTGCCGCCGCCAGTGTGGTGTGCCCGCAGGTGGTTCTTGGCCCTGATGCCTTTCACCCTTGTCTTGAGGTCGTGCCACCGCCTCTGGATCTCGAGTTTGGTGCGTGGCACGGTTCCTGACGCATTGACTCTGGTCACTATCCTGTCCCACATGTTTGTTTTGGTTGCCAAGGTGGTCTGCTGGATTAGGTTACCGTACAGATGTGGTTCGACACGGATGATTTCATCATCCACCATGACCTTCAACTCACTGTCTGTGAACTTGGGGTTTTTCTTGGGTGCCATGGTGTGTGATGTGCAAGGTGTGTGTGTGGTGGGGTGGGGTGTGCAGTTGTGTGGTGTGTAGGGATGGTGTTGTGGGGGTTTGTGTGGTGGGTGTGTTTGTGTGCAGGTTGTATGTGTGTTTGTGTGTGTATGCTGTTTGTGGTATTCTGCCTCCATCTTGCTGCTATGCTGTGATGCAAAGGATTGTGGTAATGGGAGGGATTCTTTTTATACTCTGTGTGGTAGTTGTGTCCCAATGGTTGTTGCCAGTCAGGTGTTCTGTGGGTGTGGTGACTTGGGTGCATTTTTCGGGGCTTGGGAGGGGGTGTCATTGGTGCGTGTAGTTGTTTGGGGTGGGTGTTTCAGGTGGGTGGGTGTCCTGTTTAGTGTGTTTTCTATTTACTTCCGTCAGCCATTTTGGAATTGGTTTGACGGCAGGGATGTTGTTCATTTGGTCCTTCCGCAGTCATGCTCCGTTTGTCGTAGCATTGTTTCCGTTGCGGTCGAGGGAGGTGGTGAGTTCCGTTGGCATGGCGGCGTTATCCTAATCGTGCGGCCGGAACCTCTGCAGGTATTGCGGCGGTTGGGCCTGTTTACGCGGTCATGTTCGTCCGCGACGGAGCGTGTTTCTTTGGTACCGTCCCCTTACGGCGGTCTTTGGTGTGATCCTTCTGCCGCGGATGGTGTTTGATGTGATCCGTCCGCCGCGGTCTATGTTTCTTGGCAGAAATATCCTAATCGCTACCGCGGAGTGTTTTTGCCGCGACCATGCCGGACGGGACACGTTTCCGTCCGCCATCCTAATAGGCCTCATAGTCTTTGCCTCTTCAAATTCGTCTTGAAGGGCCTTGCTGCTCTGGTGGCCAGAGAGTAGATTTTCTATTCCTATTTTGGGTTAGTATGGACTGAAATCTGACTTTGAATAATCATTTGCAAATGTATTTTGTCTGTGAAACTTTTGTGTCTTCGCCTTTCCACTTCTTTATGTATTATCAGTGATATGAATTTGGCATTTTCTCTTCTAATGCTGTTTGCCTTGTGACGATCAATAATTTATGCTATATGTTGGTACTGATGAGCTTTATTTCACATTTTTTCGATAAACATTATAAATATACAAATGAATCTGTTTATTATTAGAGGTATTTATTTAGTTCATGAGTATTTCCGAACCAAGTATTAGTTTGCCAAACCCTGTCATCTATCAAAAAATTGAGTTGCCATAATTGGTATACCAGAATGAAGTTACAAATTGAAGATTGGTAAGCTTGGTATAGTTTGGAAATTCACTAACCCAGAGTGAAGGGACATTATGGGTTGTCTGTAGAAATGTATTAGTCCTAGATCACTGGATCAGTTTTGGTAGCAGACTGATGGTTAGTATTGATTATTTTGGTAAATTAGTGGTTGAAATATTGATTTTGATTACTATTATGAAAAGAGAGTGTCTTTTGTTTTATGTAGTCTGTAAGAACGGGTACGGAGTTACCTAAGATCCCGGGATATTGATTTGACCTCAGGGGCAGAGGAATAGTGTGGAAAAATATCACACTCCAGAAATACTTTGTCTGTTGTTGTAATATTGAACAGTGAAATGCTGTTGATGCTATTCTAAGGGGCCTAATCTGTTGAAAGAAGATTGTATGAAATAATGAAAGTCCACTTCCGAAACTTTGGCCAGTACATCCCCGAAGGAGGACCAAGACCTCTTACCAAAATGTCTTCTTCCGAAACTTGGCTCGTATCACCAAAGAAGTACCAAGACCTCCTTCACTTGATTGAGAGTTGAGTGGCGTTGGTCAATATTTTACTGAAAGTAAAAGGAATCTCTTTGAGAAATTGAACTATCTCTTTATTAGTGGAGCAGACAAAGTAGCAGAGTTTTATGTTGTTTTAATAAGAATTTATTTAGACAAACTTTGTAGTACATTGCCATATTATTTTGTGAAGGAGGGTCCGTCGTAGGAGTTATACTGACGTGACGAAGAGCCGTGCTGGCATTGGTCAGAGTAGCGGGTGTGTATTGTGCTGTGAATTGTTGGTTGGTGTGAGTATCACTGGTATTGGACAAGTGAGAGCCAACAGAGTGAGCGTAATTATGGAAGGATTTAATTGATTTCTAAATTATCTAGTGAAAAGAGAGCTAAAAATGAAGTTGATAAAAGAGTTTCAGGATTTCTTTAAAAAGGATAAACCAATAGTTACTAGAGAGGGAATTGTTGTACCTCCTCCAAGATTGCCTGCTTCTTTTATGATGTTAGAGTGTGTGTATAATACGTGCACATGGTTGGAGAACTGGGTAAGGTAGTGAGAGGATTATGGAGTTTTAGCCTTCCCAGAACATGGTTCTCTTAATGTGAGAATTCTGGAGAATTTGAGGAGACCAATAAATTTGTTGAAACCGAATCTTAGACCTATGCATTATGAGGCACTTGCAGTTTGGGAACATGAGGCATACAGAAAGGAGAGAGTTAGGAATGGAATGAAATATAGGAATACAATGAGATGGTATTCAGAGGCTAAGTGAATGCTCAGATGAAAAGGTGGAGGAAAGAAGTGAGCATAGATGGATTATACCCAGTAATGGTTGCTGAGGATCAGACTGGTGTAAAGAGAAAAAGAATAATATAGAGATTTCAGAACTAGATCTGAATGAAATTGATGATGAGTTATTAAAAGAAATGTTATTGAAAAGACCTCCACCGTATCAGGAGAGTCCAAGTAGGATTATTTTAAGTTGAAATAGAAGCTTCACAAGTTCCACAAGTTTCACAAGCTTCACAAGTTCCATTCATTTTACAGCCTTCACAGGTTACTCAAGTACTACAGGGGGAAAGAGATTGAGATGCTTAATAGTGCAAAATAAGAGTTGACTCAGAAAATGTATCAGATGAGCATAAACGCAGAGGCGTTGTTAATTATAGTGGCAATTGGTCCTTCAGTTCAATTGTATAGTGAGGGTCAAAATATTTCAAGAGTGCATGCATTGACAGTCCCCATGAAATGTGTTAGGAATGTTAATGGATCAGAGACAAATGACATGGGTACGCCATTGATTGATCTTCCAGTAAATGGAAATGTGACTGAAACACCAAAAAGGAGTGCACAGATACATCCTAGAAAATGATTGTTGAATGTGCAAGATACAACTTCGATATCAGGAGGTTCAGGATCAGTGGGACCTTCGCCAGAGTAGTTAGCTGAATGGATAAGAAGAATGGCATCTCATCAATCCAAACCGAGTATAGATTTAGGTAGATTGAGAATAGATCAGGAAGAAAGGATTATTGGTACAATTAGTCCTGAGAGAATGAGTAAGGATCAGGATGAAAAGGTGGTTTTCTTGTGTAAGAATATTGCATTGAAAGCAAAAAATGTACATGAGAAGATGGCAGAAGCTGCACAGGAATATGTAGTGGATATTGAAAAATCTAAAGCTTTGCAAAAGACAGACGTTGGATTTTAGTGATAAAGATCTGGAGAGGTTGAATGCATCTGGTAAACGATTACAAATAAAGTAGTTGATAAATACTCTGAAACGGTGGGGTGATTTGGAACGATGGAAAGGTAGATGTGTGAAAAAGAAAGAAGAAATGGTTGCAAATAAGGGTGTGACTGCATCTCCTTTACTTCCCTTAAGGGAGACAGAGTCTGCTGAAATGATATATCCAATGAGAGAAGTTCTGGGTGGTGGATATGTTCACATACCTTGGTCAAAACAGGATATATAGTATTTTACAAATTAATTTCCCAGGTTGGGAGAAAAGCCTGTTGAATGGTACAAACAGGAAGAGAGATTTGTAAAAGTTTCAAAGGTCTTGTTAAAAGGGTTAGGTGGTTTGTTTTATATTGTAGTTCCGGCTGATTTATGGACTGAGTGTAGGATTGCAGTTGATTGGCCAAAAGAAGAATATCCTATTGATGTTAAAACTGGAGCGCCATCAGAAGAAGTGATGAAGAAATATAATCAAGTGATTACTTATTTGAAAAATAAGATTTCCCCAAAAGAAACGGATTGGGTGAAGATTGATAGGATGACACAGGAGTCGAAACAATCAGTACATAATTATTATGAAAGACTTTTACAAGTGTTTAAACAGTATAATGGTTTTGAAAGTATAACTGACAAAGACATGGAACAGTTTGTGTTTGGTTTAAAACCGGAAATTAGTAATATCATTCAGCAGCATTTGATTGTTGGCAGAATAAGTGGACGAAATTCTTAGGTATCGAAACTACTAAAGTGATGATATTAAATTCAGACATAAAAAATTGAAAGAGAAAATGATGTGAGCACAGATGAAAGTGACACAGCAGAAATATGGGAATTTTGTTGATGGTTCACAAACAGATTTTCAGATGAAAGGGCAGAATCAGAATTGTCAAAATAGTCAGGTAACTATGAATATTGTACCGAATAGAGGTGTTCAAGTGCAATTTTCTGGAAAAGGTAGAGGTAAGAGTAATAAAGAAGAGAGGAAAAACAAATATCCGTGTCACGGATGCAGCAGGTTAGGACATTGGAAGAACGAGTGTAAGTCCTTGTTAGGAAATAATGGAATGGTTCAAAATTTCAATCCACAGATGCAGAATGAGGTGATTGTCAATCAACAACAACTGCAGCAGCAACAGGTATTTATACCACAGGTAGAAGTGCCTCAAGCTCCCATGACAAGTAATGTGAATGCTCTGGTACAGAGATACAGTGTGGATGCTGGTTTTCACATGGGTGTACAGGTTGGTAAGAATCAAAATGTGCAAATGGTATTACAATGGGCCATATGTAGGTGGCCAAATACCGGTCAGTAATGGCCGATTTCGGCTGTTACCGACCGGTATTTGGAGTTTGAGATGTAGGGGCCTTAAAAATTACAGATTCGGTAAATTTACTGATTCAGTAATTTATCGAATCAGTATTTACCGAATTTGTAATTTGAGATGTAGGTGGCACTGTAAACAGTGCCACAGGGCCTTAAGGATTCGTTATTTACCACCAACTATTAGTTGGTGGTAAATAACGAATACCTGTGTATATGCAAATCTGTGCATGTACACCTGTGCCATGTGACACACATAGATGCCCTTAGGGCATGTATGTGTGCCACATGGCACACAAGCACTGATCAGGGGTGCAACAGGGTGTCAAAGTGACACCCTGCCACCCTTGACTATTCGGTAATTACCGATTCGGTAATTGCCACTGATTCCTATGGCCCTCAAGGCCCATAGGAATCAATGGCAATTACCAAATCGGTAAATACCGATTCAGTAATTACCGAATCTTAACGATTCGGTAATTTTTACAGAGTATTTACCTACAAGGCCTTTACCGATTTGTAAATACCGAATCGGTAAAATTCTGTATTTACGAATCGGTAAATACCATTTACCTACATGAGGCACAATATTGGTTGCAGTGTCCTGAGAGTGATTCAGATTCATCTCATTGACAGTGCCTGAGGAGGGAGGAAGAGAGCGTGCTTGGCGCATCTCTAGTGGAAGATCAGTCAGGTCTTTTTGTGGATTGGAAAGTGGAATGTAATGATATTACATTTCTTGTGGACACTGGTGCTACCTGTTCTACTGTAAGAGCAGCAGAAATTCTGAATCTACGCCTCTCGGGAGAAACTATCCAAGTTGTAGCAGTCTCAAATAAGCATATTAAGACTCCAGTGACCAAACCAATGGAGGTTCATATTGGAATTTAAAAGATTTGCATCGGTTTGTGGTGTGTGACACAAGTCCGGTGAACCTTTTAGAATTGCACCATTTATTGTACACCGAATAGTACTGCTTTTCAAATGCCAGATGAGGATGTTGCTTTCAAGGTGATGTTAGCAAAGCAAGGGACAGAAGTCAATGATTGGTATCCTATATTTACAGTGAATGATTTGCCAGTTGAATTAATAGGCACAGTGACAGCTGATGTGTCGGATTTCTCAGGGAAAGACATTAGATTGATGAAGGCTGTTGATCCTATCCAAATATTGGTAAAACAGGTTGCAGAATTTGGGAAAATACCACTGTATTAAATGAGTCCTGAAACTATTGAGGGAGTAGCTCATGTAATTGAGCAAATGATTGAGCAGGTTATTCTGAGCAAAATGCTAGGGAGTCCTTGTAATTAACCTTTTATGGGAATATAATAAACCGAGTGGTAAGTATATGGATTGTGGGAGATTTGAGGAAGATTAATAAGATTATGGTACCTTGTTGTCCAATAGTGCCAAATCCAGCAGTAATTCTTTACCAAATTCCCTGTGATGCAGAGTGGGTCACAGTGATTGATTTGCGGCAAGCATTTTTCTCGATACCCCTGCACCTGGATAGCCAATATCTCTTTGCTTTCAGGTTCTGAGACCGTGATTTAGCATGGTGCCGAGTTCTTCAAGGGTATACAGAGAGTCCTTCAATTTTTATTCAGATTCTGAAAAAGTGTTTGGAGTCATTGGTTATGCCAGAAGACTCAGTATTGGTGCAATACATCGATGACTTATTGGTTGCATCAAAGACACAAGAAACATGTGTGACTGATACAATTGCTCTACTGAACCATTTGGCAGTAGTTGGGCATAAAGTGTCACCAATAAAATTGCAGTTTTGTCAAAAGAAGTTCAATATTTGGGACACAAATTTGAAAAAGGAGCCAGGAAAGTATCACAAGATTGAAATATTGTGCTCTTGCAAATGGATCCTCCCATAACGCAGAAAGAAATTCAAATGTTTCTGGGCATGGTTGGATACTGCAGCCAGTGGATTAGTGGTTTTCCCCGATTTCCAAGCCATTACAGAGATTGACTCACAAAGATGTAGTCAATCCATCCCAATGGGATGCAGAAAGCATGAAGACTTTTGTTGAGCTGATAGATAGACTTTGTTGAGCACCAGCATGTTGTGAAATGGATGGGTGTGCATTTTAATTTCTGACACAGACACATGGAATGGCACTTTGTCCAGTGGCATATTTTTTAGCTACTTTGGACTCAGTGGCTGCAGCGTTTCCAGGTTGTTTGAAAGCAGTGACTGCTGCATGTGTGAGTATAGCGCAGAGTGAATCAATTGTGGTGGGACATCCAGTGAGAGTGTATGTACCACATTCTGTTTAAATTTTGTTGACAGGAACGAGAACTCAGCACATGACAAGTAGTTGTCTGACTAGATATGAGAGAGTGATTTTGGGTGCTGAAAATGTGACAGTAACAAGATGTACAACACTGAATCGAGCGACTTTGTTGTTGAGTTCGAGTTGTGAAGAAGTAAAAGATGAAGCAGAACATGATTGTTTGGATGTGACAGAGTTGTGTACAAAACCAAGGCCTGATATAAAAGATGTACCATTGTCAGAGTCAGATTGTGTGATGTTTGTAAATGGTTCTTGTCTGAGAGATGAGAACGGAGTTTTGTGAGTTTCATATGCTGTATGCACAGTGGCCATGGTTCTAAAACGGATAAATTCAGTCCAAATTTCTGAGTTGGTCGATTTGATCAGGGCTTGTATAAAAATTGGCAAAAATTGGAGAGTAACCAGATAGTCAATATGATTTTGGGGGGTGCATGATTTTGGTCAATTGTGGATGCAACGTGGATTTCTAACCTTTTCAGGCTCTCCAATTAGAAAGAGTAAAGATGTTACAGAATTGCTGAATGCATTACAATTGCCCAAAGAGATTGCAGTGGTCAAATGTCCGGCACATAAAGCAGGAAATTATCATGTGACCAGTGGGAACTGAAACGCAGACCAAGCGGCTCGTTTCTTTGCACAAAACTCAGTTTCAATTAATAAAGGAACAGAGAAAAAGAATACAAATTGTCACTTGATGTTCTCTACTGTTGAAACATGGGATGAAATTAGACAGTTGCAGGAAGAAGCCAGTGGGGAAGAGAAATAACTTCTGATAAAATCAGTTTATACAAAGAGACCGAAAGATGAAATACCGGTGTATGTGGATGATAGGCCAGTGATGCCAGACTGTTTACTTTGACAGATGGGTAGGATGTACCATGAAATAATACATGAATGGAGCGATGCTATGATTAGACTCTTCAAACAGTCATGGTATGATCCTAAGTTTAGGATTATTGCAAAGAGTCTATGCCTGAGGTGTGTAGTGTGCCAGCAGCAAAGTCCAAGTAGAAACACTGTTGTTAGTTGGGGACACATTGGAAAAGCGGCAGTACCTTTTACTAGGTTACAAGCAGATTTTATAGAGCTCCCTCCTTATAATGGACTGAAATGTGTGTTGGTTGCGGTTTGTCTGTTTTCTCGTTGGGTAGAAGCATATCCAACAAGAAGAAATTATATTCCAACAGTTGCTAAAATGCTTTTGAGAGAGATCATTCCTAGATTTGGATTTCCAGTCTCTTTAGAAACGGATACAGGTACACATTTTAATAATGAAATAATTGTTGATTTGTGCAGCATTACAAATTGAACAAAAGCTGCATTGTGCCTATCAGTCAGAAGCCTCAGATGTGGTTGACAAATTAATAACACTATCAAATCCAGACTGTCAAAGTTGTGTGCATCCACAACACTGAAATGGCCAGACGCTTTACCCCTGGTATTGATGAGTCTGAGAAGCATTCCAGATAAAAAGACTGGATTATAACCACGTGAAGTTATAATGGGGAGAGCAATGAGATAGCCGATTGTACCAGCAAATCAACTAATGAATATTACTGATGATCTAGTGCTTGATTATTGCAAAGGATTGACTGATGAGGTGCATTCTGTGTCTCATCAGGTTGGAGAAAATGCAACCACAGCACAGCAGGAGCAAGCACATGATTTAAGTCCAGGTGATGGATTCTGGTGAAGAAGCATGTGAGAAAGTAGTGTCTGGAACCAAGGTGGCATGGCCCTTACCAGGTAATACTGGTGATGACAACAGCAGTGAAAAGTGGTGGCTTGCCTAATTGGATAAATGCAAGTCATACAGGAAGAGTCCCTAGTCCACTTGAAAGACAAGAAGAAGAGCAGCATCTGGTGGAGAGACTAGACGAGCCAGAAGCTGTAGAACACGAAGCCACAGAGTCTGAAGTTACGGATTCTGAAGGTGTTGAACACTTGGTTGAACAGAGAAAGAGTCAAACGAAGTGGGCACCGGCTACTCGGTCTCATAAGAATTCTGTTGAAGGTGACAATGGAGAAGTGTTGAGTGAAAACCAAGAGCAAGTGAAACAGAGAAAAGGACTGAGTAAGAGAACTTGCGAACTTGACAATGAAGCAGATGAAGCAGTGCAAATGAGTGAAAAGACTGAAATATACCCTGAAACAAAAATCACCAGACACGACAATTGAAGTACCAGATCAGACTGAGCAAAGTGAGTCAGAAGAAGAATCAGTTCATAAAACCAAAAGAGTAAGGGTTCTAAGCAAGAAATACACGTTTCCAGAATAGACATATGTGGTATTGGAAGAAGTTGAACACACAAATCAGATCAAAGAAAACACTGGTACCAAACAAACTGAAGGAAACAGTTTTGAACTACCTTAAAGAACTGTGTAAATTAAAGTGCAGAAATTTGAGAATTCATTGAAAGAAGTGCAGTGAATCAGATTAGAGATCTGAAGAAGAAGAAGAAGGAAAAGAGGGGGCTGAGAAGAATGGCATAAAGTGTGAGGATACACTACTTTGGTTAGATCTTACAGATTATGCTAGTTTTACGTAGTTTTTAGTTTTTAAACTTTTATTTTTTTTGTTTATTTTTTAGAATTGATACACATTTTTCTCTAGAAATGGCAAATACAGCAGAGAATGGACATCAAAATCTTAATTTTAAACGTAGATGTATTAATCCTTGATTATTTAGTATTTTACTATTAATGTTGGTGTGGATAACACTAATTGTTGTTGTGCCTGTCTTAATGGCAGCTAATCCCATAAATAATACTAATGGCGTGATGAGTGAAAAAGTAAATTCTAAAAGTCTTAGAGAAGATTCATATACTAATATAGAGAAGATGAATGATGATAGCATCTATCATCATGATACATTGATTAATGACTTTTGTTAAATGTTTTTACAAAGTTGTTGTATACGTATGTTGATACAATGGATGCAAGAGATTGTTAAATATATATACAATTACCATTGTCAGTCTCAGAGTGAGTGACCTATCATCACCTACCTTTAACATAAAGTGTGTCTTGTAGTGTCTTAACCAGTCTTTTCTACGAGAAGGCAAGTTTTCAATATTTCTGCTCTAGCATGGATTTAGTATTTTCAGAAATTCCTATTAGAAAGAACATTAATGGAATATATAATGCTAGAAATGCTGAATATATGGGAGAATTTTTTCATACTACACAGACAAAAGAATATATACATAGACATAACCTCCCTTGTAGTTTACAGTTTAGAGAAATAGAATTCATTAACATAGTAGAAGATAGAATGCAACATTTCCAGAGAAAAGCTGTTGAGCAAAAGTCTCATGTACCTCCATGGTCTTTCAGAGATGGAGATTATAAGAAAGGCGAGACTCACGCTGCCATGTCCCTAGACTCGTATTATAGAGCGAAGCTTTGTTTTCTTAGACAAAAGACTGAATATACCAGTTATTTCATTGGGTCTAGTGAATGTGATCATAATTTTCTAATTAAGGGAGGATGAAGATTAAAAGGAGGGACTGATCCTGTTTTCCCGGAAATGTATTATGTGTCTGGAAAGAATACCTAATATAGGTTGGCAGCACTTTGGTATGGGTGTTGTTATATGGGGATAGTTTTTCCAAAGGTTTATCATTTAGATAAGAATGATAGAAACAATGAAATAAAGAATGGATTAATATGTGATGAAAGAGGAGCACGTTTTGCAGAAATAGTGGGAGATAATTTTGGAGCATTTATACCTTCCGTTGAAGTTATTCCGAATTTGCATAAAATTATAAAATTGTCCACAGTGGTTGATCGTTTATCAACAGACACTGCTGGTGGATCTTTAGTAATTAATACTGAGATGGTTGCAATTGCATCTATGGTTTTACAAAATCAACTTGCCCTTGATGTGTTTTTGGCTAAAGAGGGGGGAGTCTGCAATATGTTGAAAATACAACAATGTTGCACTCATATCCCTGACAAGAGTAAGAGTCTTGAGGGTTATATTAAGAGTATTACAAATCTTCATCAAGATTTAGCTGAATTGAAGGTTGACGATGCTTGGGAAAAACTTGGTAAGAGTTGTACCTCTGTGGGTAATTGGTTTTCTACCCTTGGAGATAGTGTATTAGGGAGAATACTAACACCTATCATTACAGTGGCTATAGGGATACTAATAATGTATCTGTTCTGTAAGTGTTGTAGATGTAAGATAAATTCATCTGATAATAGAAGAAGGGCAAGAAAGAAAACGAGAGATGGGATAGAATTAGAGGATATGAAAGGAAATTATTATGAAGTCATGAAAGACTTAGATGGAATAATGATAAAACGAGATAAAACAACTGCTTTCTAAAAGTGATAATTTGTATTAGTGGATATTTTGGTGATGGCTCAAAACGCCATCAAAGGGGAGATTGATGGAGCAGAGTTTTTGTGAAAGAAAACCTGCTCGAATTGAACCCTCAGTAACATTTATTAACAGTGTTTGGTGAAAAAACATGGGGTAAAGGGGGCTAACGCGAGGGAAAATGCTATTGCGCAATCGCGTACTAAGGCACTGGACTAGGCCGCAAATGCTTTTGGACAAAAATAAAATAAAAAGACTAAAGTTGCTTTTGTACACGTTATTAATGTTTGCTGGGAAAATTATATTTAACATGGGTTTCACATGGATAGATGCAGCATTGGGTTGGTGCGTATTGAAAAAGCATTACAATTAAATAATAATGCATGTGTTTGTTTTCCATAGAAGCATAGTTTTCTGCTCTGTATGAAGTTATGGGGTGAATGGACTAAAAGAATAAATGCTTGAAAAATAAAAATTCAAAAGTGAGGGGGAAGGTGGTCAACGATTGTCCATCAAGAATCCTGAGTGTCTGCCAAAATGTTTGCATGAAAAGCTGCTTCGATTCATCAAGCGGAGGAAAAGCTTCCTCTGGAAAGGCACCAGCGGCACAAATGTAATACACAGTTTGCTACATAACCGGCATGAAGGAAGAGAACATTTTGATTGTGGCTTGAATTGTATTTCCCGGGGAGGAAGATGATGTGATGAATAAATAAAACAATGGGACATTTAGTGAGATGGACATGCTGAGAGTGGTGTGACAATACACCCCCTTCCTTAACCAATCAAGTATAGAATAACCCTTCATTTAGATACAAGTGTGGGTTGGACATTTGGGTTTTAGGGTATAATTTAGGAGTCTGGTGGGAGGGGTTTTGGTTGAGGTGTTCAGTCTATTGGGCAGACTTTTTGGGAGATCATCGCTGTTTTCAGTTTGCTGTCCTGTTCCTGTCTTCTGATCCTGATTTAGGGCCTGATTCACAGAACCAACTTAAGACAAAATCCTAAACTTACTACCATTTCGGTATTCACAGAAGGCACATTCTCATTTTGGTATTCACAGAAGGTACTTTCTAATTTTGGTATTCACAGAAGTCACTTACTAAGTGCTTTCTGTGAATACCAAAATGAGTAAGTGCCTTTTGTAAATACCAAAATGAGTAAATGGTAGTAAGTTTAGGAATGTGTCTTAAGTTAGTTCTGTGAAACGGGCCCTTAGTCTTTGCCTCTTCAAATTCTTTTTGAGGAGCATTGCTTCTCTCATGGCCAGAGAGTAGATTTTCTATTCCTATTTTGGGTTAGTATAGACTGAAATCTGAATTAGCATAATCATTTGCAAATGTATGTTGTCTCTGAAATGTTTGTCTCTCTGCCTTTCCACTCCATTATGTATTATCATTAATATGAATTTGACATGTTCTCTTCTAATGTTGTTTGCCTTTTGACATTCAATAATTTCTGCTGTATGTTGGTACTGATGAGCATTATTCCGTATTATTTTGATAAACATTATAAATATACAAATGAGTCTGTTTATTATTAGAGGTGTTTATTTAGTTCATGAGTATTTTCAAACCTAGTATTAGTTTGCCAAACCCTGTCAACTATAAAAAGATTGCATTGCCATATTGTAATACCAGAATGAAGTTACAAATTGAAGATTGGTAAGTTTGGAAATTCACTAACCCAGCGTGAAGGGACTTCGTTGGTAATGAAAGTGGGCCTTGTCCGTAAAAATGTATTAGTCCTAGATCGCCGGATCAGTGTCCTGGGTGGGGAAGTTATCACATGTACATGGTTCTAAATCTTCCACCTTACTCCACCCCTGGGGTTCGGCCAGTAAACAATGCAAGAGGTTAAAACAGAATCTAATTAAAAGGAGGCGGTGATAAGGTTTAGTTACAATTTTCAGGTAGGATTCAGTGAATGTAGATGTTTTTAAGAAGAGGTATGCTCACACCATGGGATTTGTTATCTCACTTGCCTCTCTAAAAACATTATATTTAAAAAGTGTTTTTAAACTCACACAAAGTCATCTTTCCTAATGTTTTCTGTGGCATCTTAAAGAGTTCGGAGTGCCCCAATTTTTTTGAAGTAATTTTTACATATCGTAGCCACGGGATACAGCTTTCTCTCGCCAACGATAAACAATCTGCGGCAATCTCTCAGTTCAGCACCAATTCTAGATTAGTCCAGATTGTTAGCCAGCATACAACTGGGGCCAGACCTATTAGGTCAGAGACAAAGCCAATGCCTTGTTCTTGATGGATAATGTACGTGGGGGTGGGGTGAGGAACCAAGAACAGGTTCCTTAGAAACTCATTTTCCACTATTTGTAGACCCTATGCCTGCTTATAACCCCAGATTGCAGACTCATACTTCGAGATGGCAATACATTTGGTTCTGTAGATATTAAGCATAGCTTCAATTGGCTTGGACTCAAGTCTCTGCGTAAATCCAGGAAGAGCTGCTGTAGATCTTGCCATAGCATGTTTTTGAGCTTTCTGCCCCTCTCATCAACCAAAACCCCGGGATAGGTGAATGAGGACACCCTAGACAGTTCTGCACCTTCACAATAAAATGTTTTAAACTTTTTGGTCTCTGGCCTATGATCATTGTCTTAACATTTAGATCCAGAGATTGCATAAAGTCCCCAAAAGAAACCAAGAGACTCTGGAACTCCACTGCTGTACATGCTAGTAGAACTGCATCATCCACGTTTAAAAGGACAGGGATAGCCCGATCCCCTACACAAGGGATATCTTGGCAGACTAAACACAGGGAGCTGTCACGGTTGTTTATATATAAAGTAAAAAGGAGGGGGAGCTAAAATCCAACCCTATCTGACACCTCTACTAATACGAAAGTGTTTGGTGCATTCAGCACCCTGGTCGAATCTCACCCTCGCGGAGAGGTCCCTGTGTAGGTCCAAGAAGTTGACTATACAACGGTCCATTCCGAAGTCAATTATTAATGCCCATAATTTTTTACTCGATTGAATGTCAAGGACAGGTCCACAAAGGCCAGATGTATTGTCCCGGACTTGGCCACTGTGTATTTCCCGGCTAGCAAGTGAAAGTTTAGACACTGATCTAGTGTGCACCTTCCCTTCCTAAAACCATATTGCAGGTTTGACAGTACACCACTGTCTTCCAGCCATGTCGTCAGTTTGCTAAGTATCACTCTCCCAAGCACTTTCACAGCAGAGTCGATCAGGGATATAGGTCTGTAACAGCGTGGGTCACCTCTCTGGCCCATTTTAAAGACCATTATAATGGTAGATTGGGACATAGGCCACGGGAATCCATGCAGACTAGCCACATTACAGAAATTGGTTAAACTTTTTGCCCAAAAAGTTGATTTCAATTTCTATAAGTCAGCCAGGACGCTGTCCAGGCTAGGAGCCTTATTACTGGACATCTGCATAATTGCTAGCTCTTCTTCTTCTTTAAAAACCAAAGTAAAAGAGCCTGTGCTTTGTGATGGGGGATCGGGGTTTCCCATCTCTACCTGGTCCTCATATGTAAGTTTGAAATGAGAGAACCATTGATCCTCCGTGATATTTCATTCCAGTGGGAATTATTAATATCAGACAAAAGGTGTATTTAATATTGCCCAAAACCTGGCGCTATCCTTAAGGACATCCACTGCAAGTAAGTCATTCCAGGCTTCTTGTATAATTTCATTTTTAGGGGATTCTATGGCGCGCTTAAATAACTTTCTCAGTGTGGCTATATAGGTTTTGTCTTGTGGGACCTGTTTCAGGGCATTAAAGAGTTTTTGTTGGGCATCGGTACATTTACTGTCAAACCTTCTCTCAACAGTTTCTTTGCAATTTCACAGATTCTTTCAAAAGCCTAGAGAATATCTGCTCCCAGCCTTGTGAGATCAAGACAGAGGCCAAAGTCCTCATCAGCGCTAACCCATAGATCTTGGAGAAAAAGGTTCGGGACTACTTTGCTCTATTTCGGCCTGCAACCTTGGTCAGATAATTTTAAACAGTTAACAGTAGAGGCTTCCCCATGTTTACCCTTTAAATCAATCTCCAGGCCCAGTGTAAGGTGGATGGGGTTGTGGTCACTAAAGTGTGACCACTGCACGTTATAAGAGACCATTGGGATTGACAGCACTGGGTAGATATATATGTAGTCTATTATAGATTTCCGACTATTTGCCCTAAACGTGGGGATCCTGGCCTCACCTACATTTATACTAGGTTGTACGAGATCTACTTTAGCTAGAAGGTCCTCCAAGAACCCCCCCTTGGTATGTATGCTCAAAGTGAAAACTAAAGCAGTTAGCAGGACCCCAAAAATTTGTAACATGACAATTCATTTCACATCAATGTATATTAAAATCTCCTAAGATTATCATTGAGTAAAAATTGGTTTCTTTCCCCCTACAAGCCTCTAAAAAACATGTTAGTTTACTTAGATGTTCATTTATAACATTACTATCAAACGAATTATAAAAATTGATAATGAGTAATTTTGCTGTATGGACAGACGGAATTTCTATCGCTAGACAGTCGCATGATCCTGAATCCACAATACAGTGGGTACCTAGCAGTTTAAGTGAAATGAGAGTTACAAGATCCCCCCTTTACTCTACCTGTTAGTGAGGGGCCGTGCGGTCTCACCATCCAAACAAAAAATGTTTTCTCTATCCCATGTTTCTTGTAAGCCCACTAAATCATACTATCTCAGGAAATCAGACCACCTAGGTTCATCTCTTTTTTTTTCTTCAAAGATGCTTTATTCGAGTTTTTCTCATAAAAGCAGATACATACACAAATATGGAACATCAATAAAAAAAAGCACCAATACCTTCAAAATACAGACGATCCCTTCATGCAATAAAACTATCAGTTGCCTAAAACCCTCTGTCTGATAGACCATGCCCATCCAAGATATTTAGCTGTAGCTATGACTAAGGCCAACAAAGTGCTAGTGCAAATAATTCTTAAGGCAACATCACTACTAGCGGTACCTAAATGTTTGCACACTGGTGTTAACCAAATGTGCCTGGGTTCAGCATAGGATTTGCAAGCAAACAGGAAATGACCAATTGTTTCCTTGTTTGCTCCACAGGTTGGGCAGTTGCTATTGGTTGTGCCCCCCCACCTGCCTGTTAAAGACCTAAGGGGGAGCACACCGGCTCTAATTTGGAAAAGGAGCTTCCTGTCCCTGGGCGAGGATATAGTATCCCAATAGAGTTCTAGGCTGGGGTACAATTTAGTTTCTAAAAAAACCTTCTGCCCTAGAACCAGCATTGGTCGCTCTCCAATTCCGGGTAGCCACATATTCCCAATAAATTTCTTTTAAGGCTTTTTTGCTTGGGAATGGGGCACCTGCCGTGTCATCCCAGAGTAATTGAAGACCAAGATCGCCCAGCATGGTTCTAAGGGCTATTAACCAGCCTATTTTGTGGAACACATCCGCTTTAGTTATAGCTCAAAATCCCTCCGCATAATGATGGAGTTCAGGAGTGGTCCAGAACCTCCTCCAGTATAGAATTGGATGAAGCCTCGCTAGATCAACTATCTCTTTTGTTTCTTAGACCTGCTGTATTCCGGCTAAGAATCCTAACATTTGAGTTATCTCCCTCACTTGTCCAGACACTACTTAATCCATCCATACTCTGGATCCTCTGTTGGGAGAGAGATACCAGTCAGTCGTTGTTGTCCAATTGACTCAGGGGGAGAAATCTGTTTGTGGACACTGGCCTGCTCGCCCTTCCTTACTCCCCAAGAAGATCTTTTAACAGTGTGGGTGGTATCAGGGAAATAGGGGGGTTGGGCTGGAAAGGATGGCCATCCCTGGATCTTGGTCGGACACCCCTTCACTTGATCAGATTTAAAATTCCCCATCTCTCTCCTACTAGGTACCTGATGCCACTCGGATGGTGGATAAAAGAACCCCAGCACAGGGCCTTAATGCCCCCCTAGACCCTCGTTTGGACCTCCCTAGAACAGCACCCCTCCTATACCAAACTGATCAAATTCATAAAAATACAATCACCCTCTTCCTGTTTTGGCCTAGAACTCATCCAGCCAACTCGTCTAGCCATGATGATGTGGGTGGAAACAAGGAACCCATTGCCTGAATGTTGTTTACACCAGAATTTGGCTTTGCGTTTGAGTTCCTGAGATGATTCAATACAATTCTCTTTCAGCGGGGGAGCTCCTGTTAATATTGCTACTAGGGGAGTTGCCTCCGGGGGTAAATGTGTAGTCTGCAGCTATTTAAGACCCTGTTGTCAGACCTATTTGTGGGTATCTCACCCTGTCCTGCCAGCTGTTGGTTGACCACAGAGGTTGGCTCACCCGTATATTTGCAAGACTTGACTGCCCCTAGGTTAGCTTTATCTTGACACCCTATGCCAGTTTGTGGGGAGGTCTGACTTTGCGGCCTCGGTGTCCCCCCTTCTGGCTTGGGACCGTGTTTCATGAAGCCATTACACCAGATCTGTTAGTAGCCACTTTCCTTTTGTTGATGTCCATCAGTTGGGTTTCTATATGCTCTAGTTTCCCCATTAACCTGTTTACCATTGATTTAAAGAGTTTAGAAATGTCTTCAATGACTGTAGGAAAAAGTGACTCAGGCACGTTTTAAGTAGGTCTTCCATGAATTGTCTCACAGCTGAGTAAAGAGGATAGTCCCGGCCTCGGCCAATTCCTCTATCGTGCCTTGGGATGAGTTCACCTGAAGCCATGTCAGGTTTTGTGCCTCTCTTCTTCCCTTTTTTTTAACTGAGGGTACGGACAGTTGCTCGCAGGATAAAGCAGTCTGTCCTGAAATCCCTCCCTCCACAGTCTGGGACCCCATATGAGGAACCAGCGGACCATCAGCCACATCAATCTGCTTTATGAGAGTGGCTGGGGCCTCTCCCCAAGTGATCAGCCCTCAAACAAAGCTGTTCCTCAGTATTTTGAATTTCCTGTGTTAATGCTCCCACTGCAGCAGTTAAGTAGGAAATAATTAAAGGCGAGTTCCAGGGAACTTTAGCTTTGGGTTTGCCCAGGTCGGAGCTGCATGGTTGTTTAAGCTTAACCATGGTTGTAGCTGAAAGATGGACGAAAGGGGGTGGCCAGCCCAGCCACTGCCAGTCGCTGACGGGCACAGACGGGCCAGCCCTTGGCCCGGGCATGCCCGCATGCATTCTGCACTGCGGGAGCCATGGGCGAGCTATGTCCACCCCCTGGCGCATACATTGCAACATTGGTGGCGTCAGAGCCGCAGAACAGGCTGGAGATTGTGGTCGTCTCTGTCTGCGGCCAAACAAGCAAACAGGAATGGGCTCCCACGCTGCAGGAGCCCTGGCCGAGCTATATGCACCTCCTGGCGCATAGATTGCAGCATTGGCGGCGTCAGAGCTGCATGGCAGGCTGGGGATTGTAGTCGTCTCTCACCATGGCCAAACAAACAAACAGGAATGGGCTCCTTACCATTTTTAAGTGTAGATTTCCATCTGAGTATAAACTTACATATCTACAGCTGTCCAAAGAGGGGGTGGAGTCTCCTAGAAATATATGTGTGGCCACGAGGTTGCTGCCAATACATTTATGGACATACTTTAAATTCCACCTAATTGTCGAACATACATGACACTGGGGAAGAGGCCTCTGCCCCATAGATGGTGACCTCCTCCACCAAGGTGGACATCTATCACTAGGCAAGTATAGGGGACATTATTAAAGTTTATTACACTTTAAAAAAACTGCACATCCTTTAAAGTGTAATATATATGTAAATTATTTTAAAATGGTTACTATTAATCTGGAACAAATACGATTAATTGTTACAGCACAAATGTGTGTGTGTTTATTCGTGGTGTGTGTGTGTGTGTGCGCACATAGGGGTGCATGTGTATATAACTTTCAATATCATTCTAATGTAATGAATTTAATAATACTTTCTATGGGATGTTATTTTATTTCACTGCCACCATTGATTTCTTCGGAAATATGTTGCAGTGTCAGTGGCTGGACATGTGTGGTGCGTGACAAACTTGGCTGGGCTAGCTTACATTTACAGCTGTTTTGATACCTTTAGGGCTGTCCTAACTTTAGAAGTGAACTTTATAAATAGCATTTGACTCGGTCTTTTGTGGGTGTTTGTTTTGTATTAACATGTCACTCCCAAACCCTTTCTTACGTTTTGGTAACCCCCCTCACATTTAATAGTAAATGTTCCTCAATTTCCAGTCACTCCTCATGCCCTCCCACATTTACAAACAAAACAGATTCCTATGTGTGCAGCGAGCTCCTCGTAGAAAACATACGGCGAGGGGAAGCGGATGGCTTTAGCCATAGGTTAGTGATTTTAACTTTGTTGCACTAGCACAGTAGTATTTTACATACTACAAAAGGCAGTTTGTGAACTGGGATTACTGAGTTTTTAACAAAGCAAAGTGTATTGTTTAATTATACATTTCTAACCACATAGTTAATAATTGTTCTCTTTGTTTTGCTACAGACAACTAAACAGTATTGTCTACTATTTAACTTACTCTCTTCAATAAGCATTTAATGTTGAAAACAAAACGCCCTTTGCAAGATAACTGCATACAAATATACAATGCAGAAAATGCCTAAATGGGAATATTGCCAAGTTTTGCTCAGGATTTTGATTGAATTTGCAAACCTCTTGGCTCTTGGACTCGAGTTTCATCCAAACTTCTCAACGGTAATAACGTATCTTATAAAATGGTTAGGAGTTAAGTATCCCTTTCCACACTCTTTAACTCTGTGTGTATGTGTGGTGTTTGTTTTAATCACCGGTTCGTGTTTCCCTTTGATCTAGTACATTATTTCCAAGTTGTTTTGCACTTTTTAAATATTTTCTTGTGTAATCCTATATTATTTTGTTTCTTTTGGATAGTTGTTAATGACTTTCTTGTGTTCTTGACAATTAGATAAATTGGTGTTCGAGAATTGTGTTTCTGTACTCTTCTCTTCGATGCCTTTTACTAAATATGTAATTTTTCATGATAACTTATTTTCTCCAATTTGTTCAACTCGTTCAAAAATCCCTCTATCAATGTCTTGAAGTCAGGATTACTGTTCCTCCGTTTAACCGATTTCTCATTAATATATCCTCTGGTGTATATGCCATTCGGATATATATTTGTGACTACAAAACAACAGTCAATGGTGTTCTTATATTCTAGCATTAAATGTTGGAACCATTTGCACCCAAACTCTTTCAAAACGAAACTCATTATCTGAAATTGAAATATAATTATTAATTTGAGATGCTGGTTACAAATATTATATGAACAAAGCTATGCACAAATTATTTGTTGTGATAGAATTCCGAATGTCAAAGTGGCTGAAGAGGTTAGGTTTGTGATGTGGAAATGCATGGCTACAAACAGTACAGCGACACTTACATAGAGTGTGATAATCAGATTACGGAAATGACACAGCAGAAGACATAGAAAAGACACCTCACCCATGACACTGGATGTACTGCTTTGTATCTTGCGTGTGCATTATGGTAAATATTGAAATTGCAATTTGATTGCAATTAGATTCACAAATAGTAATGATGCCTCAGAAGTAACAATCTTGGAATCTACCTGTACTAAGTTGCATATTTGGTACCACATTACACAAAGTGTCCTGGGGGCACACTAGGCATTTGCTCCCGCTATGTGCGCCCCGAGGCACTTTGGTATTTCAGAAGTGGCCACAGATGCTTGTGTGGTCCCTTCTGTAAAATCAATAGCACTGACACACATAAAACGCAAGTGCTATCTTCAGTGGGTGTTCCCTCATGGGGGCCTGTACCCTGCAAATGAGGCAATCCCTTTGCCTCTGCTCCTGTGCCGTATTATTGACTCGGGGGCAGAGGCAAAGTAGCACTCAGGAGGCGTACAGACATTGCACCACCTAAAAGGTGGCGTACTGTCAATGCGCCCCCTGAGAGCTACCCTCTGGTGGGTGGAAAGGGGTCCTATGGACCCTCCAGACATCCCCTTGCTGGTTGGTGCAATCACTGACTGCACCCGCCAGCAAGGGGATCTCTAATCCCCTTTCAAAAAGCAGGCAGATTGACGCCTGCACTGTTAAAACATTGGGCAGCTTCATAGCAGCAGCTCCGTCTTTTACATGAACGCGCTGCCCCCAGGCCAAGGCGAGTTCGCGACTGCACTAAGGACAGTGCATTAATCATAATACAACGCATTTTCCCTCATTGCAATTGACACACCTTTTGAAAGGTGCGACTAGCGCAATGAAGGAAAAAATACTGCATGTATAATGCGGCCCATGGTGTGCTACTTCAAATGACAATATGCTTAAAATTTAGGGGCATATTAGCAAGAAACACGTTAGAAATATCGCTGTTTTAGCATCAGGAAACTGCCACTAAAATGGCGGTAATGGGCTTGCTAATATGCGTTATAGAATTCCAATAGAAGCCCAGGTTAGATGTCCTGCACATCTAACCTGGGCTTCTATTAGAATTCTATAACGCATATTAGAAAGCCCATTATCGCTGTTTTAGCGCCCCGTTTCCTGCCGCTAAAACAGCGATAATTTTAACGAGGTCCTTGCTAATAATCCCCGTCGAGTTTTGCAGATGGGTAGCTCAGTCACAAACATGACAGATATCCTTTCAGCCTTATTACAAGTGCATTATATCCGATGGCTCTCTATAGCCTCTGTGAGGAGAGATAAGGAAAGCAGTTGTTAGGCGCCAACTAGCTATCGAGCAAACTTATTGCAATGTTACCCCATACAATAAAATCATAAAATCTAACTTTTTTAGTGTAAAGAGTGAACCTCAGGATGAAAAATTCTATTTTAATTTGTGCTCATAAAATCCTTACATTATTTCTTGGTATACCCTAAGTAACTGAGTAGTGGATATTCAGTCACACATGACCAACCAAGTTATACACTGTCCAGTCTTAAATAGAAGCTAGCAGTAGTTCCTCTTTATTCACAACCAGAATTTATCAGTATGGTTTATGGTTACAACAGCATCCATACAAAGAACATTTCTCACCGGCACATAGCACTAGTTCCCAGGTTTGCATCTCACTCCTCACTTCACAAAACATGCTTAAGTAAAATAAAGTTATATCGCTAAACTTAATATCTTTTTCCATAATCAATTTTTTTTATATTACAGAATAGTAAAACCGGATTTGGCTGAAAGTGACCACAATGCTTTCACATCTTAAATGTTTAAGCCAAAAAAGTATACGTGCAGCCTGGCTACATTCTTTTTTAAGGAGAAACTCACACTGTGCCTCTTCGTAAAACTGCTTTAGAATCTTCAGTCAGTAAGCCTTGAAGGAAAATTACAGGCACACATTGGTCTTACTTACAGTGATAAAAATGAAAGGAATCAGGAAGCAGACTTGGTCAGACTGTGAAGTGAGGAACCAAGCAGGAAAGCGAAATGATGACTCTGTCCCACAGAGGCAAATGAGAGCATCATTTACCAGGCATAACCCAGTCAACAAATGTAAATACTGTCACAAAATAACAAGAATTTCAAACATTAATGTAAAAAACAGTATATATTATAGAGGTTCTGTGAACTGTTAACAGCTGCTGTGATGTCATTTAATTTGATAACAAATATGGTTGTAAACACGCTTGACATACCATCTACCACATTTTTTAATTCCCCTGCCACCTCCCATTCTTAGTGGCAGGGGAATTTAAAAATGTGTTCTAATGAGTCATATTCGGAACGGTAAACAGCCATTACAACTCGGCTGTTTCCTGGCATGTTATTACATTGCATGCGTTACAACGCATGTGATGTAACAACATGTAGCCATTACTATGCATGCCATTTCATCGCATGTGCTTTTGCAATGCATGCAATGTAATGGCGATCCACATCGTTGTGAGGAAACTGAGGCTGTTCCGTTTCCTCACAACGACGTGCACAGTGCAGAGGACGTGAAGCAGGAACGAGGAGAGAAGAATCACGAGGAGAGAGAGGTAAGGGGGTTTGGGCCAGGGGTGGAGGTTACTTTTTAAGGGTTTAGGGAGTACCGGCCAGTGGAGGGAGTTCCGTGGGGTGGCTGGGTGAGGGAGGGGCAAGGTGGGGGTAGTAAACACCGGAATAGGGATGAACACAAAATGTGATGCAGCGCACGCAACGAAATTCGTATTATTTATTTAAATGTTTACTTACCTCCGTTCATCCATATTCCGGTGTTTACTACCCCGCACCCTGCCCCTCCCCGCCCCGCCTCACCACTCCATGGAACTCCCTCCATGGGCAGCTACTAGTTTAGGGTAGTGTGGGGGTAGTGTTGTGGTGTTTGTGTGGTGTAGGGTAGTGTTTTAGGATTCAGGGTAGTGTCAGGGATCTTGCAGGGTGTGTTTGTGAGTAGGGCCCGACTGGGGGAAGGGGGAGGGTCATGCTGGGGGTAGTGTTTTAGCGTTTAGGGTAGCGTTGATGTTTTTGTCTATTGTAGGGTAGTGTTTTAACGTTTAGGATAGTGTCGGGGTGGTGCAGGGTAGTGTTTGAGTGTAGGGATTGGATTGGAGGTGTGGGGAGGGTCATGCTGGGGGTAGTGTATTAGGGTTTAGGGTAGTGTTGTGGTGTTTGTGTACTGTACTGTAGTGTCGGGGTCGTGCAGGGTAGTGTTAGGACTAGGGGTCGGGGAGTATTGTGCAGGAAAACTAAATTAGGGTTTAGGTTAGGGCAGGGTAGTGTCACTTACTTTTCAAACTTTAATCATGAGCATACCTTTACCATGCATGTCTTTGAATTGTAATGGCATGCGTGGTAAAGGACTATGTGTGGTAAAAGTGTGCGATGTGATGCATGTTGTAGTAATACCCACGTTGTAATGGCACACATTGTATTACAATGCGTTGAAATTAGTCCTATTCTTCAGGAACACATAGGTAGTAGGAGAATCTAGCAGCCTCTGCCACAATTGTACCTCCAACAGAGCCTGATTAGACCCCAAGAACTGTAGAACAAATGCTTGTGCTATCTTGTGTTCCCTTCCTCTGTGTCCTCAGAGTAAGGGAACTAAAAGATCAACAACTGTTCTTATACTGCCAATTACTCTTTTTCTCCCTACACTGGGTCTCTATGGATTCAAGATAAGGAATTTGGTGCTGCTGATTAACATTGATTCCCCACATTCCATAGACCTTTTATGACTGAGGAAATAGGAAAATATACTTGATTTGGCAGCAGCCCGGTCACAGGGGTGAAGCTGCTTCTGAGCCTGCTACCTATTTCTGCTTTATGATGTGGGGGGTGGTTGTGACTTGAGGCAAGTATATTTTTATGTGTGGAAGAGGTGTAATATACTACACCGTGAATGAATTAGTGTTCCTGGCACATGTATACTTATACATTTATTTTCAACATTGTCATTGGGTGAAGGTTGCATGGCTCTAATTATGCATTTTTGTGCATTGGGGTGAAGGCAAACCTGGTTCTGTTGAGGTACAAGAAGATGGCAAGAGAGAGACATATGTATAGTAAGATGTCACAGAGAATGAGGTGTAGCCGATAGAATCAGGATATGCCATTGTGTTGATTTCCAGCATCACCTGGGGAACATTAATATGGATGGCTTCTCAATGTCGTCTCTCCTCATCTTATATATGCTTGTTAATAAGAGCTTTTAAGGATTTGCAAGAAAGGATTGTTAGTTGAGGGGGTGACTACCCACCTCAAGGAATAAATACAATTCTTGTCAGTATGACCACTGAAGTCACTAAATTAACCTGAGCTCAACCCTCTGGTAGGTATGGTATAGAGTAACAGGCTTAACTTAGAGGCAATGTGTGAAGTATTTATGCAATACCAAAACAGTAAAAAAGTCGAAACACAACACAATAAAAATCCCAAATTAAATGTAAAAAAGTATATTTTAATAAATAAAATAAAATAACATGAAAATGACATAAATCCAACTAGGGGAACCCGAGATATGATAAAAAGTATTTAGCGCAAACCACAGTCAATTGGTTGCAGTAGATCTAGGCAACCTTTGAGGCTGACTGCTTAGGAGCATTAGTTGAATACAGGCACCAGATTCAACTTGGTCAGAAGATTTACCTTGGAACTTAGGTCTGATCATGAGTTTGGCAGTCCAGGGACCACAGAACACTCTGTGGCGGGCCGACCGCTGTATTACAAGTGTGGCCGTCAGATTACAAACTGCCCAATACAACACTGCCACCACTGCGAAGATCTCACAGCGGTGTGTAAAGCAGCAATGAATGGAGGTAGTGCTGGTCCCGGCACTGCCCTCCACAATATGAGCTGCCTTTCCGACAGCCCTTTCATGATGGTGATCTGGCATAAAAAGGTTGGCAGAAAGGCAAGGAGTGGGCGCCTCACAGGGCCCCTGGGCATTGCATCCCCTTGGTAACTGTGGCTGGGGGCATATGCCTACACTGTTGTGGAGCAGTGTGTGCCATGCACGACATGGTGCATGGCAAAAATGCGGTCATGACGGTGCAGGCAGTGGAGTGCGACAGCACTGTCTTTAGACTCACTCAGTGAGCCAAAGCATGCCACGGCCGGAAGACCATCGCCACCACATTGCCGGAACAGCGACCAACTCGTAATATGCCAGTTGGAAGACTTCTGCTGATGCGATCTTCTAGAGGTTGTAGTGGTAGGGCCACCAAACTCAAAATCAGGCCCTTAGCCTCATTGCAAAAAAGCTCCAAGTGGAAGAAACCTGAATTTTCAGCCAAGCACAAAATGCATCTTGGTGAGAAGGGCTTGACAGGATTCCCATTCCTCTGCAAGTTTTTGTAGCCCAAACATTTTTAGTCCTAGGTTTTACAGGACTGAAATAGAAGTCTAGCCAGGCACAGTCAAGGGTTCCAGGACCTCAGGAACAACATTCATGGCCAGATTTGTTCCAGAAGTAGAGACCAGGAGCGTCCATGTGTTGTCCAGATTGAAATGGTCAGCTGGGAATCTTTAAGAAGGTAACTTGTCATACACATGTTTTGAACAGAGAGTCAGCCTTTAGATCATTGGAGTCCACTTCTTTGTCCTTGTTACAAGATGGAGGAGGTTCAATCTTTAAGGGCACATCACTGGTCAGCAAGTTCAATCCGCTTCTGATCTTCTTCAGCTCCAGGAGTGTTCTTAGGAGAGTATTCAGGATTCACATTCAAGTCAGGCTCCAGCTTATGGGTGGGGTGACTCCTCACTCTCCCTAACCAGTGGACCAAAAGTTCCCAGTGGTAACTCTACCCGCTTTTTCAGCATTCTCAGCGTGCCGTGCTGTAAAAAAGCCCACCATTCCCCCCTACCTAAATCCAAGATGAGAAAATCCTTCTCCGGTTCAGAGCCTCTGTGCCCACCTGAGAGTTTTGGACAGGGAAATTAACAACTCCTCCTCTGTGGTAACTTCAAGCCAGTTTGAAGGCTGCTCCCTCCCTATGGCAGTTGGTACCTGCATGACTGGGTGACCAAAAGGCGAGACCTGTCCAGATGTCAAGTGACACCTGCTTGTGAGAGGGGAGGCCCCTTTGAAGTACATTAAGTTCCTAGGCACTGTACAAATGGGCATCCTGCCAGAGGAAGCAAAAACACATTCCTATTACCCAGACCTCTATCTCTGCTCTAAGTTCAGTTTTCACACCACATTCAGGACTTGAGCTCTTAGAAAGCTGCAGCTAGAGGTGAATTAGCCTTTTTAGGCTTAAGACAGGGAAAAAGTGACTTTCTAAAAGTACCTTTACCTTAATATTTATTAATATTATATCTGACTTCGCTGGTGAAATGCTTTTAAAAAAGAGTGCATCACAGGGTTTCTACCAATCTCTGTGCAGTGACAATAGCTTTTAGGTACTAGTCATATATTTAACATTAACTTCCTACATGTCCTTCTTTTAAATACTAGGCCCTCTACCTTTTGGGCTAAAAGGCCTACATACAGGTGACCAATCAATATTTAAAAGGAACATTTCAACCTGTCAAAACGGTTCATATGACGGTTGAATTTTGTTTTTTTTAATCTGCTACAGTTAGGCTACACTGGTAAGCCTGAGAGCATATTTGCATTGCCACTATAGTGGGTGGCACAGCAGGTGTTATAGTTCCCTAGTGACATTCAACTCACAGGCCCAGGGTCCAGAGACAGCAAGAACTGATAAAGCAAATGCAGGGGAGTAAACCACGCAAAAGATGGGACTTTCATACAGACAATATACAGCATATATTTGCGTAAAGGTATCAATATCGAGAGATTTTAAACCTCATGGTCGCAAGTGACATGCTAGACAGACAAAGCTTCAATATTTTAGTGTCTTTTTTTAGATGAAACCCCTATATGTAAAACAGACCCCTTAATGATGCATACCTATGATCAGTTTTAATAAAATGGAAAAAGAATATAATACATTGGGAGTAGATAAAAAAATTAAATGATAAACATGTAAGTAGATTTATTAACTGCTAAAAGGTACATTTTAATGTTTATGCCCATTGTCTATAAAACACACATACATTTTAGAGAGAATGTGATATGCAATCGTGGTAGTTGTATTTCAGTTATTGTGTGAATAAGATGTGTTTGACTTGGGAATACAGTATGAACATTTTGCGTTCCCCACTGCAACATAGTAATAAACAGTACAGCAGTTTTAAAAAGGAGGTGGACAACCGAAGCTGGGTTCACATCCAGGTGGTAGTCAGACTATACCACCGAAATGGAGCTGCTCTTCTAAAATCACCCAGAAGAGCAGCAAGAAAAAAGAAAGGTAAGCAGGGCAGGGGTGGGGGGAAGGACTTAGACACATTTTGGAGTAGTCACTGTGTGAGTCTGTGTCTGTCCTATGGTGAAATTTCCTAGAATCACTTTGAGAAAATAATAGTAATCGAGTAAGTAGACCTTTGATAGAGATATCAGAAGATGTCTATCATTTCATTTCATTCATTTCATTTATTACTTTATTTCGGTCATTTAGACCCAAAAAGCACATAAATAAATACATACCAATTACACATAATCGACAGTTGACTTTGGCACTTAAGAATGGTGTTTCCATTGACAGTTCCATAATCATAACCTAATGTAAATAAAAAAAAAAAGATTATACAATAAATAAATATTGTTAAAATATAGAGTATATAAAAAGCTGTCTATCAATGTGACTAATCATAATTGTGGGTTATATACTTGTCCTCTATGTTGGACTTGGCCCTTTTCGCAGGGTCATCCCTGAACTGTTTGCCTTCCTCCCGTATTTTGTCTGACCTACTTGTGTTGGTTTTATGATTCTGGGCACTTTAATACTGCTGATCAATGCTAAAGTGTTTATGCTCTCCCTATTGTTAATCGATGTATGGATTAGTGACTCCATGATTGGCTTAGTTGATTTACTGTCAGACCCTAGTACAGTGCACTGCGTGTGCCCAGAGCTTGTAAATCAAATGCTGCTGGTGGGCCTGCAGTACTGCCATGTAGACTGGCAAGTGCTCCCGCTTTCCTTATGCCTGAACTCAGAATGATTCAACGCATCTTTTGGTAAAGTTGGTTTTAACATTCTGTGTTTGAAAATACCACTTTTAGAACAAAGGTGTTTTCATGCCTGGTGGTCAGTAGTGAGGATTCTGGACTTGCATTTGTGAATCATATACAGTGATGTGTTTACACTACTAGTGAGTGCAGACCAATCGCAGCCACATACTGTTTTCTGGTGTCCTCCTGGAAGTATTTTTTATTCTATGACTCTGTTAGTTGTTGCAAAATGGAACTCGACTTCTGGCACATGTTTGTCTACACAATGAAGGAGCTATGTGTGTTTTTCCAGGAAAGAGGGCTTCCTGTGAAGAGAAGGTCCAGGGAGGATCTAGAGGCATCCCTATTTCAGTATGAGTTACCCCGCTGGAAGGCAGCTCTACCAGTTGAGTCTAAGGAAGAGGTGTTCTCTAAAAGTGAGGAAGAAACAGAAAAATATGCCTGGTTTCTGGCTTGTGACCAGAAGCTGAGAGAGATTGATGAGGAGCTGAGAGAGATTGATGAGGAGCTGAGAAAGCTTGATGAGGCCAAAAGGGCAGTAGCCCAAGAAGAAGAAATTTGGGTAGCTCGGGAAGTGAGCTTTGCTGAGTTAGAGGTGGAGTCCAGCTCAGATGGTGGCAGCAAAATTGAGTTATCTAGTGCTTAGGGAGCAGTACATACACCCAGAGATGTGGCGCCTGACTTGAAGGAGGGGGTTAACATACACCAGGAGGTTCAAGGGCATGAGGTAGCTCCAGTGGTGGGCAGTGTCCCTAAGGAGAATGGGGGAAATGACGCAGGGGTTGATGTTCCTAGTGGTGAGACGGACACTCTACTGGCTCTAGATGAGAGGTGCAGGAAGAGGGGTTCCCCAAGGTTGAAGTCCTGGTATGCAAGTGTGAAGACTGTCCACAAGAGTGTAAGTTGAGTGACCGAGACAGTCAGATACTGTGTGGTGTGGAGTACATGTGCGAGGCACTGGATGAAGAGGTGAAGAATAGTTTGGTTACCCTTGTAGGAAGCTGTGTGATCCAATTGTGGGAGTGCATATAGTAAGTCCCTGTTTTCCAGAGCTATGCCAACACCTGTTGGAGAGTTCTCTGACCCCAGTAACTCACATTGGAGGCAGACCTTTTGGTGAATTTCAGAGGGTCTGGAGAAGCATTTGTGAGTGATCCTAAGAGGAGTAGTTCAGGTAAATTCCAACCTAGAGTGGTTGAAGTGGTTCAAAGTAGCCCGGCTAGGTCCCCTCATAGTGAGGAGGTTTAAGGACCTCACATCCTGTCTCGCAGAAGAAGGAGTGAGACTGGGCTGTGTCCTGAAGTGCCCCAGCCTCAGTCTCCAGGACTGGGTGGTTCCTTGAGGGAACATCAGGTAGGGAGCCCAGCCTGTCCTGATGGACCATCCGTTGAGGGGGATCTCCCCATGTCATGTGAGCTGGGTGTGTCTGTAAGTGGACCTTCATCAGTTCTAGTGTCTGGCAGTACCACTCCTATGTGGAGGGTGTGGAAGTCCAGAGTGGGGGTGAGAGGGGGAAAAAGTCCCCAGTGGAAGAACCAGTGGGTCAGGTGCCAGCCAGAAGGTCTGAGTCACCAAGGAGTGACCATTTATTTATGGATTTATTTAAGCACTTTGTAGAGCGTGACAAATACCCATGGGTGTCACCACTTCTGTCCTGAGGGATCTTAAACAAACTGTAGATGGACAGGAGTCGGGAGATCTGTGTCAGACAGACTGTCACACGACGAATGAGTTATGTGTCACCCCTGGGGAGGCATATGTGCTCCCAATGGAGTCCAGGTGCGCCGGGCAAGTGTTCAACCGCAGGGGGTTGGTCCCTGGGTTATGAAGCCAAGTTCAGATGTTGTTTGACCTGGCGGGTGGGACAACTGTAACCAGTGTCCTGACCGGTTGGTCTTCTAGGGGTACCATGCCTGATGGGAGGGTGCAGAACTCTGGAAGGGGGTGCAGAGGGAGGGAGTCCTCGCCTCTGACCCCAGTTCAACTGGAGGGTTTAGACCCTAGGTTGGAAGCCCAGTTGCAGGATAGAACCCCTGAAGTGGTGGGCGAATTGTGCAGGGCACCTGCAACAGGCACCCTGACAATTCCGGAAGGGGCTACCACACCAAGTGAGACGGTGCAGAGCCCCGAGGAGGAGGACCGGGTGTGGGAAGGCCCTCTCCAATCTCTTGTCCAGCCACCTGGTACAGGTCTGGGGCTGGTTGGTCAGTGTCAGGATGTCATACCTGACCCGACAATGAACAAAGGGTGCCAAGCACCTGGGGCTACTGCCCACCGCTCTCTGACGCCACAGAGGTTTGGGTCATCTCATCATGAACAGAGACTTGTCATCAGTGAACATTACAGCAGTTCCTATAACTGATGGTGTAGTATGGTACAAGGTTGATTATAATATAGTTATTCTGACCTCTTAAAAATACCTAATTTATTTAAAATTTTGAATTTTGAAACTGTAAATAATATATTGTCTGATTTAGAACAATATACCGCATTTTCTAATAATGAAATGTTAGAAGACACATCTGATTTTAACACCATGTATTGTTATCAATATTATGGTCATCACTTCCTACTCAAATGCAGCAACCCCAGGAGTGTTTTCACACATCACCAATGGGAACATTGCCCTACAACACCATAAAAGTAGTTTGAAAACGTTTGCGCAAACATTTGATTTGTTTCAGGGTTTAACATTTCTGACCTGACCTCATATTACTATAGGTTTGCACCAACATCCACACAGAAAAATATGCTGACTAACATCAAACAGATTTGCTCTGCTTCCTTCATTACCCAACTGTGTGAACACAGTTTTGACTTATGAAAAGAAACTTTAGACTTAAGATGAGTCTGGGGTTCTAGAGACTGGCAAGTCCAGGAAACAGAAGCACTATTTAGAGCACGCCTTATTCCTCAGCAGATGATATTTCTAAACGATACTGAGCAATAGACTTCCTGTCTTGGAATAGCTAAGAATAAGGATTTGAATGCACCTCGGATTCCAACTCCATCAAATACTGCGGGTAATTTTACATCACAAGAGGGGATTACTTTAGATGACATTTTACAATACAATAGATCAGACCCCTTTTGGAAGGGACGGTTGGCTTGGCCCACATACATAAAACAGATGTCAGGAAAGTTTCAGGGGTACCACCGAAGGGTTCAGTATCCATAGGCCAGATCCACACTATGTACAAAGAGAACACCCACGAGTGGAGACATCATACTGTGTTGGGAAGTTATGTATCGATTGGCTAAAAACCTCAACATTTACACACTAACTATTCCAGCTTCCGGGCAAACTTTTACAACACTGCCGAGACATGGGGTCTCCTCTTCATTGTGCACTTTGACCGTATTCCAGTATCTTGGAGGTCACATGACCATTTCTCTTTAATACGGTCATCACCTTAAAGGATTTATGCGTCCTCTTTGACCCCATATCGGCAAGTATTTACTCTTCCTCAGTTCTCGATTAAGTGAAGTACTTTCCACGTTGGAATTTTTTATTGACCGGATACACTTTGTAACTGTAATTAAGCCTATATCAGTATTTGTATCAGTGAAGAAACCTGAAAATTAACTTGTTAATGGTCCGTTTCCTGATATCCCAGACCTCGAACGGGTTGGAATTATCACCGGCAAGGGGATTACTGATTCCGTCTATTATGACGCAGCCCTGAAGAGTCAAAGTTAACTGTGCTTTGGCGAAACACGTGTTGGCTGGCTGGTCTTTATGCAAATAAGAATTAAATGAAACAAGAATAACTCATGGCGAACTTATTTTGTCCAATTGTATTGAATATGAACAGACACTGTTTTTGATTTATGTGTGCACAGGCCTTTGGCTTTAACAATATGGGTTTGGAGTTCTAAACACTAGTTAAGGGGTTTGTAGGGTCACCCCTTTCCTGTTAGCACCATATTACCTAGTCCTATGTCCACTTGACAACCGCTTATCCTGCAGAGCGCAATTGTTCTCTTTATACTAAAACCCTTCCCACAGATATTCCCTCCTTAAAGAAATCACCCACTGTGGACACGCCTGCTACTTCCCACGTTTCTATCCTTCTCATAGTGATTCTGCCTACCTGTGTGGTGATCCCTAACAGGGGTATAGTAGGGGCTTACGGGACACCGCCTTTGAGTATCGAAGGAAATGCCTCCAGTAGAGTAGTGCAGCTTTGAAAAGATGTCGTGCAGACGGTGGGATTTTGCTATTGGGCAACATGAGTGTATGTACTGCGCCCCTCTGCCAGTCTAAATGTGTCATGTCTATTTCCTGCAAGTTCCGCCCTGCCAGCCAATATGCCAGCCATAGCAGCTGACTCGCGTAGTAATAGCCTTTCAGATCAGGGACCCCATTCCCCCATGTTTAGTATCTAGGTACAGCTTTGTAATCCCTATTCGCCGCCTGCCCTTGCCCCATATTAGTTCAGTCAGCATAGAGGTGAGCATCGAGAATGTCTTTAAAGTTATCATTACAGGCAGATTGGTAAAGAATACAGCTATCTATAGAGCACCACCATTTTGGCTATTGCTACTTTTCCTGCCACAGATAGAGTCAAAGTGACCCAGAACCTTATTTGGGATCTAAGCGAGGTGATAGCCCTATCCAGATTACCCTCCAGAAGATCCGTCTTATCCCTGTATATATTAATTCCTAGATACCTGAAAGTGTTGGGTGCAATGTGGAACGACCAGTCCCCGAACCCCATCGTACCAGTACATGTTGTATCCACAAAATAATAGACATAGGATTTGTTTTCATTTATCGACAGGCCAGACAACTTTTGGAATGCAGCAAAAATCGAAGACACAGGTTTGCAATCGGTGTCCTGGTCTTTGAGATACAGTATTATATTGTCTGCATATGCAGATACAATATGTGTGGTGGTGCCCATTACTATCCCCCTATGATGCGCAATAGTGCGCAACTTCAGTAGCAGGGGTTCTAATGGCAGGATAAACAGCAGAGGCAACATCGGGCTCCCCTGCCTGGTTCCTCTTGCAACCGTATAGTGTCTTGAGATATGCCTACCCATTCTTGCCCGGGCCGTAGGATCGGTATATAATTGTATCACCCACTTTATGAATTCTTCAGGGATGCTGTACCTGGCTAGAGCATAAAACATATATTCCCATTGTATAGAATCAAAGGCTTGTCGCAAGTCTAACGAAATACAACCCACAGCATCAGCACGCTGGAGGGTATGGGTCATTACCTGATGTAATCGCCGAATATTCAGGGCAGTACTTCTGCCCGGGACAAACCCACACTGGTCGATGTGTATTAATTGCAGTATGTGTTGACAAATCTTGGTTGCCAGTATTTCACTCAGTATCTTATAATCTACAGTTAGTAATGAGAGAGGCCTGTACCCTGCCATGTCTGTGCTATCCCGCCCAGGTTTTATCAGTGAAATTGCCGTGGCCTGCAGTGTGGTAAGCGGAAGGGTGCCTGTCTCCAAGGATGAGTGACATAGCCTTTGCAAGTGAGGTACCAATAAATCAGCATACGCTGCATAGAATTCCACACACATTCCATCCCCTCCAGGTGATTTATTCTGAGGCAAGCTATGTATCGCTGTTTTGATTTCCATCGCAGTCACTGGGAGTCGGAGCTCATCTTTGTGCGCCTGCAGTAATTGGGGGAGATGCAGCCCGCTGAAAAAGCATCAAAGTTCGCTTCCCCTACATCCCCTGGTCTACCATATACATTTTCATAATATTCCCTAAAGACCTCATTGATGTCGAGTTGTGTACACACCATGTCACCATCACATTTTTAACCTCCAATATGGGGACAAACGGTGGGGCATCTTTGATAATCCTAGCCAACAATGGTCCCGCTCTGTCTGCCACAGTATGTTGCTTCTGTGTGTGGAGCCTACTCTTTACCAGTCTTAGGTCCTCTAATAGTTCAGCACACCATATATGTGCTTCTTGCAGCTGTACCCAATGTGTTTCGTCCAGTGTAGCCCGTTGTTCCAACTCTCCCATTGTTTTTTCTATGTCAGTGAACTGAGTGACTAGCGTGTGCCTCAGTCCCACCCGTGTGCTAATCGCCACTCCCCTCAACACAGTCTTAAATGCATCCCACTCAATCTACCTGGAAGAAGCCGTATTTGCATTTTCGGAAAAAATAATTATCTATAGCAGTAGCCAGTGCGGTCTTGAAAACTGAGTCTTCTAGCAGTTGTGGTTGTAGTCTCCACGTCGGCACTAAGGTCGGAATCTTTCCCCATTGCAATGTGATCTCTACCGGGCTATGATCCGATAAGGTTTTCCCTAAATGAGTGGAGTCCCTGACTGCATCCATCAAGGTGGCCAAACAAAATATCCTGTCAATGCGGGTATGTAACTTTTGCAGTGGGGAGTAGAATGAGTATTCCCTGATCCCGCTGTGTTTTTCCCTCCATGCATCCATGATTCCCCAACCGTGCGCCCAGTGTCTCAGTACCTCCGCCAATTTCTTACTGGGTACGTTATGCAGTGGCGGATGAGACCTATCCAGCCCGATGTCTAGTACCGCATTAAAATCCCCCTCTATCACCCACGGATATCCAACCCAGTCAACCAGAAGTGTGTTTAAAATCTCCCAAAACTTGTCCTGTCCTGTGTTAGGAGTGTAAACACTACCCAATACAATATGCTCTCCGTCAAGTAACCCATGTATCAACACATATCGTCCATCCTCATCAATCTTTTGCTCTAGTAATTTAAAGGGCGTGCCATTTCTCAGCCATGTCGCAGCCCCCCTAGCGACGGCCGAATATGATGTGAAGAATAACTGACCCCTCCACTTCTTATTTAACTTCATCGCCTCATCCTGCCTTCAGTGAGTCTCTTGCAGAAACGCCACATTCACCTTCCACCTATTCAATTGTGCTAGCAGCCTATGTCTTTTCTGGATGGAGCTAAGGCCTCGGACATTCCCGGAGTGGCATATATAAGTATCAGGGTTTGCCATTAGACCTTACTCAGAGTGGTCCCCTAGGATCACAAGAACCACTGAGCCTGGACTGTATCATATTAACTAACGTTGAGCCCACAAACACAATAAACCACCCCAATACTCGGGTCCCCTTACGAACAACTGAGGACCAAACCATAATCAACCATTTAACCAGACTGTTACTGAAATCGCACCACTGTGCAGTCGCTAAGGGGGGAGGCAACCAACATAGTACTACTTGGTATTTACTTCACACATGTATCATCATTACATCACTCCATCACAAACCCTTTACAGTTCTATGCATTTATAGATAGAACAGGCCAATTTATTACATCAACAGCAGAACAGGCCGCTAGGCCGTACACTATACGATACCGCTCCTGTCTGAGCGCCTCCTCCAGCTCAGTAATTATCCGCCATCTGGGCAGTCACCAAAGGGAACAATGTCAGGCTAGATTCAGACTCAAACGGGCTGTGGCCCCTTCCGACGAGCGAGCAGAAACAGCACGTGAGCTGGCATCATGTTCCGTCAGTGCTGCCACTGTCAGCAAAGCATCCCTCTGGCTACTGGTAATCTTTTGCGTCGACTGAGACATCCCAGTGTATGGCCACCTGCAACCCATATCCGTCAGGGTCAATGGCACCTCCCGCCGTAGTGGAGAAGACCTAGCGCCACTTTGTGGTAGAGAGTCCTGCGTGCCCGGAGGGGAGAAAGTAATCTCGAGCTACTCCGCTGCCTCCTCCGGACTCTCAAAGAAAAGTGACTTTTGTCCGTGTATCACTTTCAACCTGGCTGGGAAGATCAAGGCATACTTCAAGCTGTGCTCCCTTAGTTTCTTCTTGACCTCCAAAAAAGTGGCCCTAGCCCTCTAGACTGTCAGTGTAAAGTCCGGATACAAGGAGATCATTCTATTTTCAAATCGAATAGGTGCATTTTCTTGTGCTGCCCTTAGTATCATGTCACGATCATTGTAATTCAGAATACGGGCAATTAGTGGCTGTGGAGGCGCCTCAGGCAGAGGAGGCCTGGCCGGCACCCTATGTGCTCTTTCCACACTGTACAGCGCAGACAGACCCTCCTTCGCCACATGCACTCGTAACCAGCTTTCCACAAACTGTGTGGGGTTGCGCCCCTCACTTTTCTCTGGTATTCCTAGGATACGTACATTGTTCCTTCGGGACCTCCCTTCTGCATCATACACCGTGTCCTGGAGCCCCTTTAGTTGGCGCCGTACCTGCTCCATTTGTGTGGCTTGTTCTGTGTGTTGAGGGATCAAGTCGTCAATGGCTATTTTATTGCACTTTACCCTCTCGGCCAGGTTCTTGTGGTCTGCCTTCAACAAGTTGGAGCTAGTAGAAAGGGATCCCATCTGTGCCTCCATTGGTAATCCTGAGTCTCTTATTTGTTTCAGTATTAGGTCTAGTTTGTCCACATGTTGTGCTTCAGCTTTGGGGGGATCACTTCCATGTCCTAGCCCTGCGTCCGGGCACTCAGTACCACCGTATCCGTATTGTCTGCCGCCTGTGCATCCTGCTTGTTTGCCCTAGTGTGCCACATGTCACGAGGTTTCTGATTGTGTTGCTGTACTCTGTGTCGCTCGAGCCCAAAGGTAAGTGGGAGCACCAGTATTTCAGCCACAAAAGTGGGAGTAGAGAACTCTGAAATAATTCCACCTTTCTATTCCCTCAAAGTCCTGTGTGGAATCGTAGGCGGTCCCCAACTCTTACCACTGGCCCCTTTCAACTACTGCCTGCCGCAGCACATCATCCACATACGTTGCCAGCACAGTACCCGTCCAGCCAGGGGAACAGATCAGAACCGATCCCGGAAGCACTCCAAACCTCCAACGTCCAAATCAGCAGGGTCGTAGTCTGCTCAGGGGCACTCGCCCCAAGCCCCACACATGTCTGGGTTATGTTATCACCAGGGGGGAGGGGGGGAGGGTGTATCACTCCCTGAATATCATGTACCTCAGCCTGCACAGCGCCTCATCTGGTATGCCTGCATGCTGGTATCAGTAGACTGTCACATCCACCACCACTAGTCTGGTGTTTCCTCTAGATCTCTCAGTCCCATTATTTTCCACTATTTTTCAATCTCCACAGCACTATACATAACCTTGAGGTTTCGGAGCCCCTTTGCCTGTTTGTCTAATTCCAGGCAGTCACCGATCCCAGCACCCGGCTCTCCACAACCTATATTGCAGTACTAGCAATCCAGTGCAAGTTCTTCCCGTCTGCCGTTCGTGTCCTGCACCGTTCCTGAGACTCAAAATTCTGCACAAGGGCGTAAGTGCGCAGGCCTCATTCCGCCGTTCTCCCTTGCGCCTACAGCCCGTTTCCTTGTCACTTTCCTGCCACTGCGGTCAGATCCCCGCTCGCTCACCTCCCGTGTTCTCCAGGCCGCGAACTCAGGATTTACTGTCCTGTGTCGCCACTTTCCGCCAGCATCATCTTTACTGTCTACGCCGGCGCCATCTTGAGGCTCCGTCACCCGGCAGTGCAATCGAGCTCCCTTCAGCGCACGGGCCCGCAGTAAGGTGCCATGTGGTGTGCGTCCCACCTCATCCCCTTCAGCCACCCGGATACCGTCAGGCGGCAGGGAGTGGAGAATGCCCTCTGAGTCTGTCGCTCAGTGTCTCCCTCGTGGCCGCGCCCCAGTGCTTCCATCTGCATCGACACTCCAGACTCACCATGTCTCAGCGGCCAAGAAGCTCGTTGCACACAGAAGGGGTCCTCAACTGCGCTCCGCTCGTCCTACAGTCACTCTGCTGCCTCTAGTAGGTATTTCTATTTCAAGAAAGGGCCCATACTATCAGGATATTTAAGACTAGTTTCTGCAGTTAGCCACGCCCCAACAGTTATATTTATTACTTAAACAGACAACATGACACCACAACAGCTGGCGCAGCATGACCTCAGAGAGGAGCGCTTTTTCCACCTTTGGAGAGTCGTTAAGGCACACAGAGCCATGAGGAAACAATATGAGGAGGAGAAGGCTCTGAGCAAGTGGTAATGCTTTCCTTTAGGGACCACCAACCATGAACAAGTGAAGCTCAGGCAAAACGGGACAATCAGGCCAAGGTACCTCCAAGGCACCAGTACGCAGCCACCCAGTACCCAGTCACCAGCATACGTCCCAACCAACTTGCCCCACAACTCAGGCCACAGGAGCGCCTAGGTCCTTTAAGCTTGATATAAAGAAGAACATTTTGGACTTAAAGTTGCGGGTGGCTGTGCTAGAATACAAAATGGACCAGGCTCTAACACTCCTCCAGGAGCTGAAGCAGGCAGTAGGAAGACCTAAGCCATGGTAGCCACAGGGAGCCTTTCTGCTCTTCCCCCTATACATAGTTTTAGTGTTGGTCATAATGCTTTAATAGCTTAGTTCAGGTTAGTTAGTGTAGTGATAGTGTAGGGGTATTGGTTTGAGGGGTTTGAGGGGTGGGTTCAAAGTTTAGAGAGTAGGGGTTCTTTGAGTTTTTTTGGGGTGGGGTTTTAGGTGTTTTATATGTGTATCACAAATCCTTAAAAATACCAAATAAAAAAATGTATATATGAATGTTTAGGAGTCCATGTGTAGTTTCTGTTGTCCTTGTGTAGAGACATCTCCTAAAGGGGGTGGGAAGTTGAGATTTATCATGTTTTGCTAAATGTTTAGAGCAAGCTAGGTTAAGTTAGAGTAGTTTAGCATGTAGGACAAGGTAGTGTAGGTTAGGTTAGAATAGTTATTTGCTGTGGGATAGGCAGTATTAGTAAATAAAAACATTTCTATGGACATTAAATGTCATTGTTTGCTACATACAGATCTATATCATGATTTACTATGCAGGAGTTAGCATTTGTGCTCAGGTAATGTTATGTACATGCCTATGACTTGGCTAGCAGTGTTTCGTAGGATGTATGACGGTACGACGCGTCCCGTTACAACGCGTCCCTTTACGACGCAGTTTTAACAACGCAAGTGGTTACAACGACTTGTGTTGGGGGCGCTGATAGTGAATAGTTTAATTTACTATTCCAACACCTGTCCCCGTGGATAGTAGGGAAGGTGTTGGATAGTAAATTAAACTATCCCCTATCCTAGAGCGCCCTCCAGCAAAAGTCGTTGTAACGACTTTCGTTGTTAAAGCTGCGTCGTAACGCAACCGTGTTGTAGTGGTTGCGTTGTAAAGGATGTTTCCCATTTCGTAGCATGATGAGTAGTTGATGAGTAGGTGTCTTACCTATGGGCAGGGATCTGTCAGGTTTGCCTTGACTTTTCATGATCTATCTACAGACATTGTTGACCAGTGCATGTGACAATCATGATGGAAATGTGCACAGTGAAACACGTATTCACATATGATTTCTCTGTGTGGGTATGAATGCGGCATACTATGAGGGATGTTGTGTTCAAAACATTTACCCAAATTGTAGGTATTCGAACTCACACACTGATGAATGTCCTGTACCCACTCACACTTGCAGCATTTACTTCTTTGCCCAATGTTGTTTGCTTGCTAGTATGCATTGGTAGACCCAGCAAATATAGTGTGACTTCATTCAGCATTATCAGTGACTGCATGGCACCAGCTGAATGTCATGCTTGTAACCTTGAATAACCACTTATTAGTCAACAGAGTTCACCAAATATGTTACACTCTCACTGCCTGGCATTGCACCTGACTCCAAAAAACACATGTCACTTTGGCAAGTAGTCACAGAATACCCAATGGTCAACATGATCCTGACTCCAACAGACCAACAACACACAGGTAGTAAGTACTAAGTGCATTTGTTTACATGCGCAAATGATGATGCAGCTCACAGGTACGGTACATTGGACAACAACCCCAAAAGATGCTTTGAGCTAGTGGATGTCCAGACATAGTCCTTGGGGGTAACATGTAATGGGACCTGTGGAGGAGAGGAGTGCTTCAGTGACGAGGATGGCCACATTGTCATTAGGGAGGATAGGCCACATTGAGAGTTCACAAATGGTCAAGGTGAACAGGGTGAAATCAAAAGGAGGACAGTGGCAGCTGATTTACCCTGGCATGCTCATATGCAACAGGCAAAGGAGAAACTAGGTATGTGGCACAGACACTTTTTTGTTGGAAAGAGGTGCAGTTCACATCCTCCTCCTCTGATGTGTTCGGTGTCTCCTGTGAGCGTGGTGTTGTAGGTGCAAGAACCAAGAGAGGCACACACAAATCAGAGGTGAAAGATGAGGATACCATCCCTGCAGCACCATTCATATGTGCCAACACATGAGGCAGCACAGCAGCTAGGATGATCTGCTGGTTTTTCAAAACCCATTATAGAAATGGGGTGACCCAATCTGGTCGTGGACCTGTGTGACGTATAGTATCAAAGACAATGGTCCAAACCTAATGATCAAAAATCAACTAAATGCATACTTGTAATCAATCTTTATACCGTTTAATGAGCCTTCTACCAATTTGGCTCTGCAGATTCAATCTGTTTAGTAGTTAATCTGGAAAAAATGGGAGAGATGCAACAACCTGACAAGAAATGTTTTGATGATACGAAGGAGTTTAATAGTTCACTCCAACATAGAATTCAATTCTGTACAATTATACTCATATATTTACGGTACAAAGGAGCATGGTGCTTCTAATAGCATGCAAAGGAGGAAAGTGTGGTGAGTAAGAAAGAGGTGTAGTGCTAGTAAAACTCGTGACACAGGAGTGTAATAAAAACAATTTAAACTGTTTCTGATGGAGCTCGCTTAAAGATTCCAGCCCTGCAGACAAAAGGCCACTCCTTGTTAAGTTACTACTTTTGTTTACATTTATACAGTCCAAAGTAGCATGTATAATGAAATTAGGTAGCATGTATAATGAAAGTAGCATGTATAATGAAATTAGGTGGTCCAATTTGCGATTTGAAAGGCGTTGACGTTTCGACCCGACAAGGGGCTTGGGGTGACTGGGGGCCTCAGCCTGCGGGTCTTCTTCAGGACGAAGGGGGATGCAGCCTTAATACCGTGGGTGTGACAAGGTCACATACCTAGGGGTAAATTAATACAGAGTTGAGGGACCTTGCATCGGTGGAAAACTACCATCAGTTAGTGATCCTGACTAATAAAGGGCTTACCCATGAAACTTCGTGGGAGGCCTGGTCCTCTAAGTGGTGCCTTGGGTGGTGACCGCTAAAGTTTCAGGGTGGTCCTTATTTGTAAGTGATAAGGTCCGAGTTTTAAAATTATGAAAGCTGTTAAAAGGGGGTTCCAAGGATGGGAAATTGTTGAGGACGATCAACTTACCCGGGTGAAGGGTAGCATGTGTCTCGGTCGTCTTCTACATTAATCTACATGGTTCAGGAATGGCGGCTGTGGCGATGAAAGGACCGTGTGTCGATCTTGTGCCCGTGTGTGCTTTGTGCATATGATGCCGCTGCTGAGTGGAAGGAAACGGGGGGGGTGTCAGTGAGCCACATCTTGACACTAAGGAATGTATCGGGCATGTTAGTTCCAATGCTTTCCTCAACTTCATCCAGGCCCGCTGTCTATGGATCGCGCGGTGGGGAATCGGCAGGAAGAGCCGACTGCCACGAGGACGTTTATAAAGGTGCGCGTCATCCATAGAGTGAAGAAAGACTCACTAGTGTGTGTGTGTCGTCATAGGGGAATCACCGGGCTCAGTGGATGGTTCAATGGGACTGTGACTACCCCCGGTGGATGTTTACACAGAAGCGTACAACATAGGTTAATAGTTATTTTACAGAAAGGGGATGAAGGAGCCTGTATAATCAAAATTTGAACAAACACAAAAAATGAGATGAGACCCCATACTGCCATCGTGAAAAATCGGGCAATAGTGTACATCACAGTTAAAATTATATTATCTTCTCGAAAAAGGATCATTGCCATGTGGACAATATTTGATTTAAACATTCAAACATTCATGTCAAACAGGGGGTATCATCCGTGGATACATCGCAGACAGACAGTGAGGTTTTGGTTACATGTGGTGACATATTTCAGTACATCAAAACCTGTAAAATCCATAGCATAATGAGCGTGATGGTAACCAGTGCAATTAAGGGCATATACGCTGTATGCATGTGGTCCTATGGTGTATATAGTGTTACCGATTGTTCAACACTGCTACCTGCTTGCTAATCTCCTCATATTCATTAAGACATTGTTTGATGTTGTCAAATAGGTGTATAAAATGACACTCTTGGGTGCTCAAGATATTGTTAAAGTCACGACCCCTGGGATTGGGTGTGACCTTGTCCAGGACACACCATTTGAGACTATCTGGTGCATGGCCGAACTTTGTGAAATGATCCACTAGAGGGGCCCTTTGTGTTTGGCATCTAATGCGGTTGACATGCTGTAGTATCCGAAATTTTACCTTTTGAATTGTTTGTCCAATGTACAAAAAACCACATGGCCAGGTGATGGCATAGATGACCCCTGTAGAGTTGCAGTTGCTGTGTTCTTGTAGTGTATGCATATGATTATTGTGTGAGAACTGCCTTATCTCTTGGGCTAATGGACATGCCTTATAGCTACTATGTTTCACCAAACCATAGCTATGCCACGCAGGGAGTGCAAGACCATCTTGGTTGAATGGATATTTTAAAAGCTTAATAGCCCGACGTGCCCGCATGTACCCCCAAATAAAACTAATAAATCTAATTTCTTAAAAAACAGATTCGGAAGTTTCAAAGGAATAGACCTGAATGAAGAAAGAAACCTAGGAAGTATTGTAATTTTGACAATATTACATCGTCCAATGATACTAATAGGAAGCGTATGCCAATTCTAAAGTTTCCTAGAAGTATCAGTCAATAGCACTTCATAGTTTAACTTAATAATGCTTACCATCTGAGGAGTGACATGAACACCAAGATATGCAGGTTCTATACAGTATCCTATTATGGGGGATTCTGGGGTATAATTCAGCAAAATCTGAGTCTCACCAATATTCAATTTGTAACCAGAAAAGGTACCAAATCTATTAGCCTCTTGAATAATTAATTCTACGGACCGGACTGGATCTACCGTAGAGATTGCGATATCAACCGCATAAGCATTACGTTTTAGCTCATTAGGTCCACAAGATAATGGCCGAATACCCTTATTCATCATAAGTATTTGGATAAAAGGATCAAGAAATAGGGCAAACAACAGGGGGGATAAAGGGCATCCCTGCCGTGTACCCCTATGTATCCGAAAAACCCAAGACTGTAAAACCTTGTAACTTAACTTAGCCTGGGGTAAACGATAGGATTTGTTTGTTCATGACGCCGTGATAGCCCCAGACGGAGCTATCAACTTCAAGGAACTGTATTTTAAATACATTTTTGAAATATTTGTATTTTGATTACTGTATGTTGGATGATCATTGTTTTGGTCTTGTTTTAAACATATAGATTTTGGCTATTTTACTAAAACTGGTATGGTGTCCTCTTGTAGTGGTTTCACTGTATTACTGTGTGTTATGAGAAAATGCTTTACACTTTGCTTCTGAGATAAGCCTGACTGCTCATGCCAAGCAGGGGTTATTGTAGATGTGTAATTCCCTTACCCTCCCTTGTAGTGTATTTCCTATATTCCCAATAGGCTCTGCGCATTGGAATAACATAAACGATAGTTTTAGACGTAGGACTGAGGTCGACTAGGTCTCTATTGAATATGTTAGACTTAATTATGAATGCCAGCTAGCTCAGAGGTCACTAGAATCTTTCTCGAGTAAACAGGAAGGAGTTAACTTTCCTGAATAGACAAGAAGGGATTAGCTTCTGACAACCGCATTAACATGACAACTTTGCTCCCTCCAGAATAGGGAGTATATCTCCAGAGTCGTGTGAAAACAATAGACAGCTATTTCACTCAGTCAATCGTGCATGCTTAGTTTCACCAGAGTGCAGAGAAATAGAGAGATGGGCGTTTTCAATAAAAGTTGTTATTTATTGAGCAGTCCTCTTTCTCGTGCAAGAGAAGTGAATTGCCACAATTGCAAAACTTGTCATGAAGTAAAGTGCGTACAGTAAAAGGAGTATTATGAAATAATACTGTAAAAGCATTTATATGGTTTCTGAGCCATATGATACTTAAAACGGATAAAATACATACAATGATAAAAGTTGACTAAACGTGCTCAACTGGTGTTTCTTAAATACGCCTACCCCGGTGTACCTGACCTAAGCCTAATACTTGGGAAGGAGTAAGTAAGTTAAGGTAGTTTTGCCAAGAATCTGAATCAAGAATTCTCTAAGGATCTAATCAGCTCCGTACCTTGGTTATAGAATGAAGGAGGTCTTGTATCTCGTTCTCAGGACTCGATCTCCCAGAAACCCGCATGGGTGAGTGGAAACACTAGAGCTGGATTTCTCGGCAGGAGAAAAGACAGCGTCTCTCTCAGTGCGTCAAATGGGAGGGTCGGCTTCCTTCAGCACTCGCATCAGCTGGGCGTCGGGCAAGTAGATAGCCGCTCTGCTCCAAACCCCCGTGTGTTTGCTTAAGGCAAATGCTGGTATATTTATTCCTGAAAGGTGCCGAGTTTGACGTAAGGTTGGACATAAGACGTCACTAAGAACTGACAGTTCTTTCAGGACTCCAGGAGTTCTTGCACAAATCAAAACAAAAGCAGGGGGAATTCCCGGGCTGCTGGAGGCTTGGTTTGTTTAAAGAACGCGTTGTACTTTCTAGGAGTCTATGGGAGTAGCCTTGCCGTATTTGGACTGCATTGGCTATTACTAAATATGGATGTGATTCTTATGCCTTTATAAGGATATTATTTGTTATAAACACATAAGGGCATGAATCGGGAATATTTAATTAGGGTCCTAGATACGTTTACTACACCCACTCCACGTATTATGTCAATCATTACTAAAATACTAAGCAATACTAAGCATATAGTGATGCATGTGTTTTCCAACCCACCCCAAAATACATAAAATGCATTTGAAATGGTATATGGTTTATACACGGAAAATGAGTATTAATACTGTACGTTTCTCAAGCAGTTGTATCATTCAGATAATGCATATATAAATATCGGCTGAATGAATTGCGAAAATTACATTTATGAAATGACTCTTAATACAGAAGAGAAGGTCGAGACCATTTGATCACATATTTATACAATACTGTACATGTGCTAGAGGCTGAATCAAAATATTGTCTCTAGAGTTTCAAAATAGAAATCTTGTTCTCTAAGAATAGTTCTACTTTAAGCAGAGTATCATGTGCCAAGAAAAAAGGTAAACATTTTCGGAAATGGAAAAATAATTTCGCTTTCAGGGGAAAAAAATAGTTCCAATTGTTTTCATGTAGTGTTGTTTATCAAAAACTACAGGCAAAATTCAGTGTTCAGGGAACGCTGTGTGCTTGTGTTTTCAAAAGTTATTCAAAAGTTATTCTCGTTGCTAGGTGAGAACATTAAATCAGACAGGCTTGCGAAAAATTGGTCTACAACAGTAGGTGAAAGTTCGACCAAGTTCGAAAAAGCTGAAATATTGCATATGTGAGAATCATTGCTATCATCAATGTCTGGATCAGCAATGCTCACTGAAGGTTGTACCTGTGTGGTGCTGCTTTCATCTCGTACTTCACCGCCACCTAATCATAATGGTGAAGTCTCAACGAAAGCCGTCATCAGTAAAGGTAGCCGCTGGGGACAACACATTGCATGAGCCGTTACCGAACCAAGCAAAGTATCGACATCCATAGGTACTGCTGATGGTAGTGTAAGACAGACGTCCAACACGCATTCTTCTCCGCATAGCAGGCATCGAAGCACAGGTAAGATGCAATCTTGCCAGATTGGTCTGAATGAAAGAAACCATGTGGTATTCAGATCTCTTAGCTTCGCCAAGCCGAGGACCTTAGTAATCCTTTCTCGGTATCTCATCGCTAGGATCGTTTCTTCCATTGTAGCCTAAGTTTTGTCTGTGACTGGACTTGCCATATCGGAGCAGAAGGAACAAAAATAAAATTCCTGCTACGAGTCCCAAAAGAAGAGGCAGGCCGCCGAACACAGAGTGCACAAAATTCGGGAAGATGTTCAGGACTGCTTCAAAGGGTACTAATAGTCCCGAAAAAATTGTCTTAAATACATGTGCGATGCCACTGGTAGCAAACATGTTTAAAATTTGACCTAACATTTCTACGAAATGTACAGGGCAATTTGTTGATAATGATGTATGTATCTCTGCCGCTGTCCTTGCAACTTGCAGATCATACGTCTCTTTGGACGAGGTTAAAGGCACAGTTGTCTGTAAAAGAATAGACTTCATCCTGCTTAAACTATCAATTCGAATAGAAGAGATATTCAGAGATGGCCATATTGCTGCCTCCATGTCTCGTTTGCTGTTTGGATACAATACTTGCATACAGCAAATGACCCTGGAAGTAACGCTCACAAGATAGGCTTTTCCTGGCATCATGCCACAACAGCTGTGGTCATTTATTAGAACGTAGCTGCCGTTGGAAAGCTGTCTGAAGAAAGGCTATATCTGTGTTGCAGGGGTGCCGTGCAGGTGACATGAAAGGTTGTTTGATGAACTTTCGCAGGCTCCCTGCAAGTTAATACCTTGACACAGAAGTGTACCGCTTAGTACATTTTTACAGTTGTTAAAACTAAGAAATACTTCTTTTTTCCCTTCACTATAACATTTATGTGTGTAAGGTGAATTCCAGGTTGACTTGATGTATCCTTTACCCAACCTTTCAGACAGGCCTGCTGGTATATACTTTTGGCAATATTGAAACTGAAAAGTTGTTATCGGAATTGTAATTGTACCATGTATTATCCATTCAATGACAGGTCTTTCTGACATTGTCAATGGTAATCTCTCGAGTTTTTCAATGCTCAGTATCGTATAGTCTGCTCCTTTTTGTGCCAAACTGATTTATTTATCTGTAAAGTTAAAGATAGAAAGTATTGACGTTGTGTTGATTAGACGCCATGGTATGTAGCCTGAACAGAGGTTTTGTAATGTCCAGCCTAGCTGTACAATAAAACGCAATTGGGACTATCCATGTTGTAACATTAGCAAATCCTGCTCTATTATATCAATAGTAGATGATATAATGCTGTCCAGTGAATAAATTCTGGAGGACAGAGTCGTTAACCCATTGTCCACTACAGACAGTGATTTTCCAAATTAATACGTTCAATTTCTCGTATTTTTTCAGCAGTTTCAATTGGCATTACTTTCCAAGCCTCGTTGTAAGCTGCGTATATACCGGCGTATATGAAACGTTTTTGACGCTGTTTGCGAGGTCCCAATATGAAATCTCGCAAGTCAGCACCTTCTTTAAGTAAAGTCAAGTGTTGCTTAATTTCAGGCAGTGTGGATCTCTGTAGCCACTCAAGGCATCGTTGTCCTACACTATATGTTGTAACTATCCCTGGATGTTGTCTTTGGGAGTATCTTGGGTCTGGCCTGGTCTGTTTGAACCCCTGTGTTTTGTTCAGGAATCTATCTTGACAGTTATTTGTGTCAGTGGGCCAGATCAACCATTTTTTCCAATCAGGATTTATTCTGTTTTGTTGTAAAATATGCGATACGTCTATCTCCACATCTGTAGTGCTCTTACTATCAGGTATGGGCTTTGGAATAGACGGTTTATTTAAATCTTTAATCTTAGCTAGGCCAAGACAGGTTGTTTGTTGAATGGTGTCATTCAAGAATATTATTTGTTCTGGGATCATGCAGGCTCTAAATAATGATTCTAGACCTTGTACCTGCCAGTCTTTTGTACCCCAAATAGTTTTTGTTTCAATGTTGTTTTTCCAAAATTCAAAACCAAATGTAGACATTTTTTCATAAAATGTTTCAGAATAAATCAATTTAGTATTTGTCAACATGTTTTTCATTCCTGTCTTATTTAACATCTTAAAATAAAAAGTTTCTGGATCTGTGTTGTTAAACCCTGAGAAGTATGGGAATTTCTCATAAAATGTTTTCGAGCTGCCTTTTGGCGGGGTTGGGCAATGTTCCCATTGATTATAAGTAAAAACATTTCTAGGATTAGCAGATTTATGCAAATAGTGATGACCATAGTGGTTAAAACAGTACATTTCTTCATAATTTGACGAGCCTTCTAAATAATCATGCTCTGTGAATTTTGCTGACATTTCTAAATCTCACATCATATTATTAATATTTTCAAAGTCCCAATCATCAGAGAAAGTACTTGGTGTCACAAAGTCACTTAATGAAACCTTGATCTGATGTGGATATTTCACGAGTACAACCGGGCCATAGATTTCGTAATCAGTTTTGTCCCATGCTACACCACCAGGTATTGGAATGGCTGTGATGTTCACTGATGAAAGTTCTCTTTTTTCAATGTGAGAGGATCTGTGAGGCTTTAGGACCAAGTTGATGTTCTGACTTGCTGTGTCCATTGTACTGTATTTTCCCTCAATGAATGTTCCCAAGCTTAGAACTAAAATGAGCCAAAGTAGGAGGAAAAGTACACCTAACACAATCCAAAATTCAATCCATGGTGAAATCAGATATATTTCTTTTAGTTGATGAAAGAGTTCTGTAATTTTTTCTTTGAAAGTTTTAGTTGCTGGCGTTTCTTCATGTTCACTTGGATCATCAGAAAAGTCGTCGAAATTGATGAAGTAGCCAGATGCAGTTCAGTCAATTGTTGGAATTGCTTCAGGATTGTTATTAATCTTTGATTCTATATGTTCAGAGGCTACATCATTGTAGACAGGTGTTTCTTGACGAACTGTTGCAATTTGGGTTTCAAAAGGCACAAGTTCCATGGCTTTGTTGCATAGTCCTTTTTTTATTCACTGCAGGTTTATCAAAAGTGATTAGTCTCTCAGTTTGAACCTCTTGGATTGTAGCAAGGTTTGGTCTTCTGCTACTTCTTGGGAGTCCACTGGGCCTACTACTTATTATTGGCCACATGATTGTGGTTTTACCAGGTCGATTGATACAACTCTGTTCTCCTTTTTACCAGCAAGGGGCGGTAGTACTACTGATCTTGTTCCGCTGACAGCTAAGACAGGTACTGCTTTTCTGTAAGAAGGCCCAAATTCCTTCTTCACCACAATCTTTTCTCTGACCAGATCCCCAATCTTTGGAATCCAGACAGGTCTTGCTGGGACAGGTGGTTTTTCTTCAGTGGCTGTTGGCTTTAGCTTTGTGTTACTTAGACTTCTTCTTGTTTCATTCAAGTCCTGTAAAACAGCCAAACGGTCTTTGATATCAAAGGTTGTTTGTTCCACCACTGAAGTGTGCCGATCAAGGTCATGAATGATCATTCTGGTACCAAACAAAAGCTCGTATGGAGTGATACCTCCTAGAGAATTTCTTGGCAGATTATTAAGACTACGTTGGACACTTGTTAGATGTTTGACCCACCCGTCACCCAAACCTAATACCCTCGCTGTTATAGATTGCTTTATGTCATGTTTTTTTCTCTCCACTACCGCATTTCCCTCGGGATGGAATAGACTAGAATACCGTAATGCAATGCCCATGCTGGTCATGGCCTCCTGGTAAGCTCGAGAGCTAAACGTAGGACCCTGATCAGAATGTAGCATGCCAATTGCGTATGTGCCGATAAAGACTTGCAAATCTTTTATAACAGTTCTGGCATCAGCCGAGCGCTGGGGCCACATCCAAATAAATCTCGTCTTAATAATTATGGGATCGCCTTTTTCCATCTGGATTTTTGCATATAGATAGCCTAATGCTTTCTAATAAAGGTATATGGGCTGGTGTCTCGTCCGGTTCACAACTGTGATCTCTATTGCAGTCCTGACAATTCATTGCAAAGTTGTAAATGTGCACGTTCACCCCCGGCCACCAGTATTGTGATTGTAATTCTATTAGAGATTTCAAGATCTCTTGGTGCATCAGACCCATTCCCATGTGTGCTTCTTGAATCAAGTAAGCCCTCCGGTTCGTGTTTGGAATTACTCCATTCCCCACTCCAGGGATTTGAGCAAATAGAACGGAGTTTGCATCAATTATGTATGTATTTCCCAAGTGGATAATTTAGAGGTAACGCCACACAGTTGCCTTCCATTGAGGCTTTTACCGCTAGTAGCGTTTCACCGCCTATTTGTTTTTTAGAACGCTTTTTTGTGGCTACGGAAGCTGGTTTGACAGCTGCCGCTGTGGCTCTATCAGCCAATGAATTCCCTGCAACGTGAACGCCGTCACGTTGATGACTCAGTGTATATATCACGTGAGTCTTTTGTAGTTCTTTCTACAAAAGAACTACTTGTTCCCAAAGTTTTTTATGCTTTATTGTGGCACCTGTCTCATCTTTGTAACCATTTTTGATCCAAGTCTGCATGTCATTATTGTAAGACTGGACGCAGTAATGCGAATCGCACACTATTAGTGTGGGGAATTCGCGATCAGCATTTTCAAGCGCCATCTTTAAAGATCTTATTTCAGCTCGCTGAGCTGTACAGTTTCTGAGTGATTCAGTTTTGGTGACTATCGGTCTGAATTTACCTAAGCGCCAGCGACCTTTAACAATCGCGCATGCTGCACTATATGCTTGTTTACCCCCAACTGCGGGCTGTGCTGAACCGTCTTTATATATTATACAGCTGTAATGTTCGAGAGGCAGGATTTCGGTCGGCAGAGGACATTCATATTCGTATTGGAGGAATTCCTGTGTTTTTAAGTTAGGATCGAATTCGTATACTACGTCTGATGCAGCAAGAGAATTAACCCATTGTATCCATCTCGGATGTAGTGCTTTAGCATTCGGAATGCTTGCTCTTGTTACTGCTTCTAGGGCAGGGACCGGTGTAACGATTATTATACGTTTACCTTGTGCGATCTTTTGCTACAGCAGTTTGAACCGCAGTCAGAATCTTTTCAGTAGAACTGAATTTCATTTCAGCTTGTGTGTACAAGTGTGATTTATAAGCTATTGGTACCGTTTGTCCCTCATTAGAGGTCAGGTACGTGAATCTGCATCTTCCTGGGGTGACTCGGATTACAAGGTTGCGTTCGTTTGCGCTTGTTTACAGTTTTGTTTTGGTTAACATGTCTGTTTGTAGTGATCTTAAAATGTTTGTGTGATTTTGTGTCCAATTCATTTGTTTGAAATCAGGTTTTATTAATTCGTAGAGAGGTTTAACCCTCTCTGCATAATTTAGAATGTATGTTCTTCCAAAATTCAGGAAACCTAGAATTTATTGTAAGTTTTTCAGCGTTTTTGGACCTTGGAGTACCGCACACTTCTCTAAGAAGTTGTCTGCTAGGCTTTTGCCTTCACTTGTTAACTCATAACCCAAAAATAGGACAGTGAGATGGGCAATTTGTGACTTTTTAAAGTTGAATTTATACCCTTCAGCTGCAAACCCAAGTATGATGGTGTTCACTCTTTTCAAGTGTGTCTCCAGGTCGTTGTCTGTAAGATAGATGTCATCGACATATGATAATGCCTTATCATCATACATTTGTAGTAACTCTGTTACCCTGGCTGAGAATAATCCTGGGCTATTCTTGAATCCTTGTGGGAGACGACAAAATTGTTATTGTGCCCCCATACAGGAGAAAGCGGTCAAATACCTGCTTTCTGGTGCTATGTTTTGACAGAAGAAACCATTTGAAATATCTAATGTCGTTTTATATTTTTTGCGTACGATGTTATTCATTAGTGCTGCACTGTGTGAGTTTTGTACCGCAAATGTTTTGCAACAAGAGTTTAAGTGTCTGTAGTCCAAAACTAGATGATATGAATCGTCTGGCTTGGAGACAGGAAACAAAGGATTGTTCATTTGTGAGGTGCATATTTCAATCACCCCCTGATATTCAAGTCGATCTAAGATCTCTCTGACTTGTTTTTTAGCTTCTTGCTTTACAGGATACTGTCTTTGTGCAGTAGGGTGATTTTTTAACTGAATTTTATGGTAAGGAGAATCCTCATCCCATCCTACATGATTTTTATATAATGCAGGTGCTTGGGCCACTGCCCATTTTCTAGCAAATGTGTATTTTTTATGAATTGGAATGTGATTTGAGAAGGCAGTCATAATCATTTCTTTGCCATGTGGGACTCCATGGCAAACTCTGGTGGCCAGTCTTTCTCTGCTAGAAGGATATCATAGCCTTTGGATAGTTTGTCCCAAAAGAGACCTCTTATTTTCCTAGTTTTGTCCCCCTTTGAACGTAATGTTATTTCATAATAATTTTTGGGGTATGCTAACTCTGGTGTCTGCAGTTTCCACTTGAATGTATTCATTCGTGTCCACTGTCTTCAGAAGATTCATCAGGATCTTGCGAGCTATGGTCACTTCTGCTGAGCTGTCTAGCATTGTCTGGCCCATGATCCGTTTTTCAGTTGTGTCCTCAGAATCCTCGGCATGTTTTATTTTAATACTAGCTACCTTCTTTTTTGGAAATTGTAATTTTTTACTTTGATGAGCAGGTTCCTTGTCTTTGGACTTGACATGCTCTTCCTTTTGTTCTGACCGTCCTCTTCTTTCCGATTTCTGTTAGGAAGTCTGAAAAGATCGAGAAGGACGTGTATCATTATCTTGATATCTGTCAGGTTTTCTTTATTTATCCATATCTCTAAGGTTGTATCTTTTCTCAGAGGGGTCCCTGTGGGGAGACTTGCCTCCTCGTTCTGGAGATCTATCTCTCCGTTGGGGAGACCTTCCTCTGGACTGAAACTGTTTTTCTCTGGGAGTAATTTGTTTATTACCCTCCCACCTCTTTTTTGGAGTAATGAGATTATTTTTGATAAATGTTTTTTCAGGATTTTCAGTTAGTTGGGGTTTTAGTGGTTTCCCAACTAAACTATCTCTACCTAATTCTTCATGGGATTTTTCTATGATTCTGGCAAGTTCAAACGGTTGTTCTGCTATATCTGTCTCTTTCAATTTCTGACGGATAGCCACAGATGCTGCTTCTCCTTTTATGTTTGCTAGTAATATAGCTGAGACCTGCATAAAGTCTTTCAGTAATTTCATACCTAGAGTTAAAGCAGGTTCTGGACCGTATTCATTTTGAATCTGTCTTAGTACGTCTGGTATAACCGCCATGGACGGAACACCATGTGTTTTTGTGTAAATCGAAGCAAAGACTGTGCCCCAAGTGTCACAGTCCTCCACATGTGGTGCGATCACCATTGGGAGACAGATAGTCAGAATTCTGTGTTTCTCATTAGGAGTAGTATAAGGAAATACTGCCTCTATTTGAGTGATTTTTTGAGCTAACCAGAATGGAATTTTTTCCCGTTTTGCGAGTATTTTGCCAATGACTGATTGTATAGTCTGTGGTGTGATTTTATTTGTATTCCCCTGGTGAGGGGTGTGTTGTGGAATTCTAATTGCTGGTTGGTCTGTTGAAGTCCGCATGACATATTGGACCAATTGTCTATGTCCTTTAATTAGTAGTTTTAGCTGAACCAAAAGTTCTCGATCTGACATTTTTTCAATGTCGGGATGTGGTGTATAGCTGGCTAGAACCGGCCATGTGGCTCCTGGTCTACCTAGTGGACCGAGCCTGGTAATGTGATTTTGATGTTTTAGGGCGCCATTAAACCAGAGCAGGTGCTCTTGGTATGTTAGTGAAATTTCAACGTCCTCGAAAGGGGCGCATTCCGTTGGAGGTTCCTCTATTTTGTAATAGTGGAAATCTTGTGTCACAGCATGTGCTGCCGGAAAATGTATCCATGAATAGAATACCTCTGTCTGCCGATATTCATGGGCCTCTACCACAAATATGACTGTACCACCTCTTGGTGAAAGTCCATTTTCTATAAGTTTAAGAGTTATAGTTCTTCTTACATTTACCGGAATGATTATAACATTCGGGTCTTCATTTTGGAGACTTGTGTCATCCGCTAAAAGTTGAGCTGCTATTCTAGCTCTCTCTCTTTCCCCCATTTTTCTGACTGAAAGTTTGTGGCAGAGCAAGTTTCAAGGAAACAAAGATTAGGTGCACAATATTTTGGAACACTGTATCCTTCAACGTTGACTAAACCAAAAACTAATACATAGGAATCTCTTCCTACTAAGTTCTGGTGGATAGTAACCTTTTACCCCCTCCAGACGTCTACTGGAGTTTTTACGGGAAAAAAGGGGTCTGTGTGAAAAGTATGACTGAGTTTCTCTAGAATCTAGCGTAAGATTATCGCCTTACCAAACGTTGGGCGCCATGTAGTGTAGTTCCTATATTCCCAATAGGCTCTGCGCATTGGAATAACATAAACGATAGTTTAGACGTAGGACTGAGGTCCACTTGGTCTCTATTGAATATGTTAGACTTAATTATGAATGCCAGCTAGCTCAGAGGTCACTAGAAACTTTCTCGAGTAAACAGGAGGGAGTTAACTTTCCTGAAGAGACAAGAAGGGATTAGCTTCTGACAACCGCATTAACATGACAACTTTGCTCCCTCCTGAATAAGGAGTATATCTCCAGAGTCGTGTGAAAACAATAGACAGCTATTTCACTCAGTCAATCGTGCATGCTTAGTTTCACCAAAGTGCAGAGAAATAGAGAGATGGGCGTTTTCAATAAAAGTTGGTATTTATTGAGCAGTCCTCTTTCTCATGCAAGACAAGTGAATTGCCACAATTGCAATACTTGTCATAAAGTAAAGTGCGTACAGTAAAAGGAGTATTATGAAATAATACTGTAAAAGCATTTATATGGTTTCTGAGCCATATGATACTTAAAACGGATAAAATACATACAATGATAAAAGTTGACTAAACGTGCTCAACTGGTTTTTCTAAAATACGCCTACCCCGGTGTACCTGACCTAAGCCTAATACGTAGGAAGGAGTAAGTAAGTTTTGCCAAGAATCTGAATCAAGAATGCTCTAAGGATCTAATCAACTCCGTACCTTGGTTATAGAATGAAGGAGGTCTTGTATCTCGTTCTCAGGACTCGATCTCCCAGAAACCCGCAAGGGTGACTGGAACCACGGGAGCTGGATTTCCCGGCAGGAGGAAAGACAGCGTCTCTCTCAGTGCGTCAAATGGGAGAGTCGGCTTCCATCAGCACTCGCATCAGCTGGGCGTCGGGCAAGTCGATAGCTACTCTGCTCCAAACCACCGTGTGTTTGCTTAAGGCAAATGCTGATATATTTATACCTGAAAGGTGCCGAGTTTGACCTAAGGTTGGACATAAGACGTCACTAAGAACTGACAGATCTTTCAGGACTCCCGGAGTTCTTGCACAAATCAACACAAAAGCAGGGGGAATTCCCGGGCTGCTGGAGGCTTGGTTTGTTTAAAGAACGCGTTGTACTTTCTAGGAGTCTATGGGAGTAGCCTTGCCGTATTTGGACTGCATTGGCTATTACTAAATATGGATGTGATTCTTATGCCTTTATAAGGATATTGTTATAAATGGGATCCCCGGCTGGCCAGGGCTTGCGCCAAAGTCAGTCAGAGACCACCACTCCTAAGTCAGGGCAAGGGAGTTACACGCCAAGATAACCCCTGCTCACCCGTCTAGGTAACGTGGCGCGAGCAGCAAGGCTAAACTCGGAGGCGATGTGAGTTAAGTGTTTGCGCATGCACCTCCAGCAACAACACCCAGGGCCCACCACAAAGGAAACCCCACACAAGGTTATGTATAAAAATAGCCTTTGTATTACACCAAAACACATTAGATGGAAACACACACTTTACAATGTGCCAGAGGCACGGGCAGACTTTACAGGGGATATGTACAAGACAGGGCCACATGGACCACTGTCAGGAATCAGCACTTTTAGAACTTGAAATACTGTTAGAATTTCACTTAGAATATAAAACATAGAATGTAAAATCACTGTAGCACAAAATAGCACCTAAAGCACACAACCAGTAATTACTGGTAACCAGGACCTCACTAGCACCACCTGCACTAGGAGAAAAACAACCACCTAAGTATCACAATACCTGTAGGGGTGTAAGCACATAACACATGACGCATTAAAACACATTCAGAGGTGCAGGGGAAAACACATGACGCCTAAACACATTCCGAGGTGCAGATAACACATGATGCATAAAAACACATTCAGAGGTGCAGATAACACATGATGCATAAAATACATTCAGCGGTGTAAGAGCAAGGCACATGATGCATAAAAACATTCAGCGGTGTAGAACAAGGCACATGATGCATAAAATAACATTCAGAGGTGCAGAAAAAGAACAATTGCGCCAAACTCACATAAGTCAACACCTGTGACTTTCCATAGGCAGGGACACCAGAACTGTCCCAATGTCAGGGGCCTAAACGTGGCAGCTGCCCACAAAGTGCTGGGCAGCTGTGTGAAGGTGCTGGGGCCAACGTTGGAGCCTTCCAGGCTCAAAAACAAGCAATGCCCCTGAGCCTCTCCGGGCTCTGAAAACAACCGCTGCCTGTTTGGCTGGAGTCCCCCTCCTGGGGACTCAAAAACGACAATGGCCCTGGAGCCTCAGGGCTCCCAATTACCAATGCCCCCGGGGAGCCTCGTGGCCCTGAACAATATCATGCCTCGGAAGGGGGGGAGCAGCCCGCTGCTAGCTGGGGCCACCCGACCCTCCCCTGGGCCTGTGACCCGTGAGCAATGTGGCGGCTTGAGCCTCTCGTGGCTCAACAACAAAATATGCCCTTCGTTGGAGTCCCTCACGGGGGACTCAGACCAAATTCAAATGCCCCATGAGCCTCTCGTGGCTCGAAACAATGTGCTGCCCCCGTCAGTGGAGTCCCCCCGTCTGGGGGACTCGGGATTCAGAAAATGCCAAAAAGAGCCTCTGCGGCTCTAAACACTGGAGGGGAGGGGCGGGCACCGGCAATGTGCCCTGACGTCCTCCTCCCCGATTCCGCACTTTGGGCCCCACTCACCGGCTAGTCAGGGACGCTGTACTGGGGCTCCCTCTCCTCGGGGCTCCTGCGGTGTCCTGGGGCTCGGGCGGTTCTCCTTCTGGGCTGCGGCAGAGGTCCGGGGCTCTCCTCTCACTCGGGAGCCTCAGTAGGACATGGCAGGCTGCTTCCTGCTTCTCGGCTCCTCCCCCGGTGACGCGGCGGGAGGCTCGGCCGGCTGGGCCAATCCCAGTGCGGCCTGGCTATGACGCTGGCGGCTCCTTCTGGCTTCTCCTCGGCGGTGCGAACACGGGGCAATGCAAGGTGGGCACCGGCTCGTTTAAAATAAACAAGCACTCGAGGTGGGCACTCGAAGGGCTCAGCGAACACGGAACAAATGCCGGGTGGGCACCGGCTTGGCAACAAGGATAAAGCGCCCCCAGGCGCTGGGCAGTAAAAATAAAGCGCTCCCAGCGCTTAGGGAGAAATAAAGCGCTCTCAAGCGCTAAAAGGCAATCAAAAGCGCTCCCAGGCGCTAGGGGCCAACAAGCCCAGCAAAAGTCCTCCTAGGCAGGCAGGGGGGGCAAGGCTGGGCCCAGAGCCAGCTCACTGGGTCTCCAGGCAGGGAAACAGTCCAAGTGGCGTTCCTCCTGGCACCCAGCACAGCAACAGCCCCACTCAGACAGGATCCTGGAACAGAACAACTTGTAAGGGGACACAGCCCCTTCTTATACAGGTAAATCCTTTGTCTCAGGGTGCAGGGTGGGGGGAAACCAGTTGCAGCTGGTTTTGGAGCACCCTTGATGTGCTCATCACCTCACTCTATTCACTGGCAGGGCTAGGGTCGTTAGACGCACCACAGGGGGCGGAGCCAGCATTGTGTGGGGGAAACCCAGCCCCATCCAGGACACAGGTACACTCCTCCCCAGCCATCAGCATGCTAATCTCCCACTCACCACCGGGCAGACCCATTCAGCCTTCCTGGAGCCAGGCTCAGCAGCCAGCTCCAGCCAATCACACGCCAGGCATATTTTACACTAATATGCCAACTCCTAGAAGTGGCATTTGTACACAAGACACAATCATGCCACATACATCATTGCAAAGCATTCACTCTCACGAGTTCGCACATACCAAATTCGAGCATGCACATCTCACGCATCAGGAACTACCAGGGACACAGACATTCCCCATGCATTCCTATGGGAGGGCAGGCCAACCTCACTCCACGCCCTCAGAGTGCGCACGCACTTTCCACTGGGACACAGTGAAAGTGCGCAGAAACCAAAAATCACCATCACCAATTCACCATTTTAAGCAAAAAGTTTTAGGGGTGAATCTGCCAGAAGGGCCAAGTCCAACACAACCCCCTTGCAGCCAAAACGCAGGGGAGAACAATCACCACCTTGATGGACTTCCCTGCTTGGGGCGATAGAACACGGACGCGGGCCCGCAACTGCAGGGACACCCTCCTGTTCTACGCCACGGTGAACCCATGGGATTCCTTCTCAACACACTGTCTGGACCAACTGGGCTACCCCACTGGTACTCCCGAGCTGTCCGCGGCCAGGACCAGGCCCTGGGCCACCCACGTGCCACTGGTACTTGCCTATTCGCAGAGCGGGGGGTAGTAACCCCTGGCACATAGTAGCCATTCTCCACTCTCCCTGTCTGCAAGACAGGACTAGACTGCCACTGGTTCTCCAGCCTAAAGTCTACAACCTCAGGCAGACCAGGAGTCTCAGGGAAGGCTCTCCTCCCCCTACCTCTTCTTCTAGGGTTCCTCCTCCTCCGGCGAGGGGTACACCTAGAACGCCATTCCAACCCAGGGCTTAAACCCTCAGGTTGCACTGGGGTCAGAGGTGGGCTCTCCTACCCTCTGCACCCCCTTCCAGAGGTCTGCCCTCTCCCAACCGGAGAGGTTCCTCTGGAAGAAGAACCGGTCAGGACACTGGTTACAGTCGTCCTACCCTTCAGGTCAGGCTGATCCTGAACCTGGCCTCCCAACCTCAGGTCTAAAACCTTTGGTGGAACAATTGCCTGGCACTCCAGGACTTCTGGGGAGTCACACACCATCCCCCTGAGGCTAACAAATGACACATATGTTGTGTGACTGTCTGTCTGGCGCAAATCTCCCGTCCCCTGTCCACCTGACAGTGCGTGACGATCCCCCAGACCAGAAGTGGCGCCACCCGGGTCCCCCCAAGAAGATCTAGCCCATCTGGCTAGTCCCTGGTCCACTGGTGCATCCACTGGGAAACTCATCCCCCAATCACTCCTCACTTCGGACTTCTGTGCACTCCCTCCTGGAGTAGCACTGCCGGACTCTAGAACCACAGGAGCTCTGTTTACAGACGCTCCAGGTCCTCCACTCACTAGGAGATCTTCCTCAAATGGACTAACAGGACAGCCTAGGTCCCCAACCTGGTGCTCCCTACAGAAACCATCCAAGTCCTGAGGCAGGGCTTCGGGCATCTGGGGACCCTCGGTCTCCCCCTCACTCCTGCTCCACTGAGCCAGGCAGTGAGCCCCTACACCCTCCTTGCTATCCTGGGACCTAGCTGGGCTACACTGAGCCTCTTCCACCACGCTCGGCTTGAAGATCCCTGAACCACTACTTTTTTAGTCACTCACCAATGACTCTAGAGAACCTCTAGCACTCTCCAATCTGTCTGCTTCCTTTGCAAGCTCCCAAGGATCAAAGGTCTCCAACCTCAACAGGTGTTGCCGCAACTCCGGCCAACAACAACTGAGCACCTGCTCTTTGAGAATAAGATCAAACAGTTTGTCAAAATCAGGTCCCGTGGGAACCTCTAACCACTCAATCAGTGCACACTGACAGTCCCCTGCAAACTCCTCCCAAGACTGGTGAGACAGTTTCCTACTGTCCCTGAACTTCAACCTATACTCCTCTTCTGGGGAAACAGGTACCATACTCAGGGAACTGGAACTTTCTGCACTGAAATCTATATAGCTGCCACCACTGGACTCAACCCTCCCTGGGGAATCCAGACAATCAACACTGCGCGCAGGGGTTAGTCTACCCTCCAGAGCTACTTTGCCTCTGGTGGAGGCCCTCTCAGCCTCCTCTTTCCTTTCTTGCGCTAAGACCCTCTCAGTCTCTAGCTGTTGCTTCTTAACCTCCAGCTGCGCCATAGCCTGGGCATGCTCTAACCTGAGCTTCTCTAAGGCCAGCTGGTGCTCCCTTTCTCTCCTCCTATCTTCCCACTCCTCTGGGGACAGGGAAAGGGATGAGGCGCTGCCTCCTACACTGGACCCAGCAAGGGACTCCCTATCTATGGGGTCTCTACTCTCTACTGGCGTCCATGCAGTGTCATCTTCTTCTTCTTCTTCTGAATCTTCAGGGCTCCCTACAGACCCACCACCCTCCTGGTGTGAGGCCCGGGCTCTTTCCTCAATGCGCTCAAGATCCCTTTGTTCCTTACACCATTCGACCAGGTAGTTCCTAAGTTCGTACTTAGTATCTGACCCATCCACCCCTATGTCTCTCTCTCTACAGAACCCTTCCAACTCCTGCGTATTGTACCAAACTAGATCACTGAGATCAAAAACAAGCTCCATCTTGGCAGGATGTTCTAGAGACAAGATTACACAGGGAACCTAGGGGTGTGAGCTTAACACAGGAGTACACAATTCACAAAGGTATTCAGCAAGCTCTCTACCCCAGAGAACTCACACTCACTTGTCTAGTGCCACACACCATTCATCCACCCACAACCCTCCCCCTCGGACTGGTAAGGCAGTTTCTACCACCCCTGATTCCTCAACCTGACCACACGTGACAGAGGTACCGACTCAGGGCACAGGGTGGGGGACAAATGTACTTGACACAATTGCACAATGATACCTTTTGGAGAAGAAAATAATGGAACTTCAAAAACAATAATCCCCTAAAATGTGGTCATCTAAAATGCAGAGTTTTGTAGTGCGGCCAGTTGCCACTGTGGTACAACGCAAACACAAATCCTTATCCTCAACACTGCCGCCAATGTTAGAAATGGGATCCCCGGCTGGCCAGGGCTTGCGCCAAAGTCAGTCAGAGACCACCACTCCTAAGTCAGGGCAAGGGAGTACCACGCCAAGATAACCCCTGCTCACCCTCTAGGTAACGTGGCGCGAGCAGCAAGGCTAAACTCGGAGGCGATGTGAGTTAAGTGTTTGCGCATGCACCCTCAGCAACAACACCCAGGGCCCACCACAAAGGAAACTCCACACAAGGTTATGTATAAAAATAGCCTTTGTATTACACCAAAACACATTAGATGGAAACACACACTTTACAATGTGCCAGAGGCACGGGCAGAATTTACAGGGGATATGTACAAGACAGGGCCACATGGACCACTGTCAGGAATCAGCACTTTTAGAACTTGAAATACTGTTAGAATTTCACTTAGAATATAAAACATAGAATGTAAAAATACCTGTAGCACAAAATAGCACCTAAAGCACACAACCAGTAATTACTGGTAACCAGGACCTCACTAGCACCACCTGCACTAGGAGAAAAACAACCACCTACGTATCACAATACCTGTAGGGGTGTAAGCACATAACACATGACGCATTAAAACACATTCAGAGGTGCAGGGGAAAACACATGACGCCTAAACACATTCAGAGGTGCAGATAACACATGATGCATAAAAACACATTCAGAGGTGCAGATAACACATGATGCATAAAATACATTCAGCGGTGTAAGAGCAAGGCACATGATGCATAAAAACATTCAGCGGTGTAGAACAAGGCACATGATGCATAAAAACACATTCAGAGGTGCAGAAAAAGAACAATTGCGCCAAACTCACATAAGTCACCACCTGTGATTTTCCATAGGCAGGGACATCAGAACTGTCCCAATGTCAGGGGCCTAAACGTGGCAGCTGCCCACGAAGTGCTGGGCAGCTGTGTGAAGGTTCTGGGGCCAACGTTGGAGCCTTCCAGGCTCAAAAACAAGCAATGCCCCCGAGCCTCTCTGGGCTCTGAAAACAACCGCTGCCGGTTTGGCTGGAGTCCCCCTCCTGGGGACTCAAAAACGACAATGGCCCTGGAGCCTCAGAGCTCCCAATTACCAATGCCCCCGGGGAGCCTCGTGGCCCTGAACAATATCGTGCCTCGGAAGGGGGGGGAGCAGCCCGCTGCTAGCTGGGGCCGCCCGACCCTCCCCTGGGCCTGTGTCTCGGTGGGGTCCCTCTCGGGGGACCCGTGAGCAATGTGGCGGCTTGAGCCTCTCGTGGCTCAACAACAAAATATGCCCTTCGTTGGAGTCCCTCACGGGGGACTCAGACCAAATGCAAATGCCCCATGAGCCTCTCATGGCTCGAAACAACGTGCAGCCCCCGTCAGTGGAGTCCCCCCCTCTGGGGGACTCGGGATTCAGAAAATGCCAACAAGAGCCTCTGCGGCTCTAAACACTGGAGGGGAGGGGCGGACACCGGCAATGTACCCCGACGCCCTCCTCCCCGATTCCGCACTTTGGACCCCACTCACCGGCTAGTCAGGGACGCTGTACTGGGGCTCCCTCTCCTCGGGGCTCCTGCGGTGTCCTGGGGCTCGGGCGGTTCTCCTTCTGGGCTGCGGCAGAGGTCCGGGGCTCTCCTCTCACTCAGGAGCCTTGGTAGGACACGGCAGGCTGCTTCCTGCTTCTCGGCTCCTCCCCCGGTGACTTGGCGGGAGGCTCGGCCGGCTGGGCCAATCCCAGCGCGGCCTGGCTATGACGCTGGCAGCTCCTTCTGGCTCCTCCTTGGCGGTGCGAACACGGGGCAATGCCGGGTGGGCACCGGCTCATTTAAAATAAACAATCACTCGAGGTGGGCACTCGAAGGGCTCAGCAAACACGGAGCAAACGCCGGGTGGGCACCGGCTTGGCAACAAAGCGCTAGCAGCGCCAGCAACAAGGATAAAGCGCCCCCAGGCGCTGGGCAGTAAAAATAATGCGCTCCCAGCGCTTAGGGAGAAATAAAGCGCTCTCAAGCGCTAAAAGGCAATAAAAAGCGCTCCCAGGCGCTAGGGGCCAACAAGCCCAGCAAAAGTCCTCCTAGGCAGGCAGGGAGGGCAAAGCTGGGCCCAGAGCCAGCTCACTGGGTCTCCAGGCAGGGAGACATTCCAAGTGGCGGTCCTCCTGGCGCCCAGCACAGCAACAGCCCCCCTCAGACAGGATCCTGGAACAGAACAACTTGTAAGGGGACACAGCCCCTTCTTATACAGGTGAATCCTTTGTCTCAGGGTGCAGGGTGGGGGGAAACCAGTTGCAGCTGGTTTTGGAGCACCCTTGATGTGCTCATCACCTCACTCTATTCACTGGCAGGGCTAGGGTCGTTAGACGCACCACAGGGGGCGGAGCCAGCATTGTTTTGGGGAAACCCAGCCCCATCCAGGACACAGGTACACTCCTCCCCAGCCATCAGCATGCTAATCTCCCACTCACCACCGTGCAGACCCATCCAGCCTTCCTGGAGCCAGGCTCACCAGCCAGCTCCAGCCAATCACACGCCAGGCATATTTTACACTAATATGCCAACTCCTAGAAGTGGCATTTGTACACAAGACACAATCATGCCACATACATCATTGCGAAGCATTCACTCTCACGAGTACGCACATACCAAATTCGAGCATGCACACCTCACGCATCAGGAACTACCAGGGACACAGACATTCCCCATGCATTCCTATGGGAGGGCAGGACAACCTCACTCCACGCCCTCAGAGTGCGCACACACTTTCCACTGGGACACAGTGAAAGTGCGCAGAAACCAAAAATCACCATCACCAATTCACCATTTAAAGCAAAAAGTTTTAGGGGTGAACCTGCCAGAGGGCCAAGTCCAACAGATATTATTTGTTGTAACCACATAAGGGCATGAATCGGGAATATTTAATTAGGGTCCTAGATACGTTTACAACACCCTACTTGGACAAAGTGCATACCTATGCAAACTAGAAACCCCATTTCTAACAGCTGTTGTCTGTCATCCCTAACCAGACGCAGCAGAGTATATGTATTTTTGAGAGTACCTTGAAGTACACATGTCCCTTGTCACCTCCTTGCAAAGCAAAGTCTCCCCAGTCAGACAGAGTGACAGTTTGGCGTGCATAGAAAACACCTACTGTGCATTGCACTAGCAGGAGCCCACAAGGGCCACACACCATCATTTGTTTTGACACCTATGGGGACATATTTACAAGGGAAATGCACCACCAGAGCAACACTTCTTACAATGCTCCTTTTAAAACAATGCCCTTTTCCATCTTTACAAGGCAGGGCTAAGCCACTTTGCATGTCTTAATCCCACCTTGTACATATCGTCCCCTTTGACACAACTGTCTGCATCAAAGGGGCATGCGATGTGTGTTGCTCAAGGCATTTCCACGGAACACCAATTGCTGTTTGACACTGCAAGTGAACATAAAGCTGAGGCATCTCAAAACACTAACACCTTTCAAAATTGAGGCTTTACATTAGGCCAACAAAAATAAATACTTTTTTTCTCCTCCTATTTTTTTCTCTTTGTATGTTTGCTAAATTCTGCAGCATACATAGAAGTAACAAAACACCATTAATGATTGTTTACCTGCAGTAAGGGATGGGCTCTATTTACAGGAATAACTGCCACCCCTGTGATCACCTCTGCAGCAGTGCAAAAAGTACAGTTTAGCATCAACTTAGGCACCCTTACCCCATTGTACAAGGGTGCCTATGTTGGCACACGGTTGTTCTTTTTGCACCGGCGCTGGGTTTATCACTGAGGTGGGATGCATTCCTGTCAATACAGACATCCCTGCAATTTTTAAATGATGCAACTCGGCGTAGAAGTTTTGTTTACATTGACTCAGAACGCCATTTCACTGCATATATACTTCATGGTCCTCTGGTGTACATCACTTGCATTCACCCCCACACCCAGTCATATTTAGTAGATGAGAGGAGTACGGGTGGTCCCTACCATGGCAGCTGACACCTGTGTACTCTGACCCTTCATGCCAGGACAGTTATATTTTAATCTAGGCTACTATGAACGTGGCTCTTCAAATGTTCCTATGTGTAGGTACTTCCCATTGCCTGCATGATCCCCACCCCCCAGGTGTGTTGTTTCTTCTGTGAGAAAGGAATTCTATGCCATGGATTTGCAGGCTTGATTAATGTGCATGGGCCCAGGTGACACAAAGGTGCATATTTCATAGACATGTGGTACAGCACAGCCCCACATAACATTTTTCGGTCCCAAGTTGTGTGATTGGGAAATAGTAGGGTTGGGCTGTGGTGACAACAATACAACGCATCCCTGTGCGTTCCTCTATGTTGGTGCACAATTAGCTGGCTAGTACCAATGCAGGTACCCTTGCATCATGGTGCAAGGGTGCCTGCTTTGGTGGACATCTGCTGTTTGTCCACTGGCAGAAAGAACAGGAATGCACTGTAGCTGGTATACTTCACCTTCCTGCCCTTTACTCCTGACGTAAGGTAGCACAGCTAGAAGGTTTGCAGAGCTGCCTACGCCACATTACTGTCTAAATGCCAATGGGCCTTCCACTGATGTCATGTTTAGCCAGAGATGAGCCAGCATTCTACCCTCTTGCCTGCAGACAGTGCCTCTGAGAGCTGGGACATAACTACCTTCTATGCATAACATGACGTAGTTACCCACATTGCCCCTTGTTACATCTAACCCTGCTGCTGCTGTAGTTTGTCATAGCCAGGACTCTCCTTTCCTGCAACTCCAACCACCGACTCTTCGGATATGACAGAGGACACCTGGTCCTCCAATGGGTCAAGCTCCTCCTGGGTTGCAGGACTACCACCTCCGGTCTGCAATGCTGCCTTAAGATTGGTTGCCAGTTTCAAAACTGTTTATGTTGTCCACTATGGACTCTTTTTCCTCCCCAATGACATTTTTGATGTGACAACGAGCTGGTGCTGGTTCTCAATCACCTCCATGATCTATATCTCATTCTCCCCCTCCTCACTTAACTTGCACTTCCCCAGCGACTCTGACTGGTGATATTGGCTGGAACCGGTATTGCTGGGGTTGTTGTCCTGCGCTGTGCTCACTCCTGGCTGCTCCATTGCTGCTTTCAGGTAAGTGTACCTTTTTTTACACACATTGCGGAGTTTTTTACTTTGTAATTTTTCCCACTAGGTGCCAAAAAGTGATACTACTATGCCTGGTGTATATTTTCTAGGCGCTATTTGGCCGAACATCACTGACATAGCATTTCTAACAAATTTGTTAATGACACGGCGCACACAACAGTTTTTATGACGTCGGACTCTTCCTACCTCAATGGAGTGCTGTATTGTAAATACGATGCTAACACGGCATTAGAATCGGTTGTACCACAGCTGTAATTTTTTTGGCACACTCCTGCTGCAAAACAGCAGTGCACCAGTTCTTGTAAAAATACCCCTAAATATGTCAAAACATGTAAGCCAATCTTACCATGTTTAGGGAGTCAGCACAAGCACTTTAACACTCATTAGCAGTGGTAAAGTGCACAGCATCTTAAGGCCAACAAAAGTGAATTCAGCAAACAGAAGGATAGCATGCAAAATGTTTGGGGGAAGACCACACTAAGGCTGATAGCTATAACATGGTCCATATGACTAGTGCCGCAGTTTGAGGAATTATTATACCAGAGACCACAAATACAGAAAGTTGCACCTAATCACTTGCTAATTACCTTTTCTGTCAAAGAACAATGAGAAAATGGTTGTAGACTTCTCACATTATCTTTCATTGCACCCAAAATCATGAACTATTTTTATAGCCTTAAGGTGTACCCACTCTTTAATATGTAGCTGACCATTGCTTGCTCCAATTAACACACATTGGGCCTCATTACGAGTGCCCTTGTAATTCTGATGGTCCAGCACCAGTAGTTACTGATACTAATATGTTTTGTAGACCACATATCGAAGATTGCAGCTTACTGGCCTATTAATTTTAACAAAATCACATACTAATTAAATTGAGCTATGGTTTATGAAAATCATATATGCACCACAAACACATTACTTTGCCTGAGTAAAAATAAAAAGAGAAAATTATGAACCATGTGTCAATTACATTTTAAAAAATACCACTACAGTGTCAACATGCATAAGAAATCAGAATCATATTTACAAATATATCCAAACTGTGGCCCAGATTTACGAACTTGTCACACAATCAGCCGCGGCCGGTAGTGGGAGTACCGTCCGGGCGGTGACGTGGGAAGGGGGAGGGGCAGGGTGGGGTCTAGTAATGTACAGGTAACAGGTAAGTAAACATAAAAATAAATAAAACGAATTTCGTTGCGCGCACTGCATCACCAAATGCGATGCAGTGCGCGCAACGAAATTGCCCCTCCCCACATCACCGCCCGGCCGGTACTCCCACTACCGGCCGCGGCTGCACACAATGCAGAGCAGCACCTAAATGTCCTATTGATACTGAGTAGCTCGAAGCAGCGCTTCACTTTGGTTTACATTACTTTCAAGCTACCTCCCAGCACAAAACACGTTTTATGCTGGAAAGTAAATTTAACAGAAAATGTGTGTGGGTTTGCATAATTTTTGCGACACAAACCCAGCTCAAAAGCTTTGTAAATCTGGCCCTGTGTGCTTGCATCCAGCTCCAAAGTCTCCGGTTTGGTTTTGTTCAAGTATATTGAGCTCCTAGACACCAACCGTCAGGGATAATGGCAAATCAATTTCTGCAGTAAATAATATTATATATAAAAATCATCAACATTAGTAACCTATCTTGCAAAATATTACGCAGTCAAATGGCTGCACCGTGGTAATCCGAGTTTCATGATAACAAATAGCAAATAGAGTCCACTAAGACCAAATCACTCAAGTGTTTTCATTTGGTATGGGTTCAACAACGTTGTTGAACTTGCAGTTCTTTCAATTACATCATCCAGGTGGTGGTGATATCAACTTCCCACATTTTTTAACACTGAATCAGAATTTGAGACATTTTCAATAATTCAAATATATGACTCGGAACACAGATTAGGAGCACCTTCATCCCAGCAGTGATTCAAGTATTAAGCTTGACATCAAGGAAGGACAGCAATGCATTCCTGCTTCTCACTTCAGCAGAGGCAGTGGTTGCTTCTTCCTCTTTCTGAGCTGTCAGCTGTGTTGTCTGTAGCTCTTTCGCTAACCCAATGAAATTTCTGAGTTGAACGGTGCAGGGCCTCATTTTTGGCTTTTTGCCGTGGGCAGCGAAACAGGGAGGTCCTACAGAACAAGAAAAGGGCAGGAATGTGCTGTATCTATCAGATACGGCACATTCCTGTCCTTTACCCCTGTGGTGGCGCACAGTGGGCTGCCGTGCGCTAATGCAGGCACAAGGGTGCCTGCTTTGCGGGGATGATTATTTTTGTGCAGGAAGGGAATCTCTCCTGCCCAAAAACAAACACAATATGCTTTTTCCTCTTTCTATGTATGCTACAGATTGCAGCACAAAAGAAAAAGGAAAAACAAGGAGAAATAAAGATATTCTTCTCCCGTAAAATATCGGTACTAAATTAGAAAGTTAACATTCAACAGCTACACCTCAATCGTCTCGCCTGTAAAAAAAAGAAATCAATGTTTTCAAAAAGTCGATTTCTTTTTAGCAAAGTTATAGCCAAACAGCATTTACCTTAAATGTAAAAAATGTTATGACAATAATACACTCCTCAATCATGCTATTCATGAATTACAGGCAACTCTAGAATGTTGAAGCACTTTCCTGTTGAAGTCCAAAAGGACGTGTTTAATGTTAGAATTCATGTGAGCTTGTGTACTGAGTGATGGCAGCAACAATTTATTGTGTGCATTTGGCTGTCTGAGGAACGATGACAACCAATCAAAGTCCGCAGAACTAATGTTCTTTTCAAACTTTCCCCATGAGTGATCTTGGGCTCACGGTGCTCTGAAGGCCTTTATCACATGCACCATAAATATACCACCTTTCACGATAGTGATAAATACCAAAAACAGTCAACAATTCTGCCTAGCTTACTCAGTGGGTTTGTGAAATGTTAATATACAGAAGGAATTACAACAGCAAAAAGGTTGCCCATAATTCACTGACCAAAACCATGAGCAGGCTTAAAAAGCATTCAGACTGTTATATCGGGCAAGAAAACATATACATGCAGTGCAAGGATTCGTATCCAGTGCTGACATGTCTTTTCTCAATTTTTACAAAATACACGGAGAAATCTTTAGTATATATGGTTGATATTTTTAAAAACTGTGGGGCATATTACCAACCAATAGAGATAATTTTTGTCTCTAACTTGTTTAGAGACAAAAATTATCGCCGCACATCGGCGATTTTTATCGCAGATAAACCTTGCTATTAGCAAGGTTTATCGCAAATGCGATAAAAAACGGCCGCAATGCATGAATATCGCTGAAAAGTCAGCAATATTCATGCATTATCGAGCAAATGCTCTTAGCCATGTTATCCACCTCCCATTGGATAACATGGCTAAGAACTGCTCCTGGGCAAGTGTTAGCTTTTGGAGATATTCGAGCTTAGCGCGAATATCTCCAAAAGTTGGTAATAGGAGATAGCGATGTTAGCGAATGTTTTCAGTCGCTAACATCTTGGCACGCCCACTTTGCATGTCATTAGTGATAAATATCACTGACATGCAAAGCGGGGCCCAAGATGGTCACTATCTCCTATTAGCTGTCGCTAACTGGTGTTAGCGACAGCTTGGTAATAGGGAGATAATTTTATCTCCGCTTTCTTGGCTTTTAAAGCCAAAAAAGCGGAGATAAAGCCCCTTGATAATATGCCCCTGTGTACTCTAGATTGTTTATAAAATATAGAACACCATTCCTCATTTTTGTCCATTATATAAACATATATGTCAATTGTACAAACTACGGGGCATATTTATCAACAAATCACGAAGCGGAGCGCAGCAAGTCCCATTGCTGCGCAGGGAAAGGGCAGGAATGTGCCATAGTTAACATTCTATGGCTCATCCTCTCTCTGCCAGCGATTGGACACCATTTGCTGCCTAGCGCCAACGCAAGAGGTGCGTACATTGTAAGCAGGTTTATTTTTGTGCATGACGGGTCCTTCCTGCACAAAAACAATCCCTTGAGGCATTTTCCCCTTTCTATGTGTGCTGCAGAACGCAGTACATATAGAAAGAGGTAAAAACGAGGAGAAAGAAACATATTTCTCCTCGCTACGCCTCAACTGGGGAGGTGTAGCAGTTTTGATGCAGTCCCAGATCTATCACCTATGGTAAATGTGGGAATGCGCCAACATCCATGGGTGTTGCGTTGGAACACCCAAGCACCACCCATGGAATGACTCCATGGGTTAGAGTAACGCAATGCAGCGATTTGCGTTGCTTTGCGTTACTCTCGATTTATCAAGCCACTCAGGGTGATGCAAGGTGACCTTGCGGGGCTTGATAAATCGTACGCCATTGCATGCCGCAAAAGTAACCCAACCCTCTAACAAAACAAATGATGGACTGAAATGTGTAACTAACAGTAGCTAATCTTTTGATACAGTTTCCAATCACCAATTATTGTAAAGACTTTATGAGATTGAACTGCACTCTGCTACTCTGAAATGGTTTGTCGTCTTTTGAGCAACCTGTTTCAGTCTGTCCAGTTGCCTCTTTCAAATCAAAGCCTGTGCTTGTCAACTGTGGTATTCCCCAGGGTTCATCTCTGAGTCCTTTGCTTTTTAATGTCTATGTGACTCCTGATATTGTCAGAGCGTGTTCATTAGACATTTCTTCATATACACATGACACCCATTTGATTGGCTCCATTGATGAGAACAGTGAAGATACAATGGAACATTTTGTGAAATGTCTTGCAGAAGTAGAAAATTGGATGCAGTCTGTTTGCATGAAGCTCAATGGGGAGAAAACGGAGATCCTATTATTTAGGTGGACCTTGAGTGTCTGGAATGACTTATGGTGGCCAGCCTCACGGTGCCTAGCCCCAAAGTCCAAAAAAGCAGCTAAGGATTTTGGACTGACCACTCTTTCTCCATATGAGGCCAGGTAAACAATGTGTGTAGTAGCTCTTTTGACCCCTTGATGAATTTCATATTATATTCCAACCCCCTGTTGCAAAAATATATTATAGGCACTCATTATGGAAATGCACTGTATATAGGAATGGCAGATTTTCTCTTTACTTACCTACAACGCATTCAACATATGGCTGCAAAACTGTTCTGAAATCTTCCAGCAAGGACTTCAGTATTGGCCAGTTTGAACTCTCTTCATTGGCTGCCCACCCGCAAAAGAGTAATTTTCAAACTGCTCTGCCATGTGCATCGGGCAGTCTGTTCAACTTGGCCCATGGTGCTAAGAAATAGGATCTCCTTCTATAACCCATCAGGAGCACTTACGTCAGTCAATCAGGCCATCATAACTAGACGGTTGCATTACTAGGGTACACCTTCGTGGACATACTGTTTTACTTATTTGGCAGCCAACCACTCGAATGCACTGCCTTTCAAATTGCATCTAATTCCTGATATTATTAAGTTTCAGAAAATTCTGTAAACTTGACTTTTTCCCTTTAAAGCTATTTTTCGGTGCTTGACCTTTTATGCAGGTGGCTATCTCGCCAAGGCTGTGTCCAGCACCAGGATTTCCCTTCAGGGATAAATATGCGATCTACAAATTCTGGAATAATATTAATTAATTCAAGCATTCAACCCAACACATTTTTTGTGTTTTAAATAAACTACTGTGCATCAATTAAAATGTCTTTCAAATGCAGAGCTGATGTTGATGCACACCTAATTGGTTAGTGGCAACCGTGTCTGAAGACTGTTAATTCGCTTCAGTCTCTTTGTTTCGAAGAATGGCAATATTGGGCTTGAATGCCGATCCGGCAAGCACCTTCCCTCTCTTCTCCAGGCAGCAATCATAGACACTTGCAAAAAAGGAGCATGGGAGTTCTCTTAATGCACCCCCTCATAGACCATGTCGGGATATGTACACAAACTTTACAGTCAAAGGGATAACCTAGTAACAGTAACTGTGAGATAACAGGTGTGCCCCACTAACCATCATACTGAGATCTCTGCCTGTGAAAATGTTGGCCTTCCTTGTCTCCTCTGAAACATGTTCTCCCTTTCTGGAAACTTCTTTCTGCAGAGCTTCCAAAAAAGGGATTGTTAAATTCGAGTTAGGGTACACACAGCATAACACAGTTAGTACAGTTGTAATTTTGATCGAGGAACTGATTAATTAAGCGCTTCATGGCTGTAAGAATATGTATATTGCTAAATATTGCTAAATTTATGCCAGTGACATATACACCAATGGCTAAATAGCAGACATAAAGGTGTGGTGTGATGTATTTCACTACTGCGTGCAATTATGCAGTAGCAAACCCAACGCAAGGGTTGGGGTGTGGCCGGTTCAAGGAATAGTTTATATTACTTATAATATTTTCGGGAAAACGTTTTGGCCTTAGAGGGAAAAAAAGCAAAGAATACCTAATTTCACAGCAGTGGTGTGACGGTCTAGTGGTTATGAGGGCGGGCGCCACGGGGGGAAACGGAAGTTCGGCCAGGTCATAGAGCCACGACCTGCGAGCCTGTAGGACGCTCGCCCCGGCGCTCTGTTAATCAAATAACTTAAACAAAAACCTCGGCTCTGCGTGCTTTATTGTACATATAAGCCACACGCAACAAATGGCGACGAGGCCCAGGGTCCGATGACGGCGTGCACATCGGTGTGTGCACAACCACCGACCCAAACACACACACACAGAGCGTGGCTCCAAGAAGAACTGCAGAGCACTTGAGAAAACGTGGCGCAGAGACCCAACACCGGACAACATGACTGCCCTCAAGCTCGCCACCCGAAAACACCACCAGCTGATCCACGCCACCAAGAAAACCGCATTCAAGGAACGACTGGACAACAACGCACACAACAGCAAGGAACTCTTCAACATCGTGAAAGAGCTCTCCAACCCCAACGCCGGAAACAACGACATCACCCCTTCGCAAGACCTCTGCAACTCCCTCGCCTCCTACTTCCACAACAAGATCGCGGACATACACAACAGCTTCAGCACTCAACCGACGCACGCCACGACCGAACCACCGCCCCCCACCACCACCCTCCGCGCCTGGACCCCGATCAGCACCGAAGACACCATCCGCACGATGAACTCCATCCACTCCGGATCTCCGACAGACCCCTGCCCTCACCACGTCTTCAACAAGGCCGACGCTGTCATCGCACCCCACCTGCGGGACATCATCAACACCTCCTTCGACATCGGCACCTTCCCGGAGAGCTGAAGGCACGCCGAACTCAGCACTCTACTCAAGAAACCATCAGCCGACCCAACCGACCTCAAGAACTACCGCCCCATCTCGCTGCTCCCGTTTCCGGCAAAAGTCATCGAGAAGACCGTCAACAAGCAACTGGCCGCCTTCCTCGAGACGAACGGCTCCCTCGACCTCTCGCAGTCTGGCTTCCGGGCCAACCACAGCACCGAGACCGCCCTGATCGCAGCTACCGATGACATACGAGCCCTGCTTGACAACGGAGAAACAGCGGCCCTCATCCTCCTGGACCTCTCCGCGGCCTTCGACACTGTCTGCCACCGTACCCTAGTACAGCGCCTCAGCAACGTCGGAATCCAGGAGAAGGCACTGGAGTGGATCACCTCCTTCCTCGCCGGAAGGACACAGAGAGTCCGCCTCCCCCCGTTCAGATCGGAGGCCACCGAAGTCATCTGCGGCGTTCCTCAAGGCTCCTCGCTCAGCCCAACACTCTTCAACGTTTACATGAGCCCCCTCGCAGCCATCGCACGCCAGCACAACCTGAACATCATCTCCTACGCCGACGACACCCAGCTGATCCTCTCCCTCACTAACAACCCCGCCACCGCCAGAGCCAACCTGCACGAAGGGATGACAGACGTAGCCACATGGATGTCGAACAGCCGCCTGAAACTGAACTCGGACAAGACGGAAGTCCTCATCCTGGGATCCTCACCCTCCGCCTGGGACGACTCCTGGTGGCCCCCCGCCCTGGGCAGCGCACTCAAACCAACAGACCACGCACGCAACCTGGGCTTCATCCTGGACTCCTCCCTCTCCATGACCAGACAAGTCAACGCCGTCTCCTCGTCGTGCTTCAACATCCTGTGCATGCTACGTAAGATATTCCGATGGATCCCCACCGAGACCAGGAAGACAGTCACCCAGGCCCTCGTCACCAGCCGTCTGGACTATGGCAACTCCCTCTAAGCCGGAACCACCGCCAAAGTCCAGAAGAGACTCCAGCGGATCCAGAACACCTCAGCCCGACTCATCCTGGACATCCCCCGCCGCAGCCACATCTCCGGACACCTGAGAGACCTGCACTGGCTCCCAGTCAACAAGAGAATCACCTTCCGGCTCCTCACCCACGCACACAAAGCCCTACACAACCAAGGACCAGGATACCTCAACAGCCGCCTCAACTTCTACGCTCCCAAACGCCAGCTTCGATCGACCAGCCACGCCCTCGCCGCCGTCCCCCGCATCCGAAGAGCCACCACAGGAGGAAGGTCCTTCTCCTACCTAGCCGCCAAGACTTGGAACTCCCTTCCTACCCACCTCCGCCTGACCCAGGACCACCTCGCCTTCAGGAAGCAGCTCAAGACCTGGCTGTTCGAGCAGTAGCGGACCCCCTCCCCCCAGCGCCTTGAGACCCTCCGGGTGAGTAGTGCGCTATATAAATGCATCGATTGATTGATTGATTGATTGGCAGAGGGATAGTAGCAAGCCCCTGACAGGATGCGCCCCCCCCACACGGAGAGGCAAGGCAAGAGGCGGGACCTGGTCACCTGAGAAGCCAAAACCCCGGCTACGGCCGGTAAGTACCAAGTGCCACCTCAGGCACCCTGATAGAGTGACCACCAAACCAGAAGAGGGCCTACTTAGCACACCACAAAGGGAGGAGGCGGCCCAAGCAGTCACAGAGGGGGCCTTTAAGGAGAAAGGTGACGTCCAGGCCCACAGCGCCCACAGAGAAGGGAAGACCTACAGGCACGTGAGGCACGTGAGAGAGGGCGGGAAATGTAGGAAGGTCCTCACTTCAGGCCGACCAACTGTGAGGAAGGCACTAGACGAGGCTCAGCACTCCAGTCACTACACGCAGCCTTGGACCCCCCACGTTCATCCAGTAGTGAGGAAGGTAGTCCAGTGGAGAAGTGTGGCTCAATGGTTAGAGCGGCAGACCCTGATGCAGAGATCTAGCCCGGGATCAGGGTTCAATTCCACGCCTCGGCGGGTCTTGGGCTCAAAAATTCCACGGACCTGATAATTCTTGCCTCGGTGCCTATTCCAATCATGGAGTCCCACTCTGCAACTCTGGGCAATAGCTTGCTTAATCTCCACAACGGCCCCCACAACGCTAAGGATGCCTGGCCTCCACCTTGGGGGTGCCCAGGAGTGGACACTTCTCAGGGAAAGCCAGGATAGGTTCCACAGTGGTATTCGTACAAGCGCCTTGAGACCCTCGCGGGTGAGTAGTGCGCTATACAAGTATCAATTTACATTTACATTTCCTGCCCAAGGAGGCAGGCAGGAAGAGAGACAAGCACCAGGAAGACCGCCAAATGCCGTCATGCAGCAGAATACAGCCCCACCAAATGCGGAAAGAATGAGTGCACTGTCATCCTCTCTCGCCAACTTGGTCCCGTTCTTACCCAAGAGAGGCGAACCAGTGATGCCATGGGAAGACTGGAAGAGGTATCTCCTGAATTAGCTAGTGGCCCTGGAGGAGGAGAGCGAAGGGACGTACTCGAGCTCCCGGAAGAAGAAGATACTCCTGCACAACCTAGGCCGGAATGGGATCAGAGTGTATGACAACTTAGTAAAGAAGACCCGACCTCCCACAGACACAGATGAGTTCCAACACGCAATTGAGGATTTAGACTTGCACTACCGACCCGTGGTATGCGTAGCCATTGACAGATGTAATTTTTTCCAGAGGAAAAAGGGCAGAGGTGAATCGGTCGACGAGTATGTGGCTGCACTACAGAAGCTGGCAGTGACCTGCAAATTTGGAACGCTACACGACGAACTGATCAGGGACCAGATCATAATGCACACATCCAACACAACCATCCAAGAAAAGTTGTGGGTAAATGGCGATGCTCCGCTCAAAGAAGTCCTGGCGCTGGAGAAGAAGGCGGAACTGTTGAAGAGGTGCGTGGAAGCAGCAAGGAAGGAGACGATCAGCAGAACAACAGTATGCAAGGTCATGGAAGGGAACAGGCCGGCCAAGGCCCAACAAACAGGACCAGCCAGCGCACGGCCCCAGAAGAAGTACCCCCCAAGAGCAGGTGGAGGACAAAGGCCTAAGTGGAACAACACGGAACAGTGTTACCGATGTGGAAGCTCAACGCATGCAGGCAATGACAAAGTCTGCCCAGCTTTTAGGGCCAAATGCTCGTACTGAGGCATCATGGGGCACTATGAAAAAGTGTGCCGCCGCCGACCCAGGAAGGCACAAGTAAAGTATGTAGCCCAAGACGGCAAAGAGGAAGAAGAAACACAAGAAGAAGGAGTTGAGGAAAAAGAAGTCTTGAGTATAGACAACCAAGTCATGGGGATCAACTGCACTGGGTCCAAGAAACCAGTACTGAGAATGAGGATTGGAGGAGTAGAAATTGACATATGGGCGGACTCGGGCTCACCTTACACGATAATTCAACGTACAGTGTGGGAAAGAGACTTTCAAAACGAGACGTCGGCCAGCCTAAGCCCCCCGGACATACGCCCTGTCACATACACAGGCGAACCCATACCCATGGTGGGGTACTGTCCTCTCATGTTCGAGTTCAAAGGACGTAAGGCAGACGGCAAGCTGTATGTGGCCGAGAAGGGACCTTCGGTCCTGGGATGGATGGATCAAGGAGCCCTGGGAATTCAGCTCAACCCAGGAAGAGTCAACAAAGTGCTAATGACCGACACAGAACATAAATATTAGGCGGAGGCCGGGAGGAGAGAATATCCAGAGGTCTTCAAGGGAACCATAGATCGGATGACCAAATTCACTCACAAAATACGCCTGAAGGAAGGAGCACGTCCGGTGAGTCACAAAGTCCGAAACATTCCTTTCAGGAGCTGGGAAGCGGTGCAAGAAGAACTAAGACGCCTGGAGAGGAGCGGTATAATAGAGGCTATAGAAAGCGTCGAATGGCTTGCACCCCTCGTCGTGGTGCAGACACCTAACGGGAAGGTGCGGCTATGTGTGGACCTCAGGGAACTGAACAATAACATATGGGTGGACAAGTTCCCTCTACCCAAAATCAACGAGAGGCTAGCAAAAACTAAATGAATAAAGTGGTTCTCCACATTGGATCTCTCTTCTGCATACCACCAAATAGCACTACATCCTTCCTGCAGCCACTTAACAACCTTCATAACTCCATTCGGGTGTTATAAGTTTCTGAGGATGCCGTTTGGACTAGCATCGACAGCCGCGGTGTTTCAAAAATTAATGTACAGGCTATTTGAAAAGGAAGACGGAGTACAGTACTTCCAGGACGATATCCTCATAATGGGGAAGTCTAAGAGCGCCCATGACACAAAGTTACACATGGTGTTGTCCATATTGGAGAAAAATGGGCTCACGGCGGAATGGGCGAAATGTAAGTTCGGTGTGAGATCAGTGACATACCTAGGTCATGAAGTAAGTGAGAAGGGAATAGAACTGAAGAGAGCGAATGTGGCAGCCATCAAAGATGCACCAACACCTACAAGGAAGGAGGACATTCGCCCGTTTTTAGGGATGGCAGAATTCTACAGTAAGTTCTTACCGCATTTTGCATCCAAGACCCATCATCTAAGGCAACTACTGAAAGAGAAAAACATATTCAAATGGCCCCGTGAGGAACAAGAGGAGTTCGAAGCCCTGAAGCAAGAGATCGGTCATGCAGTACCCCTCAAGGGATTCGACCAAGCTGCCCTGTCCATACTGACCACTGATGCAGGTGACAAGGGATTAGGTGCGGTATTGATGCAGAGGTCGCAAGAAGGAGAAATCTCCACGGTCAGCTTTGCCTCAAGGTCGTTAGGGCCCAGCGAAGAAAAGTTCAGCGTAATCGAAAAGGAGATGCTGGCAGTGGTATGGGACATGGAGCTCTTCAGGCAGTTTTTATGGGGTTCCGGCTTCCTACTCCGCACGGACCACAAGCCACTTGTAAAGGTCCTCACCTCCAGCGGACACGCCAACGCGACGCCCCGCATTGCAAAAATGACTTTGAGATTACTAGACTTTGTATACGAAGCAGAATACATTCCAGGAAACAGGAACAGAGTGGCAAACTTTTTAAGCAGAGCAGTGGCAATGGAACGGGTGGAAGACCAAGAACCCTCCGGATGGGAAGGCTACATGGTGGCGTTCACACAAGACCATGAAATGGTAATCAGTGAAAAGGAATGGGAGGAGGCGTACAACCAAGATGAGGCATTGGGGGCAGTAAAAGGCTGTGTGATTCATGGATGGCCGGACAAGTAACACCTCAACAATAGCCAGAAGAAGTTCTGGGAAGTCCGAGAAGAATTGTCGATCGGAGACAACCCAGCGTTCTTACTGAGAGGGGACAAAGTAGTCCCTCCGCAAAACTTGGTGGAACACCTCCTAACTATCCTCCACGAGGGACACCTTGGCATTGTGTAAACCAAAGCCAGGGCAAAGCAATCGTACTGGTGGCCCACCATGGATAGCCAAGTAGAATGACACGTACGCTCATGCGAACCGTGCAGCAGGGCGGACAAAACACAGACCCTGCTGAGGCCACCCCTGGGCAAGTTCACAGTTCCTTCCAGCCCCTGGCAAATGCTATAAGTGGATATCTTAGGACCCATCCTAAATATAAATGGAGTGCCAAAATATGTCATAGTATTGGTGGACCGGTATTCCAAGTGGCCAGAGGTGGAGGTGCGCGAGACTGTGGACACAGAAGCAGTCCTTTCATTCTTGACCTCCACGTTTGTGAGGGAAGGGATCCCCAAGGTGATCCCCTGTGACAATGGACCGCAATTTGTATCCGCAAAATGGGACGCTTTTATGGTCCGCAATGGAATAGAAGTCAAACATACCCCAATATACCACCCGGCGGGTAACGGATTAGCAGAAAGATTCAACAGATTAATAATGGGGTCAGTGTAGGCTGCGATCAGTGCTGGACAAGATTGGGAGAAGGAGCTCCCGAAGATGTTGTGTGCGGACCGCATCACTTCAGCCAGCACGGGGTACAGCCCCTTCCGAATACTGTGAGGGCGAGATCCCTTCACAAAAGACAATCTGGCATGGAAACATCTAATAGTCCAGAGCAAGTGGTCTCCAGATGTGGTACGTAGGAACATGGAAAGAGCACAAACCTTGTACTCTGAACACTACAACAAACGGCGGAACGTCCGTGAAGTGACCCTATAAACAGGAGAGTGGGTGAGAGTGAAGCTGGCGGTGCTGAAAAAGAAGGCCGACAGCAAGTTCACACCATCGTTGCAAGTGGTAGAACCATATGCCAGATCGGCCCTACTCAGCGATGGAAAAGTGTGGTCGCAAGACAGGATGGCGAGGTGCAGTAAAATCCTAAAGTGGGAGATTCCGGATGAGTCAAGTTAGCGAAGAGAGGAGAATGGAGAAGAACCGGGACTCGAAGCAACTGAGGAAGAGGACGTGTCAGGGGATCAACCGCGTTGGGAAGGCGAAGAAGAGCAACACCACCGGGAGGAAGAAAAAGAAGACGGAAGGACAAACCCACCGACGCCAAAGAGTCAAGTTTGTGACAGACTCAGTAGGGAGCTGAGAATGGCTACTTATAAAGTGGGCGGAAGCCCTTTCAGAATCCAAGGTGTGAGCGCCGGCTCAGACCCAGTCAGAACAAGGTGCAGTAGAGCGGTCAAGCCCCCCAAGAGATTCGAAGATTTCAATGTGGAAATCAAGTAAGACTGTTCCTTTCCCCTACCTAGACCCCCGCACCTGGACTGAGACATATCATGTTCCGGTTGTGTATTATGTGATCTAAAAGGGGGGAGATATGCAAGTGGTAGAACCATATGCCAGATCGGCTCTACTCAGCGATGGAAAAGTGTGGTCGCAAGACAGGATGGCGAGGTGCAGTAAAATCCTAAAGTGGGAGATTCAGGATGAGTCAAGTTAGCGAAGAGAGGAGAATGGAGAAGAACCGGGTCTCAAAGCAACTGAGGAACAGGACGTGTCAGGGGATCAACCACGTTGGGAAGGCAAAGAAGAGCAACACCACCGGGAGGAAGAAGAAGAATACGGAAGGACCAACCCACCGACGCCAAAGAGTCAAGTTTGTGACAGACTCAGTAGGGAGCTGAGAATGGCTACTTATAAAATGGGCGAACGACCTTTCAGAACCCAAGGCGTGAGCGCCGACTCAGACCCAGTCAGAAGAAGGTCCGGTAGAGCGATCAAGCCCCCCAAGAGATTCGAAGATTTCAACGTGGATATCAAGTAAGACTGTTCCTTTCCCCTACCTAGACCCCCGCTCCTGGACTGGGACATATCATGTTCAGGTTGTGTATTGTGTGATCTAAACGGGGGGAGATATGTGGTGACGGTCTATTGGTTATGAGGGCGGGCGTCACGGGTGGAAACGGACGTGCGGCCAGGTCATAGAGCCGGGACCTCTGAGCCTGTAGGACGCTCGCCCCGGCGCTCTGTTAATTAAATAACTTAAACAAAACTTTGGCTCAGCGTGCTTATTGTACATTTAACAACAAGGGGTGGTGATGGACAGAGTTTCTGAATTAAGCAGAATACTCTCACCCAGTCAAGATATCAGGGCTAGATCCAACACCGTTTTTTAGCTCACTGCACCATCCCAGTTCAGAACCTGGCTATATGCAAATTAGTCTGTTCCTGTCCCAGTGCATGATGGGAACAGGGCAAACCAAACTACCAAGCCAATTCTTACACTGGGAAGGAAACAAGCTTCCGGGGACCGGTTTCTGGCATTTCAGCCGTCGTCGGCCCGGCTTGCTTGAATCCTGATGGTGCAATGAGCAAGGGACTCACATCTGAGTATACCCTTCCACGCTTAGGGTGGACAAAATATTTAACAACAAGGGGTGGTGATGGACAGAGTTTCTGAATTAAGCAGAATACTCTCACCCAGTCAAGAGATCAGGGCTAGATCCAACACCGTTTTTTAGCTCAATGCACCATCCCAGTTCAGAACCTGGCTATATGCAAATTAGTCTGTTCCTGTCCCAGTGCATGATGGGAACAGGGCAAACCAAACTACCAAGCCAATTCTTACACTGGGAAGGAAACAAGCTTCCGGGAACCAGTTTCTGGCATTTCAGCCGTCGTCGGCCCGGCTTGCTTGAATCCTGATGGTGCAATGAGCAAGGGACTCACATCTGAGTGTACCCTTCCACGCTTAGGGTGGACAAAATATTTAACAACAAGGGGTGGTGATGGACAGAGTTTCTGAATTAAGCAGAATACTCTCACCCAGTCAAGAGATCAGGGCTAGATCCAACACTGTTTTTTAGCTCACTGCACCATCCCAGTTCAGAACCTGGCTATATGCAAATTAGTCTGTTCCTGTCCCAGTGCATGATGGGAACAGGGCAAACCAAACTACCAAGCCAATTCTTACACTGGGAAGGAAACAAGCTTCCGGGGACCGGTTTCTGGCATTTCAGCCGTCGTCGGCCCGGCTTGCTTGAATCCTGATGGTGCAATGAGCAAGGGACTCACATCTGAGTATACCCTTCCACGCTTAGGGTGGACAAAATATTTAACAACAAGGGGTGGTGATGGACAGAGTTTCTGAATTAAGCAGAATACTCTCACCCAGTCAAGAGATCAGGGCTAGATCCAACACCGTTTTTTAGCTCACTGCACCATCCCAGTTCAGAACCTGGCTATATGCAAATTAGTCTGTTCCTGTCCCAGTGCATGATGGGAAGAGGGCAAACCAAACTACCAAGCCAATTCTTACACTGGGAAGGAAACAAGCTTCCGGGGACCGGTTTCTGGCATTTCAGCCGTCGTCGGCCCGGCTTGCTTGAATCCTGATGGTGCAATGAGCAAGGGACTCACATCTGAGTATACCCTTCCACGCTTAGGGTGGACAAAATATTTAACAACAAGGGGTGGTGATGGACAGAGTTTCTGAATTAAACAGAATACTCTCACCCAGTCAAGAGATCAGGGCTAGATCCAACACCGTTTTTTAGCTCACTGCACCATCCCAGTTCAGAACCTGGCTATATGCAAATTAGTCTGTTCCTGTCCCAGTGCATGATGGGAACAGGGTAAACCAAACTACCAAGCCAATTCTTACACTGGGAAGGAAACAAGCTTCCGGGGACCGGTTTCTGGCATTTCAGCCGTCGTCGGCCCGGCTTGCTTGAATCCTGATGGTGCAATGAGCAAGGGACTCACATCTGAGTATACCCTTCCACGCTTAGGGTGGACAAAATATTTAACAACAAGGGGTGGTGATGGACAGAGTTTCTGAATTAAGCAGAATACTCTCACCCAGTCAAGAGATCAGGGCTAGATCCAACACCGTTTTTCAGCTCACTGCACCATCCCAGTTCAGAACCTGGCTATATGCAAATTAGTCTGTTCCTGTACCAGTGCATGATGGGAACAGGGCAGACCAAACTACCAAGCCAATTCTTACACTGGGAAGGAAACAAGCTTCCGGGGACCGGTTTCTGGCATTTCAGCCGTCGTCGGCCCGGCTTGCTTGAATCCTGATGGTGCAATGAGCAAGGGACTCGCATCTGAGTATACCCTTCCACGCTTAGGGTGGACAAAATATTTAACAACAAGGGGTGGTGATGGACAGAGTTTCTGAATTAAGCAGAATACTCTCACCCAGTCAAGAGATCAGGGCTAGATCCAACACCGTTTTTTAGCTCACTGCACCATCCCAGTTCAGAACCTGGCTATATGCAAATTAGTCTGTTCCTGTCCCAGTGCATGATGGGAACAGGGCAAACCAAACTACCAAGCCAATTCTTACACTGGGAAGGAAACAAGCTTCCGGGGACCGGTTTCTGGCATTTCAGCCGTCGTCGGCCCGGCTTGCTTGAATCCTGATGGTGCAATGAGCAAGGGACTCACATCTGAGTATACCCTTCCACGCTTAGGGTGGACAAAATATTTAACAACAAGGGGTGGTGATGGACAGAGTTTCTGAATTAAGCAGAATACTCTCACCCAGTCAAGAGATCAGGGCTAGATCCAACACCGTATTTTAGCTTACTGCACCATCCCAGTTCAGAACCTGGCTATATGCAAATTAGTCTGTTCCTGTCCCAGTGCATGATGGGAACAGGGCAAACCAAACTACCAAGCCAATTCTTACACTGGGAAGGAAACAAGCTTCCGGGGACCGGTTTCTGGCAATTCAGCCGTAGTCGGCCCGGCTTGCTTGAATCCTGATGGTGCAATGAGCAAGGGACTCACATCTGAGTATACCCTTCCACGCTTAGGGTGGACAACATATTTAACAACAAGGGGTGGTGATGGACAGAGTTTCTGAATTAAGCAGAATACTCTCACCCAGTCAAGAGATCAGGGCTAGATCCAACACCGTTTTTTAGCTCACTGCACCATCCCAGTTCAGAACCTGGCTATATGCAAATTAGTCTGTTCCTGTCCCAGTGCATGATGGGAACAGGGCAAACCAAACTACCAAGCCAATTCTTACACTGGGAAGGAAACAAGCTTCCGGGGACCGGTTTCTGGCATTTCAGCCGTCGTCGGCCCGGCTTGCTTGAATCCTGATGGTGCAATGAGCAAGGGACTCACATCTGAGTATACCCTTCCACGCTTAGGGTGGACAAAATATTTAACAACAAGGGGTGGTGATGGACAGAGTTTCTGAATTAGGCAGAATACTCTCACCCAGTCAAGAGATCAGGGCTAGATCCAACACCGTTTTTTAGGATTCAAGCAAGCCGGGCCGAAGACGGCTGTAATGCCAGAAACCGGTCCCCGGAAGCTTGTTTCCTTTCCAGTGAAGAATTGGCTTGGTAGTTTGGTCTGCCCTGTTCCCATGATGCACTGGGCCAGGGACAGACTAATTTGCATATAGCCAGGTTCTGAACTGGGATGGTGCAGTGAGCTAAAAAACGGTGATGGATCAAGCCCTGATCTGTTGACTGGGTAGGAGTGTTCTGATTAATTCAGATACTCTGTCCATCACCACCCCTTTTTGAAATTATTGTACATTTAAGCCACACGCAACAAGCAGCTCTGTAATTTCCCAAGACATTATTGTATCTTGTATGCAATTATTTAGTGGAGAAAAACAATTCATGCAAATGGTACACAACATTGTCCGTAGTACACCCAGGAACATGAGACTGACGCAGCTTTCTAGGTCGACTTTGCATAATGTTTATAAGTAACAGAAAGTAGTCAATCTGCACTCAATCCATTAGTGTTTCCCAAACTGCAGGTTTACTACTGGTTTGATAAACAATATAATTAATATCCTTCCGTAGTTTTCTTTTGAATAAAAGAGCAATTCTATAACAGCAATTGACAAATCTATATATCTTCAGTAAAAATAGTTAAGGAAATCATAAAACCAAATGATATATAGTAATAATAATTGGCAGCTAAAATACTTACAATATATATTGCTCATAATCACCAAGCATTTGCATAGACTGTATTGTGTATAGGACAGAGAACATAGAGGATCATGATTCTTTCAGCAAAGTGTTTTTTTAGCACACTGCTCATAGGGTCACATCTGCATAGTTTTGAATTTGCAATTTACTAATAGCAAATTTTTGTGATTGGCTATTAAGAAATTGCAAACAGCTATGTATACCAGTGTGATTAACACTGTTTGCAATTCCCAGTGGGTCGCAAATGATCTACCTCATTAATATTCATGAGGTAGGTCCCAATTTGCGACCTATTGGGAATCGCTAAAAAACACAGGGATTGTGGCCTGCTGGGGACAGTAGCCCACTATGCCTGTGTTTGCTTTTAAATAAAGCAACATTTTATTAAATGCTGCCCAATTTCCCTAAAAGAAAATGGGATGTGTTTGAAAAAGAAAAATGTGACATTTCAGCTTTATTTTTTATGTGACCACTGCCTGCTCCTAAAACATGTTTTTGCATGCATTCACAAAGGGGAAGGGGTCCCTGCGAGACCCATTTCGGTTTGCAAATGTGTTAGAGCCAAATTGAAATTGGTGTTAAAAAGAAAATGAATTGCAACCACATTTTCGTAGCAAAACATTTGTACATTCCACTACAAGTCACTGTAAGGAAGGGACGCCCTTAACAACCCCTTACCTAATATCGACTTGCTAACCCATTTTGCGATTCAGTAATTGGTTACCAAATAAAAAATAGGGTTTTGTACATTGGAAAATGATTTTTTTTGGTCGCAATCGGCCAAGCTACATACATGTAGGCCATAGTCTCTACTCCCTAACTGATAGCGAATAGCTGAGGTCAGATTTACTAAACTATGCAATTCACCAACACAAGCAAAGCTGCTGCACTGCTTTATGCTACTAGGTGAGACTGCTCGGTACCATATTTACTAAATATGGCCTGCACCCACCAACAGGCAATCCTGTTGCCACACACACATGTTTGCTCCAGAAAGCAAATGTTTGTGCATTATGTTTAGCCTATGTCTTTTTATGGAAGTTTATGCAATGCCTAGACAAACTTTAAAACGTTTCACACAATGGAAGTGTTCTTTACAGTGCAGCACACATACAATTTGTGAAATATAAGGATACATTCAAATACTTCCTCAACTTTGTACCTGTTCATGGAGGAGTAATTTTTGTACACATGTCCAGTCTACTTATTTAAGTACATTAGGCTTTGGATCAAAAGCCATAGGCAGATGCACTGGACAGCTCAAGTACAACCCATGGAATGCCTCCTTGATGCAAAGCGCTATTTGTGCTGGGCACTGTTCTAGCACACAACATGTTTTGCGCTGGAAATCAAATACCCTATCAAGAGTTTGCAAATCGTTTTCATTACTCTGCCAAAAATAACTTTCTCCTTTCTGATTGCTTTCTATTGTTTAGTCTACAGACCAGATTTGCTAACCTCCTTTTCTAACCCGGCTCATACCTCTACACTTTTCGAACTCCAGGACAAGTAGCAGATTCATTCATTCAAACCATGTCTTTCTGGATAGTTTGTCCTCTCTTTATATGTATCATTCCCTATATTTTTACTTCTCAACATCTTCTTTCAGCAGGCAACTTGGATTGTTTTGTAACTCATGATTCTCACTATGGCCCGTATTACAGATGTGTCCCAGAGGGCACAGGGTATTTGCGCCTGCGTTGTTCACTCCTGGGGTACTTTAGTATTACAGAAGGGGCCGCAGACAATTGTGGTGACCCTTCTGTAATACAGATAGCACTGGGACTCATGTTGCACCAGTGCTATCTCAAGAGGGCGTTCCCTCCTAGGGGCTATGTATAAGTCTGCATCCAAACCCTACTATGGACATGGAGCAGAGGTAAAGCAGCTGTCAGGGGGCACAGTGACAGTGTGCTACAAAAAGGTGCAGCACTGTCAGCGTGCTCCGGATGGCAGCCCTCTGGAAGGGGCCAACCAGACATCCCTTTGCAGACGGGTGCGGTCACTCTCTGCTCCTGCCAGCAAGGGGATCTCTCTCCCCTCTTGAAAGTGCAGGGGGTTGCACAGCGAAATATGGAGCTGCTTAGAAGCAGCCACTACTTATTTCACTTGAATGTGCTGCCCACAAGTGTGCGGCTGCCCTGAGGGCAGCGCATTCAACTTAATAGGGCACACTTTTCCTGTTTGCGCATTGCGCATCTGTTTGAAGGTGCACTGTGACGCAAACAGGAAGAGTGTGCCCTATTTGTAATAGGGACCTAGGTCTCCGTTCAAAATTACACATTTTATAACTTCAAGAATTTTAGCCCTAAATATAATAAATGATGTCATTTTACAACATATGTCAAAATCCTATGATGCGAAATCCATTCAGAATAATACACTATTGTTTTCATTCAGATAATAACTTTTACGTAATATCTCGTGTCCTTGCTATCTTACTCTGCTGTTTTTTTACACTCGTTCTCAAGTTTTACTCAGTAGTGTCCCTCACCACGTGATATAATTTTATTTCTTAATTAACGAATGATCAAAACAGAAAGTTGTAGTTGTCTATAATGACAAGTACATCACATAATAGCTGGAAGTGAAGTATTTAGGTTCTCATATCAGAATTTTTTGTGGTCATACTATTTGTAGCAAAAATGCTGATGATCACTGTCAACATCTATTTCCTTAGTTACCTCTGTGGCATCTGGATCCAATAATTCCTTCTAAAACCAGACGTAGTGACAGGTTGTTCTGGGCAAGGAAATTCCACAGGCCACTGTCATGGGAGGTCATGGAAATAGGCCTCCCAAAAAAGTGAGATGTGCCCAAAAGCGTTGATAGAGGAGCATATTAGTCCTTGAAGTAGAGCCAAATATCAGGCGTGTGGCTGGAATGACATTACGGAATTAGTCTAAACAAAGAACGAGGAGACAGTTTTGGTTGGAGTAATAGGTATGGGAAAGAAGATAGAAGGCAGGCAAGCATAGGTGATTAGTCTTAATGTATGCAAACATAGACAAGGTACAGTCTAAATGCAAGGCAATCATGGAATAGGTCCTAACACACATCAACATAGCCAACAACATAAAAACAGTAGCACTTAACGTTTCAAGTGTGTGATTGATTGACTGAATATAACAGTAGCACATATGGATGATAACCACTTAATAAGTAGGTCCATGAGTCCCTCTATAGAAATAACTTGTGCTGATTTACCTCCCCTGAATGAAGGAAACATTTCTCGCTCCCCCAATGGTTTTGAGTTAACGCGAGCAGAATGTATTTTTTTTTCTTACCCTGTTAACATTGATATTACAGGAGTAGAAGGCATGCCTCCTGGTGTCTGTAATGACTCTGTGTTTTTAGCAACCCTATTGCTACTGACCAAGCAAGTAGTCAACCAGTTGGATCACTGCAAATTCGGTCATGGAATGTTGCTGGGGCTGAAAACAAGCTGCTTGATACACAATGGCTTTATCGCATACATAACCGTAATTTGATCTTAATGCAGGAAACATGGCTTGCAGAACCCTTTCATGCTGAGGGTGGGGTATAATCTTAGGCTATCTTGGTAGGGCAATTCTCTTAGCTTACCTTTAGGCATTAGTGAGTAATATGCTTGTTAGGAATGACTTAGGTGTTTTACTAATTGATGTTGGGGGGGTGTAGGGCAAATTGGGTATAGGGTAATGGGTAGTAATTGATAGGTAATATTAACCACTGGTTGGGGAAGCTACTCTCCAACCACCACAGGCTGACACTGGTCTGTTTTCCCTCATTAGAGGGGTGCTTAAAGGTGGAAGGGAGGGGTTGGGGGTGGGATGGGGTAACAAAGGGGAGTGGGGAGGGAGTTTGAGAGTGAGGTGGTGGTGGGATGGAGACGGAGTGGGGGGACCCAGAGAATCAGCGAGGGATTTTTTTTTCTTGTAGCTAACTTTAAAAAACATATATTAGAATTTTTACCTGTTACTCATATGGATAACATTTCTATTTGCTCAATAAACTTTGGTAGTCTTAATGATAAAGATAAATGCTGCAAGATGGGTGAGACATTATGATCCTCGGGATTTGATATATTATGCCAACAGGAAACTCACATTCCGTGGGATAAGCGGCAATCCATCTCAATTTATGGATACACACTGGTGGCATGCTTTACCCTGACCTCCACAATTAGAGGAATGGCTATTCATGTGTAAAGTAATCTGGCACCAGCTATGCGAGTTTTGGAAGATAGGTGCACCACACTACTGGACAACCTTGCCAACCTCGGCCTCAACCAACTCATCATGACACCCACCCACTCCGCCAGATACACGCTCAACCCCATCTTTTCCGCCAGCAGCCATGTCACCTTCAGCCACACCACCGAACTCCACTGGACCGACCAACACTGCCTCCACTTCACCTTCAAGAAAATCACCGCACACAACAACCCGCAATGAATCCCCCACTGCAGCTGGAAGAAGATCACCGAAGACCGGCTAATCACCACCCTCGCCGGAGACCCACCAACAGACCACACTGACACCGACATAGCCATCCGCAACCTCAGGCAATGGATCGACGACTGCGCAAACACTCTTGCCCCAAATCAAGAAACTCTGAAATAGACGCACTGACAGAAGGGCCATCTGGTTCACCTCCGACCTCCAGGCATCCATGCAGACCTGCCGAAGACTCAAGACGAAATGACGCCACAAGCAAACACCGGACAACCACGCAGCCCTCAAGAGCGCCAGCCACAGGCACCACCAACTCATTAGAACTGCCAAAAGGACCTCCTTCAAGGAATGTACTGACAACAATGCACACAACAGCAAAGAGCTCTTCAACATCGTGAAGGAACTTGCCAATGCCAGCTCCAGCTCCAACAACATCCCGCTTTCACAAGACCTCTTTGACTCTCTAGCCACTTTCTTCCACCGCAAGATCATAGACATCCACGACAGATTCAACACTCGGACCCCTCCTGACAGCCGCCGACACCTTAGACTCACCGCCCCCCAGTCACACCAGCCTCCTGATCGCCTGGAACCACGTCAACTACGAAGACACCATCAAAACCATGAACACCATCCACTCCGGATCACTGTCAGACCCCTGTCCCACCATATCTTCAATAGAGCAAGCTCCATCACCGCACCCCCAACTCCGAAAGATCTTCAACAGCTCATTCAAGACTGCCACCTTCCCGGAAAGCTGGAAACACGCAAAGATTAATGCCCTACTCAAGAAACCCAAGGCAGACCCAAAGTACCTCAAAAACGTCAGGCCCATCTCCCTGCTCCCGTTCCCTGCACCAGGATTACCTGCGGCTTACCCCAAGGATCATCCCTCAGCCCGACCCTATTTAACGTCTACATGACACCATTTGTCAATATCGTCCGATCTCACGAACTTAACATCATCTCATATGCCGACAACACCCAGCTGATCCTCTCCCTCACCAAAGACCATGCCACCGCCAAAACAAACTTCCGCAAAGGAATGACGGCCGTCGTCGAATGGATGAAGAACAGTCGCCTGAAACTGAACTTGGACAAGATGAAGGTCCTCATCCTCGGCTCCACCCCCTCCATCTGGGATGACTTCTTGTGGCCGGCCTCGCTGGGAGCTGCGCCGCACCCACCGACCATGCACCTAACCTGGGGTTCATCCTGGATTCATCACTGTCAATGACCCAGCAAGTCAACGCAGTCTCCTCCTCCTGCTTTAACACCCTCCGTATGCTTCACAAGATCTACAGATGGATCTCCACCGGAACCAGAAGAGAGTCACCCAGGCCCTCGTCACCAGCAGGCTGGACTACGGCAATGCCCTTTACGCGGGAACCACAGCCAAACTGCAGAAGAGACTTCAACGCATATAGAATGCCTCGCACACCTCATCCTCGACATCCTCTGCCACAGCCACATCACTGCCCACCTGAGGGACCTGCACAGGCTCCCCTTCAACAAGAGGATCACTTTAAAGCTCCTCACCCATGCTCACAAAGCACTCCACGATGCCGGACCAGCATGCCTCAACAAACGACTCACTTTCTACACTCCCACCCTCCAGCATTGCTCCGCGGACCTCGCTCTCGCCACCATTCAACACATCCACCGAATGACTACTGGCGGCAGATCCTTCTCCCACCTCGCTGCCAAGACATGGAACACCCTCCCCACCCACCTGCGACAGATCCAGGACCTTCTGACCCTCAGGAGACTTCTCAAGACCTGGCTGTTCGAACAGTAGCAGCCCCCCCCCCAGTGCCCTGAGAGCTTCACTGGTGAGTAGTGCGCTCTACAAATGTTTGATTGATTGATTGATTATTGATTGACTGATTGATTGAATGACCATAAGGCTGACAATATGCACCATCTATGGCTCTAATCAGGACAACCCTAGGGTATAGGGAGAACTTGAGGTGGAACTAGCCTCTTGGTCAGACCCCTTGATATTATGCAGAGATTTGAATATCCATTTCGACGTAGGCGGAGCTCCTACTAATAAATATCACGGGAGAAAATTGCAAGTGTACAGGGCATTAGCTGCATTAATGGCTAGTCATGGCTTAGTGGATGTCTGGTTTGTAAATGGGGTCAGAAGCCAACTAGCTTCTTGGACAAAGAAGTGCACAACGTTATTCATATACAAACATTTTAAAACACATCAAAAATAACATTTGTTTTCATTTATCCCTTAGATTTTATTGCAATCATCCTTGATCCAAAAACAAGGTAATTCTTCACAATAATTCCCAAGGTATAGTGACACTATACATATATCAAATTTTGTACAAGTAATTCAATTATCCATATAATACTATTTGATTAATATCGTCCCAATGCATTTCTGGACCAGCGTCCCTTCATCATGGGCACATTTGTATAAAAATACAAAAATCATATTAACAAGTACATTCATGAAACAATATCCATCATACCATCATCAACCCTACTCTTTCCCGTCAAACCAGTGTCTTAACTACTTCTGTATTAGCAATCCTTTCCAAAATAGTGTCATGAAAAAACATACACCAGTCCATATTAATGGTAACCGTGTCATATTCCCACTGTGTCATCAAAGTAACTCACTTGACACATAAATATTGGAAAATCAGGTACTTAAATGTCCAGGCAGCCATATGATGTGGCATTTAATAAAATTAAATAAAACCATATGTGAAGATCTAGAATGAAAATAATTCCTGTAGATTTCATCAATGCACAGATTCAGGAAAAGTGACTCACATACCTCCAAGTGACAAACAACACATATACTCTGCCTGCAAAAAAACAAAAACAACTATCACAACTATTGGGTGCAATAAAGGGATTTATCCCATACACCTAAGTCAAAAGTAGCTGTACTCTTACCAAAGCGAGATCGCCGGTATCCAAAGACCTTTCCTATAAAGGAAAAAAACAAGAGCCGTGAATATTTCTATACTCAGTTATATAGTGACACCATGACAGTAACCAGCCATAATCCGAAAGTCTTACCGTTAACAAAGTTTCAAACTTCCCTCCAGAAAGGACTCGCTAAACACATAGCCAAGGCAACCTAATTTTAGATCGCTTAACACCAATCATGTGGTCGTCTCACATGATCAGTGCAAAAATAACACCATTAACCATTGTTAGAAATGGGATTCTTGGTTGTCTAAGGCTTGCGCCAAAGCCAGGAAGAAATCACCACTCTAGTCAGGGCAAGGGAGTTACACGCCAAAGATAACACCTGCTCACCCCCTTGGTAGCTTTGCACGGGCAGTCAGGCTAATCCCGGAGGCAATGTGTAAAGAGTTTGTGCAACACACTCACACAGCAGCAACACACTAGGCACTCCACAAAAGGAAGTTTACACAAGGTTATATAAAAAAATAGCCTCTCTATTGTCATAAACACATTACAAACATAATCACACATTTACACTGTGCCAACTGGCACGGGCAATATTCACAGGAGATTATATACAGGACCGGGCCAATTGGGCCACGGTCAGAACGATCAAAACTCAGGTAAGTAAGTATAAATCACAACAAGTAATTACTGGTACCGTAATGACCTAAGCATTATCACATTAGACATAAACACACACTAGGCCCAAACCTCATCAACATAAACACATTACGCAATGGGCCTCACCAGCAAAAATATATTATGCACCAACCCCATAAGCATAAACACATTACACAATGGTATCACAGTAGGCATCACAAGCATAAACACATTAGCGTAGATACCTATACCATGGGCCTAAATCATTCTTTTGGCAAAACTCCTAGTTATAGCTACATTACACACCTGTGTAGAGCCTGGCGCTCTAACAATGTCACCAAACTGCCCCAGGCCAACTGGCCTTTTCAAAGGACTTGAATGCCCTATGTCCCAATGTCAGGGCCGCTGCCAATGCAGCAGAGAAAAGTGCACACAGGCGCTGGCCTAAACATTGCAGCTGCCCACTAATTGCTGGGCAGCTGTGGAAAACTGCAGGCAGGGGCACTCCTGTGCCCTGATTCCTTCACTGGGACTCTAAATCTCAATTGGGACCAAACGTGGCAGCTGCCTGCACGCTCACAGGGCAGCTGGATGAAGCACCTCAGCACTGGCACCATTGTGCCTCATGAGCCCCCGTCTGGGGCTCTACTAGATGATACTTGCCCCACAGAAATGGCACTGCACCCACGGTGCCATGGAAGCCCCACTCCGGTACTCCCAAAGCAACTTCTGCCAACGTTGCAGCTGCCCGCTATGGCGGGGCAGCTGTGAGTTAACAAAGAGCAGGCACGGGCACCATTGGCCCTTGGGACCCCCTCTGGGACCCTAAAACTACTGTGCCCTTGTGGGAGCCCCATGGGATCGAAAAACACACATGCCCAACATTGGAGCCCCACGGGCTCGGAAAACACACATGCCCAACATTGGAGTGGCCCTCAGGCAGGTGGGGCGGCTTGAGAAATAGGCACTGTGCCTGGATTGTGCAAACCCGACGCGCCTGGAGCCCCACTCACCGGCTCCCAGCTTGGACTCTTCTTCTCCCCAGCGTGATGGGACAGGCACCGACAATGTGCCTCGTGCCCCCTCGACACCAGCTCCACTCACCGGACCGGCGGCCTGCGTGGTTGCTGCTTGCTCGGGCCGCACTCCTCCCTTCACCTGTCCCCCCTCCTGGGACCCAGGACTTCTAGATGGAGCCTGCAAGGCTCTGGACGGATCACCGGTGGGCGGGACTTCCTCCCTCAGCTCGCCGGATGTGTTTGGAGCCTTGCCCTTGTCTCAGGCCAAGTTGCCTGACTTCCTGATTGCGTTACAAAAGGGGGTGGTGATGGACGGAGCATCAGACCCAATCAAACACTCACACCCAGTCAAAAGATCTGGGTTTGAACCATCACCGTTCTTTAGCCCACTCTGCCATCCCAGTTCAGACATGGCTATATGCAAATCAGTCTGACCCTGTGCCTCATGGGAACAGTCCAGCCCGAACTGCCAAGCCAAGCCTTCCCTGGACCGGAAACAAGCTTCCGAGGACCGGTTTCTGGCATTCCAGCTGTCTTCAGCCCGGCTTGCTTGAATCCAGTGGAAAAGTGAGCAAGGGACTCAATTCTGAGCATACCCTGCCACACTTATGGCGGCCAAAAGCATTACAAAAGGGGGTGGTGATGAACGGAGCATCAGAACCAATCAAACACTCACACCCAGTCAAAAGATCTGGGTTTGAACCATCACCGTTCCTTAGCCCACTCTGCCACCCCAGTTCAGACATGGCTATATGCAAATCAGTCTGACCCTGTGCCTCATGGGAACAGTCCAGCCCGAACTGCCAAGCCATGCCTTCCCTGGACCGGAAACAAGCTTCAGAGGACCGGTTCCTGGCATTCCAGTCGTCTTCATCCCGGCTTGCTTGAATCCATTGGCAAAGTGAGCAAGGGACTCACGTCTGAGCATACCCTGCCACACTTATGGCAGCCAAAAGCGTTACAAAAGGGGGCGGTGATGGACGGAGCATCAGAACCAATCAAACACTCACACCCAGTCAAAAGATCTGGGTTTGAACCATCACCGTTCTTTAGCCCACTCTGCCACCCCAGTTCAGACATGGCTATATGCAAATCAGTCTGACCCTGTGCCTCATGGGAACAGTCCAGCCCGAACTGCCAAGCCATGCCTTCCCTGGACCGGAAACAAGCTTCTGAGGACCGGTTTCTGGCATTCCAGCCGTCTTCAGCCCGGCTTGCTTGAATCCAGTGGCAAAGTGAGCAAGGGACTCATGTCTGAGCATACCCTGCCACACTTATGGCGGCCAAAAGCATTACAAAAGGGGGTGGTGATGGACGGAGCATCAGAACCAATCAAACACTCACACCCAGTCAAAAGATCTGGGTTTGAACCATAACCGTTCTTTAGCCCACTCTGCCACCCCAGTTCAGACATGGCTATATGCAAATCAGTCTGAACCTGTGCCTCATGGGAACACCAAGCCATGCCTTCCCTGGACCGGAAACAAGCTTCCGAGGACCGGTTTCTGGCATTACAGCCGTCTTCAACCCGACTTGCTTGAATCCAGTGGCAAAGTGAGAAAGGGACTCACGTCTGAGCATACCCTGCCACACTTATAGCGGTCAAAAGCGTTACAAAAGGGGGTGGTGATGGACGGAGCATCAGAACCAATCAAACACTCACACCCAGTCAAAAGATCTGGGTTTGAACCATCACCGTTCTTTAGCCCACTCTGCCACCCCAGTTCAGACATGGCTATATGCAAATTAGTCTGACCCTGTGCCTCATGGGAAAGGTCCAGCCCGAACTTCCAAGCCATGCCTTCCCTGGACCGGAACCAAGCTTCCGAGGACCGGTTTCTGGAATTCCAGCCGTCTTCAGCCCGGCTTGCTTGAATCCAGTGGCAAAGTGAGCAAGGGACTCACGTCTGAGCATACCCTGCCACACTTATGGCGGCCAAAAGCGTTACAAAAGGGGGTGGTGATGGATGGAGCATCAGCACCAATCAAACACTCACACCCAGTCAAAAGATCTGGGTTTGAACCATCACCGTTCTTTAGCCCACTCTGCCACCCCAGTTCATACATGGCTATATGCAAATCAGTCTGACCCTGTGCCTCTTGGGAACAGTCCAGCCCGAACTGCATAACCCCTTTCGTAACGCTTTTGGCCGCTATAAGTGTGACAGGGTATGCTCAGACGTGAGTCCCTTGCTCACTTTGCCACTCGATTCAAGCAAGCCGGGCTGAAGACGGCTGTAATGCCAGAAACCGGTCCTCGGAAGCTTGTTTCCGGTCCAGGGAAGGCATGGCTTGGCAGTTCCGGCTGGACTGTTCCCATGAGGCACCGGTTCAGACTGATTTGAATATAGCCATGTCTGAACTGGAGTGGCAGAGTGGGCTAAAGAACGGTGATGGATTAAACCCAGATCTTTTGACTGGGTGTGAGTGTTTGATTGGTTCGGATGCTCTGTCCATCACCACCCCCTTTTGTACTGCTTTTGGCCGCCATAAGTGTGGCAGGGTATGCTCATACGTGAGTCCCTTGCTCACTTTGCCACTCGATTCAAGCAAGCCGGGCTGAAGACGGCTGTAATGCCAGAAACCGGTCCTCGGAAGCTTGTTTCCGGTCCAGGGAAGGCATTGCTTGGCAGTTCGGGCTGGACTGTTCCCATGAGGCACAGGGCCAGACTGATTTGCATATAGCCATGTCTGAACTGGGGTGGCAGAGTGGGCTAAAGAACGGTGATGGATTAAACCCAGATCTTTTGACTGGGTGTGAGTGTTTGATTGGTTTGGATGCTCTGTCCATCATCACCCCCTTTTGTATGACTTCCTGATTGCGGATCAGGCCTCGGCGTGATTTCTATTGGCTAAGTGCAGGGTGGGCACCCACAAGGTATTAAAATAAAAACACCAGCGGGGAGCTCCCCCAATTAAGCTAAAAATAAGCGGGGCTGGCACCCAAATAAAAAAAAAAGTAAGCGTGGTGGGCTCCCGCTCGACACACAAGGAATGGGGGGTGGGCTCCCATCTCAGCCGCATGACGGGGGAATCCCTCACGCTGGGATTCCCTCTCTCTCCACGTGCAGCACTGAGCTGCAACAGTCCACTCGCTTCTCGCAGCCAAGAGCCAGGTGCTCTTAAAAGTAAAAGCCAAGCGCTCCCAAGGAACTTAGGAGCAAACAAAGGTCCTGTCGTTAAAAGAATAAGTCCCCAACGGTGAAGGGTCAATGCAGGGCCCAGGGAGGCAAGCCCTCCCCTGGGCCCAAGCAGCATCCAGCCCCCTCTGTCTGGAACAGCACACCAGAACAGACTGAACAGTTTCATGGGGCCACTGCTCCTATACTTATACACCCTTTCTCTTTTTGTCACAGTACAGGGCTTAGGGATACCAGTCAGAACTGGTTTAGGTGGTATTTGGAGCACTTTGTTTTGCCCAGCTCCTCTTCCTCTTTGTCAGGTGGGGGCTCGCCATCAGACACACTACAGGGGGGCGGAGCCAGCATTCACTAGGGAATCACCATTCCATTCAAAGTCAGGGGATTACCCCTCCCACCACTCTTCCTCCAGGTGTCCCATTCAGCTCAGCGCTGACTCAATCTGCCCCTCCTGGAGCCACCCACGCCTCTCAGCTCCTGTCACTCACAGGCCAGACATGCACTTCACACCAGGCAGGCAGACACACAGCACACAGAAATTCCAACTTCCAAAAGTGCCACTTCTCCACCAGTCACCATAAATCTGCGCACACCATTGTGCAGTCTTTATTCTCACGAGTTCATACATACTAAACTCGCCCCTGCACTCCCCACATACCAAGAATTACCATGGACACACTTATCCCCCATGCATTCCTATGGGAGAGCAGGCCCATCTCACCACACATACACGGAGAGTGCACGCACTTTACACTGGACCACAGTGCTAAAGTGCTCAGAGGCCTCAAGTCACCAAGATCAGGTTACATAAAAAGGCTAGGAAAATGCAGAAAGATTCGGGGTGAACTTTCCAAAAGGGTCAAGTACAACAACCATCAAAATGGTCGCTTTTTACAATGGATCTACGAGGCACCGAAATAATACACTGATCTGTTTTGTTAAAAAAAGAAGCCTGGCCGTTCAAATTCTGGCATGTTAACAGTAATTTGCTAATTACGTTAAATTAAAATAGACAAGCCAACTCCATTAGTAATTTTTTTCACCAAGGAGCCACAAAAACAATATCAAGCTGAATTCTGCAACGCCATCTTAAACTTCCATTACATCTAATGCCAACCTATACTTTCAAAAGAATATAATATCCGGGCACTGGTTCCTCTTATAATTCAGCTACTGAACCCGACTATATAAAGCATACATAATGTAACCAGTGTCAAAGCAAAAATAGGATAACAATAAACTTCCCCGAATCAATTACGATATGTAACCTATGTCTACCAGTCAACATAACAATAAACACTGCTGTACACATTGGATGTCTGGGCCATGAGCAAACCATTAGATTCAGGCTACACATATTTTTCATTTCCCCATATGAGAGATGAGATTATTTTTTGTGTCCACCACCCTTCTTGAGAACACTAGTATTAGGAAACTACCCAAAGTACTTTCAGACCATAATCCCCTGGTTCTTGATATTAGGGTACAAGGGCATATGAAAGCCCAGGCCAAATTGACATTCAATAGGAAATTACTGGCTAATGACCCATTTTTAGAACATATCAGTGGCGGAATTCAACACTTCCTTGCAATAAATAGATTTAGCGCATCGATGGAAGTGGTTTGGGATGCATTTAAGGCTGGATTAAGGGGCGAGGTCATCAGCTTTGTGGGACAGAGCAGAAAAAAACAGCGAGAGGAGATGAACCGACTGATTGTACAGCGTGGTTTACTTAAGGGAAATCATACCACAGCAATAACCCGGAGGCAGGAAGAACAGCAAGCTCAACTACAGCTAGAAGTAATTCGGATCAAAGCCGAGATCAATAGCCATTATAATAAAAAGGTGACAGAAGCCTATCAAGTTCATAGCAGAGAAATGTATGAATATGGAGAGGCAACTGGTGAGATTTTAGCTTTGCGTACGAGACAGAAAACAACCAGAAATAACATTGTTAAGATACAGGAAGGGTAATAGCTGACAGGGGGACAGCAAGGATTAGTCATACTCCTCTACAAGAATTGGAGGCTGACATCACATTATGGGAAGTCACCGAGACAATCCAGATGATGGCCTCAGGAAAAGCCACAGGTCCGGAAAGAATTCCCATACATATCTATAAGACATTTCAGCTAGAGTTGGCTCCGTTACTATTAGATCTGTTTCTGGCTGTTCAACATAAGGGGTTTCCCTGCAGTGTTGGCTGGGTACAGATATAATTGTTTTCCTGAAGAAAGGACCCAGCGTCATACTGACCCATCTTCTTTATTAACTCGGTAGCAAAACTTTCTTCTAAAATCTTTGCATTCAAATAGGAAAGATCATATCTCGGTTGGTCAGCCCTTGGCAACATGGTTTTGTTCCTGGGAGACGGACTACAAACCATATTAGGCGAGCTATTACTCTGATATAAAGTCTGTCACAGGAGATCAGATGGCCCTTATTATTCTTGATGCTCAAAAAGCATTTGATTGAGTCTCATGGAATTATCTTTGGGCTATGCTAAGTCAGAATGGTTTCGGGCCATGATTAATTACCGCCATCAAAGCAATGTACCTCTGCCCCTATGCCAGAATACAAATGATGGGCAGGGAATCCAAAAGAATAGAGGTTGCTAAGGGGACGAAACATGGGTCCCCTGCTCCCCAATTCTCTTTGCTCTTTAGATCGATCCGCTTATTAGAGCAATTTGTTTTAGCCAGATAATTAAACCTGTTTTGGTCAGGGGCTATGATACAAAAGTTTTGGCCTATGCTGATGACATAGCCATAGTGACTACTGATCTGAAGAGTGTGATCGAACAAATAGAAATGTTGCCAAGGAATTCGTGAGGCAGGCTTGGTAGCTCCTAAATACAGAGAAAACCCAGATTGTCTGTAGTAAGAATATTATTTTCCAGGATTCTCGTAGGACTGGTTTGGCCATATATCTTGGGATTAGGGTAACCGTGAATGTGGATTTAATCTGGCAAACAAATGTGGTAATTGGAAAATTGGAAGGTCATTCAAGTTCCTAACTCTTCCTCAGGAACAAGGGGGCTGGGCAGTTCCGAATCTGGTCTACTATTACTGAGCCACAGTGCTCCAACAGATGGGAATCTTGTTCATACTGGATAAGGGACATACAGAAACACTGGAATGTGATGCTCCCCCCTCTATATATGAGCTGGCTATTGGAAGAGCAGGACAGGGTGTTACAATGACAGTTGGAGGCTAGCTACTATAAGACAAACACGTTTTAAGTCTCTTAAAGCAGCCTGCACTGTATGGCATAAGGTTGGCAAACTGTTGAAGTTACCAAAATACCACAAATACATACCTTTGTGGCGATCACCAATTTTTCCTGTCTCTTTCTATGATGGGATAGGAAGAAAATGGGAGTGAGCTGGTATAGTACAATAGGGGATATCTTTCTTACAGATCGCTTGGCTTCATTTGATGAGCTACAGGAGATCTATGGAATAGACAGTAGGTCTTATTTTAAGAAAATTAAAGCTAAATAATTTATTAAACAGCTTAGGCCCGAAGTGTCCTTTGCAGACAACATCTCTCTTTTAGAAGCCATTAGTCATAGAGAATATTTAATAAAACATATATATAAAATTCTTTCAGAAGCAACCCTGGATGATCTGGTGAAAGTAGATTCCAACTAGGTCAGGAAGCTAGGGGAAAATGATATTGATTTATATATGTCTATTGCTCTAGCAAAGAATATCTTTCTTTCAGCCAAGTTGAAGGCTCAACATTACAAAACAAGTGTTCAAGCTTTATTTCACCCCGGCCAAGTTATTTGGGTGGGGGGGAAGGAAAATGATCACTGCCCAAGATGTGGGCAAGACCCAGCAGATGTGTTTCATATGTGTTATGATTGTGATAAACTAAACCTTCTAAAAAGGGTAGTTCAAGCCTTCCTGCAAAAAGCATTGGCGCAGGAAGTGGGCATTTCCACACTCACGATGCTCCCAGGGTACGATGAAAAAGCTCAATTGGAACAGACCCAAATATATTTTATTTCATTTTGGTCGCAGTAGTCCGTTTGCTGATTGCAACAAGGTGGCAAGATCCAGACCCCCTACCTACTCTGCTTGGCACGCCCAGCTATTTCATGTTTATAATCAGGAAAGAGCTTTATATACCTGCAAGGGATGGTGTTCTAGGAAACGAGGTATAAAGATCTGCGGCCCTCTGGTAACCTGGGCTACCAGGGGGGGGATAATGGATAATGGGGATTGGCTTGCGTCTGCGCCCCCCTGCAGTTAACTTTTTAACAGCAGTTAAGGTTCATACTCGCACAAAATCTATATAAATATGGTATTCTTAGACCTCCTGTGGACATTAAAATAGCTTTTGTGTAATATATACCCCTTTTTTGACTTATATATGAATATGAATTAGTTCAGAAAAGCTTTATTCAATTTTAGTGCAAACATAAAATCATAAAAGCAGCAATCGCAGTAAACCATTTTATACAATATCATAAAAGTACATTATAAGTAAAGTTATACATTGACAATAACAGGCTAAAACCTTTCATTACTACAATGAATGAGTTAAAAAGTTCTGTTTCCTCAGGATACTTTTTAAAAATCCAGACATGGTTGCTATACAAACTTCATTTTCCAGTTGTTGTAGGAATAAATACGCTGGCCGGCATTGCCGCCATTCACCCTGCTTCAAGTATTGCTTAATCCACCTTTTACGTTCATTCTCATAGTATTTACAAAATAAAACCATGTGGAATGTGGATTGCAATGATAAATTATCACACGGACAAAACTCAAGATTCTTTGACCAATCATTTTTGGATGGAAATGTTACCAGGCGATGGAATGTTTTGAATCTAAACCTGGTCAAAATAAATCTATCAAAACCCCTTTGTACAATGGTGCAAATAAGGTTGGATAGTATTACAAGCCAAGGTCATTTGATGTTTAATCACAGATGGTTTAGTAATTTCGCCCATTGATCTAAGCAGTTCGAAATGGTTCATACATAGGGTTTTCAATTCCTTTCTCGATAGCATGCAGATCAGTTCGCGGTTATTATACAGTTCGAGTCTATTCAGATCCGTTAACGTTTTCCTCACATAAGCTAACCATGGGATATATCTGGAGTTATCCAATGCCATTACATCCTTTTTAATTTCACGATTAAGACCCAGCGCGTCTGCAGACCAAACTCTATGCCAGAGTAAAATAGGTTGTAATTTTATAAGATCTGTAATAAACTCCATTCCTAGTTCTGCATGACAATTAAAAACTGAGGGACCCTGAGGTACCGCAAAAATATATCTTAAAAAGCGATTTCCTGCAATTTCAATTGACGCTACATTCTGAAAACCCCAAATGCCCGCCCCGTAAAGTGCTATACTTCTACATTTAGCTACTTATATTTTTAGAAGAATCTCCGGTGGCCTTGATCCTAGTTTTTGGGCAAAGTTCACTAGTGCTGCGATTGAGCATTTAAACAATAGGGTCCTGCTCCTGACCGCAGTACCCCAAGAACCTGCCCCATCAAGAAGCACCCCCAAGTAAGAAAATGTTTTTGTGTGCTCAATAATAACATCACCCACCTGGATCGATTTACATTTAGCCCGTCCTTTCTCACACATCATCACAAATGTTTTCTTGGCGTTTAATCTTAGGCCCATTCCATCCATGAACTCAATGTATTTGAATATGAATTAACTAACTATGATATTTCTTTTTGCTATTTTTAGACATTTTTATGGTTTAATGAATTGGGTTCACAGTACGAAATTTGTATTACAGCTGTGTTTTACTTACTTGATTGTATTGTATCTTTGGATCACCATGTTTTATACCTTTTTTTACTTCTTTCCTGCTTTTCCTGCTTTATGGTCACGGCTACATTTTGCTGCATGAATTGCGCTGTTTAACTGCTGTACTCTCTGGAAAAAAATTAAAAAAACATTATCATTCACTGAAAAAACAGAGGTTACAGGGGTGTTATATTTAGGAAATGGAATAAAAAAACGTTAGAAATCCACTGAAAAAAACAAAGTATACAGGGATGTTATAGTTGGGCTCAGGTTTCAGTCATACAAAACCAATTTAATTCAGCAGTTATAGTTAGCTGAGCTAACTATAAATGTGGGTGTACTTGTAAAGCGCACTGCGACTCCAAGGAGTATCCTGGCGCTGAAGACCGCTGGGGAGCCCGTCCTGGTTTTCCCTGTGAGATGGTCCCTTTCTGGGTATCTCCAAGGTGAAACCAGGCATCCCCTGCGTCTGTGGGGGGCCGTTGTAGAGATGAGGCAAGCTTAATGCCAAGGGTTGCCGAGTGTGTTCCCTGGTTAGAGTAGGCACCAAGGCGAGAATTATCGAGTCCGTTTTTGACCCTGGTCCACGACCCTGCCGCGTCGGGAATTGAACCCTGGTCCCGGGCCGTTCTCTGCTTACGGGTCCGCCGCCTCTAACCAGTGAGCCACACCACTCCACGCAATGCATTGCTCATAATCTCACATATTACATTATTCTTTACATGGTCAGTGACATCACTGATGACATATGTATATCAAAGGAACAAGTGCACAGCAGTACAAAGTACCAACACATTGGAATACGAAAGAAACAAGACTCAATAAAAGTCTGACACTGATTTATGAAAATAAGTTGTATTTTTATCTTTGAAACTGTACTCCAGCAAAAAAAATCCAGCAGAGTGTTCCAGAGATATACATTTTTAAATGACCAGTAAACTACTGCTTTTACATTCAAGGCAATAAATCATTTTAATTAATTTTACAAACTTTGGAAAATGTTTATAAAGTTACTACTCCTGGCCTACTTTGGGTGACCAACAGTGGCAGGGCCAAAACACAGAGGGCAAAGAGGCTTGGTTGAATAGTCAGTTACCTCACAGTAAAAGCAGTTTCCAGTACTGGTCCAGGGTCTTTGGGGAACCGTTGTCAGGAACAAACAAAGAGGCTTCAAAAAGCTTGTCTTGTGGGGGCCATATCTACTTATAGCAGAAAAAGACACCATCTGTCTTGGACCAAGCAATTACAACTACGCTCCTCTAAGATGGCTGAAAGCGCTGAGGTCAGCGCTTCAGCCTTCCTGCATTGAGCGAAAGATCCTGAATCCTACTCAAGACTCGCTCTCCCATCCAGCTGTTTGCACTTCACTGAAGTCATTTCAGGCATCATCAGCATTTAGAGCCAGAGTAGTCAGTGGAATCTGTAGCGTTTACGTCGACACTATTAGGTAACACTACATGTTGGGCAGAGTCGAGTCGTCCGTGACTCCGTTTGACCTCTCAGTCTTTTTCGGAGCGTGCTGACATTGAGTGAGAGAGTTCCAGTCACGCAAGTACACATATAATAATGTAAAAAGAGAAGTGTATATCTAAGCACACTTAACAGAAATTATTGTGCCAGCCAAAGCTTTTCCGCAGTCTTGGGCATCTGTAAATAAAAAGAAGAGAGTTTTTTCAGTTATAAAGACGTTACTAAGAAATATTGTTTTCTAGTTAAAATAATACTCACCACAGAATCTTTGTGTCAATCAAGCACTTCACGTTCCTTAAGTTCCTGTAAAGAGAGACAAAAAGCTTTAGTTGTTTAAAAAGAGTTAGCACTCTGTAAGGCTAAAATAGGGAGTTATAATTGTTAATAAGTTAGTTTTCACTTAAGAAATACTACGCTCAAAAACAAGACACCTGCAGAGGCTTAGTCCAGTCAAAAGGGTATGTAAGGTTTGATAAAGTGAAAATACACAGCAAATAATAAGAATTATTGACTACTACTAAGAGATTGTTATTTATTTTTGAAGGTGTTTAATAAAGTAAAGCACATCCTAAAAGACCATAGAAGAGAGGCATTAGCCCAGTTTAAAAAGCGTATGTAAAGAAAGAAAACTAGGAACAGGAAGCTTGGGGTTGAGTGTTTAAAAGTTTGTTTGGACCTGAGTAATTTGTTTATTTACTTTACAGTGTCAGATTACTGAAATGCAAGAAGGAAACTAGAAGTAGCGGTTCAGACAAGACACCCAAGATAAGAAGACAAGTCTGTCTCTTCTCTGTCCCATCCCCCTTTCTCCCTGGGAGTTTCTTCATCCTTCCTAAGAAAAACTCTTTTGGAGCGTGGAGGGAAACTCAGAGAGGCATTTTGCAAAGTCATCATTCTGCTCCTGTGAAGTACCAGGAAACTTGAAGTAAGACTCCCGACAACCACCAGAGACCTTAATGGATTGATCCTAATGCAATGAATACAGGATGCTCAAAAAGCTGAAGCATGCTAAGAACTTGATTCGGTGTTCTCCATGATCCATGAACATGATGGGGTGACTTTGGCCACAGGGATTGATGTCCATCAAATTCCGGTTGAAGTCCAGCCACAAATCAGTTGCTGCTGGTTTACTGGTCTCCAGTTGCAGTGATAACTAGCAGTTCCATTGAACTGGCGATAAATTTGAGGTACTAAATCACAATCCGTTGGCTCTCCTGGGTCCAGTAGAGTCGGGTACAACTTTTGAGGCTAGGCTCTTGGTCTCCCAGGCAGCACATTAGCGGTCAGAAGTGGTCAGCCATTTTTGGCAACCAACGAGCCAAGGCAGGTTTCTTCAGATTTTACAGCTCTATTGTTGTAATAGGAAGTCATCGAACTGACTCTTGGAGTCACAGAGTCACCTCTTCTGTCTGAGGTACAGGGATAACAGTTCCTTGAACAGTGCACCACAGGCACAGTCCTCTCTTTACAAGCCCAAGCGGGAGCAGTTGCAATCCAGTCTTGGTGCAGCCGTCGTTTGCTGGGTTCAGGAAACAGCAGTGCAGTCCTTCTTCGGTCCACTCTTCAGTACAATTGTATTGAGGTCTGGGTCCCGGCGTGCCCCTTTTAATACAGTTAATTCTCTCAAAGAATGTGGTGACTGTTAGCCAATGGGCTACAAGGTCCCTTCCTGCCTATTGGTGACCTGTGAAGTGTGTCATCTAAAGATGTGGCTTGCTGGGGGCTACATGCCTACGATAAAGCTGGTTTGACAACGGCATCTTCCCTCTCTGTCCTCTATGCCAACTTGTCTGCCAGGACACTAGAACAGCTCCTCTTGTGTGTGTCCACCATTTGCCCTTGAAAGACGATTTCCCCTTTGAAGCTTTCCTTTTGGACTCACAACTTGCTTAGTTGTCCTGAAAGGGAGAATTCTCACCTCTCTCAATAGCAGGTCCTTTGTGTTCCTTTCTGAGAGTGGTTCAAACTTTTCCACAATAGTGTTGAAGGCTGTTTCATGGTCAGCTATCACAAATGGCCACTCAGAACTTTGGACAACAAAATAGCTACTTACTAAAGTTGTCGCGTATGCAAAGTTACAATAAATTTGAATTAAACACCAAGTCAGGGTTAATACAATGATTTTTTTAATACCATCATATCATATTTTAAAGTCCCATTCAGATGTTAGCACTGCTAAGTTGTCAGCATGGAACTCTGTATTCGCCAACGGGGATACCAGCCTTTCCACAGTAAAAATGACAATGGAAGGTTTATACTCTCAGTACAAGTAAAGGTAAAAACTACTTGGCCAAATTAGTAATATAATCTACCCTGTCTTTAGTGCTCAGTAGGGCCTGCTTTAGGGGTGATTCATAGATAATGAAAAGGAAGGGTTGAGCTTTGCCATTACTTTAAATCGGAAAGTCGAGTTACCAGTTTACAACTTCCCTGGCAGCCAGCAGTGGTGATCAGGGAGTCATACTTTGCATTGTCACACTTGTGATGGGACCGTAAGTGCTGCGGTCCATGAGAGACACATTAAATTAGAGGCCCTGGGTACCCAACGTATGGTATAATGGGCACTTATAAGTAAGTTAACTTATGCCAAATGTGGTTGAACCAATCAGACCTATACTTTTTAAGCATCGGAGAACTGGCACTGTGGCTGTATAGCAGTCCCCAGTGCACCTTCAGAGTCAGAAAACCAACAGCATCAGCCCAACAACCTGGGGGTGATCATTCAAAAAGAGGGGTTTCCTTACATAATATGTGAGGTCATAAAAAGTGGATGGTGAGGTCTAGAGTTATATTCTCTTCAATTAACTATAGCTGTTGATTTGCAGTATTTATTTGAGTTTGACATGCTATGTTTTAACTCACATTTTTGCCTCACTGTAACATCACTTTAGCCTATGTTTCTTTCAATGAATTTGTACTTTTTTAACATAAAGTAATATTTTATTATCATACGTAACTATGCCAGCTCCAGGTGCGGGGCTGGCCATAAGTTCTGGCATATGGCTAGGCCCCTGTGCCCAACCCCTTGGGGTTGCCAATTCCTTGCTGCACCCCACCTTTGCCCAAACCTCCACGGGTGGCTGATTACCCACTACGCACAGTCCTTTAAAAAAAAAAAAAGGGGTTCCTTATCCTATGGGGCTGTTGGTAGAGTCCCTTAGGAGCCACCATGGAACCTGTGCTCCCACAAGGCTTTCACAGTAACCTCCTGTGGGATCACATGACCCACAAATCTTTTTTTCTATATAATTCACTGGGGGGGTGCATGATGGATCTCTACTACAAGGGCTAGCCCACTTATACTATGCCCCTTTTTACCTTAATTATGTTTAAATTTTAGGACACTGTACAGATTCCCTGAGTCTCTTAATGCCGGCCCCAACATTTCTGGTTGTGACCTGCCAATTAGAGCGAGGGCTCACAGAAGCCTCCTACTCCCACAAAAGTGAGAAAGCCAACATGTAAAAAGTCCCTTGCAGCCAATCAAATCGCCCCATTATTTCAAGTCGAGTGCCTGCAGTAATCTTTAGTGTACCCAACAAACCACATGTCCATCAAATTTAGACCTTAAAGGTTAAATTATGTTACCCATATTAACACTGAACCACAAAAGGCAAACTTTCTGAATAAATATTTAGATTTCTGTTACATTTGATGTCATTTCTTACAGTCATTTTAGTTGTAGCACTCTAAAATTCCCTATCAAAATTGCGTGCGGAAATTGCATGTTGACAGTAGACCCTCATTTTTTCTTGCCACCTGCTTCATGGATCACCCCAACACTTTCCATGACAGAGGTGGAATGGATGAACCTTGGCATCAAAGTTGTTAGCAAAACAAGTTGCTACCTGTCAATCAAATCTCTTGGCTATGTCCAGATAGCTATACATTTAGAACCTTATTGTCTCAAAAACTATGAAACAAATTTATAGCAAATCACAAAAATCCTCCTTTTTAACTTAAGTGATAAACTAGCTTTCTTTCAAAGTTGATGTCATTCCATTCAACCATTTATTTTGTATCGCTGTTCAATTTCCCAATGGGAAATTGCAGTGGAAAAGCAAGTTTTGGGCACCTTCCCTTTTTTTTGCCTTCACTTGAATGATCACCCAAAAACTTTACAAAATGCGCTGAAGTGGATGAGACTTTTTGTAGAAAGTTTAGTGAAGACTCATAAGTGACTCTAAAGTTCTGGAAACTTAGTCCTAACTATACATTCCCAGTGGCAATGCGAGAAATGCATTGGGACACAATGGTGTCATAAAACATGTCATGAGTGATGATAATATATAAGGTCATAAACAGTGCATGGAGAGGACATGAATTATAGTTACTTGTGAGCATGAGTTATAGTTGCTTCAGTTAACAATAAGTAGTGCATTTCAGTGTTTTTGCTAATTTGAAATGGTATGTTTTAAGTAATATTTTCACCTAACTATAATGTTCCTTTGAGATTTGATTTTTTCAGTGAATTTCTAAGATTTTTTTAATGCAAATTAAGAAAAGAAATTGGGTTTTATAGTTGAGGGGGTGAAACCCTTCTCAATCAGCAGCCACAATTCTTCTCAGGTTAAAGTCACAAGCAAACCCTAAATTCACTCGCGCTCAGTCCTCATGTAACTTGGCATAGAACTTGGCATCAGTCTTACGTGTGAGGCAATTTGTAAGGTATTTGTGCAACACTTCAAACAGTAGCACAGCGGTGCAAACACACCAAAAAAGGAGTCGACAACCAACAGAGTTAGAGGTTAGAGAATTAATGTATTTTATAATAAATAAAACAAGACCAAAATAACCAAAATCCAATGAGTAGAACTCAAGATATTGAAATGTAAAGATTTTAGCAAAAAATAGATCTAAAAGAACTGAAGCTCTGACTGTGGATATCTGGTTGTGCTGAACTGGGACAAAATTAGAAATTCAAGATCACAATGAAGCACGGGGCAGCTACAGGGACCCAGTTAGGCCCTGTTGAAGATGCACCAGTTACAAGATGCAGCAAGTCTGTTGTGTGAAGACTTGTTGCGTCATCGTCAAAGATCTCACTAAAGGGGCTTGCAATGCAAAGTCTGTCTGGAATTGAGGATGCTGTGTGCAGTTTGGACGATGCGTCAGTGAGTTAGGCGTCATTGTCAAAGCTGCCATTAATGAGGGATTGGTGGACCTGCACCGAGAATGTGTTGTGCAGTGGAGGCAATGCAGAAGTTCCATAGAGCTGCAATGCAGGTATTTGCGAAGGGTCCAATACATGCATTAGCGGCGATGGGTCAGTTCTGCTCGGGCTTACATAAGACAGCAGAGGAATGCACATGTTCTGTTGGATCCACAAGGCTGGTTAGAGCCTTAAGCCCGCTTCCAAGGTTCCAGGACCAGGGTGGCACCAATTAGCAGGGTGGACTCACAGACGGCAGAGTCCAAATGCAAGTGCAAGTTTGTGTGAAGTCTGTTGTGTCTCTGAGGCTTCGGACCAGGAGGCCAGCAAACTAGCTCTTGGAGTCACTGTGTGTTCAGAATATGCAGGTCCAGACCAGTCCTACTCACCCAGGCAGGAGGCCAACAAGCAGCAGGTCAGCACAGCACAGCAGCAGCACAACAAGGCAGTCGTCCAGCAGAGTGAGGTCCAGCAATGTGGAAGTCCTTCGGCAGCACTTCAGTCCTTCTGCTTGGCAGAGTATCCTCAGGTCCAGAGGTGTACTAAACTGATGGTGTCTGAGGTCCAGTATTTATAGCTAGTTGTGCCTTTGAAGCGGGGCAAAGCTTCTAGAGATTTGCTTTTGAAGTCTGCAGACATATTCCCTTTCCTGTTCTGGCTCCAGACTAACTACATATGGTATGCAGCCTTTGTATGGAGGCAGGTTGCAGCCTATTCAAGTGTAAGTGGGGTGTGCTCAGCTCCTCCTGCCCATCCTGTCAGTGATGGCCCATCCAGGTACACCTAAGCTCACTATTGTATGTGGCTGCCTAGAAGGAGTACACAAAGCTCAACTGTCAACTACACCCAGTCATGTGACCAGAGACAGGCAAAAGGCACTAAATGACTAAGGGCCTGATTACAACGTTGGTGGTGTGGGCCACCATGCCGTCACCCTACTCCTACACCACCAAAGCTGACCACCGCCTGCCTGCCAGATTGTGAATTTTCTGGCAGGCGGCAGCAAGGCAGTCAAACAGCAGTGGCTATAAGAAAGGCATTGCAATCAGAGCATCAAAGGCCATACTTCTAGGGCCGTCTCTCTCTCTCTACCTAAATCGAAGAGAGAGCTTAAAACTATCATGAAAGAATTTAGTCTGATTGACGTATGGAGAGTCAAGAACCAGAATAATAGAGACTACTCATTTTACAGCCATAGGCATAAACATCATTCACGTATAGATTTTTTCTTAATCGATCAAGAGCTCGTATCCAAAGTCATGACCACTTCCTATGTTCCAGCAATATTATCTGATCACTCAGTAGTAACCCTGTCTATAAAGATTCCACAGGGAGGGCAGGCCAGAAGGTGGACATTAGACAGATCGTTACTACAACAGGATGAAATAAGGGGAGATCTGAGGAGACAAATGGAGGAATATTTTGTGTTTAACAAGGCTACTGCTCCTGAACAAATAGTGTGGGAAGCTTTCAAGACCTACTTAAGGGGTTTATTTACCACTATAATGATTAAGAGAAGTAAGAATAGGAAGGAAACAGAGAGGAACTCATTACAGGAGATTAAGCAAAAGGAGCAACAACTGCAGAAAGCTTCACTCGAACAACATGCCAACATTCACATTTTACAACAAGAATTAGAAAATTTGAAAGCGAAATATCAGGCGAATCTTGATAAGATCATCAAAGAAAAATGGGATTCAAGTAAACTTAGCAACTTCTCATATGGGGAAAAATGTGGCCGCCTTCTTGCTTGGAAGGCTAGGTCTGATAGAGCAAGAAATCAAATCAACGGCCTCAAAGTGCAAAGCTCTGGTGATGTCTCTTGTGCTAATGAGGTAATATCGGAAGAGGCAAGAAGATACATGCAGACCCTATATTCTGAAACCAAGGATAAATCTAATCTGGTTGTAGATGGATGGTTGGAGGGGGTCAGACTTCCGCAGTGTCAGGAGGACGATTTTGACTTTGTAAGATCTGAGATAAAAGAGGGGGAAGTCCAAAGTCAGATGAAGAAGATGGCAAAAGGAAAAGCTGCAGGCCCGGATGGACTTCCTGTGGAGGTATATCAAATTGGTGCCGAGATAATTGTCCCAGTTCTCACTTCTTTGTTTAACAAAATATATCTGGCTGGTGAACCTATTCCAGAGACCTGGTTGGAGGCCTCAGTTGCTTTAATCCTGAAGCCGAATAAGGACCCCCTGACTATTGAATCATATAGGCCGATCTCCCTGCTGAACACTGACTACAAAATTTTTGCAGGAGTTTTAGCGGCGAGGCTGGCCAAAGTGATTAAAACCATTGTACATGAGGATCAGAGGGGTTTCATGCCAGGTAGGCAGATTAATGAGCTGACTTTTCAGGTCATCACAGCAATAGACTATGCTACTGATAAGAAACTTCCGTTGACTATTGTAGCAATAGATGCCGCAAAGGCATTCGATCAGGTAAATTGGGATTATCTCTGGGATGTACTGTCCGCATTCGGCTTACCTATTAACTTCATCACCTCTATAAAAGCATTGTACCTGAACCCAAATGCAAGGATTTTTGTAAATGGGACGCTCACAGATTGGGTTCAAATATCAAGGGGTACTAGGCAGGGGTGCCCCCTTTCCCCCTTATTGTTCAATTTATATATCGAGCCATTAGTGAATAAATTAAGGGCAGATCATTTAATAAAACCCTTTTCCATAACCGATCTTGATTTAAAATTCGCCCTATATGCAGATGACCTTTTAATGTTCACTTCCAATCCTGAGGTAGCAATACCTAGACTTTTTGAACATGCAGAAGCTTTTGGAAAGACCTCTGGATATAGAATAAATAAGGATAAAACGGAAATCATGCAATGGAATCAGGAGGTAGTGTTGCCTGAAGCAAAATTAAGGATGAGGTACCTTGGGATCCAGTTAGTCCAGGACATTACTCAGATATCGAAAGTTAATCTGGACAAGGTGTATAAGGAAATCTGTGGACAATTACAGCGTTGGTCCGGGCTCCCATTAAACATCTTCGGGAGGGTTAATCTTATAAAGATGATTATACTACCAAAGGTAACTTTCCTGTTTAACTCAATACCCTTATCTTTTGACACAAAGGCGGTGGGTAAATTACAAGGAAAAATAGGTTCATTTATCTGGAACTCCAAAATGCCCAGAATTTCTGCTAAAAAGTTAAGAAGACAGTTAAAAATGGGAGGTCTGGCGCTACCTGACATCTTGCATTATGCCCATTCCTTCCACTTTAAAAATTTCAGAGTCATGGCAGGTAAGGCAGATACATCTTTTTTGGGACGTTTGTTTCAGGCAATACTGCATGGTATCCCCCAAGGCCACGAATACTTCTTATTCAAGTTTGGAGATCCCAGATTTTATAAAAAGGTCAGGCTAAAGGTTTTAGTCACTGCTCTGAAGAATTGGGTTTTCTTCAGGAAAAAATTACAAATTCCATACTATGCCTCTCAGGCCCCAATTTGGGACTCTCCAGGGACCCCAGAATGTCTTAGAGACCAACTGTCAACCCCTCTCAAATTAGCAGGGTTAATGCAGTGGAGAGATTTACAAAATGATCAACAGCTGTTGGGGTGGGATTCCCTCTTTATGTTGACGGGAGGAACCCTTACAAGATTTAAATATTACCAGCTTTCAAGCTGGTGGTCTACGGAAATTTGGGATTGTACATCTAACCCGAAATTTGATTTTGTAAATAGAAAGGGGCGTTGGGATAAAGAGCTCGCTTTTTGGTATGAGACATTAATGGAAAAAGAGGGAGTTACTGATGTGGAGCTTCAGAATCTCTGGGGAAATGTTGTGGGGCTGGATAGTAACAAACTGCTAGACTTGTGGGGGGATTCTTTTAGTCTGGTGAACGGAATAGTAAAATCAGCTCCTCTCAAACGAAACCATCTGTTCACATTGTACAGGGTGTATTTCTCCCCAAAAAGACTGTCAAGGATCACAAACCTACAATATAGCTGCCCAAGGTGTAAATCTTTAGAGGCAGATGATTTGCATATGTTTGTAGAATGTCCTAGCCTTAACCTGTTTTGGAAAAAAATGGAGGGTTTTTTGATGGATGTACTAGGAACACGGATTGTGGTCTCACCGGTAATGATTCTGTTCGGTATGGAGACGGACTACCATCTCGCGAATCAGCAGACTAAATTTATTTTCTATGTGATGTTATTGGCAAGACGAGAAATATGTAAAGTATGGAAATCTGAAGATGCTCCCACTTTCTCTGATTGTTTAAGGTATATTATATATATTAGTGAGTCTGATATAGCATGTGATAATTCCTCAGAGTCTAAGATCTGGGAGCTCCTTGTGGCATGGCGGAACAGATGAGAGTATTCCGATGATTTCACCTGGGTACTGTCGGTGCTTAGTCCTCAACCAATCCGAGGGTCGCCAAGTCACAGAGGTTGAGGTGGATAAAGCAAACAGTAAACACTAGAGGGGAGTATCTCTTTCCGGCCTTCTCTGGCATCGAATTCTGTGGTCGTAACATCGCGATGCCAGGGGGGGGGAGAGGATCTCCGTCTAGAGCACCCAATTAATTGGTATATGAGGAATATAAATTTTTTTTTTAAAAAAAAGGCCATTCCTGTATGACATGGACTATGCAATCCATGCTGTGTAGGAACATTGGTGCATACACACATGGGTGCCCCCTGCATGCATCTCCATGCACAGGGACAACAAGGGGCTCTGTAGAGCTTCCTTTGTTATCCCATCACCAGCCTTTTCATGGTGGGCTCACCTCCATGAAAAAGCTGGCAGTGGGGAAACTCGTAATATGCATGGCAGTGCCGCATTGACACCACCATGCACATTCCTTCCCCAGACTGCTGTGATTGCAGCGGTCCCAAAGTGATTCAACTGCTGAACTCGTAATACTGTGGACAGACGGTTGGTGCGGCTGTCCGTGACCAGCACCGCACCTCCACTGTGAGTTTGGCAGTTTGATGTACCATCAAACTCGTATTCAGGCCCTAAGGCAGCAAAATGCCAACTTCTAAAAGTAGAACTTTCAAACCTGTAATTTAAAATCCATCTGCACCATAAGTTAGGATTTTAAATTCCAATTCTACAGACACCAAACATGAACTGATACCCAATACCTATTTGGAAATTATACTTATTAAATGTAGTAAGGCAACTCCAATGTCATCTTATGGTTAAGATATGCCTTACACTAGTGAAAAACTTATTTTTTACTACCAAGGCATGTAAAACTTGAACGTATAAGTCCTACTTTTTAAATACATCGTACCCTGCCTGCTGGGCTTTCCTGAGTCAACCCTACGGTGGCTTATATGTATTAAAACTGAACGTTTGGGCCTGGCAAAGGGTTTAATTTGCCAGGCCAAAATGGCAGTTTAAAACTCCACACAGAAAGGCTGCATGGTAGGCCCGAGACATATACAAAGGGTTACTTATTGAGTGGCACAATCAGTGCTGCATATCCACCAAGTAGCGTTTTATTTACAGTCCTGGGCACATGTAGTGCCACTTTACTAGGGACTTATCAGTATATTAAATACGTCAATTGAGTATAAGCCAATGTTACCATGGTTAGAGGAGAGAGTACAACCACTTTAGGACTGGTTAGTAGTGGTAAAGTGCACAGAGTCATAAGGCCAGCAAAAATGAGGTCAGTAAAAATGGAGGAGGAAGTGCATATTTTGGAGAAAGACCACTCCAAGGCTCACGGGTCCAACACAAGTAAACGAAATATGCTAAATTTCGTACAAGCTAATGTTACCTTGTTTTAAGGAGGGAGCACATGCACTTTAGCACTGGTTAGAAGTTCTAATGTGTGTAGAGTCCTAAGGCCATCAAACATGTTGTCAGCAAAATTTGAGGAGGAAGGGCAAAAGTTTAGGGAAATACCACCTTTAGGCTGTCAGGTCTACCATTTACGATACTTAACTATAACTCACTTAAACCTTTGATTATTCTGGGACTTTCTAATTTTTTTTAATGTAAAGTAATATTATATGACCACATTGAACAGCAATCACGCACAAGTGTGAATGTTGTACATTCTCTGGGGTTGGCCACAAGGCCTAGGTGCAGCAAGGCCCTGGATCCAGCCCCTGTGGGTAGCCACTCCCCTGCTATGCACTGCTGGGGTTGGCAACAAGGCTTGGCCTAAAACCATGCCCTGTGTCTAGGCCCCCTCAGGTAGGCACCCCATACATTGCAAGGCCTTCAGCCAGGTCCTGTACCCAACCTCCCCATGGGCAGGCAATAACCTAGTACACAGCCTTCAGCCAAGCAAGACATGGGCCCCACCCCCTGGTGTCCGACCACCACTTTGCAATGCAAAGCAGGAGGTTGGGTGCAGTGTCTGGTCCCCAAACCCCTACAGGCACTCACGACTAACTATGTGATGGTGCAATATTAAGGATTTCATTTTAAGTAAGCCAGACCTACTGACTTTGTCAAAGGGTCAGAACACCAAAATATAAAAAGTGGGCCTTTTGGCTTCATAAAGCGATCAGTATATTAACATATACCAACCAGATCTACTATCTTTCTCAAAAAGTCACACATATTTATAATTGCACATATTGCAATGTTTAATAAACGTGATTGTCATTCTGTTTTAATCAAAATCTTATTAAAAAGACATATTAGTATGTATTTGAGTCTTCCTTTTGAACATTTTTCAGATCATTATTTGTAGCCATAGAACCCACAAAAAAGGTTCCATGCACTCCAGCTATAGAACTTACAGCTCAAGCTCGGTGTGCTTTAAAAAATATGGTGAGCCGTCCTGGGGTAATGGATTAAATAAGATGCAGAAGACTTACTGGAGCCACGACAACTTTGAAAAAAATGCTTGGTGGTGCCCTGGGCCCTTCCAGGGACACTACCAGGCTTCAAATAATATACTTAAAATCCCCTTGCAGGGTACAATGTTGTGCCCCTTGCTGCCTATTTATTATTCAACTCAGTAGCCACAATACATTAACTATATCACACGCCTTTTCCATGCACTGCGTCTACCCTTTCATACTATATCATTTATACCATGTGAAATTACAGCATTTACAACACTTATGACATCGCAGATCACATTATTTGTGGGAACAGAGTGCTTAGTAGAGAAGTGAGTTATAGTAATGTAGTGTGGATACAGAGTTGAATACATTGCGTATGGAGGTGCACAAGTCATAATAATTTGAAGGTTTTGAATGAATTATAAATTAAAGGTATAAATATAACTTTACAATTTCAATAGTTTTGTAGATTAAGTTTTGTTTTTATAGGGAGAATAAATAATGGTATAGTAATTAAAATGTGGTGCATAAATTATAAATGTAAGGTATAATTATAACATTAGTATTTGTATTGTTTGCGTATTTTAAGTTTGGCTTACATAGAAAGAAACAAAGGTTTAGACTCTGTTTTTTTCAATGAATTTTAACGTTTTCAGTTTTTTTACATAAAATGTGTTTTAAATTATGGGACCAGTGTCGTTAAGTGGAGCGTCATACACTAGGGCAAAGAGAGGGGTGTGTAGTGTAGTGTCGTAGAATGGAGTGGAGTGGAGTAGGGTGGTACAGCATAGCGTACAGTGGGCTAAAGTGTTATAGAGTGCAGTATTGTGTGTATAGTACACTGGCGTGGAGTGCTCAAGAGTTCATAGGCATAGCTTAGAGTTGAGTACATTGTTTTAAATTGGAGTGGTCTCTTGTACAGTACAGTATAGTGGCGTGTGTCGAGTGCTGTAGAGTGGAGTAGAGTTTTGTACAGTGTAGAGGAGGATAAAGTGGAATAGAGAGCTGCAGAGGGTATAGTACATTCTGGTATGATAACACAGAGAGTAGTAGAGTCTTGAAGATTGGATTTGCATAGACTGGAGCGGTGTAGAGTGGAGTGTTGTTCAGTGCCATAGAGTAGGTAAAGTATGGTGCAGTGGCGTAGAGTGGGGTGGAGTGGAGAAGAGTGGAGTCCAGTTGAGCAGCATAGCGTAGAGTCGAGCAGTTTGTTGTAGAGCAGAGTGGTGTGGTGTGGGGTGGAGCATAGTGGACTGGCATACATACAGTGGAGTAGCGTGTTGTAGAGTGAAATGGTAGCGTTGAGTGGAGAGGGGTAGAATAGAGTAGCATGCAGAGGAGTGGGGTAGAGTGAAGTGGTATACAGTGGAATATTGTACAGTGGAGTGACTTACAGTGGAGTAGCATAGAGTGGAGTTGCATAGAGTGGAATAGCGTAGAGTGGGGTGGGATAGAGTGGATGTAGCCACAGTGGAATTGTGTAGAGTATAGTGGCGTAGAGTGGAGAGGCATAGAGTGGCACTGGATTTAGTAGTTGCATAGACTGTAGTTGTTTAAAGTGGAATAATGTATTGTATTGTATTGTATGGCACACTTATAAAGCGCATCTGTCACCCGACGGGTATCCTGGATTTGGACATACTGTACATTGCAGTGGTATAGAGTGGTGTAGAGTGATGTGAGGTAGAGTGGAGTGGCATACAGAGGAATAGCTTACAGTAGAGGAGCATACACTGAAAAAGAGTAGAGTGCAGTAGAGTAGAGTGTAGTGGTGTAAAGGGGAGTAGCATAGACTGGAGTTGCATAGAGAGAAATGAGATAGACTGAAATAGCATACAGTGGGGTAACAGTGCGGAGAGGGAAGGAGAGGAGTGGTGTACAGTGGAACAGTGTACTGTGAAGTGGCGTACAGTGGAGTGGGCGAGAGTAGAGGGGTGTACATTTAAATAGCATACAGTTGAGTTGCGTTAAGTGTAGTTGCATACATTGGCATAGTATAGAGTTTAGTTGTGTATATTGGTATAGCGTATAAAGCAGTGGCGTAGAGTGGAGTTGGGGCATTTGGAGAGGCACGTAGTGCAATTGCGTACAGTGGAGTGTTGTAGGGTGGAGTGTGGTACAGTGGAATAGCATACAGTGGAGTGGCACAGAGTGGAGTGGCATAGACTGGAGTGGGGTACAGTGTAATAGCATACAGTGGAGTACTGTGGAGTGGAGTGGTTTTATGTGGAGTCACATACAGCAGAGTAAGGTAGACTGTAGTGGCATATAGATAAATTGTGTGCTTTTGCATAGAGTAAAATAGCATATAGTGGAGCGGCGTGGTGTAGAGTGTAGTGGCATAGAGTGGGATAGTGAGAGTAGAGTACAGTAGTGTAACATATTGTATGGTGGAGTGGCATTGACTGGAGTGGCTTAGAGTAGAATAGTGCAGAGTGGAGTGGTGTAGAGTGGAGTAGTGTACAGTGGAGAGGAGAGGCGCACAGTGGAAGGATGTATAGTGGATTGGCAAACAGAGTAGTGGTGTACAGTGGAGTGGTGTAGAGTGGAGTGGCATAGTGTGGAACAGTGTGGAGTGAAGTGGCTTAGAGTAGAGTGGGGTAGAGTGGAATGAGGTACAGTGAGGTACAGTGAGGTACAGTATAGTGACATACAGTGAAATAGCGTAGAGTGGAGTTTCATAGAGTGAAGTGGCATACACTGGAGTGGCTTATTGTGGAGTGGCGTACAGTGGAGAGGCATAGAGTGGAGTGAGGTACAGTGTTTTGACATACAGTGGAATAGCGTACACTGGAGCAGCAAACATTCAGTTGCGTGCAGTGGAGCAGCTAAGAGTGGAATGGCATACAGTGGAGAAGTGTGGAGTGGCATGGTGAAGAGTGGAGTAGAGTGGAATATCGTAGAGTGGAGTGTAGTAGAGTGGAGTGGAGCAGGTTAATGGATATAATTGGATAGACTGTAGTAGCATGCAGTGTAATAGCGTAGAATAAGATAGAGTGGAGCGCCAAAGAGCTGAAAAGCATAGAGTGTAGTAGTGTAGAGTGGAGTGCAATAGAGTGGAATGGAATGCAGTGGAGTAGCATATAGTGGAGGGGTGCAGAGTGGAATAACATTAAGTGTAATGGCATACTGTGCAGGGATGTGTCATACAGTGGACTATTATAGAGGGTAATAACACACAATTGACATACATTGGAATGGAGTACAGTGGAGTGGCATCGAGTGGAGTGTTGTACACCATAATAGCGTACAACAAAGTGTTGCAGAGTGGAGTTGCATATTGTGGAATGGCATACAGTGGAGGGGAGTTGAATGGAGTCGTATACAGTGAAATAGCATACAGTGGAGTGGGTTACAGTAGAGTGGTATACAGTGGAGAGGCACAGAGTGGAATGACAGAGTGTAGTGGTGTAGAGTTGAGTTGCATATAGTGAAATAGTGTAGAGTGGAGTAGTGTTCAGTGGAATGACATACAGTAAAGTGGTGTCGAATGAAGAGCGGTAGAATAAAGTGGCATACACTGGATTGCCAAAGAATGGAGTCATAGAGTAGCATACAGTGGAGTGGCATAGAAAGGAGTGGAACAGAGTTGAGTATCATACTTAAAACAGATGTAGTATGAAAGTGGGTGAACGGATGTAGAAGAAATGTTGCAGGAATATAGACTATGAGGTATAAATGGTAATGGTTTGTAATAGGTGTAAATAGTGTAAGTAGTGTTAAAGTTTGCTATAACTTTGCAGCCTAAAGCTGTCCAAGCCTATCTATTTATTCTAAATGTCTGTGTACCTTTTTGAAGCAAATTCTGTATATGTTGGGCACATCATTATGATCTGTGTTATATGCCTGTCAATTTTGCACTAAGGACTATTTAATGAAACTAATACAAATTATTTAAAGTAAAGCTGTACAAGCCAATGAGAAGGCAGTATGTGATTGGCTAATGGTGGTCTTTACAAAATGTAAAAGGTAGTCATGTAGTTTTCAGCACACTTTTGTTGCGTCTTTGGTTAGGGCCTTACAAAATAGGTAAGTAGTATGTTTTATTGTTATTCACTACTTATTACCACTTCATTAAAGAAGCAGTAGGTAGAGAAATGTATTTATATGTTTCTACATATTTGTATAGGACTTTACAGAGAACCACAATAAAAACAAAAAATTTAAGTAGCACAGTAATTTGCAGGTATTACCACGGCACTCCATATCCTTTTTTGTTAAAAATTGAATATGTACAAATGTGAAAATACACTGTAGCACACTATATTTGTAAAACATATTGTAGTATGTTGTACTTTTGTAACATATTTTAATTTTTTTAAGTACTGCGGTGCTTCCTAGGAAGTACCGTGATACTACAAACATTTGCTTTTATTTAGAAATGTGTAAATCATTCTCCACACCTATTTCCACTTTAATAACTTTGCAATTGGTAGGGAGAAAATATATCAAAAAATGCTTGCTCTCATTTCTATGTACTGCTGTACTTTTTGAAATACAGTGACATTTTGTGAAACTAACGCAGCAATAGATATCACTAAGTTAAAATGTGTTATAACTTGAAAAATACTTAACCTACTTACCTGTAGTACATAAAACATTCATCTGCATACCGTAAATATAATCCTGCCAAATATCATGTATTTCCTTTCCACCGTTTTTGCGCTATATCCAACACAAAATTCCATGGAAAATGCATTGGTGAAAAAAGCATTTTGTGACCTCCCAGTTTTAACTTTCCACCCCTTCACCCATCACTGCAAAACTTGACATCCTCAACCATAGCAGAAAAAGCTATAGGTCTGGAAAGGTTTGTGGAGATTCAGCAAACTATTTGTCAAATGTTTTCCCTGATTCCTGCTATATAGCATGTAAGCAAAGTTCAGAAGTAAAAGACTTTGAGCTTCCAGGCAGAGATAGAACAAAACCAGAACAAAAGTACTAAACTGCAATTCCAGTTTTACGGTTTATTGTTTAATATGACTGTGCGACAAAACATACGTTGGAAGCACCATGAAAATAGTTAAAAAAAAGAATTCTGGAACACATACATGTCATAACTGAGTAAATGTAACATATCGAGTTGCAGGGCACTTCCATACCATCAGAGTAACCAAAATCTCCTACAATTTTTCTGTTTAGACAGGTCCCAAATGACGAAAGGGGAGGAGACAGGATACGAAAGCTAAGACAACTTGAGTCAAGGTATATTATTGAGATGCGGATCAGGACTCCATGGGGATTAAATAGTGATTAGTAGATGTGCACACACTTTGGGCAGACTTCATTAAGGGCAGCATATAGGTACTAAGAGGCACTAGATAGGTCATCACCTCTATGCTGATCAGATAGATCACAACCAATTCAGGTCATAATTGTCACTCAGTATTTTCTATGCAAAAATGCAAATCAAATAAACATTTGTATGATAAGTCCATAAAGGGCAAAATAAGCAAGGCATCAATAATGCAGAGTAGCATAGATCATACATTTATGTTGCAGAAGTATGAGAATACTATGGGCACAGAACTCACAGTTGCGAACACACCAAATGTCATACAGTACACAGCTAACAAAGACCAAAAAAGTACAACTTAGGGGTGAAACTGAAACAAGCACAATAAGAGATTGTAAGTACATATACAATTTTTCAGATAATGTTCTTTGAATGTATTTTCAAATGTTTCAGATCAATTATTTTAAAGCAAGTAATATGCTATCTAACCATGAATTGTACACGTGACATCGGAGAAATGAATTGGGCATGATTAAGTTCACTTAATGATTTAGATATGATAAGGGGAGTTTTTCTTCTGCTGTTACTGCCATTTGAGATCTGAGTAATCTCTGGCACTGTACCACAGGAGGTGGGCTGTTCAAGGACGCTGCGGTGCCCGGCCCAGTCACGCTAACCTGCTGCTTCCTTCGGTTTCCTCTCCACTACACCCGGGCGAGGACTCCAGCCCCAGGGTGCACCAGGCAATCTCCAGCTGCCGTGAGTGAGGGGGAGGGGTGGCCCTCACGCCTAAAGCGCTGCCTCTCTACCCGTGGCGCGGGACGAGCGCAGGACGAAGCATGGACAAAGCCCGGACCAAGGGCCGGCCCGTCTGAGCCTGGTTGAGACTGGACTGGGCCACCGCCCTAAAAATTCAAGTCGCAAGTATATATCCGTAGTGTCTTATCCTGTGGTGTTTACTTATTGTCATGACTTAACATGAACAGGCGGAAAGTGGGCCCGGAGTTGTGGGTACCTTGGATACATTTCTCTCAAGGGCAGAATCTGCTTTGATACAGGAAATACAGCTTACTGAACGCTTATTATCGTTAGAGCCACTGCAACCCTTGGTTGGTCTTGTGTCATTGACCCCCCCAGAGAGTACCGTTAGTAACAGCACTGCCCCAGTGTGCGGATCCACTATTCCTCCCATTCTTCTTCCAATGAATTCAGAAATCGCTGATATGGGCAACGTATCATCAGCCCCGGTCCCCTGCCTTCCCACGGTAAATACGAGAAGCCATAAAACGAGACAGCCTCAAAGTGGGGTTCCATCCTCAAAACAAGGAAACTGCGGGCTCCTCTCAAGCCCAGGAAATTGGCATCTAAACCTAGTACACGGAAGATGGGTGATAATGGGCGCGAAGATAGTATCAACGACAGCCATTCCCCCAATAACACAAGCATGACTCTTGACTCACCTGTTGTAGAAGTGGTAACCACTTGCACGCCTGGGGATGACTTTCTTACTCGGATTGGCAACAAACTGGCGGGCATGATAAACCCTCTACAGGACAAACTGACCCAGATAGAGGGTAGGCTGACAAAAATAGAGCAGGCCTTATCTACTGTCAAGATAACTGACACCCATTCTAACGAGGCACAAGGGGAAGGACTGTCTGCCCAGAATGAGAATCGAACATGGACCAGGGTATGTGCTGACACTTTGCCTCGCCCGCCCCAGCCACAGTGCTAACCAGGTCCAATCAACTCCTGAATAACACCAAAAGCAGTATTAATTCCCACTTCCCTTCATTTGTCGGGGATGGGCGTCTCAAGTTGTCTTTGAACAAGCGTACTAGCTTCACCCAGCACAATCATAACACGCTGCATCTGCCCCCGGAAGCAACACTTTACCCGGTGGTTCTAGCTAATGTCCCAGTCACCCAGCCCGCAGCACAGAAACACTGGTCCTCACTGAGGAATAGGGCATTACTTTCCTGACAGCCAGGACAGGCATCAAGCATGAGCTATTTTCCAATTTCAAAATAGTTTGTAGGGTACCATGGATTGGTACTTCACACAAATCTCTACCAGGGGATTGTGTGGTGCTAAGTTTTGGGTCCCCAGGGTTGGTCCAAAATATTTTTTGATAGGGCAGGTAATCTACAAATCAAAGAGAGGGATATCAACATCTTTCCCTTGGGCTTTTTCTACTAACCAACCTCAAACCAAAGTAGCATAAATGCGGGGTTGGTGCAACCAGCCCATGGAACACCAAGCTATCACCAAGCTATCCAATCCCGACATTCAAACATTATGGGGTGTTGAACTCTCTGGAAGATATACACTGACTTGGACCACTTCAAGGTACAAACAATTGCATGGGTGCCTCTAAGGATGGGACTGCATTCTATCATCCCTCCACCAAAACCTCTACCCTAAAAGGGAATAACAACCACATAGAGAATGGGCATGAGGAGTTAATTTTAGGAAGGGCAGGAAATGTAGAAGAAGGGGTGTCCCAGAGAAGCATAGCAGATGAGGATCGCTCATTCTTTCTGCCCTGTTCTGAGCCCCAAGCAGGGATTCCGGAGGTTGAGTGTTCCCTTTTAACCATTCAAAATTGTGATACTCAAGAGGACATCAATTCAGTTATTTTGCAGGTCCATAATGATTTGTTCTCCAAACTTAAACCTTTTTTTGGAAAGAAGCCAAAGAAACTGGCAAGGAAGTTAAGTCCTAAGGCAGCCCCTTGGCAAAACAAATAATGTAGAGAGGCATATAGGAGATTAGCGAGAGCAATCAGACTAAGAAAAAAGGAAGAGATTAGAGCGGCAAGGGCAGGATATAAGCAAATTCTATTACGAGCCAAACAGGAATGGGATGACCAATATTGGCAAGACCTGCTCAGCGCTAGTCAAGAAAAAAACTTGGATAATTTCTGGCACCTTGTTAAATGGGGTAATGGTATATTGAAACCACTTCCCATCAATCACGTTGCACCAGAAGCGTGGACCTCTCATTATGAGACCCAGTTTGCCGTTAGCTGCGATCATATAGCCCAATTCCCAGAGCTTAATCCTACTATTGCCTTGCACTTTTCTATACAAGAGGTTGGAAAAGCCCTCAAACAGATCCCTAAAGGTAGGGCACTTGGACTGGACTGCATTCCAGTGGACCAGTTCATGCATAATAGTGATACGTTGGTGAGCTACATTCAGACCCTAGCTAATGCCATAGCAAGTAGAGCACCTACCCCAGGGATGTGGTCAGGTGCCGAGATCATCCCGATCTTTAAGAAAGGAGATCGCTCGAAACCAGGCAATTATAGGCCCATAAGCCTTATTGATTGCATTCAAAAGATCTGTGCCATGTTGGTACTAAGCAGAATTCAGACATGGATGGATGAAACAGGCATTTTCTCACCCATGCAGGCCAGGTTTCGGGTGCACACAGGCACTATTGACCAGGTCCTTAGGTTTGCGATCATCTACTGGAGGGTGGTAATCTTAGGGGGCAGCACGCTATTTGCAGCATTTATTGACTTAAAATCGGCTTTCGATTTAGTGCCCCAAGATAAAATGTGGAGTACTTTTTATGACATGGGGATGCCGCCAGAATTGTTGGCGTCCTAATTATCCTGCATAATTCAAATTTGGCTCAGGTACGCTGAGGTGTGAATGGGGAAGTCACAAACACGTTTCCCATTGCCAAGGGGGTACGTCAGGGGTGTGTGCTTGCCCCGACCCTGTTCTCTCTCTTTATTACTATTCCAATCATCCAACGGATGATCCATCTCTAGCTGGTCAGAAAACACCTCTGCTAATGTTCGTGGACGGCACCTTAATACTATCAGAGACAAAGAGAGGGCTGCAGGTAGCCCTCATTAGGTTTGAGGAGTTTTGCCGTGACCATGACCTCGAGGTCAATGTGGAGAAAACAAAGGTTATGGTTCTCCACAACCGAAAGGCCATCAAAGAGAGTGTCTTTATGAATAATGGCAGAAGTAATCAAAAGTGAAAAAGGACACTTGTAACACTTTTCAACCGTTGGTTCAGGAAAAGTGATTAGAAAACCCTCAAAGACTCAATGTTATTAGGAGTGCGGTATATATGTTTCATCCGCCCCACATTGAAGTCATGGCAGTTATCATCGGGTGTTCCAATTTGTGATGGTTGCCAGCCTCAGCCAGAGGCACCTCTGGTCTCAAGTGCAGTGTCAGAGATAGAGGATTTTTTCCCCAGAAAATGGTGTCAAAACAAATTTTAGGAAAAAAGGAAAAAATTGTTAAAAAGTGAGGAAGAAACACCCAAACTATTTTAATGGGGGGTGAGTTCCCACTAATATAAAATATATTGATACTAAAGAAGATTGACAAGTGGAGTGTATCTATTCTTTTTAGATCCTGTTCCATCGTTTTCAATAACGGTACAAAGTTATCCCTGATAATATCCCTTGGCTGAGCATTAATTGTTATACCTAAATACACTACTGAATCCACGTATCTGTCATCCTGTTTGACTATATTTCTAGAACATAGTACCTGCGTCTTCGCCACATTTAAGCGGTATCCAGATAGCCTCCCAAAGTCAGTAGTAATGCTAACTATTCCCCTCATGGCACTGTCGGGATCCGTGGTGGTTATTGCTAGATCGTCCGCATATGCGAGGACCTTGGTGTGGAAACCATTAGTGACATCTGGCTTAATACTGGTACTATTCATTATGAGAGTTATTAGAGGGTCTATATATAGCGCGAAGAGAATGGGTGAGCATGGACACCCTTGTCTCGTGCCCCTCGTTATATGGATACGCCCAGAACTCTCAGCCATAAGCTGAATCCTCGCAGTAGGATTGAGATACATAGCCTGAATTGCCTGAAGGAATCTGGGACCAAATCCCCTATCTTCCATCACTTTCCACAAAAAGCTCCACCTAACGCGGTCGAAAGCTTTTTCCGCGTCGAGGAGGATCATCGCGGCCCCCCCCCCGGCAGCATGGATGTCAAACAGTGTTATAGCTCTTCTTATGTGGTCAGTCGTACCCCTGCCCGGGACAAAACCATGCTGCCAGGGAGAAACAAGAGTCCCGATAATCCTCCCCAACCGTGTCGCCATAATCTTTGCATATAGTTTATTATCGCTATTTATTAGCGATATTGGCCTATAAGAGCCGGGGCTTTCCTTAGGTTTACCTTTTTTGTGGAATACCACGATATTGGTTTTGGTCCAAGACTCCGGTATAACTCCAGTATTCATGACCCCGTTAAATAGGTCCAAGAGAAGAGGTGACGTTTCTTCCTTCAAACATTTATAAACCTCCAAAGGTATGGCATCGGGCCCTGCTGCCTTGCCAGCTGCTAAGTCTTGTAGTGCCTCAAGTAGTTCGTCCATAGTAATACCCTGTTCCAAGGTCTCCCTCTCACAGAAGGTAAGTTTACTACCCACTTCTGGCAAATTTATACTCAGGTCGTTGATACCCGACTCTTCCTTATATAAGTCTTGATAGAATCTCCTAAAGACATCAAGGATTTCAGTTGGTTTATTGAAGATTCGATCCCCTTCTTTAATTTCAGTAATGATGTTCTTGGATGTGGCCTGTCTTATCCGTAGAGCCAATGCCCTGCCTGCATGTTCCCCTGTTTCGTATAGCCTGGCTCTCTGGGTTTGATATTCTGCTGCAGCTTTTTTAGCCAATTGCCTCTGGATTTCAGCCTTCATACTATTCAGCCGTTCTAAACTTGAGATGCGCTGACTCCCATGACATACATCCCTCCTGTGTTGTTCCTCTGCCTCTGCCAGATTTCCCAACAGGCGTTCTCTCTCTTCCTTAACTGCTTTCCACATTCGGCCCGTGTAACTGATTGTCTCCCCCCTCAAGCCTGCTTTAAAACTATCCCAGACAGCAACACGGGAGGAACTGTATCTATTCGCATCGAAGAATGTCTGAGACCAATCCTTCACGTGCGCTATATAGTTGTTATCCACTAGCAGCTTTCTGTCAAAGGTCCAGGGTCTGGCTTTTTTCATTTGTTTATTGATGGCCATTGTTAAAACAAGGGGGTTATGGTCTGATATTAACCTAGGGAGCATTGAAATTCCTACATTAGGAAGATAGGTAGCCGAAATCATAAATTAATCCAATTTTGTGTGCTTATTGAATGGATGTGAGAAATATGTGAACCCGGGGTCATCTTTCTTTAAGCTACCCCACACATCCCTCAACCCATGAGATTGAATTATAGAGGACACTGCTCTAAATACCCGGGGCTTACGACCTATATACGGGGTACCGCTTTCAAAATTTGCTGAAATATTGAGATCGCCGCAGATTACCATAGGGGCTGGCCAGTTAGTTAATTCCCTCTCTATGTGATCCATCACCCCCGGGTCATCCAGGTTAGAACCGTATATTGAGCATAGAGTGATACCTAGATTCATTTCACATATTGCCCATCTTCCCAGTGCGTCGGCCTTACATCTTTTAACCCCCCCCCCCCAAACCTGTCCTGCCAATGATTGCTACCCCCCTTATCATTGATGTCTGCGAGGAGCAGGATAGAATTTCATACCCCCTTAAGTTTAACCAGTGTTTCTTTTTCCAGGGTAGGTGAGTCTCTTGTAGGCATAAAATATCAGCCCCTATTATTTTAATATACTCCTCAAACCTGCCCCTCTTTTTCCAGTTATTCATACCACCTATATTCAGGCTTACTACCCTAAGCCTAGACATAACCCTGCAGGGAATATAACCACCATACTAACCAATCAAATGTTCTCCTGAACATATCATGAGCATACCATTTTCCTTTCAACGTTTCAGTTATATTGATGTACACATTTATTGCATGAACTTTCTTTTCTTTGCTTTCTCCCCCCCCACCCCTCCCTCCCGCTCCAAACCCCCTCCCCCCTTGACCCCAACCCGAACCCCCACCCTAGTGGAGCGCGCAGACTAAGTCTGTGCGTGTGATGGATGCAGCAAGCATAGCAGTGGACTCCCTAAGTACAACTTAATAAACCCCACCTCAAAATCAAACAGTAGACCCACAAATAGTAACACCAAAAAATATGGAAAACCTGACCTCAAAAATCCATACATTGCCACTAATGGCCAATATTCTGCCCCCCTTAAACTTCATCGTTCTTTTGAGTGAATCATTGAGGGACTGGTTAGAGGGCGTGCTAAAAGTTACTGGATTGAACAAATCTGTTACTATACTGAATCCAGGTACTCCCGCGCTTTTATTTCTGAGGAAAAGTATATTGTCTTGCCCAAATGGATTACCTTTAGCTGGGCTGGATTGATAAGGTACACCTGTATTTTTTTGTCCTGGAAGGGCTTGATTAATTGTCTTAATCTCCAGCGCCGTTCAACGGTGGTGTGACAGAAATCTGGCCTTACAAAGAAAGAACCCCCCTAGAAGGTTCTTTTAGCATCTGGCCTAGCCTTCTCTGCAATGGACTGTCTCAACAAAAAGTTCCCTATATATATCAGAATTGCTCTGGGCTTATCTCCTGCTCTAGCATTCTGCCTCACCTTGAACGGTGTCCGATGCGCCCTCTGGATTTCAGTGGTCCAGTTCCACCCAGCAACATCTGGAAAAGCTTTCTCAAAGGTTTTGACAATGAAGACCTTGACGTCCTGCCCTTCACAGCCTTCAGGGATCCCCAGGACTCTTAGATTGTTCCTCCTTAACCTGTTTTCTAAGTCTTCCAGCTTCCACTGGACATCCTGTGCTTGTGCTCTGAAAGATTCCACTCTACTCGTGGCGGCCGCCGCCTCCACTTCAGTAGCGACTATCCTTTCTTCCAAATTTGAGACCCTGTCTCCTACATTCACACAGGCCTTTGAGAGCTTTCTCACCACTCCTTTCATTTTTCTCATCGCTGCTTGAGCCTTGAGGCTATCTGATCTTGTCTCCTCCCGGTGCGCTGTAATCCCTTGATGGATTGATTCCATCATTGACATCATTGACATCATTGAAAGTTGTGTGGTCTCCTGATTCTGTATATGGCTCAACCCCTGGTTTGAATTCCCTTGTAGCAGTGTTGTCAGAGAATGATCCCATGTCAGCTCTGCTTGATTTTTTTGGGGGAACGTTGCTTCAACAGCCGTTGACGGTAGCCCCACTTCTAGGTCACTCTCTGTTTCTGGATTACTGCCATCGATATCAGAACTGTGCAGCTCCTCCTCCTCTGACCAATCTGCCTCCTCTGCTACGGAGAAGAAACACTCACTGGGGGTCTTCTCCTTCTGCTTCTCCTTCTCCCTCCCCCGTGGATTGGGCCCCTTTGATTGGGGTTTGTTGATACTCGTCCTTGTTCGCCTGGAGCCATGGTGACCACAACAGTCTCTTTTGATGGTTCGCAGGTGTTCGAGAGAGTAGAGCCGTCTTTAGACACCCCTGAGGTCTCTCCCCCTTGACCAAACCGATCATTATCACAGTTAATATTTGTGGCAGAAGGACCGGTGAGCTGCGTCGCCACAGACGTAGTTACCATATGCTTAACCGGTGTAGGAGCTTTTACCTCTTTGCCCACACCCTTATCAGTGCCCAATGCCACTGCGGTTGATGACCCCGAGAGGTCCATATTGCCCGGAGCACCATTCGAGACAACATCCTCACCTTCAGATTCCTGGTATGACTGTGGCTGTGGCTGTGGATCTGTCTCTGGCTCACGCTCAAGCTCTGACTCTAGCTCTGGCACTGGCTCTGGCGCTGGCACTGACTCTGGCTCTGGCTCAAGCTCCTCATCCTCTTCTATAGCCGGTGACGAAGTAGTTACTACTGCTGGGGCCGTTTCTGTTGTTTTAAGCTTATTTTGCTTGTCCTTGCGGTTCATCATTTCTACAATACTTATAGTGGCGGTGGTTGTGGCAGCGGCTTGTCTTGTTCTGACGGATGGAAGCCTCGCCTCTTTAGGGGTTCCTTGTTCTGATATCTGTTGCCTTTTTCGAGCCCCAGGCTCGACTTCAAACAATACTGCCTCGGCGCCAACACTGTCCGCAACAGCGCTTGCGGAATTACCCGCTGCACCGGCATTTATGTTCACGTTTCTTTTCTTTGTCGGCGGCTTACCTCCAGTGTTAGTTTTCGGAGCCATCCGTAGAAAAAGCTGCCGCTTCGCTCTCTTTGCCTCCTGTTCCCACACCCCCTAAGCGCCGCTCCGCCACCGCCTCTGCCTCCACTCGACTCCGTCCAAGCGCCTGTACTGCTCCACCCCCAGGCTCCGCAAACACCGCGAGTTCCACAGGTGAGCCTACCAGCTAACCCAATCCTCAGCAATAGTGCAGCGGCAACCCTCAGCAGCCCGGGGGGGAGTGCCTTGCTGTAGAAAGCGACCAGAGGCATCCAAACCGTTCGTTAATTTCTCCCAGCGGCTCTTTTGTATTTTTGTACTTTGTGCTTATTCACTCGAAAAGTCTCTCCATTGGTGCGATTGAAGTGTAAAAAATGGCTATTAATTTACCCGTCTGAAATGCCCAGTGATTTTATTCACGTTTCTTTTCTAATCACCATGTCACCATTTTGCTGATATGATTAGGAGTGTGGATTGTTTTTATTATTAAGCAATAGGGCATTGAAGGAAGGATCTAGTTTGAATTCATTTATGTTCAATGATCAAGTTGGACATGATTAGATGGCCGCCAATGTACCCACATGAGAATGAATGAAATTCACAAATGGTGAATAAGTCCACCATGCTACCCATTCGTTATGCTTTTAGTTTTTAAATGACCATAAGACTCCAGTCATCGTGACATTGAAAGACCAGATGGTGAAATGCACCTAACATTGTTTCTTTTTGTGAAATATGATTAATAAATCCATATATTGAGCAATTCTCTGTGATCGTGTGACCTCCTTTGCTGAAAAATTATATTACGTATAGTCTGTCTTCACACATCGCGGCACCCACTGTGCTAGTGGAGTGGCAACCTAAGTGGGGGAAAGTGAGAAACAAAATAAATATTTAATGCCCCGCTGTGTCCTTTGATTTCTTCGACCGGGAGGAAGGAGGAGTTGATTTGTATATATGGTCTCTTCTTCTTGCCTGTGGAGAAGGTTCATGCTCATATATATATATATATATATATATTTTACAACATGTTTTCCCCGGTCCGGGGAAAACATGTTGTAAATTGTGAGCGGCTGGCTCATCCGCAGGGGTAACGCGACCAAGGAAAGCAGCGCCTATCGAAGGGGAAGGGAGCCAAGTGCCACATATATATATATATATATATATATATATATATATATATATATATATATATATATATATATATATATTACAACTTAGTCCCCCAACGAACACAAGATCCACTGGAAAGGAATTGAGACCGCCACTCCAGCCACTTTTTGAATTCGTGAGAAAAACTTAATTTATTCTTAAGTTCATTACAGCTTTCTTCACAGCATATATATATATATTCACTGAATAAATCAAAGGTTACAGGGACAGTATAATTAGGCTTAGATTCTACGCTCGAACCCATAGAAATTCAGCAGCTACAGTTACCTGCGCAAACTGTAACTTGTGCCCTCACAATGCACTGCTTATGACCTTGCATAGTCCATCACTCATGACATGGTCAGTGATATTAGTGATGGCTTCACTGGTGACATCTCAAATAACATTACAAATGACATCACTGATACCACCATCCAGTGAGTGTGTTTTGCAATGTTTCTGAGACTTAAAGATATATACTAAGCTACTGCATGTAATAAATTACTATTCTTCCTCTACTACTTAGTAATACTATTTCTAACATATGTAAAGTGTATGTACTATTTATCAGTGAACTAGCCTTTATACTGACACACATCCCCTTCTGATATATGTTTATGGTAGTGGCTTTGTGGCAGTCTAAGCTGCCCATTGACACTTCACTCCACAGTGAAGACTGAGTATAGGTCTGTTTTAAGACATACTGGACGGGTTCTTTAGACCTCTGCCCTTTGTGATGAATGCCTGTAGTAGCAGATTGCAAAAAATGCATCTGTTCTCTACGACCTTTCTCTAGGGTGATGGCTAAGTGTGGTAGACATTTACAACAGACTTACTGCGCTGCTCACACCTTTCTCTAGGAGGAAAAATAATGTTACTAATGATGTGTGACAAAGTGGCCTGTCCACTAAGATCTCTCTACTGGATGTATGTTGTAGTGGTTAGTTTAAATCTGGCATTTGCACTAAAACCTCTTTCTAGGCTCATGAATGGCGTTGTTGTGATTTGCAGTAGGCTAGCCTATACGGTTTAGAAGTTTTACTTTGGTCATTAAAATTAGGAGTAGTGGTTCAGAAGAGACAGGACTGTCTGCTGAGAACGGTCTCTTAGGTGATAAGTAAGTGTAGTAGTTGATACGGTTACAGTGAGCTATTTGCTGTATGCCTTTCACGTGTGTCGCCTTCTTATTTAGGTTACCTGTAAATTCCTTGTAACGTGGTATGTCACATAGCCAGGGTCGGTTATCTAAATGCTACTAGTGGGCTTGCAGCACTGATTGCGCCTCCCACAGAAGTAGCCTTTCAAATCTGTCTGAAGCCTGACATTGCCGAGCCTACGTGTGCAGTGTACGGCCACTTCAACTTGGCATTTAAAACCACTTGCGAAGCCTTAAACACCCTTTTTATTACACATATATCAACTCTAAGGTAGGTCCTAGATAGCCTTAAAGGCAAGGTGTTGTGTAACTAAAAGGTAGGACATGTAAGTTTTACATGAAGTGGTAGGCCCCTTGGTATATTGCGTTTATTGAAAGACTACATAAGTTATGTTATCTTGATGTGTTAACTGTTACTTTTAAAATGTAGAATAAGGATAAATGTGTGAATAAAATGTATTTATGAACATGTAAAAATGTATATTACTCAATTGAACTTCTAAGTGAAAATTGCAGTACAATTTATATTTAAAAAGACTGTGAAAATCACTAAAAACAAAGAATAGAGGGATGTTAAAATTAGGAAATAGCATTAGAAAACCTAAGAAATTAACTGAAAAGAAACAGAGGTTATAAGATGTTATAGTTATGACCTCACATATGGCATCACTGATGATATGGTCAGTGACATCACTGATGGCATCACTGATAACATCTCAAATGACATCACTGATGACATCACCAATGACCTCATTCAGTAAAGTAAACTTCAATATGCTTCATAAAATACCATTATTTGTTTTTTTATTATTCCAATCAGATATACACATATGTTACCATGTTTAGGGGAGAAGAACATGCACTTTAGCACTGTTTATCAGTGGTAAAGTGCTCAGAGTCCTAAGTAAAACGAAATATACAGCAAAACGTGGAGTTAAGCAGGCAAAAAGTTAAAGGAAGACCACCCTAAGGATGACAGGTCTAAAGAGTACATAATAAAAAATGAACTTATTTAGAATACAGTGTAAGCTGTGAATGCCATTTGCCACACCATTCAACACCAACAAACAACTGTGACGTTCATGATATCAAGTCATTGCTATTTCACTATCCACGTATTGTCTGAAAAGAACAACATTAATACAATCGACCTACATCAAATGCATTGGTTTCACATTTGCTCAGCAAATCTCTACTTAAAAACGTATCACCCATGTTTTAATGTAGCGGAATCACGAGACATACCCATTGTGGAGGTAATAAATATTTTAATAATGATTCGTTCCTGCTTGCAACCACTCTTTAATTCAGTTGACTGCAGCACAGCAGCAGCCAACTGTTGTGTCTCAAACTCCAACCACCAACATTTGTCTAAGTACATGTACCAATGTCCTTGCCCTAGAAATAGCCGTTGTGGCCATCCCTGATCTGCCCTGAACAACGTACAGATACATCACCCCATCTATGATTACAGGAAAGGAGAGATATATGGCACCAAAACGTTGGGCTCTGAGACCTGCCAATTCAGCTTTGACAGAACCTGCTACTGCGAGGGAACGCCATTTTAAAGGGGCTCATATTACCAAAATGCACCAAAACCTCACTAGTGCAGCTGTGCAACAAGAGTATATCCAGTTGCTTGAGGAGCAGAATCACATCCTGCAGCATGAACTTGAAGTCAGGATGCTAAAGGGTAAATTATTGTAGGATGCTAGTGTGTTTACTTCAAAGTAGCTCTCTGTTGCCAACCACTCTCTACTCCCAAGCAACCCCCTGCAGCAATGCAGGGAGGGAGACTCATGAAGACAATCATATTGACATCAACTTTAGCCTCTGAAACCCAACACAGTGTTTCTGCTCTGATGCTCCACTGGCCCAGCTAAGGGGTCATTCTGCTGCTTAACTGATCCTCATTTTGACAAACCTACCACCAAAAGGAAGTGCAACTGCAGTCAGTCTTAGAGCCGACCTATTGGCAATCTACAGGAAATTGTAAACCAACATCTGCAATCTTATTTTTTACATATTGTCACACATCTCACAAGTCATCAAAAGAACAAAATAACAATTAACTAATTATGCATGACATCAGTAGGCAAATCGATTGCATGGCCCTGTTCTTTGACAAACAATAACTATTGCAACTATTATACTAATGAAGTAGTATACTAAGGCCAATAGTGTGATATAATGCACAAGCCCAATATGCCATACAACAGCATGCATGAATACCCATAATAGCTATACACAGGATGGTACACAACACAGTATATTGAAGTAAATCTTTGTTAAATAATACATCTATTACTAAGGTTTTGGTAGTGTTATGCTCCTTTGCACTCAGGTCTGGGAAGTGATGTTTTAAAATGAGGAGGAAGTCTACTTGTGTATGGATGTTGTTGTAATCATTTACATCAAGGCACTATTCCATACAAAGAGCTCTGCAACAGTTGTGTCAGATATATATTACAACACCTCCATAGCTTTAGAATCTTCAAAAGCTTTGGAGACAATATCAATCAATCAAAAGGCATTGCATAGATCTTGAATTCTAGACTCTGTGTATCCAAGGGTCAAATACTCCGCATTTTACATAATTGTGAGGCAGATGTTGTTAGGGTGATTTAGTACCTGCATTGCATGGACTGCAACATGCCATCATCATGATCACATTGACACGAAGTATATAAAAGTATATTAAATGGTATGCTCCATCACATCAGCACATAGAAAAACACACTACACTACATAACTCTCCTGGTACATTAACTGGGAGCAGAAGAACAACAGATATGCATACTAGGGGTGGGTGGACTGCACAGAGGGTCACTCTGTTGAAATTTGCAGAGTTACATGAAACTCAGTGAAATTCTGCGGAATTCCGTGAGCAGGAGGAATCAGCACCTTAGTGCTGTGAGCTTGTTCCGTACTGCGAAATCAGAGCAAATGGCACTAAGCGGTGCACCAAAGGGCACTGCTTCTTTGCTACCGGTAGAGCAGATTTTGTACTAGAGCAGCAGCTTTGTCGACATGAACTGTTGCAATTTCCTGCGACTGCCAGCATTGAGAAAATCTCATTGAATGTCATCCTAGTACCAGAAACTCATGCTAGGGGAGGCCAATTCTCACTTGCGCTCTTCAACATACATTGATGAGCCATGCATGAGAAAAAACTCCACCATGCAGTGCTTGGCAAAATTTTTCCGGAACTCTGCATTACAAGAATAAGATGGAGGGGGCAGAATCCACGAAATCTGCTGGCGGAGCAGAATTTATTGCCTATCGTATACCTTTTGAGTAAAACTGAGTTGTCTATTAAGGCACATAGAAAACATTAATTGAATAGACAGATCCTTTTACTTGGTCTGTTGTTAAACCATTAAACATGTGATGCACCTATATCCTTAAACATGCATATAGCATATTGCAAAAATTAAAGTTAGTGGTCAACACATACAGGGATTGCTGATTATCACACTGTTGCCGTCACATAACGTAAGACATATTCAATATAGCTGGTGTCATATCATACAATTGTTAGCAATATAAAGGTTTCTTACAATTCTAGTGGTTCGTCAAGGGAAGGGACAAGGGGAGGATCACAGATATTTCCACGGTATTCATTCCAAATTGACCAAACTGATATCCACTTCCGGGGACACCCCCGGGCCACATAGACTGTTTTTTCTTGGAGCATGCACCAGTCCATGTCTTTCTTCAATGAGCTTAGCGTTGGAGGTGTTACCGCTCCCCACAGGTGTGCTATATTTCGTTTTGCAATTGCGAGTCCCAGCGTCACCCACAATCTGCCCTTAGCTGTTAGATCTGTGGGTTCCCAAATGTTCAGAAGGCACCTCTTTACCTCTGGTCCCAATTCTACCCCCAAACCACACGCATACAATTATGTACCCGCTTCCAGTAAGATTGCACCAAAGAGCACTCCCATATTATGTGGAAGAAAGTCCCCTTCTGTCCACATAGTCTCCTACAGAGCCCATCCCCACGCCTACCCATCAACACCAGTCTGGTGCCAGATATATAGACTCGATGGAGCACTTTCAGTTGAATCAGTCTCAATTTTGCCAATATTGCTATTTCTTTGGGGGATGAGAGGGCTTCACTCCATCCCTCATTGTCAATCTCGAGTCCGCCTGCCTCCCATTTTCTGTGCAGGGAATCAGTGGGTCTGGGTTGTGATTTGTAAGTTTTTTGTATGTGAGGGAGAAAGCCTTTTCTGGAAGGTGACCATCCAGTAATCTGTCCTCGAGGGGGGAGGACTCCAGAAGCTGCGTTCCGGGTAGAATGTTAGTCTGAAAGGAATGCCTGACCTGCAGATATCGGAAGTGTTCCTTGTGTGCCAAGTCATAAGTGTTTTGAAGCGAGGCGAATGTCACCACCCTGATGGGTCCCCACAAGTCTTTTATTTGAGAGATCCCTATCAGGTCCCAGTTGCGAAACACTTTAGTGCGACTCAGTGTGCCCAGTTTTTCAGACGCCCAGAGCGGAGTAGCTAGCGTAAGTTTATCCGCCCATCTCAATTTACGATTAACTATGTGCCAAAGTTGGACGGAGGGTTTTGTAGGTCCAGTGAGTGGGTATCTGTTGGGTCTAGAATAGATTGCAGCCTCGAAATTCCCTCCCGGGAGGAGCCATTTGTCCATCCTATTGCCAGGATCGTCTCCACCACAGTACGTACCCTGATTTATGGCAGGGAGGTGTGCTGCCGATTAGTATTTCCGGATGTCTGGAAGCGCTATTCCTCCATCATACCACCCCAGTGTGAGTTTCTGGAGGGATATCCGGGCGTTCCAGCCATAAAAGGTCTCTTTGGGTGGCCTCAACGGCTTCAAAATATGTTTGTGGAACTAAATCTTTGAGGGCATATAAAAACCGTGGCAGCACCATCATCTTGAAAAGCGCTGCCCGACCCAGTAGGGACAACAGGAGTCTCTTCCAAATGACAGTATCCATCTTAAACCATTGCAAAGGCGGAAGGAAATTCCTCTCATATCTAGCGGCCTTTTCCTTGGAGATGAAAATTCCCAAATACGTGAACCCTTCAGTAGTCACATTAATCGGGCAATGGCGCGGAATTACTGGGGGGCCCCATGAAGGACGTACAGGAGTGACTTCCCCCAATTAATACTATAGCCTGAATTCTTCCAGAAGCTGGTAAAAACGTCTAAGGCCACACTCAGGCACTTAGACGGGGATGTGAGGTACAGGAGGATATCATCCGCGTAAAGCGAAATTCAGTTCTACCAACCATCAGCCCATTTGAGCCCCCTCAGGGAGAGATCTTGTCTTATCCAGGCCGCCAGTGGTTCCAGGGAGATGACAAAAAGCAAGGGTAAGAGGGGGCATCCCTGCCGCGTTCCTATTTCTAGAGTAAAAACCTCTGAAAAGTTATTGTTCACCACCACCTGGGCTAAGGGCTCAGTATAAAGTAGGCGCAACCACCCGATACAATTAGGACCAAAACCCAGTTTCTTGAGAACCGCTATCATGTATGGCCATTCGAGCCTGTCGAACGCCATTGGGGCGTCCAGCGGGACTACCACCGCGTCTTCTTGGATCGTGTTGCAGCGACCCAAAACTCCGTGAATGTGGCGCAAATTAAACGCAGTATTGCGGTGAAGCAGAAAGCCTGATTGTTCTGGATGGACCAATGTGATGAGCATCGGCTTCATCCTGTTAGCGAGAACCTGCGCAAGGATATTAGGGTCAGCGTTTAACAAGGATATTGGCCTGTAGGAGGAACATAGTTCTCTCGGTTTCCCGTCTTTAGGTATGGCCACAAGTGTAGAGATGGGCTGGTTGCTCTGCATTATACCCCGTTCCTTACAGGCCTCAAACATATGTTTCAGGTGTTGACCCAAGCAGTTGGGTTTGAGCTTATAAAGCTCAATAGGGAGACTGTTGGGCCCGTGAGCCTTTCCAGGCCTAAGTTCATTGATCGCCTTGGCCAGTTCCTACATTGTGAGCGTAGTTCCCAGAGACTCTCGATCGTCATCAGAGAGGGTGGGCAGTTTAATGTCAGCCAGCAGAGCAGCCGAATCCTCCTCCGGAAGATCAGACCCCCTGCTGTACACCTTTTGGAAGTGCGCTGCAAACTCATTGATAATCTCCTGAGGTTCAGTCAGGAGGGTCCCTGAATCGGCCCTAAGCTCAGACACCACCCTCTGAGCCTGCTTCTTTTTGTCTAACCAGGCTATTAATTTGCCAGCTTTGTCCCCTTGGTCATATAATCAGCCATCCCTGTCTCTCGCTAAGGTCTTAGCAGCATCAATAGCCAGAGCTTTGTATTCAGCCGCTTTTAGTTGCATCTGGTGTAGGATTACCGGACTGTCGTCACCCTGAGCCGCCCCCTCTAGAGCGAGAAGATCATTCTCGATATTTATAATCTGTGCCTCCCTTTCCTTGAGATGTCCAGCGATTGTCGAGAGGGCTTCTCCCCTCAGCACCGTCTTAAATGCTTCCCAGAGGACTACAGGGGATTCCACCGTCCCAACATTCTCTTGAAAGTATTGGTCGATCGATAAATTGAGTTTCTTCTTGGTTTCAGCATTACGAAGAAACCAGGCGTTCATAGGCGCCACAAACCCCACCCACTGATCCCCAACAATGAGATGTGCCCATATAGGGGAATGGTCCGAAATACCTCTCGACAAATGTGTGATCTTTCGGATCTGCAGCGGTTTAAGTATATAATCTATCCTTGAGAAAGTGCGGTGTCGGCCTGAAAAGAAAGTATACTGTAGTTGGTTCGGGTGCCGAAAACACCAGAGATCAGTTAGACCGAACGCCTCCAGGAGGTTGGAAAGCCACATGTGCCCAGGCATTAAGCTTCGAGGTGAGTAGCTATCTAAGTCGCCCGATACTACTGCATTGAAGTCCCCGCCTACTAGGAGTTGCCCCTCTAGAAGGGAAAGAAGAAGCCTACCCAGATTGTGATATGACTGAGTCTGGAGACCTGGCGGAATGTAAATCGTCACCAGGTTGAGCCTGCGCCCCTCCCATTTCCCCGAGAACGCTGCAAGGCATCCCATTGGATCCGTATCTGAGTGGTCAATGACAAATGGAAAGTTACGGCGCAATAAGATCCCCACCTCACATGACCCCGAAGTAAAGCCGGCATGAACAGCTAACGTGTACACCCATCTGTTTAACGCGTGGCAGATGTTTCCGATTAGATGGATTTCCTGCAAGAGGACCACAACTGGGAGGTGGGGATCTGGGTTCGAGTCTCGGTAACGACGCTAAAGACCTCCTGTGATTCTGGGCAAATCACTTAATCTCCCCGTGCCTAAAATGAAAGTGTGTCCTCATGTAACGTAACTGGTGCTATGTAAAGCGCTCTGATACCTGATTCGGTTCGGGTCAAGTTTGCGCTATATAAAACTACAAAAAAAAAAGCAAAACACACAAGATGATGGACGGAATGTAGCACAATGGCAAAACATTCACCCCCAGTCACAGATCTGGGTTTAATCCATCGTTATTTTGCTCACCAAGCCACCCCAGTTCAGACATGGCCAGATGAAAACCAGTCTTGACCCTGTGCCTCATGGGAACTGTCCAGCCCGAACTGCCAAGCCATGTCTTGCCTGGACCGGAATCAAGCATCCTAGGACCGGTTTCTGGCTATCAGCCATCTTCAGCCAGGATAGCTTGACTCCAGTGGCTTAGTGAGCACGGGACCCACGTCTGGGCATACCCTTCCCACATAGAGTGAACAGCAAAACACACAAGATGATGGACGGAATGTTGCACAATGGCAAAACATTCACCCCCAGTCACAGATCTGGATTTAATCCATTGTTACTTCGCTCACGAAGCCACCCTAGGTCAGACATGGCCATATGCAAATCAGTCTTGACCCTGTGCCTCATGGGAACAGTCCAGCCCGAACTGCCAAGCCATGTCTTCCCTGGACTGGAATCAAGCATCCTAGGACCGGTTTCTGGCTATCAGCCGTCTTCAGCCAGGATAGCTTGACTCCAGTGGCTTAGTGAGCACGGGACCTACATCTGGGCATAACCTTCCCACATAGGGTGAACAGCAAAACACACAAGATGATGGACGGAATGTTGCACAATGGCAAAACATTCACCCCCAGTCACAGATCTGGGTTTAATCCATCGGTATTTTGAAAAGGTATTTAACAAAGTAAGTAGTAAATTCTTTATTTAGATATAAAACCATATCTTTAAAAGATTACACAAATCACATTATGTACAGTTTTATGAATAAAAAAATGATAAAAGAATAAAATGTAACCATAAGCATGCTAGTTAAAACATTTCAATTTGTAGATTAGCCTTCCCGGTCATAGCAAGTTCTATTAAAGTACATGTTTGATCTTGTCAATCAGCAGTATGGCCTCAGCAATGTCTGTTTTATCTAGGTTGCGATACACGTGCTGAATAAATTTGGACACGTTTATGTTTAAGACAATATTGTCTGGAGACAGAGCAGCGATAATGGCATGCCTACAGGTCCGAACTCCCAGCCTGTTCCATTCTGGCTTAAGCAGACATCTGCGTTGGAAAATAAATAGGGGACAGATGCAGAGCGCATGTAAGATTGTTTCTGTTGCTAACCCGCATCCTCTGCATGTTATGTCTTCTTTCTTACGGCGCCAGGTGGGTAGATTTTGGAGAAAGTGCCAATCTCCCATTCTTAGGGCAATCAGGCAGCGCTTTAGATAAAGTGAAAATGTCGTGGAGAGGTAGGCAGCAGGGGTCAATCGTTTGTAGGAGTTGACTACCGCCCAGGAATGACTACATTTTGTGACGAGAGCTTTGTCTAAAGCCAGAGATTTCAGTCTTACACATTTTTTGATTATATTTTTAAAAACAGTCTGACTGGGGTTAAGAGCCCAAAGATCAGCAACTGACATTTGGTGGATGTAATCATTCAGAAGGCGCCCAAATGTTTCCCCTGGATTAGTCTCGTTGATATCTTTCCAGATTAGGGATTCTAATGTACCTGGATCAGCCTGTCTTAATTTATGACACAGCTTAAGGTAAGTACCCACGTTAGAAACATCATAGTTGATTAATCCCAGCTCTAATCTAATCTGGGCCGGGGAAGCAGTGCTCGGTAAATGAAGTATCTTTCTGTAGATTTTAGTTGTATATTTGTTTAGGGCAGTGTTCATTTTGCCTTTAAAGGTCTCTATGCCATAAGAAAGTGTTGGCCCAATTTTTGCTCTAAGGACTTCTAGTAAAGGGGCAAAGGTTGGGCCTGAGAGTTTATTCGATAGCTTGGCCAAGGATACCACTAGGGCCGTAGTTTTAGCTGCGAGCACACTGCTTTGCTTTGAAAAGCTGCCCCTTCTGTCCAAGTGGACGCCTAAATAATTGTATGATTGGCCAATCGAAAGATTTGTTTTATTATTTGACCAACCACCGCCGCTGTAGTGTTTCTTACCAAATGGGACTATCAGGGTTTTCTCCATGTTAATTTCTAGTTGATTGCCAATCGTATATTAGGATAGTGCAACAAGAAGCCTTTGTAACCCTACTCTAGTGAGGCTAAACAGGGCCAAGTCGTCAGCATTTAAAAGGTTACATAATGCCGCGCCTCCTATTTTGGGGGGATGACTATTTACCCTGTCTAGAGTACTTGACAGGTCGGATATGAATAGGTTAAAGAGAAGAGGGGCCAGCACGCATCCCTGCTTGTATTTAACAAATTGAAGCATTATACTACTTTTAAGCTTGTCTCCCAACCCATTGACGTTCCAGCTAAGAATTTTAAGACTCTTATCCCACTTCGTAGCCATCAGTGGTTGTCAACTTAGCATGCCATTAGGATCTTCTGCAACTTCTGACCAGCATAAATGAACAATCCCTGTTTGACCAGCCCAAACCCCCTCCCCTCCCCCCAACCATACCCAACCACATCACTGAACCTTGAAACTGTTGTCCCCCCACCTTCCCCACCACCCTGCTACCCTGTCACAAAGGTCTCGAACTATCCACATCCCCAACCAGCAGAGTACCTTTCGCCCAACACACCCCAGGAGAGAGAAAAACCTGCCCTGACAAACTACACAGAGGGTAATGCGACGGCCCCAGCTTCAGCCGCTAAGCGCCCTCCCCCTCCAACACAGTAATAAACTAAGCAGGTGCACCCTTGTTCAAGTACTTTCTCCTGGCACCTATACATCGCTCACCCCTTCCACAAAATGCTTGTCCCACTGTTTTCGCGACGGGCTGGGTCTGCCCGCCCGGTAGGAACAAGCAATTTAAGTTAGGACCAGGCATTAGCCCAGGTTCGCGCCCAATGCGGTCCCCAATAGCCCTCTCACCGATCGGTAGGTGCCCCCCTGGGAGGGAGGAGGGATTTTTTCACCCCACAATCATGAACGAATTATATACATTACACAACAGATTGCCTGGGTCCATGCATACAGTCCTTCCATCGATTAGCGTTCACTAGCATCTCTGGGTATCGCCCATGTTAGGGCTAGCGGACCTCGATCTCCAGTAGCGTTGACTCGTTCTGTCCGTATCCGACTTGCCATCCAGAGAGCCCAGTGAAGTGGCATTGGTCTCTCTCCATTCGGCGCCCCCTGATGGAGCGGACAACCGTGACGGTCCTCTATCCAGCCTGTCCTGCACTTCCAACGGCTTGGTAAAGAAAAGGGATTTGCCTCCTGCGATAATTTTGAGCTTAGCCGGAAAAAACATCATATACTTGATTCCCTTACTCCGCAGTGTCGCTTTCACTCCATCGATGGAGCGTCTTTCACGTTGAACTTTGAGCGTAAAATCGGGGAAGAACCGGACAGTCGCATTGTGATATTGTACGTCTCCCATCAGCCTGGCGGCCTACAGGATAGCGTCTCTGTCCCTATAATTGAGAATCCTTGCAATGATTGTCCTCGGCGGCGCTCCTGGTTTGGGCTTGGGGATCAGCGCACGATGCGCCCTCTCGATGGTGAACATGTTGGAGAGACGTTTAAGTTTGAGACAGTTGAGGATCAAGTCCTCCAGAAAAAGATCCATACTGGGTCCCTCCAAACCTTCTGGAACGCCCATCACGTGGATGTTGTTCCGGCGGGCCCTCCCTTCCTGGTCTTCCAGCTTCAGGGCCACCTGACGATGTTGATGTATGAGTTCATTGACCCTCTGTTTGAGTTTCTTTGAAGAGGCCTGGAGTTTCCATATGTCTGTTTCATTGGTCCTGGCATTTTCCGACGTCTTGCCGAGATCCGCACGAATAAGATTCATCTCTATGGACATCTTGTCTATTTTTGTCTCCAGGGTGGTCCCCAAGGTCTGGATTGCAGACATAATGGAGGCCAAGGAGGGCTCAGCAGGCGCGGGATGGTCTCTCGTCGCTCCCTTGGCTTGGGGGGCCACCAATGGGACCGCATACTTATCCAGTTTATTCGCCAACGCTGCTGCTGCGCCCTTCCGCTTCATCGTGGAGTCCCGCACACCCAAACAGCAGCCTGTCTGTCTTCCCCACAGCCTGCTTTGAAATCCCATAAGAGTCAGCAAGTGGTCACAGGAGTCAGCTGCCAGGACGTCTCACCGCTCTTCGTAGCCTCAGGCCTCCGCTCGTTCCTGGCCTCACCGCACCTCAGGCGGTTCTCCGTCTGCACCTCACCAGCCGGGCACAGGGGCCTCCAGTCCCGGTCACAGGTGCACAGCACTGGGTAGCCAGAGCACTTTCCAGACCTTCAACTTCCATTCAATGCCTCCTACGCAATATTTACAGCCACCTGATTGCTGGATTGGTTGTCAGTACCTTCGGCCGCCTCCAGTACTCCCCGCTGCCTCCACTCCTGGGGTGCCTTTACCGCCCGGCCTGTCGTTTCTCCAGGCACCTTTGCTACTCTAGTAGCCCTCCCGGGTTGAGGCTGTCCACTTCTCACACAGGCCAGGGTCAGTGCCGCTTGGATAGGTTTATGCTGCCGTGCAAAGGCGCTTCCTGGGCACCTATCATGTGGTCTTTGTCCTGGCCTCGCAGGGCGTCACTGCTGGTAATGGGCTCCTCCCCTCACGGTAGGCAGGGCCGCGACCGCTCCCGCAGTCCCGACTTAATGACACCTTCGGACCGGTGGATGTCACGAGATCCAGCCTCTATGTGAACACTTTACCACTATATGCCGTCCAGCCACCGTGCCGACAGCCGAGGGAAGTGTCCGTCAATCTATTCACCAATTTCAATGGCCGCCGCCACCTACTTCAGATAGGTCGCCACGCAAGGGCGACCCAGGGCCCCAGCTCCACTGCTGCATAAGCCGCCTTCACCTGATAACCTTTGGGCCGCCGCTCATCTCCCGGCCCCAAACTGTACACCCGCGGGGTTGGCGGGAATGCCGATGTCCTGTCATATGTGCACTCCCTGTCCTCTGTGCAAGCCTCAACGCCGGGTCCCTACGTAGGCGGCGGAGGCGGTCACTTGATTCTCAGCCTCTGAGACCTCGCAGGCGGCCCTGCGTGCCACAGACTCTTCGCGGCGTCAGAGGTGAGTGAGAACTCCCGGATTGCATTCAAAGGTGCCGCTAGGATTCTCGAGGCAGTCCCAGTCTCAAGTGTGTGTCACATGCCGGATTATGGCCGGATTTCAGAGCATTTAAGGCTTGGCTCCGGCGGAGCTCTAAACTAAGCGGCCATCTATGCTGGCGCCTACCCACGTCCCCCTGTCATGAATTTTGGATTTTGCACAAATCATTGAGTAGCCCTGCACAAACAAAAGTACTGGATCCCACCACTGAACACCAACATAGGACAGTGGGTTATTAGTTGAGAGGGTGGAAGTTGCCCTCAAATATTAAACACAATCCTGGTCAGGGTGAACCACAATCGTCGCTAAGAAACTCTGTGCTTAACCCACTGGTCACTTGCCACAAAAGCAGTCTCTAGCGTAAATTAGAGGCAATGCTTAAAGTATTTATGCAGCCCTCAAAGAGTGATAACGGAAAAAGCCCAACCCAAATAGAGTACAATTCAATTAATAAAACTAAAATGACAAAAATCCAATCCGTAGAAATGAAGATAGGAGTTGAAAATAGCACCAAAGCAGCACTCATGGGTGTCTGGTCATTCTGGACTGGGAAAAAGTGACAAGTGCAGGCAGATGGCAATGGAGCATGAGTCAGATACAGTGAACAGGTTTGTTCCACTGAAGACTTACCTTCTCAAGTATGTGTGAGGAGCTGTTATTCTTATTGCCAGGGGCCACGAGGAAGCTGTTGTTGGCGTGAGGAGCAGGTTGGGCAATCGCAGATGGTAAAGCTGTAGTGCATTGAGCCAGTCAGTCCTGGAGCTTCACATTGGCAGTTGCTGCACACTGACAGCATGAAGTGCAGGTCCTGCTGGAGCGTTGCACTAACGGTTGGTGTGGACTGTTGCCATTGGCATGAAAATCACGTCCCACTGGAGCTCACATTGCCAGCCATTGCAAGAGGTGGAGTCTACACTCTAAAATGTCACTTTATGATTGCAAGGAGCCCAAACATTTGTATATTCACCTTCTTTTAAGGAGGAGTGCACTCTGATTATAGAAAAGGGTCCAGGACCTGTAAGGGATGGCACATCCTGGGGATTAGGAATCATGCCAGTAGAGGCCATCAGCAAGGTTAAGGCAAGACCAGGCTAGCCCAGTTGGTGCTAAGTAGCTAGGCAGTAAAAGGGCAGGCTTCTTGAAGCTTGTTGAGTTCCTCAGGCAACTGACTCTTTGAGTCACTGAAGGTGAGCCTGGGCCCAAGACAAGCAGGTACAATTCTTCCTTACTTAGGAAGCAAGGAAGACCTTCTTCTCAATCTTCCACGTGTCAAGGAGAATTCTGATCAGAGGTTCTAAAGTGCCACCTTACCACCTGGTGCCAGCCTTTGTGTGGGGTGATTATCTGCCCTACTTCCTAAATTGGTTCTTGTCAATTCTTTCCCTTCCCCTGGTCCTGGCTCCAAACTGTCTAGGGTGGCAAATGCAAGGACAGGCCTGGTGTCAGTTTCCTTTGTATGTGCTGCAGGCAGGGTCATTTGAAGTGAAATCAGGGTCGGGCACATGTCCTCCCTAGGGATCCTGTCAAGAAGGCCCTCTTCCCTCACACATAGGCCTTGTTTGTCTCAATGTATGCAAGCCATACACAACCTACAACAGGAGAGCCATTCACAGGCATGTGTCCCAGGAAACTAGCAGAAACGTGCATTTGGTTTTGGGAAGAAAAATTGCAACTTTCTAAAAGTTACATATTCAGTATAGTGACATAAAATCCAACTTTACCATTAAAGAAGATTTTAAATAATTACAATTCATTTGAGTGTAAACGGCATTTCTCTATCTAGTCCCTAACTAAAGTTACTTTAGGAGCTTTTCTCTGCAAGAGCATGCAAATCACAAACCCACATTTCCTACTTTTTAAATACCATGCACCCTGCCGTAGGAGCCTTTAGGGCCTTCCTAGAGGTGACTTATAATTATTAAAATGGGAGCTATAGGACTTTCTGATATTTTTGTTTTCCGCCAGCTCGAAATGGGAGTTTTAAACTGCACTAAGGCTGAAATGGACATATTATAAAAGGTTACTGTATTGGATGGCACAGCCTGCTAATAGCATTTAAGTTGTAGGCCCTTGGTACATGTAGGTTGATTACAACTAAAATAAGTAAATTGAATGTACCAACCATGTGTAGGCTATTTTACCATATTTTGAAAAATGATAACAAGCAATTTACAGCAGGTTAAGAGGGGGAAAGTGAGCAGAGTCCTAATGCCAACAAGTTCATCACAAATCAGGCAGTGAAGGCAAACAGATTGTGGAAATACCATGACAATGATATCATGTCATAAACACTGAAAGCAACTTCAAGGGTAACATTGGAATTCCATGGGCTCGATTCACAGAACTAACTTAAGACAAAATTCTAAACTTACTACCATTATGGTAGTCACAGAACGTACTTAGTACTTTTGGTATTCACAGAAGGCACTTACTACTTTTGGTAACCACAGAATGCACTTAATACTTTTGGTATTCACAGAACGCACTTACTACTTTTGGTATTCATAGAATGACTTTATGACTACTAACTTTATGACCCCACTCGGGCCGGAATTCCCGCAATCGGAGCCGTAATTCTGGTCCCAAGCTGGAATATCTGCTCTTGGGTTGGAATCTACGATTCCGGGCCGTGATCTCCGATTTCGGACTGTAATATACGCACTGTAGCTGTTGATCATTTTCCTCAAGGGTAAACACCTGTATGTTAGACCTGGCACCTTGGCGTGAGTCTCCCTTCCACTTTTTGCTGATGTGCCTCAGATGTTTTGTTGGTGTTCGATGCTCAGGGCACTGCGCCACGGCCAATCCGTGCCGCAGTGCAAGTGCTCCCAATGTAAAGTGTATGTATAATTGATTTCCCCGATTGGCCTATTTGGTTTACTAAAACACACGGAAGGTACAGAAGGTCTCAGAAATACAGAGGGAGAGAAAAGAAAATAGCAAATCTCTCTATTGGGACCTAATAGTGTCCTCTTTACCTGCCCAGAATACACAGTTAATCTGGAAACAACCAAGAAAACAAAAACAAGAGAAGATGCACAAGGAGAGGAAAAAGATACCCATCAGCCCACTCATAAGTGGAATCTCGTCATCTGGGTATATGTTGGTAAATGGTGTCCTCTAGGGTCTGCCTTGGAAACAATCCATAGGACTGCCTAGTGATGGACCCAGAACATTTCACCAACAGATGACAGTATATGAGCGGGAGGGGTTAAGGTTGCAGTGCTCAAAGAAAAAGAAGAAGAAAAGGAAAATAATCCAAGTGATTCTAAAAATACCTACGATGATGTCATGAAATACTTTATTAGGGCTGACCATCAAAGTGGTATGGTTAAAAACAGTATGCTGATAGCATGTAAGGAATTGCTACCCACCAATGTTGTTATTCGGTCAACATGTTTCAGCCTCAAGGGCTTTCGTCAGGACCTATGGTGCTACTGCAACACTTACTTAAGTGATGTGAAAGTGGGATCTACATCTGCTTTCCAAACTGAAAAGAGTGTATCTTCTCCTGCATAGACACAATACAAAAGACAGAAACAGAGACATGGACAAATTATGTCAACAAAAAGAAGTGCACAGACTGCAAACTCTCGTTTCTATGGTCTTTATAATATGGCTATGAACACTTGAAAGACACTCACCCTTATTGTGGGGAGAGAAAACCTCACCTCACCTGGCCACTGCTCAGGAAGAAAGGGAGGCCACGCACTGGAAATAAACAGAACACTTAGAAAGTTATAACCAGTGGTAGTAGAAACACAATCTACAGACAAGAAAAACTGGATTCAAAACACATAAATCAGAGACACACATGGTGACACAATGGCCAGACTGGTTTCCTCTTGCATCAGGAAAGTATACCACAAAGCCTCACTGACTGCACTGCTTGCACAAACCTGTAGACCTATAAAGTACAAAGGCCCAGGTAGCCAGCCGCAGTCACTGGGAATAGAGGCGCCTACTCCTGTGCTTTCCACCTAGTACTCAAAGACCAAAGACCAAAGCAATAATGCTATTGACTGTACCACCACCACTGACCTCTCCATCGTTGCCTCGGAGTGAAAAATGAGCCGAGGGGGAGGCGACGACTGATGGTCACACGCGATGTTAAATACACTGCAGTGGACCTGAAAGGAAACTCCTTTGTTTCAAAATTTGATTGGCTCATGTGCAGGCCAATGGGAATCGGCTCACAGGCAGCCAACCGTGACCTACACTGATAAGCCTGCAGTGGACCTGAAAGGAAATTCCTTTGTTTCAAAATTTGATTGGCTCATGTGTAGGCCAATGGGAATCGGCTCACAGGCATTTTGAAAACCAGGCTTTTTTAGGACAGGGCCGAGGTTGGAACAGAGGCAGGCGGAGAGGCCAAAACCAAGTTCAGTGGTCAGACAACCAGGACTCGACAACAACACACAACAAACAAGGGCAATGAGCGAGTCACAAGAGGATGAAGACTTGGTAGTGAACCTAAGTAGTCGAGTGATCACTCCTACTGAACAGGATGTTCTAAACAGAGGCCTAGGGTTTGTCCCGACCAACAGTGGGGAACCCTTTTTGATAAGAGGGGAGATCGAACGATTTTTCAGAACCATCAGGCTGCACTATTTCTTCAAAAACAAAGAAACAGATACCCCGACTGAAGATACAAACACAGGTCTTAAAGTTAGATCCACTTTCATGCCCCTGTTGCAACAAGTACCATCCAAAGTCGGCACTTTTGAGGCTGCAATACTACAAGACCTCAAATCTATGGACTTTTCCAAAGAGGGGAACTACCAGAATATATCAAAAAGAGACAGATCAGCCCTGGACACTCTCTCGAAAGACACGGGGATAGTGATTAAACCAGCGGACAAGGGGGGTGCCATAGTCATTCTCAACACTACTGACTACCGAGCTGAATGCCTGAGACAACTAGGCAATGCACAGTCCTACACCCTCCTTGCTGAAAATCCCACGCCAAGACTAACTAATGAGATCAAACATCTGGTAGAGGAAGCCAGCGCAGAAGGCTGGATTACTCCGAAAGAGGCAATCTTTTTAGTCACCAAGTGTCCCATCACTCCCTACTTTTACATCCTCCCAAAGATTCATAAGCCTGCGAGACCCCCTCCGGGCCGTCTGATCATTTCGGGCATTGGATCTTTGCTCGAACCTCTGTCCTCCTTTGTTGACATCTTTTTAAGTCCCATTGTTAAGACAATGCCGACCTACCTTCAGGACACCAAAGATGTCCTGCGCATTCTACCTGAGGTGACCTTCGACATTAATACTGACATTTTAGCTAGTTTTGATGTCGAATCTTTGTACACTTGTATTCCTCAAATGGATACACTACAAACTGTACAAGAACTTTTAGAGGCTTTCCCTTCTACCTTGACAACTCCCACTCACTTTGTCATGGAATTAGCTCGGATTGCTATGACCGAGAACTTTTTTGCCTTTGAGGATTCCCTGTATTTACAAACCTCGGGGACATCAATGGGCAGCAAATTTGCCCCCAGCCTGGCTAATTTGTATGTCCACCAGTTTGAGACCCACCACGTGTTGAGCACCAACAACCCTCATCATCATCAATTGATGATGTGGAAGCGGTACATCGACGACATTCTTGTCGTCTGGCGTGGCGATGTACCTTCCCTCTTGTTGTTTCAAGAGTGGCTGAATGGTCAGAATGCTTTTTTGAGGTTTACCCTTGAGCATAGTAGAACAGAGCTCCCCTTCTTGGATCTTGTCATCTTTCCAGAAGATGGCCATTTGGCGAGCTCCTTGTATCGGAAACCCATGGCTCGGAACTCCCTGCTGAGATTCGATAGCCATCACCCCCGGTCCCTCCGTGAGAACCTCCCCTTTGGACAGTTCTTGAGGGTCCGGAGGAATTGTTCAAACATTCCAGACTTCCGCCGAAAAGCGAAAGATCTCTCCATGAAGTTGAAAGTGAGACGCTATCCGAATAACCTTGTCCGGACTTCAATGAAACGCGCTGCGAATAACCATCGCGAAGCGCTGCTTGAGCCTCCAGTTGTCAAACCACCACTAGACAGATTGGTGTGCGTGACAACGTACAACACATCATCTTCTAAAATCCAAAAGATGATCAGGAAAAGGTGGCGCATTCTGAACAGCTCCGGTGAGACCATTCCCCTTCCACTCTTTTCTTTTAAAAGAGGGAACAACTTGAGAGACTCTCTTGTGCATACACGACCTCGGCAAGAAGTATGTGAACCCCCGCAAACTCTATGGGGTCTGCCCCCGGTACGAGGACATCATCCCTGCGGGAATTGCTCAGTATGCCCACTGACCAGCAAAACACTTGAAGTGGACATTGGGACCTCGCGACCATGGCAATTGAAACACCACACTAATTGCAACAGTGAGAAAGTGATATACCAGATTACCTGCCCCTGTGGACTAAGGTATATCGGCATGACCGCAAGAAAAATCAAATTGCGCGTGCAGGAACATATGAGCACCATGAGACGCAGAAAACAGGCAACACGGCTCACCACTCACTTCCTTGACAAGAGACATAGTCCAGATGAACTGAGATGGTTGGTTCTAGAACAACCTTACATACCTAGTCACGTCATGGATGTTTCACTTTTCCTATTGAGGAAAGAACAGAAGTGGGTTTTCAAACTTCATAGTGACACAGAAGGATTGAATGATGACATTCCTTGGATGCAGCTGTGATTGCGCAGATTGTTTTTCCGAACACAGAGTCCTTGTGCTAACAGCCTTTGGCATAAGGGTTACCTCCACTGAGCTCTAACACCCTCGCTGGGTAGGGTTCCCCTTCTCATGTTCTATATATATTGAATATATGTAGCCAGTGTCTATATCAGTTTAAGCCCCCGGTACTATCCGACTGGAAGTTGGCAAACGGCTAAATTAGCGCGCGACCTCCAAACATTGCCCTCTAGCAGTATAAATAAATAAACACACCTAGCTCTTCTTATGGCTCTTCTTTGGATAGAATACAACACACCATCTTACTGCCTTACGATTTGACTGGTGTGCATATGCGCGTGAGGTATGTCTCACGGTCGGCCTGTTAATGTGGCTGAGGCTTATCAGTGTTGGTCACGGTTGGCTGCCTGTGAGCCGATTCCCATTGGCCTACACATGAGCCAATCAAATTTTGAAACAAAGGAGTTTCCTTTCAGGTCCACTGCAGGCTTATCAGTGTAGGTCACGTTTGGCTGCCTGTGAGCCGATTCCCATTGGCCTACACATGAGCCAATCAAATTTTGAAACAAAGGAGTTTCCTTTCAGGTCCACTGCAGGCTTATCAGTGTAGGTCACGGTTGGCTGCCTGTGAGCCGATTCCCATTGGCCTACACATGAGCCAATCAAATTTTGAAACAAAGGAGTTTCCTTTCAGGTCCACTGCAGGCTTATCAGTGTAGGTCACAGTTGGCTGCCTGTGAGCCGATTCCCATTGGCCTACACATGAGCCAATCAAATTTTGAAACAAAGAAGTTTCCTTTCAGGTCCACTGCAGGCTTATCAGTGTAGGTCACGGTTGGCTGCCTGTGAGCCGATTCCCATTGGCCTACACATGAGCCAATCAAATTTTGAAACAAAGGAATTTCCTTTCAGGTCCACTGCAGGCTTATCAGTGTAGGTCACGGTTGGCTGCCTGTGAGCCGATTCCCATTGGCCTGCACATGAGCCAATCAAATTTTGAAACAAAGGAGTTTCCTTTCAGGTCCACTGCAGTGTATTTAACATCGCGTGTGACCATCAGTCGTCGCCTCCCCCTCGGCTCAGTTTTCACTCCGAGGCAACGACGGAGAGGTCAGTGGTGGTGGTACAGTCAATAGCATTATTGCTTTGGTCTTTGGTCTTTGAGTACTAGGTGGAAAGCACAGGAGTAGGCGCCTCTATTCCCAGTGACTGCGGCTGGCTACCTGGGCCTTTGTACTTTATAGGTCTACAGGTTTGTGCAAGCAGTGCAGTCAGTAAAGCTTTGTGGTATACTTTCCTGATGCAAGAGGAAACCAGTCTGGCCATTGTGTCACCATGTGTGTCTCTGATTTATGTGTTTTGAATCCAGTTTTTCTTGTCTGTAGATTGTGTTTCTACTACCACTGGTTATAACTTTCTAAGTGTTCTGTTTATTTCCAGTGCGTGGCCTCCCTTTCTTCCTGAGCAGTGGCCAGGTGAGGTGAGGTTTTCTCTCCCCACAATAAGGGTGAGTGTCTTTCAAGTGTTCATAGCCATATTATAAAGACCATAGAAACGAGAGTTTGCAGTCTGTGCACTTCTTTTTGTTGACATAATTTGTCCATGTCTCTGTTTCTGTCTTTTGTATTGTGTCTATGCAGGAGAAGATACACTCTTTTCAGTTTGGAAAGCAGATGTAGATCCCACTTTCACATCACTTAAGTAAGTGTTGCAGTAGCACCATAGGTCCTGACGAAAGCCCTTGAGGCTGAAACATGTTGACCGAATAACAACATTGGTGGGTAGCAATTCCTTACATGCTATCAGCATACTGTTTTTAACCATACCACTTTGATGGTCAGCCCTAATAAAGTATTTCATGACATCATCGTAGGTATTTTTAGAATCACTTGGATTATTTTCCTTTTCTTCTTCTTTTTCTTTGAGCACTGCAACCTTAACCCCTCCCGCTCATATACTGTCATCTGTTGGTGAAATGTTCTGGGTCCATCACTAGGCAGTCCTATGGATTGTTTCCAAGGCAGACCCTAGAGGACACCATTTACCAACATATACCCAGATGACGAGATTCCACTTATGAGTGGGCTGATGGGTATCTTTTTCCTCTCCTTGTGCATCTTCTCTTGTTTTTGTTTTCTTGGTTGTTTCCAGATTAACTGTGTATTCTGGGCAGGTAAAGAGGACACTATTAGGTCCCAATAGAGAGATTTGCTATTTTCTTTTCTCTCCCTCTGTATTTCTGAGACCTTCTGTACCTTCCGTATGTTTTAGTGTCTAGTTGGGGGACTAGGTACCAGTAGGTCTATAATCATTTTTTTCCCCTCAGACCCCCCCTTAACCGTTTATCTCTCTGCTATTTGGTTTACTGTCAGTCCCCAGTAAAGTGCATGAGGAGTGCCGGGGCTTGTAGATACAAATGCCGCTGGTGGGCCTGCAGCGCTGGTTGCGCCACCCACAGAAGCGGCCTCGTAAGATATGACTCGGGTCCGCCATTGCAGACCCCGCGTACAGTCCCGCACTGTCACGCTGACTACGCAAGTGCCCACACTTGCCAGACCCTGAACCTTCCCTAACCTCCATGTCAGTCACCCCTATGGTAGGCCTACGGGCAGGGTGCATTGAAGCGTAAGGTAGGACAAGCCTAGAGTGTGGCATGTTCTCATAGTGAATTACCGCCCTTTTCGTTCTTCACTATGGAAGGGCTACCGGTTCTCTTAGGCCAAGATGAGCTGTCGGAACTATTACACGCTATAGTCCCGGAGGACTCAGGGAACACGGTAGCATGTCGAGTTTAGTATGCCTGAACTCAGAATAATGAAATACTTCCTTTAGTAAGGTTTATTTTAATATCCTGTGTTTGCAAATGCTACTTTTAGAAAGATAGCCTTTGCGCGCCTAACTATTTAGCCCGCCTCTGCCAGGATGTGTATCTGTTGTCTGGGTTTGTGTGAGTGACAGGGCTGGGAGATTCCCGGGGACAGTTGGGACCCCCAGGTGGTGAATAGGGTGCTTACACCAGGATGGGTGGGCGGAGTAGTCCTTGACTCTGAGTAGGGTTGTGCTCCACCACCACAATGCTGGCTCCACCTCCTGCGGAGCGTCTGATGTCTCTGCCCGCACTCTGAAAGAAGACGGCAGCTTCCTGTAAACAGAGTACTCCAAAACCGGGTTGAACTAGGCTCAGGCCCCCTGGCCTGCAAAGACAAAAGAATCGCAGTATAAATATAGGAGCTCCGCTCCTTACAAATCAGATCCAGTTTTGACCACGACGAACCTCTGCCTAACTAGAAGGACCAAGAGAAGCTGAAGGACGGAAACCGGTCTGAATCCTGTAAGACTGGCCTGCAGTGGTGCCTTGATGAGAACGGAGAGGAAAGGACCAGAAAGGACTTTGTAGACTTGTGCCTGAAACGATCTCCAAGGACTTGATCGAGAGCTTGTCCCCTGAACGGAACCCCTGGACCATTGGGTTCTATCTGCTTGTGCCCGTCTGCTGTTGGGCCTTAGTTCCTATTCCCTCGCCGGAGTTGTGACTCGGGTGCCTTCGCCCCCTCCCAGGTCGTGATAGCTCGGAGCCTGGTCGCCCCGCCGTAGAGAGCCCGCTAATTCCTGAGTCGCTCTCCGCTTCAGTGCCGGGCCGCCTGCTCTCCTGTCACCTCGCCGCTAACGGAGCCCGTTGTGCACCTCTCATCTTCTCCCGCCGGAATCTGCACGGAGCGCATCCCATAGGCTCGGACGGTCCGTACGTCGTAACGTACCCGACTGTCTCGCTTTGCCCTCCTGCATACCAAGACCCGTGCCGCACCTCAAGAAAGGCCTCCCCGTACCGTGGTACCGGAAGCCTGGTGTTGCACCCGTCTGCCATAGAACGTGACGCCCCTCACAGATCCACGAGTACGACCCGGCGTGCTAAGAAGTAGTACGTCCCGCAGGCCTGAACGGCGCCTAGCCCCGTGAGCTGCATCGACCCCGGATCGCCACAACCCTCCACAGTCCTGCTCCTCCACCTCGCACCTCGAGGGGGACCTGAGCCGGAGAGATCCTCTGGAGAACCGTTGGCCTCGTTCGGAGTCCGCCCTTACCAGCCGCGCCTGAGACACCTCGGACTTCCACAAGCAAGGTACACGTGAACTCCGTCCCGAGTTCATATCGGATCCAGGGTCCACAACGTTCTTATTTCCCTGTCATCGTACTTTGCTGAACAACGAATATTCAAAGACTAAATCTTGCCTATCATAATCTGGTGGCCTCGAATCGCTAAACGTTATATGGTCTTGTGATAATCCTGCCTGAATCTATCTTTTATATAGAGTATACGTATTTTTGATACAACTACACGACTGGTGTCCATTTGTGGTGGATCAGTGGGTTTACTGTGTGTGATCATAAATGCTTAACTTACTATCGCCCTGAGGATTAGCCTTGTCTGCTCGCGCCACACTACCTAGAGGGTGAGCAGGGGTTATTGGAAGGAGTAGTTCCCTTGCCCTGACGTGGAGCTGAGGGTCCCTGCTTGTCACAAGTGCATACCTGTGCCAACCAGAGACCTCCGGTTCCAACATTGGTACCATCGGTGAGGTTTTCGAAATTTGCATTTATGATTTATATACAGTGAATTACTGATCACCACGTAGTGAGAGCAGACCAAATAACGAGCCACAGATTACGTCCTTGCCGAGAGATCTCCAATCTCTAAACCATGCCTGGTTCACTCCCCGTGAGAGCACCCTCTGTTATCTCTGGAATCGACGAAGTTGACTGGGAAGGGCTTGAGCAGTTGAAGCTTGATCAGTTGAAAGCCCTGTGCGAGAAGTTCCGAGTCTCCCAAGTGGGCTGCAAAACCAGAGCCCAGCGCATCATGGCACTAACAGCTTGGAAGGAGTCGAGAGAGCCAGCAAATCAGGTGGTAGTGGATCCACCAGATAGCCTTATCGAAGTGCCGGGAGGCCTGTCGTCAGAAGAGCTGGCGGACAGGGCCGCAACCAGAGCGCATGAAGTAGAGATGGCCAGATTGAAAGGACAGATGGCAATGGAAGAGAAACGGCTCCAGCTGGAGCATGAGATACGCCTAAAAGAATTGGAGCTGAAAGCAAAGAGCTTGGACGCAGCTCCTGGTGGCAGCACAACGCCAGCCCAGGTAGAGTCAAGGGTCTACGTACCGAAGGATGTGGTGAAGGAGTATTTTAAGGGGGATGACATAGGGCAGTGGTTCCGGGCCTACAAGGTAGCCATGTCCTCCCACTGGGTCCCTGAGAAAGACTGGGGAGCTGGGTTGTGGGGACGGTTCCTGACTGAGGGGCGGGATACCCTGCTAGATCTTCATTCTGAAGAGTCCAACTCCTACCCACACATGAAAGATGCCCTGATGAATCGATTTGGGTTAACTCCTGAAATGTACCGACAGCGGTTTAGGAAGTGTGTGAAGATTCAAGGGGGTACGTATGTGGAGTATGTGACCTTTTTCTGCAGAGCGCTGGATGGTTGGGTGAAGGGCAGTAAAGTAACTGATTTTCAAGGGCTTCTTGATTTAATGGCATGGGAGCACTTGTTGGAAAATTGTTTTCCTGAGTTACGCCAGCACCTGATCGATAGCAAGCTGTCCAACCCGAGGAAGCTTGCATAGGAAGCGGACCGCTGGCTCAGCACCAGGGTCCACAAAGGTCCGGTGGGAGACTCAGCCAAAGGTGGGCAGGGTCCCCAGCAGAAGAGTGGGGAGGACAGGGGAAAACAGAAAGGGTTCCACAAAGGCCCCCAAAGTAATCCCCAAGGGAACCAAGGGAAAGGTTCTCAGCCTCCTCCACCCCCGAAATCAACCGGGGCCCGACAGGTAAACCTGTTCAAAGAGGGCCCATCACCTGTTTCAGGTGTGGCGACCTGGGTCACGTTGCCTCTGACCCTAAGTGTCGCTTGTTCGCAAAACCCGCACCCACTGGTGCTCCACCCCGGCAACTAGCTAATGTTAATTTTGGGGAGGAAGTAGCTGTCCAAATGGGTTGGGATCCCGTTCAGATGACCCTGGTCTCGCTAGGAGACAGTGAGATGGTCCCCGAAAACTACCTGCCCAATAACACTAAGAATTATGCGCAGGTAGTGACCATCAACGGTAAGAAGGCGGAGGCTCTTCGAGATACAGGAGCCAGTGTGACTGCAATGAGGCAGCACCTGGTGTCTCAGGAGCAGGTGGTACCGCAAGCCTACTGTAGGGTTGTCAATGCTGACAATTCTGAGAGCCAATGTCTGATGGCTCAGGTTCCCTTTGAGTGGGGGGGTCTCTGGTACTCTGCAAGTCGCTGTGAGGACCTCCATGCCTGTAGATTGTCTGCTAGGGAACGATTTGGAGAACTCCCCTTGGGAAAAGGTGGAGAAAACGACTCATCTGCGGATGGTGGGTCTACCCGACTGGGCGTGCATGACCACACGGTCCATGGCAGCCGGTAGGGGTGTCGAAGAAATCTTGGAGCCTGAAGGAGAGCCCAAGTAACCGGCCTTAGAGAGAAGGCGTAGGGGGCGCGGACAGCCGGCCCCCGAAGTTCCCACGGCCCAGGAGGAAGCAGATCCCGAGGGGGATGCCCTGGAGCCTACCGGGGAACAGATCGCCGAACTGGGAGACCTGCCTGAGCTGACCAATTGGCATCAGGAAGGGGGTCCCTCCAGGGAGGAATTCTGCGAGGAGCAGAGAGAGTGCCCTTCTCTCGTGGGGATGCGGCAGCAGGCTGCAGACCAGGCCAATGGTGTTCAGTCCAGGAAACACTTGGTCTACTGGGAGAACGATCTCCTGTATTCAGAGCCTAAGGCTGCTGAACCTGGGTCAGCCCGTGTGCTGGTGGTACCCCAGAAGTTCAGAGCCTTCCTACTGGGTTTGGCTCATGATGTGCCGTTGGCAGGACATCTGGGGATGGACAAGACATATGACAGGCTTGTCACCCACTTTCACTGGCCCCAGATGCACAGGAGCTCAGATGCTCACTGTAGGACATGCCCGACTTGCCAAGCCAGTGGTAAGTGTGGAGGGAAGAACAAGGCTCCCCTCCAACCATTCCCCGTCGTCAGTACCCCATTCCAACGAGTGGGAATTGACATTGTGGGGCCTCTGGACCCCAAGACAGCCATGGGCAACCTGGTCTTGGTGGACCATGCCAACCGGTACCCTGAAGCCATCCCTCTGAGGACAGTGACGGCCCCCGTAGTGGGACGAGCGCTGATGGGAATTTTCTCTCGAGTAGGATTCCCTCTAGAGGTGGTGTCTGACAGAGGTACCAAGTTCATATCGAAATATATGAAATCCCTTTGGCAAGAATGTGGTCTAACGTACAAGTTCACCACCCCTTACCATCCCCAAGGAAACAGGTTGGTTGAAAGATTCAACCGAACCTTGAAAGGCATGATCATGGGCCTAGAAGGACCAATGAGGCATAAGTGGGACGTCCTCTTGCCATGCCTACTGTTTGCGTACCGAGAGGTGCCACAGAAGTCGCACGCGTTCAGTCCCTTCGAGCTTCTGTACGGTCACCCGGTCCGAGGACCTCTGAGTCTGGTTCGGGAAGGCTGGGAGCAATCTCCCAGGAAACCTCCCCAGAATGTATATAGCTACATGCTGGCCTTCCGCAACCAGACCAGGCGATTCAGGAAACTTGCTGAGGCAAACCTGGAAGCCAACCAGGAGGAGATGAAGCGGTGGTACGACCAGAATGCCACTGTGGTGGAGCTTCAACCTGGACAAAAGGTGTGGGTCTTGGCCCCAGTGGAGCCCTGTGCACTTCAGGATAAGTGGACAGGTCCATTTGAGGGGTATGTAACGTTTACAATGCAACTTTTACAACGCACTACCATTACAACAAAACTTTTACAACGCAAAAACTATTACAATGCATACATTTACAACGCATGTTTTTACAATGCATATACTTTTACAACACATACCATTACAACGTAAGCATTGGTAAGTATATAATTATAATTAAAATGTTATATGTTTGGTATTTTGGGTAACGGGTATTTTTAGGGTTCAGGGTCAGTTTTGGGTTTTTGGGTAAAGGGGTATTTTAGGGTTCAGGGTCCGTTTTGGGTTTTTGGGTAAAGGGGTATTTTTAGGGTTCAGGGTCAGTTTTGGGTTTTTGGGTAAAGGGGTATTTTTAGGGTTCATGGTCAGTTTGGGGTTTTTGAGTAAAGGGGTATTTTTAGGGTTCAGGGTCAGTTTGGGGTTTTTGGGTAAAGGGGTATTTTTAGGGTTCAGGGTCAGTTTTGGGTTTTTGGGTAAAGGGGTATTTTTAGGGTTCAGGGTCAGTTTTGGGTTTTTGGATAAAGGGGTATTTTTAGGTTTCAGGGTCAGTTTTGGGTTTTTGGGTAAAGGGGTATTTTTAGGGTTCAGTGTCAGTTTTGGGTTTTTGGGTAAAGGGGTATTTTTAGGGTTTAGGGTCAGTTTTGGGTTTTTGGGTAAAGGGGTGTTTTTAGGGTTCAGGGTCAGTTTTGGGTTTTTGGGTAAAGGGGTGTTTTTAGGGTTCAGGGTCAGTTTTGGGTTTTTGGGTAAAGGGGTATTTTTAGGGTTCAGGGTCAGTTTTGGGTTTTTGGGTAAAGGGGTATTTTTAGGGTTTAGGGTCAGTTTTAGGTTTTTGGGTAAAGGGGTATTTTTAGGGTTCAGTGTCAGTTTTGGGTTTTTGGCTAAAAGGGTATTTTTAGGGTTCAGGGTCAGTTTTGGGTTTTGGGGTAAAGGGGTATTTTTAGGGTTCAGGGTCAGTTTGGGGTTTTTGGGTAAAGGGGTATTTTTAGGGTTCAGGGTCAATTTTGTGTTTTTGGGTAAAGGGGTATTTTTAGGGTTCAGGGTCAGTTTTGGGTTTTTGGGGTACAGGGTAAATTTTTTTTTAAATAAATTAATTAAATGAAATTAAATGAAATTAAATTATATTAATTTTACTTATATTACATTAAAAAAATTATTATATACTTACCAATACTTACGTTGTAATGGTATGCGTTGTAAAAGTATATGCGCTGTAAAAAATTGCGTTGCAAATGTATGCGTTGTAATAGTTTTTGCGTTGTAAAAAATTTGTTGTAAAGGTAGGCGTTGTAAAAGTATGTGTTATAACGTCATACATCCCATTTGAGGTTGTGGAGCGCAAGAGTCCTGTCACCTACCTGGTGAACTTGCAAACTCCCAGGAACCCTTTGAGGGTCCAACATGTTAACCGCCTTAAGCCCCACTTGGAGAGGTCCGAACTGGGCATGCTGTTGGCGACCGATGATGGAATGGAGGAGGAGACCGAGCCTCTTCCGGACCTTTTGGTGGCCTCCGAGCGAGACGGGTCAGCGGATGGAGTTAACCTCTCACCCTCCCTGACCCCTGAGCAGCAGAGTGATTGCCGCCAGCTGCTGGGGCAATTCTCTGACTTGTTCTCCCTGGTTCCGGGTGTCACAGATTGGTGCGTCCATGATGTGGACACAGGAGACAGCTTGCCAGTGAAGCACAAGGCTTACCGTGTGACTGACAGGGTACGAGCCTGCATCAAAGAGGAAGTCTCGAAGATGTTTGCTCTTGGGATGAATGAGTCCTCCAGCAGTCCTTGGGCCAGCCCAGTGGTCTTGGTCCCGAAGGCTGCGATGCCGGGAGCCACACCCGAACTACGGTTCTGTGTGGACTATCGAGGACTCAATTCGGTCACGAAGACTGACGCGCACCCCATCCCCAGAGCTGATGAGCTCATCGATCGGTTGGGGGCTGCCCGGTACCTCAGTACGTTTGACTTAACGTTGGTGTACTGGCAGATCGCCTTAACTGACGGGGCCAGAGAGAGGTCAGCGTTTTCAACCCCAGATGGGCACTACCAATTCCCGGTTATGCCCTTTGGGATGAAAAACGCCCCTGCCACCTTCCAGAGGTTGGTCAACCGGGTGGTTGGACTGGACGCGTTCAGTGCCGCCTACCTGGACGACATCGCAGTGTTCAGCAGTACGTGGGAAGAACACTTGCGACACCTGTGGGAAGTGTTGGCGGCTCTGCGCAAGGCAGGCCTCACGATCAAGGCAAGCAAGTGTCAGATCGGGCAGTGTTCGGTGGTGTATTTGGGACACCAAGTTGGGAGCGGCCAGGTGGTGCCCCTTCAACCCAAAATTCAGACCATCCTGGCTTGGGAAGCCCCCAAGACCAAACGGAGGTGAGGGCCTTCCTCGGACTCACCGGGTACTACAGGAGGTTCGTCAAGGTATACGGCACCATCGTTGCCCCCTTGACCGAGCTGACTTCGAAGAAGCAGCCCCGGAAAGTGATCTGGACTGACGCCTGTCAGGTGGCATTCGACACCCTGAAAACGGCCATGTGCACGGCGCCCGTGCTCCTGGCCCCTGATTTCTCCAAAGAGTTCTTAGTGCAGACAGACGCTTCAGAGCATGGGATTGGGGCTGTCCTCTCACAGACAACTGAGGAGGGCTGGGATCACCCTGTGGCCTTCATCAGTCGGAGGTTACTTCCACGGGAACAGAAGTGGAGTGCGATTGAGCGAGAAGCTTTTCTTGTGGTCTGGCCCCTGAAGAACCTAGGACCCTACTTGTTTGGGTCTCACTTCCGAGTTCAGACGGACCACAGGCCCCTCAGATGGTTGATGCAAATGAGGGGTTAGAACCCGAAACTGTTGAGGTGGTCCATTTCTCTACAGAGTATGGACTTTACGGTGGAACACCGCCCTGGCATAGACCACGCCAATGCTGACGGTCTGTCAAGGTTTTTCCGCCTTAGTGATGAGGAACTCCCTGGGCAAGGGTAATTCTCCCCACATTTCAGCTGGAGGGGACACGTGTTAGACCTGGCACCTTGGCGTGAGTCTCCCTTCCACTTTTTGCTGATGTGCCTCAGATGTTTTGCTGGTGTTCAATGCTCAGGGCACTGCGCCACGGCCAATCCGTACCTTAGTGCAAGTGCTCCCAATGTAAAGTGTATGTATAATTGATTTCCCTGATTGGCTTATTTGGTTTACTGTCAGTCCCCAGTAAAGTGCACGAGGAGTGCCGGGGATTGTAGATACAAATGCCGCTGGTGGGCCTGCAGCGCTGGTTGCGCCACCCACAGAAGTGGCCTCGTAAGATATGACTCGGGTACGCCATTGCAGACCCCGCGTACAGTCCCGCACTGTCACGCTGACTACGCAAGTGCCCACACTTGCCAGTCCCTGAACCTTCCCTAATCTCCATGTCAGTCACCCCTATGGTAGGCCTACGGGCAGGGTGCATTAAAGCGTAAGGTAGGACAAGCCTAGAGTGTGGCATGTCCTCATAGTGAATTACCGCCCTTTTCGTTCTTCACTATGGAAGGGCTACCGGTTCTCTTAGGCCAAGATGAGCTGTCGGAACTATTACACGCTATAGTCGCGGCAGACTCAGGAAACACGGTAGCATGTCGAGTTTAGTATGCCTGAACTCAGAATAATAAAATACTTCCTTTAGTAAGGTTTATTTTAATATCCTGTGTTTGCAAATGCTACTTTTAGAAAGATAGCCTTTGCGCGCCAAACTCTTTAGCCCGCCTCTGCCAGGATGTGTATCTGTTGTCTGGGTTTGTGTGAGTGACAGGGCTGGGAGATTCCCGGGGACAGTTGGGACCCCCAGGTGGTGAATAGGGTGCTTACACCAAGATGGGTGGGCGGAGTAGTCCTTGACTCTGAGTAGGGTTGTGCTCCACCACCACAATGCTGGCTCCACCTCCTGCGGAGCGTTTGATGTCTCTGCCCGCACTCTGAAAGAAGACGGCAGCTTCCTGTAAACAGAGTACTCCAAAACCGGGTTGAACTAGGCTCAGGCCCCCTGGCCTGCAAAGACAAAAGAATCGCAGTATAAATATAGGAGCTCCGCTCCTTACAAATCAGATCCAGTTTTGACCACGACGAACCTCTGCCTGACTAGAAGGACCAAGAGAAGCTGAAGGACGGAAACCGGTCTGAATCCTGTAAGACTGGCCTGCAGTGGTGCCTTGCTGAGAACGGAGAGGAAAGGACCAGAAAGCACTTTGTAGACTTGTGCCTGAAACGATCTCCAAGGGCTTGATCGAGAGCTTGCCCCCTGAACGGAACCCCAGGACAATTGGGCTCTATCTGCTTGTGCCCGTCTGCTGTTGGGCCTTAGTTCTTATTCCCTCGCCGGAGTTGTGACTCGGGTGCCTTCGCCCCCTCCCAGGTCGTGATAGCTCGGAGCCTGGTCGCCCCGCCGTAGGGAGCCCGCTCATTCCTGAGTCGCTCTCCGCTTCAGTGCCGGGCCACCCGCTCTCCTGTCACCTCGCCGCTAACGGAGCCCGTTGCGCACCTCTCATCTTCTCCCGCCGGAATCTGCACGGAGCGCATCCCATAGCCTTGGGCGGTCCGTACGTCGTAACGTACCCGACTGTCTCGCTTTGCCCTCCTGCATACCAAGACCCGTGCCGCACCTCAAGAAAGGCCTCCCCGTACCGTGGTACCGGAAGCCTGGTGTTGCACCCATCTGCCATAGAACGTGACGCCCCTCACAGATCCACGAGTACGACCCGGCGTGCTAAGAAGTAGTACGTCCCGCTGTTGAAAGGTAGGGCCGAATTCGACCAAGAACCCTTCAGTATTTGCCCGGCGTTAGCCGCCTCTCATACCATTCGAGATTACCAAACAAAGAGGCAGCCGCTGGAGACAGAAGGCAGGAAACAGGAGTTTATTCCGACGGAGCAGAACACGTAAAATCAGACAACAGGGTATCTTCTCGAGGTGCTCTAAACGCATCCTTGAGGCCTGGCCTCTTATACGCAGGTTTATTGCTTTATTACATGAAACACATTCTTGTCAATACTTGATGTACGGAAAGACATCCTCGGAATCCCCGCCTCACCCCCGTTCCCACACATATTTACAGTAGAGTTCCCACCTCAACCTCAGCATGTGGTGGTTGTCGCGCAGCTGGACATTCTGCTGGGAACGGGAAAAGGGGGCGATCGGTCGGATCTGGAGGTGTGAGGGTATTGATTAACCACCGCTCCTTTGATGTGAGTGGGTGCCTTACGGGTAGGAGGCAATAAACTGCATCTGCCGGGCTAGGTGATGGCCTGGGATCGGGCTGGACAATCGGGCAGGGAAGAAGAGGTTATCAAAGGAGGGCCTGTTCTTTGAATGAGATGAAAGAGCGAGGGGGTTCAGCACGGGATGTGGCTCGGAGACAGGGTCGCGCTAGAGGTGTGCTTATGGTCCAAGCAGGAGAAACCGGGGGCTGCTGGGTGCGCGGGGGAATGCTTGTGAGGCTGGGGTGTGAGGGGGAGAGGTGCGCAAGCTATTGGCAGTGGGCAGAGAGGTCGTGACACAAAAATGGCTGCCACCTACTTTCGCGATGGGGCCTAAAAGGGACAAGATGGCGTGGCTACTGTTTTCATGATTGTCGCTCTACTTTCAACAGTGGCTGTGGTGAACATAAATGAACGCCGCTTATGTATACCGATTTTAGTCATTTTCCACAGTCCCCAGTTTTTATCATGAGTAAGTTCATTTCTGTTCATGTCTGAGGTAAGGACGTACAAACTGACATTTTAGTTATACTAATAAGGGAGGTATGTGGCTGGGCTGTCTATCGAGGTCTTTGGTAGCCCATATGCATTACGGGCAGATGGAAATAATCCTACTATAAATGTTGACAGAATCGTACATAACCACAGGTAGTCAATGCGATAGGTGAGGAGGCAGTGCATATAAAATTACATTAGCTGTGTCATACGTCAGACCTTGGAGACGGGGACATTATTTAGACGATACAGGAAATTCGTTCGAATACAAGCATGATGTCATACAGAAAATGTTCTGGCAGAATAAGGGCTATTATCACTTGAGGTCTGGACTCCATGGGGATCAAAACTAAACAGCATGTTCATGTGCATAACTGGTGTTCTACAATCATCAAGGTATAGAGTTAACGCCTTCTTAGTTATCCTTGTACAATTGAAAAGTGACCGATGTAAGGTTATGAAAACTCAATTGGGTCGTAATCAATATGAAGCGGTTGGGAAAGAAATTCAACTTGACAAGGGACAGTCAAGGGGTGGCAATGTTCAAAAAGGGTTCGTCTGTCCAGTGTCTTTTTACAGCGAGCCATCACTGGTAGGCTCTCATCGTTCTTCCTCTTTCGTTGGCGCTGTTGAGCACCGGCGGTGGAGCTACGCGTCCGGCTCAACTTCAGATCTCGCGTTGCAGGGTGTGGCCATTCTTTGCTCTTGGACCACAGTCCTGTGTTTGTCCTCAGAGTCAAGTTTCAAAAATTCCATATGGAAAAAGGGGGGGTTATGGGGGCGTGCTTTGGGAGGCCGAGGGAAGAGAGGGTGGAGTGGGATCAGATCTGAAACGGACCAAGGAGGGCAGAAATTTCAAGCAAGCGGGCCAATCAATCGGGCACAATGGGCTGGGACTTTCGACACGAGTTCATCAACATGCAGGGGCTTCTGGGTGGCCCTTCTTTCCTTCACTTTCCACGCTGAGAACGGTGCCTTGTCCCGCAACTCTTTGCTTTGCGGCTCCCCCTAGGTCGAGGTCATAGATGTTCCCCGATCTGCAGCCAGGCTGTGCGTCACATCTGGCCTCTCTCCTCCCGACGACTGCACGTTATCCTTGAATGTGTATAAAAAAACAATTTTTAGAGAATTGGCAGGGGAAGATGTTTACACACTTTAATTTCTCTCCCAACCCCAAGTAGTTGGGGAAACATTCATTGGTCACGATAGGGTGGATGCTTAGTAAACCTTACATCGGTGTATGTTGTTAACTCATGCACCATCGCTGTAGTGCAGGTTGGCAAGCATTTTTTATTTTCAAACAACACGTCTGTCTGGTGTTTTACTCTTGTTATAGTTGCGAACGTGGCAAGAAGTCTGATATCTAAAAATTACATAGTTTATCGAATTCAAACCGGCTCCTTCAGTAGAGGCTGGCGTTTGTCTACAACAAATCCTGTTGAGCTATATGTTTCTTCAAGGGCTGCTAATTTATAAAAAATTGTGAAATGCTGTTATCATGGGACTATAGCTACAGTCTTTAAGATTTTTCTGGGACGGCTGGTACAGAACTAGGACCATTCTGGAGGAACGGGGACGTATCGGACATTCTATTTTTGTACAATGGGCAGAGGTAATCCGAACGATGAGGGTGGTGTTACCAAAGTACTTAAGAAAAAAACCACTGACATATAGTTCCCTTTTTAAGGGTCAGATTAGGGGACATCAGTCGTCTCACCTGTCCTTTCTTTCTCGGCCAATTAAGTTTCATCATTTTACAGAAAGGAGAGGCAGTACTATGGCAAAAATACGATCATTTTGTTCCTGTCAATTTGTTCAAACACTGTCGTGTCTAAGAGCCAATTATTCCCGTACCGGCGAGGTACAGTGTCGTCATTTATTCAAAAGGGAGCGAGGGAGCCCTCAGAGGGAGAGAGCGTTGTGCGTACCAAATAGGCTATTAGTACACGTACAACATAAAAAGGGGAGAGAGAGGGAGAGACGTGTACAATAATAGGCTATTCGGTGCACACACATATAGATCAGTACGGGTCAGTTTCACGTAAAAAAGAACACAAGCTGAGGGAAAACATAAATTCATAGTTTACGTAAACACAAATACCAGATAGGGTGCGACAGTACATACATCAAGTACGAAAACTTAAGATAAAACAGAGGGCTATTTTTTGGCGAAAGAGCCTTTTCATGCGTGTTGCATATTCTCAGTACTCCATTTAATTCATTCGGGGGTCGAGCTCTTCGTTCTCCTTCCTTCCTAATAGCAGACAATTTCTGTTGGTAACCTCGCTTCAATAAATACTTACTCCTTTTAATTGGTCGGACACTGGTCCAGTCGTGCTTATACTCACGGTGGGGCCTTCCAACATCTAACAAATGTCGATCCGAGTTGAGGTAAAGGAGGGGTGTCTGTCGGATGTGCGATGGTGCAATTCTGACTTTTCTATGAGGATGGAAGAAGAGGGGGTGAATCTAAAACATGACAATATCCCTAATTTCTGGGCTGAGTTTTTTTTTTTTTAGATGAATCCCAACCCGGGGTATCCTTAACTTTTCTCATCTAGCCTGCACATTAAGTTGACTCACTGGTGCGCGTCATTTAGGGCGTTCATTTGGGATATCGGTTGGGGTCCGAGGTACTATAATAACCCTTCAAGTTTCTGGCGTAGGTCATTCTCCCATTCACTAGCTCCAGAGAGGGAGAGAGAGTCGTTCCTAGGTAGGGTAAGTGCTATACTCTTTCTCGTCCTTCACATGTAGGTACCATGTTCGGGCTTGTTTTTCTTATTCCATTAACCGCTCGATCCATACCTCAGTCATACAAAAAGAAGCATTCGTTCTTCAACCCAGACGTGCGCCACACATGAGCATTCATACAACACAAATCGGGGCCCACGCGTGCATTCATACCATACAATTCTTCTTCTTTCTGCGCGTAACACAGTGCATTCTAGGTCTTCTCCATACTCCAGCTGAAATTCCGATATTAACCTGCAGAGAAAGAAAGGGGGGGGGGGGTGACAGCGTACAAAGCACATCAGCGCGCAAAGACACGAAAATGTTTTTACCTACCATGTGCCTAACTTATCTTCTGTGGGAAGCAGTACCTTGCATCTCGGCATTGCAGCCCAGAGGGACTGGTCTATCGTCCCATTCATAGATATATCTAAATATCCGAGCCTTTTACCTATTGCTTATGCTGCAGGAATGCCAAAATACGACAGATCTTGACTATTCTTTTCGCATTGTTCGTATGTACCATGCCTTTCTAATTTTTCATAACCAAAATTGCTTCATTTTATTTGTAAAAACTCAAACGAGACAAATTGTTGCAGGATCAATGAAGGTTGATTTTATAATTGAAAGTAAAACAAGATCAGTTACAATAAAATCGTTTATACGCATACCATGGGCGAGCATTATGAGTAGCATTACTTCGAAAATACAATAATCAATAGTGAATAAGAACTAATATCAGCAGGGTTGTCCGCATGCCCAGTCAGTACCCTTCCCCGCCCGCCACGTGCTCAAGGACCGTATACATATCCCATAATATCAAGGCTACGCAGCTAAAACGTCATAAGGAGTTGCAAGTCTCGCCCATACTGGCGCCATTTTGGGGCGTGGCCGGGTGGGTCCAGAGTATAGTTCAAATGCCTCCGACAACTAGCGGCCGGACCAGAATCCCTTTCGGTAGTCCAAAAAGTTTGTTAGCGCCAACAGAGAGGACAAGTGGCGTGGACTGCGGCTTAAAGGCGAGGAAGGCAAAATCTTCCCTACCGGGTCCCGCTGAGGTCCCACCGGAGCTGATCGAGTTTGGCAGTACAAAGGCCGGTGTCAGCACGAGAGCACCGCCATCTTGTGACAATGTTGTGGCCACTCCGGAGAGCGCGACAGCAGGTGTATCCCTCCACCGACACGTTGAATCAGTCTTTCCTAAGATACCAGATGTGGATAAGGTGGCGGTCGCCCGGGGCAGTGGCATATCCATGGGGGATAGTCGAGCAACAGTGGCAGTGGCCCCCACCGGAAGTCTGCGGGAGCCGAGGGCCAGTGACTTTCGAAGAATTTTTTTAAACTGAGAGGACGTCTTCAAGAGTGGGGCTCATGCCCGAGCAGGCAAGCATCCGAGTTCCAAGGCAGCCCAGCGCCACTCCAATGGACCAGGCCCAAATCCGGGGTGTCAGCCGCCATTTTGGTAGTTCCGTGGCAGCCGCCTGTCGCTGCACCGCGGGAGCGGGTGCAATTCAGTTGGATGGTGGATGAGACACTGTTCCGCCAGAGCGGGCGCAACTCAGCTGGCCGAGCAAGGCACTGTGCCGCAAGAGCAGGCGCAACTCAGTTGGCCGCGTGAGGCACTGTGCCGCAAGAGCGGGCGCAACTCAGCTGGCCGAGTGACGTGCTGGGGTGTAGCTGAGGCACCTCCACCTGGGGAGGTGGGGGAGGCTCGTTCGTGCCGCCTCTCCCTCCCGGCGCACCCCACGCCGTCCGGATGCCACCTCAGGGCGGACGAATGGGAAGGCCCGCACAACGACATCGTGGGCGTGGTGCTTCCGGGCCATCCACCCGATGACCTCTTCGGCCGATGGCTGCCAGCAAGGTCTTGGCGCGTTGGGCAGCCTCCGGCCTATTCGCTCAACGGGCCGCTACCGACGCTACCTCGCCGGCTGATGGCTTTTGTAGACTTTTTATAGCCCAAAGCCTACTAAGAAGTAGCTCAAAGTAGCCCAACATTGAAGGCGGGACAGGAACAGCGTTAAGCAGACGGCGAATGCGTTGGGTTTGTTGTTGCAGCCGGCTGCCATGTAAATAGTTGTTTAAATAAAAGTTTTAAATAGTTGTTTATTAAAAAGTTTTAAATAGTTGTTTAATAAAAAGTTTTAACATGTTACGTTGCTGGAGTGTTGTATATATTTATAATGCTTGCATAGGGTTTGTCGTTATTTGGGCGGGGTGGGCGGTGGAGCCGAGCTGTCTTGCAGCCATCATGGCGTCGAGCTCGATTCTTCACATTCGTTTCATATTTCTCATGAGGGGTTGTTCCTAATGTTTCTATTTTAGCGAGGTCAGAAAAGAGATCCCATCAGTGGCCTACTGATTTTACTCGATTTCTTTTGGTTTTCCTAACGATTTTTATGTTTTTGTTTGCTAGCACGATACAGCGGCTAACCCGCAATTTTTTATGTATATAGTTATGTCCTTTTTATTAGGGGCGTCCTCCGGCGGAGCCGGATGATCTACCTCTAATAAACGGTCCGGGCTGAACCACCTACCAACAAACGGGGCAAAGATAGGCATGACGGGTTACAAAGGGGACAAAAGTCTGCACTACCTATCCTTCACTATCCGCAAAGACTAAACAGAGTATTGCGACCCTGTGCTTATTTTTTAATAGAGAATAACCCAAAGAGAACCAATTCCGAACGATCAATGTTCGGTCAAACAATCAATCAAATGAGGGATAAAAATAGGCACAACGGATTACAACGGGGGCAAAAGCCTGCGTTACCTATCCTTCACTATTCACAAGGACTAAACAGAGTATTGCGACTCTGTGCTTTTTTGTAAATAGAGAATGATCCAAAGAGAACCAATTCCAAAACAGTAAATGCTTGGATAACAATCAATCAAATGGAGAGGGAAGTAGGCACGACGGGTTACAACGGGGGCAAAAGCCTGCGTTACCTACCCTTCTCTATCTGCAAAGACTAAACAGAGTATGGCGACTTCGTGCTTGTTTGCAAATAGGGAATCTCTCAGAAACAATCAAATGAGTAATACTAGTATTTTCAAACAATCAACAATCAATTCGCACTTCGTCGTGTTTACACGACCTTACCCGGACCGCATGGACAGTTTCTCGTCTTCCGCTTCCAGCGCCTGATCGTCCTCTATTCTCTGTAATTGCTGTGGCACTCCTGATGGTTCCCAGTCAGGACCGTAGATCACTCGAGAGAGGTCTGCTCGGAACCGGTGAAGTTCGGGTGATCGGCTGCCAGACGAGGGTCTATCGGGCAGGTGCACTTCCCGATCGTTGCAGTCATTCACTCTGTCGTTGGGACCTCTCTCACTGGATCCACGTGTCGCTGATGGGCCCCACGTTTGGGACACCAATTGTTGAAAGGTAGGGCCGAATTCGACCAAGAACCCTTCAGTATTTGCCCGGCGTTAGCCGCCTCTCATACCATTCGAGATTACCAAACAAAGAGGCAGGCGCTGGAGACAGAAGGCAGGAAACAGGAGTTTATTCCGACGGAGCAGAACACGTCAAATCAGACAACAGGGTATCTTCTCGAGGTGCTCTAAACGCATCCTTGAGGCCTGGCCTCTTATACACAGGTTTATTGCTTTATTACATGAAACACATTCTTGTCAATACTTGATGTACGGAAAGACATCCTCGGAATCCCCGCCTCACCCCGTTCCCACACATATTTACAGTAGAGTTCCCACCTCAACCTCAGCATGTTGTGTTTGTCGCGCAGCTGGACATTCTGCTGGGAACGGGAAAAGGGGGCGATCGGTCGGATCTGGAGGTGTGAGGGTATTGATTAACCACCGCTCCTTTGATGTGAGGCGGGGCCTTACGGTAGGAGACAATAAACTGCATCTGCCGGGCTAGGTGATGGCCTGGGATCGGGCTGGACAATCGGGCAGGGAAGAAGAGGTTATCAAAGGAGGGCCTGTTCTTTGAATGAGATGAAAGAGCGAGGGGGTTCAGCACGGGATGTGGCTCGGAGACAGGGTCGCGCTAGAGGTGTGCTTATGGTCCAAGCAGGAGAAACCGGGGGCTGCCGGGGCGCGGGGGAATGCTTGCGAGGCCGGGGTGTGAGGGGGAGAGGCACGCAAGATATTGGCAGTGGGCAGAGAGGTCGTGACACAAAAATGGCTGCCACCTACTTTCGCGATGGGGCCTAAAAGGGACAAGATGGCGTGGCTACTGTTTTCATGATTGTCGCTCTACTTTCAACAGTGGCTGTGGTGAACATAAATGAACGCCGCTTATGTATACCGATTTTAGTCCTTTTCCACACCGCAGGCCTGAACGGCACCTCGCCCCGTGAGCTGCATCGACCCCGGATCGCCACAACCCTCCACAGTCCTGCTCCTCCACCTCGCACCACGAGGCGGACCTGAGCGGGAGAGATCCTCTGGAGAACCGTTGGCCTTGTTCGGAGTCCGCCCTCACTATCCGCGCCTGAAACGCCTCGGACTTCCACAAGCAAGGTACACGTGAACTCCGTCCCGAGTTCATATCGGATCCAGGGTCCGCAACGTTCTTATTTCCCTGTCATCGTACCTTGCTGAACAACGAATATTCAAAGACTACATCTTGCCTATCATAATCTGGTGGCCTCGAATCGCTAAACGTTATATAGTCTTGTGATAATCCTGCCTGAATCTATCTTTTATATAAAGTATACGTATTTTTGATACAACTACACGACTGGTGTCCATTTGTGGTGGGTCAGTGGGTTTACTGTGTGTGATCATAAGTGCTTAACTTACTATCGCCCTGAGGATTAGCCTTGTCTGCTCGTGCCACACTACCTAGAGGGTGAGCAGGGGTTATTCGAAGGAGTAGTTCATTTGCCCTGACCTGGAGCTGAGGGTCCCTGCTTGTCACAAGTGCATACCTGTGCCAACCAGAGACCTCCGGTTTCAACACTGTACACGTGCCTTCCATGCCCCACCATGCATCAGCTGACACTCTGCAGCCAATCCCAGCCCTGCAGCATGTATGAATACAGAGAAGGCACACACAAACCCTTTCAAAATGTCGCTGAATCTGTGTTGCTCTGCCCCTTGCCATGCGGCAAAACTACTTTAGGAGGAGGAGGAGGAGGAGGAAGAGGAGAGCAGAGAGGATCTTCAGACAGAGGATCAACCTATTTGGAATGTCCAGCCAAAAATGTCAGGGCCAGGTACCGTTTCTCTCCAGAAGTCATCTTGGAGATGGTATGTGAGTGGGAGCAGGAACTTGACACTGTGACCTGCTGGTCCCATGCCATACCAGCATATCTGAAGATCCTATCTGCTCTCCATTCCTTTGCCACTGGGTCATTCCAAAGGGTATCCAGTGACCATGTGGGCATTTCTCAGGCAAGCCAGTCACGGTGCCTGCATCATGTACTGAGAGCTCACAACCACATACAAATGCCCCATACACTGGCCAGGAGACAAAGGGTAGCACAAAATTTCTATCTAATTGCTCTCTTCCCACGTGTGCTGGGTGCAATGGATTGTACCCATGTGGCCCTTCAGCCACCCTGGTGTATTGCACACATCTTCTGCAACAGAGCAGACACTGATGGTATTCCATCAATGTGCAATTTGTCTGTGATGCCAGTGGGAGATTCATTGATGTGCATGCTTCGTATTCCGCATGTCACCTCTTGCCCGGCAGATGGCTGCAGGAGAATTTGGCAACATGTGGTTACTGGGTAAGTGCCAAGAACTAAAAATGAGGGATATGTGTTATTGAAATGTCTGAATGCCACCTAACATTAACCATTGTACAATAAGAATCATAAAGCCATATACAGGGTCTCAACAGACACTGCATGTACTAAAGTATAGATCATGTCCTATGCAAATCAAAGAGGGAAATGTAACCAACTGCCCTTTCTTCCCTCCTTAGGTGACGCTGGGTTTGCACTCTCCCCACAACTCCTCACCCCTTACAGACGTGCAAACACTGTACCTCAGCATAGGTACAATAGGGCACACATACCGTCTAGAGCCATCACAGAGCACACTTTTGGTCTGTTGAAGTCGTGATTCAGATGTCTTGACTGTACAGGGGGTGTGCTGCTGTACTCCCCTGAAGTCATGTGCAAGATCATATTAGCCTGTTGTGTTTTGCACAACATTGCTTTAACGCATGGCTTACACATACCTCTGGAACCTCGACTGGCTCTGTATCTGAGAAACCGGGCCATTGCACATAACCAAGGTCAGGGTATGCAAGTCCGTAATCAGCTCGTTGCCACGTTTTTCACATGAGCAACCTGTAGTGTCATGGACAAAATGTGGTTTGCAGTCTGTTGTCAATGATGAAACTTGGATATAGACTACTGTGTCAATAAATTACATCCTGAGACTACTTTGCAAGCCACCCTAACTGCATGTACATCACAGCTGTTGACAGTAGTGAGGTTCCGTGACGATTTTACTCGTGTTTGTAACATTGTCGTAAATACATAATTTTGGTATCAGTGAACCGCAAATGATCCATTTAGTATATCCTGGTGTTTTCGCTATGCTACGAGCAAGAGCACTCCAGTTACAAACACATTTCTGTTCTACCCGTGGCATCCATCTTAGAACACGGAAGCCATTTTGTATTCCTTGCCCTCACATAGTCAATGGACACGCAATGACCTCTTTTTCATTAAAGGACACGTAGGCTTTAACCGGCGATTCACCTTGCTAGTGACACGTGCACCTTAGGCCAGCAACGCTGTAGCAGCATGACTCGGCAAGAACTGCCTCCCCAGTCTGAGGCCAGTCCTGCTATACTGGTTCTTGTGTTCGTTGGCCTGATCATGATTAGGCGGCCGAAGCTGGTAACCGTGCCCATTTACGACCCACAAACATTTCTTATCCTGTCTTTCTATCTTCTGCACCTGGCTCTGCTCCTTTCCTTCTGGGCCTTTATTAGGGGGAGGTAACGAAATTTACGATGAGGCGGTCCGGGTCTTGAATGAAGAATTGACATGGGATTATGATGGACTAGTGGGAACCCCTCATTTGTAATGTTTTGACATCAGATACTGTTGACGATCCCTGTGCAACGCCAAATATTTATTGTTTAAGACACGAATGTTTAGAACTGTGGTAACATGTAAAGAATTTGCCTGAAGCCCAATATTTAGTATATAAGGAGCAACCCTCTTTGTACAAATCGAACAGGCTCCTAGATACTGCCCATGTGTAGTTTCTGTGACTTCTGTGTCCCTGCAGTAATAAACCTTTGGTCTTTGACGCCACCATCGAGAAGCCCGTGTTTCTGTTTGTTTGTGCACCGAGACAGGTGGAACTCCGGGGTCTTCGGGTGTTATCCCTGACACCTCTGGACGGAACCAAAAAGTCCAGAACTCCAATTTTGCGCCCAACGTGGGGCGACGTCATTCGGTACCGGTCCAAAAGCCTGAAGAGTTCGAGGAGCTTTGTGTGAAGATTTCAGAGGGAGGCGCCCCACTTCATCGATCCCGGCATATCGCAAAAGTGGCCCCGACGTTCTCTTCCACAAGAGTTCCCGTTCAGACGGCTGCAGTGGTCCGTTGCCTTGACCGTCGCCCTGTCTTGGACCCGAGGTGCAGTCCTCAGTACGGCGAAACGTGACGGGTTTCTCCTTGGTGACGTCTTCAGTGCCTCAGTTAAGTATTCAGTGGTTGCTAGTTGGTTATTCTGTAAGGGTTGCTCCTATTTGGATAATCCTTTTAGTTCTCAGTTCAGTTCAGTTCTGTAAGGTTATCACTGGTTATTCTGGTTACGATAATCATTCTGTTCAGTTCAGGTATCGATACATTTGTCAGTTCTGGTAGGCCTAAGTTCTTGGTTCGAGTGCGCATCTTTTCTGTTTGTGTCTTGTTTGTTTTGTGTTCCGGATTATAAAATGGTAAGTCGGAAAAATTGTATGTTGTCTTGTTTTAGTTGCAACAGTGATTCCCGGTTGGAGGACTCGTGTTTGGTTCCTCCGATTGGAACTCCCCTTTATGATCTATATTGCAAATTTGGTGTGGGCCCTATCTCTTATAATGAGGTATGGATCCGCTACACAGAGAAAGATGGTGTCCTTAGTTGGCCACTACATGGTAGTTTTGAACCTGAAGTTCTCGATAATCTAGAAAGAAGGTTGTTTAAGAAGAAAGCCCGGCCGGCAATGTTTGATTCTTTCCGTTATTGGCGAAAAGAATCTAAACAGAGAGAAATTAAAAAGTTGAAGAAAGAACAGAAAGAGCAAGAGTTGACTCTAGAACAGTCTGCTAAACAGCTGCAACTCAACGAGTCTGAGAAAGCGATGGAGGTGGCCGATAGAGAGCGTAATTTAGCGATAGACAAGTGCTATCCTGCTTTGCCATCGAGTACGGCTAAGATAGTAGAGGACCCTGAAAAGGATCCCCTGTTGTCTTACTTGTTACGATCACCCCCACCGTATGCACAGGGTGCTACGGCTCCACCTATACCGAATGTTCAATTACCGGTTGCTGGACAACCTGGTGTCCCTGTTCCCGCTCCCCTGAATCAAGTTCCTGTACCTCCTGTGGTCAATATTAATGTTCCTTCGACAACCCCTCGTCTAGGGTTGCCGGCTTCTTTACCTATGCCTGTGTCGCTCACACCTGCTACTCCGGGGCAAGCTATTTTTCCTGCTACTCCTGCTGTTCCTGATCTATCTGTTCCAACTGCTACTCTATTCACTGCCTCTGTTAATATTATGACTCCGCTTTCTGTTCGTCGAAGAATCACTGATTCTGTCTCTAATATTCTATCTCCCTTCTATAAAACTCTGATTAAGACTCCTACCTCTGACTCTGTGCAGAGACGTAGTCAGCTTCCCAGTACTGAAGAAAGAGGAATATTAGATTCCACTGCTCTTAGATGGGTTTCGAAAGTTGGGAGATATAATGTACAAAATGTATTAGATACATTTATGCAATGGAACGAACCGACACAACGATATGTGTTCGATGAAATGTGTTTCCTTCTACGTGAGGAATTGGAAGAGGATGACCCTGAATCAAATCTAGGAGAATTAATTAATGTTCAGAAAGAGTTTGCTGCAGGTATGATAGTTGGACAAAATATAAAAGAAGCGATGGAACTGATTTTAAGTTATAGGAATGACTCATCCCTTCGTTCACCGAGAGAATTAGAGAAACGTAGTACGAAACGAAATCGTCAGTATCCAATGAGAGAGGTTCCACCAATTTGGCGTGAAGCTGTGCAAGCTAATGCAAACCTTGGTATTGCAGCCGCTCCGGCCCAATTCCAGAGAGTCTGGATACATATTCCATGGGAGCGAGCTGAAGTATTAGCAGTGAAACAGGCCTTGCCAGATCCGCGTAAAAATCCTGCAGGGTACTACAAAGAGTTGGCTCAAACAGTTGACGCTTGTGTATTGAATCTTGCTGACATAGATCTGCTATTTGGTAATGTAGTACCGCAACCAATTTGGGCTAAAATTCGTAAAGAGAATCATCCAGTTGCCCTAGGTGGTGACTGGGCAGCTATAATTGCAGCGGATGGTCAACAAATAGGTGGTTCCAAACCTGAACCTTTAATTGCTAATTTGCCTGGTAGAATAATCGATTTAATGAAAATCTTGATGCCAGCATTGCGCGTTAACTGGGACAAATTGTCCGCGTGCAAACAAAAGAAAGACGAAAGCGTCTCCGACTTTTTCACAAGATTCGAAGAGACTTTCGTGGATCATAGTGGCCAGGATATGAGCACAGAAGGAGGCCAGAGATTATTTGTTGATAAATTTGTGCACAATCTGTTGCCAGAACTTAGCGGTAAATTAAAGAATTCTGAAAGTGCGTGGGCTGTCTCTACGACTGCGCAAATACTTGCGACTGCTCAGTACTATGAAAATAGGGATAAAGAAGAGAAGGAAAAATCAGATAAAAAGACGAAAGATTTAAAAACTAAAGTACTTTTACAGCAAGCTTATCCGCCTCGCATGAATCAGACGAATATGCAGCAAGGGTCATATCAAAGAACGGATTATAATTTTCAAAGGCCACAATACCAATGGAATCAATGTGCTTATTGCAAAAAGGAAGGTCATTACAAAAGTGAATGTCCAGTTCGAACGCAAAATAATGCTGCGGCAGCTCAGGGAGGTCGTGGTAGTTCTATGCAAAACTCTAGAGGTCGAGGACGAGGTGCTATGCCTCCGCAGACGAGTGATCGCCCCTCTAATTATTTCGATCAGCGAAATGGACAATCTGCCCAACAGAATAGGTCTCCACAGTATCATGTCGAAAACTATTATGAAGCTAGTGAGGAAGTTCAGCAAAGTGAGTACTAGGACAGCCATGGACAAAGAGAGGGAGTAGTATCAGTTCCAGTAGATCAGAGTGGGCCTTATGTCGCAGTAGCAACATCAGGTATAGTCGAACAGTTTCTGTTGGATACTGGTGCAGCAAAAAGTTCTATCATACATGCGAAACTCCCTGGCGCACCTTTGTCTGGCTCAACAAACGTTTCTGTAGGTTTTTCGGGCGCCCCTGTTCACAACCCTGTTTCTGGTCCTTTGTCTATTTCTGTTGGACCACGTCAATTGAAAGCACCCCTGATTTTGACGACAGGTTGTAACGAAAATCTGCTTGGTTTAGACTTGTTAAAACGCCTGTACGCGACATTGTACTGTTCTCCAGCAGGAGTACAGCTTACGTTGGGTAAAAGAATAATCTCTCCGATGTACTTGTCGATGGATGCACTCCCACCAGAGCTGCGTTCCCTCCCTGATACTCTTTGGGCGACTGGCCCTAATGATGTAGGTCTATTGGAAATTCCACCCTATGTAGTAACTTTGAAAGCAAATGTCAAACTTCCACGAATTCCACAATACAGAATCTCTAATGAAGGCGAGCGTGCGCTCCTACTGATAGTACAAGACCTGATCAAGAAAGACGTTATAGAAGAGACTAGAGGAAATGTCTGTAATAGTCCTGTACTGCCTATTTTGAAACGAACTGACCCTACAAAGCCTCCAGTATATAGGTTCGTAATTGATCTCAGAGAGGTTAATAAAATTGTGATCCCACAGTTTCCTGTGGTTCCAGACATTACTGCATTGTTAACGTTGATTCCTGCTACAGCAGCATGGTTTTCGGTTGTCGACTTGAAAAATGCCTTTTTCAGCATTCCGATAGCCGAGGAAAGCAGAGATATCTTCGGTTTCTCTCTAGGAGGACGAAGTTTTAGATTTAAACGCGCTCCACAAGGTTATTGTGAAAGCCCATCCATTTACAGTCAAGCATTAAAAAGCCAGTTAGATTCCTTCGTACTTCCTAGTGGTTCTGCTTTAGTACAGTATGTCGATGATCTTCTAGTGGCTGCCGATGACAAGGAAACTTGCAAAACAGCTACGATTTCTTTATTGCATCACTTGTCAGATTTGAATCACAAGGTGTCACCTTCAAAAATGCAATACTGCTGCCAAGAAGTGACCTACCTAGGTCATCTCTTGTCAAAGGAGGGAAGGAAGTTGACCCCAGAGAGAATAAAAGCAATTACACAGATGAACGTTCCTAGCACGCAGAGAGAAGTACGTGCCTTTTTGGGTATTACCTCATATTGTAGGCAATGGATCCCAAATTTTTCTCTTCTAGCAAAACCATTGGTAGCCTTGACTGGGAAAGGTGTTCCGAGTCCGGTACCATGGTCTGCTGAATGTCAGCAGAGTTTTTCTGAGTTACGGAATGCACTGTGTTCAGCACCTGTATTGGGTACACCCGACTACAGTAAGCCATTCACGCTCTATGTCCACGAGAGAGAAGGTTGTGCATTGAGTGTTTTGACGCAGAAATTTGGTGATAAACAACGCCCTTGTGCGTATTTTTCATCAACATTAGATCCAGTAGCTAGAGCATTGCCTAGTTGCTTGAGAGCTACAGCCGCAGCTGCAGCTTCCATTCGACAATCTGCTGGTTTAGTAATGAACAACATGCTAGTAGTTATGGTTCCTCATGCTGTGGATACACTCATGAACCGAACCAAGACGCAACACCTTACCAGTGCTAGATTATCAGGTTATGAACTGACACTGTTAGCTAGTCATATTCAGATCAAAAGATGCAATGTATTGAATCCAGCAACATTGTTGCCGACTAGCGAAGAGTCGAGTGATTCCGAACCACACGACTGTTGTTTCAAAACTGAGGAAGAAACAAAAGGACGAATCGATCTAAAAGACACTCCGTTGTCAGAACCAGATGGCACGTTGTATGTTGACGGGTCTTGCTTCAAATTGGAGAATGGTGATGTGACTGCTGCTTATGCAGTAACAACTTTGAGTACGATTGTGGAGACTGCAAGAGTGAGTCAGAATTCTGCCCAGGCTGCAGAATTGATCGCGCTAACAAGAGCGTGCGTTTTAGCTAAGGGAAAGAGAGTGAATGTGTTCACAGATAGTCAGTACGCGTTCGGCGTGGCCCATAGTTTTGGCCGTTTGTGGAAAGAAAGAGGTTTCATTACGTCCCATGGGACCAAGATTCAACATGGTCAGCTAGTTAATGACTTGTTGGAATCTCTAACCTTGCCGACTGAAGTTGCGATTGTGAAATGCAGTGCTCATAAAGCAATCACGGATGATGTTGGTCGTGGGAATGCTTTTGCTGATGAGATCGCAAAACAGACAGCTAGAAATATGATGAGTAGAATGTATGTTGCAACGTCTGCAAGATGGATTTCTGAGTCTGGAATGTGTGAGAACACAGTGGAAAGCGTGAAGGAAATTCAGAAAGAGGCGACTGAGGAGGAAAAACTTGCATGGAGAGAGAACACGGGTAAATTGGACTCGAGTGGGTGTTGGATTGACTTGTCGGAACAACAGCGTTGGATGTTGCCTGATGCGTATGTGCTTGCAGTAGTAACGATGGCACATGGAACAGCGCACATCAGTTCAAAAGGGATTTGTAAGATGTTGGCCCCGGTCTGGAAGAATGACGGGATTAGTAAGTGTGCAGAGAGAGTGGTGAGAAATTGTATGGTATGCTTGATGCATAATCCTGGCAAGGGAATCCCCACACCTGCAGGTCACTTCGCTCCTCCTTCCTGCCCCTTTGAGGTGATCCAGCTAGACTTCATTCACATGGATCGTTGCAATAATCTGAAATATGTCCTAGTGGTAGTTTGTGCTTTCTCCAGATGGATCGAAGCATACCCACTGAAGGACAATACTGCCTTATCCACTGCCAAAATTCTTCTTAAAGAATACTTCCCCAGATACGGAATGCCACGGATTGTATGGTCAGACAACGGAAGTGAGTTCGTAGGGAAAGTTATGCAGAGTGTGTGTGCCGGCCTAGGGATTAGACAGAAATTTCATAGTGCGAATCATCCCCAGTCCGCGGGTTTAGTCGAGGGTTACAATGGCACCCTTAAACTGAAACTCGCTAAGATACAAGCATCCACGGGTTTGTCCTGGCCAGACGCATTGCCTCTGGCTTTGCTATCAACAAGAGCAACTGTACATTCTAGAGTAGGGCTTAGTCCTTACGAAATAGTTTTTGGCCGTCCTGCAAATGTTTGGGGGGTACCTAGACCGAAAGAATTTAAGCAGCTGGAATACCCAATGTTAATTGATTACCTTTTCGACTTGACTGCTAAATTGAGTCTTATTCACCAACAGGTTTTCGATGCATTGCCAAAGCCACCGGAGAGTCCAGGCCATCAGCTGAAACCGGGTGATCAGGTGGTCATCAGAAATTTTGCAAGAACAAAAAATCTTCAGCCCAGATTCATTGGCCCATTCCAAGTCCTGCTAGCAACGAGAACTGCTATTCGTGTGGCCGGAAGGAAAAATTGGATCCATACGACACATGCTAAACGTGTGCCTCTGCCACTTCCTTACGACAACTGGGTAAAGAAAGGAATCGGTGCCTCTGAAACGGAGCAAGTCCCCAGGTTCATACCTTTCAGCGATGCAGAACTGATCACGGATTCACCAAATTCTGACTCTCCTCCTGAAACTGCTCTTTTGAACCCTGAACATTTGTCATCCACACCCAATGAACATTTGCCATCTGCGAACGTGAACATTGCAACGTCAGCTGAAAATACATTGTTTCCAGATCAGACAGCTCCTGCAAAACTGAGATACAACTTACGTTCTCGCAATATGGACAAATAAAGCAGGAAACTGCCTATTTTCAGATTTGAATTTGCTATACATTGCCTCCGGCCAGGAAGTTTGCTAATACTTTGTATTGTTTCTTTTTGTTTTAAAATTGCCTTGCCGTCTGGGTAGCCGTAGGGTCGTGGCTGTGTGCCTAGTTGAATCTGCGGGGGTCAGACACAAGGTCGATCTTTCTGTTAGTTCTGGGAACTCCCAGGGCTGATAGAGGCATTTTCATCTACGTACACATCATCAGTGGTCGCGAACGGTCGTAGAAGATGGAGCTTCCTGAGCTACAACGAGAAAATGTAATTTATGTTCGCAGAAATAGACTGTACAGAATACTACACAGCAAATGCTTTCTAATGCAATGTGCAGTTACATTTTTAATTGTTTTGATAACGTTGGTGGGTGGAATCGTCTTTGGTGTACATTTGATTTTTATGCCAGTAACTACAGTACCTCCCCTTGACCCTACTACTTCTACGGTTTCTTCTATGCATTCTTTTCACTCATTTCCTGAACACGAACAAGCTCGACGCTCAGAATTTATTAACAATACATTTGTACAGCTCTTGCATCAACACCAACTGATAGTTAATACTACAGACTGCTGGGTGTGTGGCTTGATACCTCACACTATGGATAAAGGCATTCCCTATCTAGTCTTGCCTTTCAGCTATAATGGATCATTTCAGGCCTTCCAGACCATTTTTTCATATGCCCTTGAGACCTATCCTTCGCGTCCACCACGGTCCACTAAATACAACTCAGCCAACAAAGCTTTAGTCCAGGGAATTATTGATATGATTAAAGACGTCAATAATACTCCATCTTATCCTAGAGATGAATTACTGGTGTATTTGAGTTGGAACTCTACAGAGTATCGCCTTAGTTTGGGAGAAAGCAAGCGTAAAAGCTCCACTTCAGTTTGGGTCGTGCCTCACCGAGGTCAGGTCTGTTTGCAGGGAAATGGGAGAAATCCGAGAGCTCAGCTAGGGAGGAGTGAGTGCGTTGAGACTTACGTATTTCCGTCTAACTCCTCCCCTGCCTTTCTGACTGCTAAGGGTACCTACTTCATCTGTCAGGACAGAGCATATACATGGCTGCCTGCTGACTTTTCAGGTTCATGTTATATTGCTCGATTGTTACCCCCGACATACACTGCTTCTTCAGATTATCACAAAACCAGAGTAGCAAGAGGTGTCTTCAGCAAGGAAGATACCGCTGGTCAAGAAGCTGGAGACTTCTTCAAAGGTTTTCTTCCGTTTTGGGGGCCTATGGCCAATAGTAGAAATCTTCGTCAACTAACACGGGTAGTTGAATCTACAATTACAGAAACTGCTGGTGCCCTTGGTAACTTAACAGCTGAGCTTCAGGCGGATCGTCTCATGACGTTGCAGAACCGTATGGTTCTAGACGTAATACTTGCAGATCGAGGTGGGGTATGCAGAATGATCCAATCGAGCTGCTGTGTCTTTATTCCAAATAATGCTCCAACAGTCTATGAAGCAATCTCTAAGCTACATAAGATTTCCGACTCTATACACGTAGATAAGGGAAACTGGTCCTTCATGGAGTGGTTTTGGACTCTGGTATCAGCGTGGGGATGGAAGGTTCTGATGGTCATTGGTGTCATCCTAGTATTTCTGTTCTCGTGCTGTCTTATTATCCAATGTGGTCCCGCTCTGTGTAGCCTCTGTGCTGCAACCTGTTTCAGAAAACCACCTGCATTAGGAGAAAAGGCACGAGACAGGATGATGATACAACAACATGTCACTAACCTAATGAGCATAGAATTAGACTCTGACTCTGATATAGACTGAGTAATTGCCTATGTAAGGGCAAAAGGAGGGTCTGAGGTTCCGTGACGATTTTACTCGTGTTTGTAACATTGTCGTAAATACATAATTTTGGTATCAGTGAACCGCAAATGATCCATTTAGTATATCCTGGTGTTTTCGCTATGCTACGAGCAAGAGCACTCCAGTTACAAACACATTTCTGTTCTACCCGTGGCATCCATCTTAGAACACGGAAGCCATTTTGTATTCCTTGCCCTCACATAGTCAATGGACACGCAATGACCTCTTTTTCATTAAAGGACACGTAGGCTTTAACCGGCGATTCACCTTGCTAGTGACACGTGCACCTTAGGCCAGCAACGCTGTAGCAGCATGACTCGGCAAGAACTGCCTCCCCAGCCTGAGGCCAGTCCTGCTATACTGGTTCTTGTGTTCGTTGGCCTGATCATGATTAGGCGGCCGAAGCTGGTAACCGTGCCCATTTACGACCCACAAACATTTCTTATCCTGTCTTTCTATCTTCTGCACCTGGCTCTGCTCCTTTCCTTCTGGGCCTTTATTAGGGGGAGGTAACGAAATTTACGATGAGGCGGTCCGGGTCTTGAATGAAGAATTGACATGGGATTATGATGGACTAGTGGGAACCCCTCATTTGTAATGTTTTGACATCAGATACTGTTGACGATCCCTGTGCAACGCCAAATATTTATTGTTTAAGACACGAATGTTTAGAACTGTGGTAACATGTAAAGAATTTGCCTGAAGCCCAATATTTAGTATATAAGGAGCAACCCTCTTTGTACAAATCGAACAGGCTCCTAGATACTGCCCATGTGTAGTTTCTGTGACTTCTGTGTCCCTGCAGTAATAAACCTTTGGTCTTTGACGCCACCATCGAGAAACCCGTGTTTCTGTTTGTTTGTGCACCGAGACAGGTGGAACTCCGGGGTCTTCGGGTGTTATCCCTGACACCTCTGGACGGAACCAAAAAGTCCAGAACTCCAGTTGTCAAAAGGTTGAGCGTGCCTCAAGTCATGTGCCCATGTCAGCGATCAGTGTAGTGAATGTCCCTAAAGAATCTATTCACGCAGATGAAAAACGATATATGTTATGAGAGACCAACCTGGACCTTATGGGTCACTTAATCACAAAAGGGCATATCCACTGCATTCTCAGGCCTATGTTCTCAACAAATTTGACTAACCCACAAATGATGGGCCCACAACGTGAGTGATGATGTCATGGGTGAATCAGGCACCATGCGTCCGTGATATACAGCACTGCTTCACCCCAATTTTCCGTAACACAACAGACAAATCTTGTAATGAGCACTCAATATGGACTATATGTACCATAATGCAAAGTAGGAGAAAACGAAACTGTGGTTTGATGTTGTGTCAGCCCCACTGTCCAGGCATACATTTCATTAAATGGTCTGTTCCCCCTTTTGTTGCATGTTTATGATTCACACCTGCACTGCCATTTCAGGTTTTTCCACAACAGAACAGCAAGATGGCAGTGGATTTGATCAGTGATTGTGGATGGATCAGGATGAACAAAAAATGGCTGCCAACAATTTCCTATGATGAATTTCCTGTCTCCCACTTCCTGTATAACATTTCCTGTATGAAATATTGTGTTCCAGGTCAATTTCGGAGGTTATGGCCCGAAAACGTAATTTCCGATTTCGGGCCGTAATGCGCGGATGCGGACCCACCGCTCCGGGGGCCATAATCTACGAAAATGAAGCTGAACACATTATTCCACACAGGAAACGATATACAGGAAGTGGGAGACAGGAAATACATCACAGGAAGTTGTTGACAGCCATGTTGTGTTCATTCTAAGTCATCCTCTATCACGGATCAGATTCTCTGCCATCCTGCTGCTCTTATTAAACTTATTTGCCCTCAAAATGGCTGAGGGTTATGAGGAGAAAGCACCCCCTTTCACAAAAAGGGAATTAGACATCTTGGTAGAGGGGGTGCTGTCCAAATATCCTCAGCTATATGGGGACCCTGAATACCAGCCGAGCAATGCAGGCCGGGCCAGGCTATGGGCCAACATCGGTGAGCGCTGCAGTACAGTGGGAGTCCACACCAGGAATGCTAGGGCATGCTGCAAGTGCTGGGAGGACCTAAAACGCTGTACCTGGCACAAGGCGGAGGAGCTGGTGGACCAAACCAGATTGTGGCCTATCCTCAAGACACTCTAGTTTTACAATAAAACTCCAGGATCCATGAGGTTGTGTGCACAATAGTATCACTACCCCTTCCCTATTATGTAGAGGCTCTTAGTTCCTGCATAGGTGTCAATCTTTGTCAAAGAACACATAAGGTAAAAGTTAAAATTGGCAAACAACCATCACCCATACCACAATAAATTGTGAGAAAGAGAGTGAGCCCCTCACGGTAGAACCGCCAATGGGGTTTTCTGGCTAGTGATTACCAGTGTACCCACTTATCATCATAGGTAGCTCACTCTCATGAAAGTGGAAAGAAAAAGGAAAGAAAAAGGCACAAACACAACGAGGTTTAGTAACTGTAACACTGTTAATGTGATTTACAGATTAACCTGCAGATGCGGGCTCCATTATATTGGACTGACTTCCAGAAAGGTGAAGGTGCGCATTCAAGAACATTTAAGCACCCTGAAAGCGAAAAAACTAATTACAAGATTAGTACAACACTTCAGTGAGGCAGGACATGATCCTAAAGATCTACACTGGGTGGTCCTGGAAAGAGTGGTCTGCAATAGCCATAATGCAGAGAACATTTTGGCCCGTAAGGAGGCCCGATGGATCTATCAGGAACAAGTGGATCAGGTGGGATTAAATGATTCGGAGATGTTCCCTATATATATATATACACTAGGCTCCCTCCTTACACTATGAAGTACCGTCCTTTCGAGTACCTACGCTGTGGAATTGATTATGTTTCCAATTGGTTTTTACCATCATGTGCCGAACCCTGGCCGAGTCAGAGCCCATAGTGAGTTCCACTTCATTGGTTTTGGGAGGGTTGATGATTGGGGACTGATTGTAAAACAATCACAGTTCAGCGCAGAATAATTTCTGTGCCCTTAGAGAGTGGCAGTACTTACTGAGCTGAATGGTATGAGTGACCGTTTAAAAAAATATATATTACGCACTAATTGCCACTTCTAAATACATTGAGTAATGTATTCCACGATAGATAGGAGTGAACGGCAACTTGTCTACAAAGTGATAACAACGCGATGGTAACACTGAATTCCCTGTGTTATTTTAATAAATTCTAAGTGATTGTTCCGGTATGGTGTTGGGTAGTGGTATGGGGTCCACTCCAAGATGGCCGCCGTAGATCGTTTTTGCACTGGTAAACTAACATACCTTGTGACCAGTGGCAACACGTGACATGGGACACCAGGGGTGGAGCCTCGTGTAATTAAACCAGCCCAGCGTCAGACGCGGAGAACTGTGGCTGAGTGACCGAGCGTTTGTATAGCGGCCCGGGTAAGACAGACGTGCCGTTTGAGACAGGACCTCTATGCCCTGATTGCTTTTAAAACAGATGTCGGCATTTCTGAGATAAGTTTGCTTGGATGTGGTTTGATATTATGCCGGTATTCTGGATTGTACAGATTGCGGGTATGGCCAGCGAGTCAATCTGGTGCATATCTGCAATTGTGTAAGTAGGTAGTGCTGTGGGGCCTGCTTGAGTCCGGGAATTTTTGCAATGAAGTGTATAAAGTTGGTGATATGTAGTGTTTCTAAGTAGGTGCGAGAAGCAACCTGCAGTTTGTGAGAGACACTGTAAGGAACAGCTTAGCAACCTCAAGGGGCTTATTGTGTAGTGGAGTTAACCACTTGCATGCTAATGACAAGGTGAACTCGTCATGAGGCACACTGGAGCTGTGCGCATGACAAGGTCAACTCGTCATGTATAATGGGAAACATCAAAGCTCAGCGCAGGAGGGGAAAAACCCTTAGCAGCCAAGTGGTTAAGGGACATTTCCTCACCTACGTATTTACACACATATCTTTACAGAAGCCTGGACTGAGGCGGGTTTCCAGTAGGACACGTGATCTTGTTGACACAGAAGTCCACCTGAGAGAGGTAGCAGGTATGCAGTAGAGATGCAACCTCCAGGTGAATATGCTGTAAACGATCTAAGTGCCACACCGTGTAACTCTTTTAACTCTTGTTCTGTACCTGATCTGGCCTATGGGCTTTTCAGGTTCTGGACATATTGGCTTATAACATCTTTATTTTTACCTTTTTGTCAAAAATGTTTTAAGACCATCACAGGTCACAATAATACATAAGTGGAATTGAGAAGTGGAAAACCCTTGCTTGCCCTGACGAAGTTGCGTAAAATTTAGCAACGAAACATGTTGGCGACCTAGACTCACACCAAACGTGGTTTAATGTGAGTCTGTTTTAATTTGGAGTACTCACAGCCCAGAATAAAAGCATGAGTGGCCAGTGAGTTCTGCAATTTTAATGTTGTGAGATTCACTTTTTCTTTTTTCTCACTGGGGTTTATGGTGAATGTGTACTCTAAATAGCGATTGGTACTTGTTATTCGCTGTTTCACGAACACTCAGTACATTGCTTGACTGCTGTGAAGCAAAAGGATTATTATATGGTGTTTGTCCTTTTCTTCGTTGTGTTTGTGCCTTTTTCTTTCCACTTTCATGAGAGTGAGCTACCTATGATGATAAGTGGGTACACTGGTAATCACTAGCCAGAAAACCCCATTGGTGGTTCTACCGTGAGGGGCTCACTCTCTTTCTCCACAATTTTTTGTGGTATGGGTGATGGTTGTTTGGCAATTTTAACTTTTACCTTGTGTGTACTTTGACAAAGATTGACACCTATGCAGGAACTAAGAGGCTCTATATAATAGGGAAGGGGTAGTAATACTATTGTGCACACACCCTCATGGTTCCTGGAGTTTAATTGTAAAATTAGAGTGTCTTGAGGATAGGCCACAATCTGGTTTGGTACTGTTTGAGTGGGGGGCAGCCTATACCTGTGTTCCCCCTAAGACTCCAAGGGAGTTGATGGAGGAGCTGGTGGGCCAGTCTTCCCAGCACCATGTGCATCGTCCTTGCCTCTCCCCACTGTACTGGAGGGTCCTGCGAGCAGCGTGGCCGACCCTCCATGCTCAGCTGGAGGAGCATAAGCAGCAGAAAACTGGTTAGTGCATCATATGCAATGTGTGTCTGGGACTATGATGTGAGTAAAGACAGTGCTGTACCATTGTGTGTTCCAAGCCTCAATTCACCTATTCCATAGCCTTGCAGCAGTCATCAAGAATAAAAAGGCACACTGAGGTATATGGACTGTACAGGGCAGAGTGCATTTTGGGAGTTGTAGTTTCTTCATGACAACTGGGTAAATGAGACACACTTGTGCATTTGTGTTGTAATTTGCTCTGCCAGTTCCACTACCAGTGAACCAAGGGAATCATAACTGATGTGTGCATTGGATGAGCAATGGTACAGACACTTTCCAGTGTGTATTTGGCATGCCAAAGGGTATTGGATTCTGTGACTTGCATTGCATTTGTTGAGTTTGGGTTCTAAGTGAGACAGATCATCATGTGCCATGGAGTCAGGACAGACTTTGAGATCCTTGCCTCACTCTTAAGTGTTTCTAAATTTGCAAAGTGGGTCCACTGTTACACCCACACGTCTTGCCCTCAGTGGCTTGTAAGACATTTCACATGAACAGGTAGCTGTCACAACGACCCACCACTGGCCACTGGTGTACTGCACTACCTTATCAGTCACTAATGCCAATATGTGCAACTGGCTTGTCAGATTTTGTGAGGGGACGTCAAAAGGCTAGACTCACAATGTAGCAAAACAAACAGACCAGACCCCATGTGGATGTGTGACCCACATTCGGCATTTCTCTTGTCCAATACAATCCTACACAGCAGATGACATTTGTCCAGACGTAAAAGAGCTGCAACTCCATATCACTGGCCAATTTCAATTAAATCTGGACTCTCTCTGATCTCCTTTGGTGGACTGGCTTTGGAACCTGCACATGTAGGAGTGACAGGACACACAAATCACAAGAATGCCAAAGTTGAGGGTTGGCCAATACAGTGGTGTAAGCCACAAATATTCATGTGAGATGTCCATGTTAGACTCAATTCAGGAGATGACAGTGAACATACACGTAATGTAAGCTCATAAACACTGACAACTGTATATTGTGATCAGAGGAAAACAAAGTCTGACCTTGGATCATCTATGTAAGTGTCTTGTCCTGAAGTATACAACCAGAACATCATGATTTTACTTACATTTCAGTGGGCTCAGCTGGCCAAATGGCAGAAAATCAGGACCAGATTCGGAGCGGGAGAACATCAGTGAGTCGGTGGTTAGGACCTCTTTCTACCAGTGAGGGAGAAGAGTATGAGGAAGGACCCTCAACATCTGCAGGCAAGGGGATTGCTCCCACCCGGACTGACCAGGAACACAACTCTGGTGCAACGGCCTGGGTAGATGCCGTGGACACTGAAGTGGAGGGGAAGAACCCAACACCTCTGGCCAGTGGGTGGTAGAGAGCTACTTTCCCCCAGACTATTGACCTGTGGGTTCTTTCGAGGTGTCCACTGGGCAGGCCAATACCCAACCTGGGCCTGCCATCATCCCCTCCCTACATCTAGAGGCCCCCATTCCATTGGGGACTCCAGATGCATCCCCTACAACCAGTCCCACTCATCATAGCTGCCAGCTCGACCACAACATTGGCTCCGGACCAGAGGCACCACATCCCTCCTGTCCCACCCAGTCCCCTCTCTGTGTTGTTACCCCTGTGGCTGTCCCAGAGGACTTAATGTGGGTATGTGAGGGTCAGCCAGACATGTTCTCTTGCATCATGTTGCAGTTGTGTCTAGAGATATGCATGATGCGAGAGGAGATTGACCGAGCTCTGGCCACCCTCACTACCAGCGTCAATTTCCTGGCCACAGCCATGTTGTCTGTTGTTTCCCAACTTATTTCCCATACCACCGTCAATGTGTCCCCATGTCCGTTGGCCAACACTGTTTCCCCCCGTACTCCTCGTGTGTTCCGACCCCGTGTGGTGCCTGTTCCTGCATCAGCCAGCCGCGTGCCTTCATCGGACTCTGAGGATCTGGACATTGTGGTAGTAGAGGATAACCAGAGGGAGACTTGACTTTTTGACTGAATCATCTTTGTGGACAAATATTTTCTTTTCCCCTTGTAAATAGACAGTTTTCCCTGACGCTCCCTGACGTGTTACATTTTTGTTGCCCCACCCCAATCCAAGTTCCCTTCTCCATCTGCATTAAGATCATAATTTGTTTTCCTTTCTCACTTCCAAACGGACGGTTGTTCTTCTAATCATTCATAAATATCTTTGAAGAATCCTACTTATTTTAACTTGTTTGTCTTCATTGTGAATGTCTGGTACAGAAAATGGACAAGTATTTGGTGAGTCATCTGCTATGCACATTATGGCTTGTTGCAATGATGTGTTACACTTATAACTATGTCACATACACTAATACCTCCTCACATCTCTAGGCCACATTGTTATACAGGACATGATACACAACAGAATCTTACTTTGGAAGATCTTTACTTTTTCTTTACACATATTCCTAGTGAAGTAAGGTCCACCATCGTGTTTTGTTGATGGCCAACAAACAAGCCATTCAATGTAAGAAGTACATGACCAGCTGGGTGGACTGGATGATTTCATGTATACTGAAAACATTGTAAGTTGGACAGTGGATGCATTGTCAATACTACTGACAATGGTATCTCACTTCTTGTTCATCATTGTCATATTTGTTAACATTGGATGTCTTGATTAGGTCTACAGTAACTATTACAATATAGTGGGGACACCCTTTTGACTTTTTGTGGCACTCAATTCCAGGATTGAGTTCCCAGGTCTGGGACTGTTGGTGGAATACATGTTATGTTCCCCAATTACAAAGGTATGATGAGCCAAGACATATTATATTTTGTCTTTCACTATTCACATATGTCATTTGCTAAAGGTGAATGTTCATCAACAACTCCAATAGTTATTAAGCTAGATTTTGATCTGGTTTCCTTTCATATTCGGGCACTATATGTCTCTCTGTTGTCTCCTGACAATGTATGCATTTTGACCATCTCCTGACCAGTTTGACTTACCAGTTTGTGCGGGTGGTATGCCTTGCCCTGGATGATGATGTTTCTTCTCAGAAGATTCAGGGACCTCTGCTACTGCGGTTGTCTGTGCTCTGGCTGAATGTGTCAAAAAGTGAGAAGAGAGAAAAGTAATCAAATGGGAAATGTACATGTGGAACTTGTCAGGCATTACCCCATATCTTCTGCATGCTAACAGTGTTGTGAAGTACTGCCGCAGAGAGGGCAGGTAGGAGCAGTGGACGTTGGGAATGTAGTGGCGTGGCAGGGTGGGAAATGAACAACGGAATATGTGAATGACATTTTTTGATCTGAGGATTCTCTTACCTTCTGCTTTGTGATTTTAACTGGCACAAGGTGAGTTACTTCTTGTTTAATTTGTGACAGATTTACAGACCCCTTGCAAAACCATTTACGCCGCCGTTGCTTCACTTCTGTGACACAGTGGCGGCGTAAACCATGTGCCACGATGCAACTTATTTACAACGTGACGCATCTAGGGAGATGTGTCACGTTGTAAAGCCCTGCGCAACATTAAACCTGCATCAGGTTTAATGTAAGCAGGGTGGGCATTCCTTTGGGAAATGACTCGTAAAAGTGACGCAGTGAAATCTACAAGATTTCACTGAGTCACTTTTCAGAGGCCGCTGCGACGAAACCTTATACCTGCTTGAAGCAGACGTAAGGAGTAGCGCAGCACGTTAGGTATGGGCAGTCCATGCACATTGTTGAAGTTGCGTCGCACTTCGGACACAGCTCCAGCAAAGTGCCGCCCTTACGACATCAGATGCGACACACATCTGTCTATCCCTGTGCCACAGTGCGCGGCATTGTAAATGCGAAGCATCCGTGGTGGCACAAGGTTAGAATTGCGTGTCGCATCAGTACTGGTGCATCCCTGCTAATATGCCGGGATGCGCCAGTACTTGTAAATCTGCCCCCTTGTATTTTCCCAATTCATTTGTCAGTTTATTTTCATATGCTCTGCAACCCTTTACATTTTTGACTGACTCATCAGCATTTGGATGAGTGGAAAGAGGGTGGTGGGGGATGGTAGGCACTTGAAACGTTCATCAAGTGAAAATAGAGGTATTCCGGCACAAAATCTGGTGTTCCGGCCCGGAAGCGCGGCTTGGGAGCAGAATTCCCCCTCTGGGTGCGGGAATTCCGGCCCGAGTGCAGACGTAAAGTTAGTAGTCGTAAATCCATTCTGTGAATACAATAAGTAGTAAGTGCATTCTGTGAATACCAAAAGTAGTAAGTGCATTCTGTGAATACCAAAAGTAGTAAGTGCCTTCTGTGAATACCAAAAGTCGTAAATATGTTCTGTGAATACCAAAATGGTAGCAAGTTTAGGATTTTACCTTAAGTTAGTTCTGTAAATCGAACCCCATGTATCTTCAACTCTCTGCAGATGAAATATGTGATCCACCAACCCTTTTCCTCCATTGATATATAGATACACACACACACAAATACTCTCTCTATCATTAGGAGTGCAGCACTATCACTGTTTTTTTAAAGTTTTCACTCTTTTTTGCTGTATATGTCTCACATTTACTTTTCAGCTTTCTCAGATTCTAAACACAGCCATCTCACATTCGTCTTTTAGCTCTCATTGACATTTCCACTTCACAATCTAAGGACATCCTTCTCTCACATTATCACTGTATCTGTTGTCTGCATTTTAATTGCAGCGTTCAGTCACATTCTGACTTGGACTCAACCTTAATCTTAAATTTTTCCTCTAGCTTATTCACATTCTAATCAAACACAATTTCATTCTAGGACAGCCGTTCTTCACATTATCACTGTGACTAAAAATCCGTAGGCTGGGGCTGCCTCTGTTAATCAGCAAATATGGCGGTGAGAAATTAATGCAAAATAAGAAACCGGGTTCATTTTTCAACCAGTATCAACTTAATAAATCCTTGTTTCACTGAGTCAATTTCATTACTTTTAAAAACATAGGACATTTTCCACCACAGGGCAAGGGTCGTTTTATACAATTGGAGCATTTTCCTTTTAAAACTTGCGCCCGGCTCAATCAAGGAAAATGCACTGTATTAGGGTGAATGTGCTGTCCCCAGGGCAGCTACGAAATCGAGCTGCCCTGGGGGTAGGCGTTTCGTTCAAAAAATGGAGCAGCTACTTTGAAGCTGCTCCTTGTTTTCACAGTGCAAGAGGCAACCTTTCTGCACTTTGAAGGAGGAGAAAGAGATCCCCTTGCAGGCGGTTGCAGTGAGCGACTGCAGCCGCCTGCACGGAGATGTCTGGGGATCAACGGGACCCCCTTTCTCTCTTCCAGAGGGCTGTAATCAGGGGTGTCTAAGGTGGTGCCCTGTCAGTGCACCACCTGCGAGCTTCTTTGGCTCTGAGCCTGCGTCTGTAAAATGGCACAGAGGCAAAAGGACTCTCTCATGGCCCCATGCAATGAGGAAAGGCCCTCTTGAGGAAGTGCTGGTATTGTATGAGTGCCAGCACTTTCAGTATTACAGAAGGCCCCTTCTGTAATATCAAGGTTACCCAGGGACACGCATAGTGGGCCCAAATGCCTGTTGCAACCCTGGGGCACTTCTTTAATACGGCTCCTGGTGTTCACTCATTTAGCACTTATGTAGGCACTCTTGCTGAATTCCTTCCTCCTTTTATACATTTTCTTTTTCTGTGTCTTTTCTCAGGTCTCATTTCACATTTTGTTTTGTCACAGGACCAGGCTCCATATTTCTCTGTGTTTGTTTTTGTTTGTTTTATGCCTCTCCAATCTGCTCAGTTGTAATTGTACTTTCAAACAGATCTCAGTTTGGGTTGGTATAGCTTCAGGCGGAAATTATGTTCTATGGTTTTAACTTCTTTTTTGGTGCTGTCTGCACTAAAAACATAGGGGCATATTATCAAGGCGGTTTATCTCCGCTTTTTTGGCTTTAAAAGCCAAGAAAGCGGAGATAAAATTATCTCCCTATTACCTAGCTGTCGCTAACACCAGTTAGCGACCGCTAGTCGGAGATAGCGACCATCTTGGGCCCCACTTTGCATGTCAGAGAAATTTATCACTAATGACATGCAAAGTGGGCGTGCCAAGATGTTAGCGACTGGAAACAGTCGCTAACATCGCTATCTCCAATTACCAACTTTTGGAGATATTCGCGCTAAGCGTGAATATCTCCAAAAGCTAACACCTGCCCTGAGCAGTTCTTAGCCATGTTATCAGTTCAAAGTGCTTTATTCGAGTTTTACTCATAAAAGCAAGACATACAAACATATAATAAAAACGATTAAATTTACAAAGTCAATTTAGACAAAGCACATATACAATATAAACATTTAAAAGACGTAACGCCTACCAAAAATTAAACAATTATGAAAATTCTGACACATCATATATACAGGTGCAAAAAATCATTTCCATCAAAAGCCAGAGAAGTAACAATCATAATGACAATGTGAGAATCCTCTAACATCCATAACATTAAAAGTTCTAACCGATGATACATTAAATAATCCTTAGCATAAAATAGACAAAGATCTAGCAGTCTCTGATCAACAGTTACAGAGAGTAAACAATAGTTTAGCAATCTCTGGACTATTATTAAACAGATACAGAGAATAGACATTTGTCTTGCAGTCCGTAGTCAATTTGGTAGAGGGTAATTAGTTTGCCAACAGTCTCAGCCTTAATACCCATGCTCACCCCAAATATTTTGCAATGGCAATATTAATCCAGTCTTCAGTAGTGGATTTTGCAATACGCAATGCCACCATACTACTTTTTGTGCCTAGGTTCCCACACATAGGAGCCAACCAGACACGCCTTGGAACAGAATATGCTGGGCAACAAAACAAAAAGTGACCTAGAGTTTCATTTCCTACCCCACAGACTGGGCAAGTAGCCGTGCCCCCAGATTCCCATTTGGATGTTAACTTGCGAAGAGGGAGCGATCCTGCCCTCAGTTGGAATAACAATTTTCTGTCCATGGGGATTGTGATGTAATCCCAATACTTTTCATAATTGGGATACATCTTGATTTCTAAGAAACTGGTAGTCAAGGTCCCATTATTGGTACTAAGCATGCTCCTATTGGCGACATGTTCCCAAAAAATATTTTTTAAAGTGATCTTAGTGGGGAATAAAGCCCCAGCAGGATCGGTCCATAGAGCGTTTAGTCCTAGGTTAAACAATGCAGTTTTCAATGTTTTAAACCATCTAATTTTATGGTAATGGTCAGATTTAATAACGTCAATAAACCCATCCGCGTAGTGAGAGAGCTCTGGCGTAGTCCAAAGTCTACGCCAGAATAAAATCGGACGTAATTTAGCCTTTTCCGAAATTTCTCTCCTTCCTAACTCATAGCGCAGGGGCAAGAGTGGACTGCTCTGCGGGATACCTGTTAGCAGCCTAAAAAATTTATTTTCTGATATTTGGAGCTCTTGGAGGTTTTCATTTCCCCAAAGCTCTGCCCCATACAAGGCAGACCCAATAGCTTTTGCCTCGTATATTATCAAGGGAGGTTTAATGGGTTTTGTCAGTGATTTCCTATACTCCTTGATGATAGTACCAGCTAGCTGCTTGTGCCTCAGTATAGCAGTATTTAGATGCTGTTGCCACTTATTATCATTGGAGATAAGAATCCCCAGATAAGTAAAAGATTTTACAAGTTCCAGAGTGCGACCACTCATGGAAATATTTGATTTAAAATTTCTATGTGGATTAAAAGCCATGAGTTTTGTCTTGGACGCATTCACTTCCAGACCGTGATCGACACAAAACTCGTCAAATATTGCCAATGCCTTTTGCAGACCACTTGGTGTTTTTGATAAAATTAAAGTATCATCGGCGAACATTAAAATAGGGACTTTCACGCCTGCCAAAGAAGGGGCATCCACAGCCCGAGTTTGCATGCGGGCAACTACACCATTGATAAAAAGGGTGAACAATGTAGGGGCCATTGAACAACCCTGGCGAACCCCGCGCTCTACGGGCAATTTGGCAGTGTCATTCCCGTACCCTCCCCAACGTATCTTGGCATAGGTGCCCTCATGCAAACGCATAATTAAAGTCAACAGGTCCCCGGGGACACCTAGTGTCTCTAGCACTTCCCACAGTTTGGCCCTAGGTACCAGGTCGAAGGCAGCCCGCAGGTCAACAAATGCTGCATACAGGCTACCTCCGCCTAGCACCACGGTCTTCCACTGTATCAGTTGGAAACGGAAGACTTGATCCACAGTGCTGGTTGCCCTGCGAAATCCGGCCTGAAAGGGGGATAGGATATTGTTGTCCTCAATCCAGTCTAGCAACCTGTTGACAATTACTCGCCCCACTACCTTCTGAATAGTGTCAATTAAACTGATGGGGCGATAGTTACCAGGCTGGGCACGATCTCCCTTCTTGTATATAGGAATAATTACAGCACCCCGCCAAGTTACTGGGATGTCTGCACCTCTGCTGATAAAATTTATTAACAGGTAAATGTATTTGCACCATTTTTCAATGTCATTCAAAAAAACATCTGCCGGAACCCCGTCAATTCCAGGAGCCCGCCCACTTCGAACAGTTTTGAGAGCAATAACAATTTCACTCTGAGTGAACATGTCCTCCTCTGCTAGTTGCGCCGGCATACAACTTCTATATACTGTCTGTTCCCTGCAAGCATACTGATCACAAAAAAACTTGACCCAAGCATCCTGAGGGACATTATTAGAGCTAGCCTCTTCTAATCTGTCTTGTCCGCATTTGACTATATGCCAAAATAACCTAGAGTCTTTGCGGTCACTTGCATTTTTTAGGTTATTCCAATGTGCCTCGTCCCAATCTTTTTTCGCTTTTGCTATGCACTGTTTGTATTGCTTCCTGGCTAATCTAATAACCTCTAGATTTTTGTTTTTAATTGCGTCACCCAAAAGTGTACTTGCCACCCTACATTCGTGATTGTACCATCTTGCTGCTCTGTAGGTGCAGATCCGCCTTTTATTTACCGGTTTCAGAAAGTGGCACTTGATTTCGCTGAAAAGAGCTTCATGGACTTTGATAACATTATTTTTGTTCAGAGGGAGCGCATCCGCACCCTCAAGGGCCATGATAGCCTTGTCAGTTGCCATACTTATTTTTTCTAGAACCAGCTGGTCTGTTTTAACAATAGTCCACCTGAGCCTGCGTAAATCATTAGTTGGCACAATCAATGGGGGTAAAGGATCAGCAAAAATACTAGGTGCAGTAACATCAGACAGGCACAGTTTGTGACGAACACATAGGGGATTATGGTCACTCTCTGGCCTTTCCTTGACCTCCATATCAATAATAGATGACCATAAGGACATACTACAAATGACATAGTCAATGCGACTCTTGGATCTGCCATTATTAAAAGTCATGGCTGGCACTCTGTCTGACTTAGTACGACCATTCAAAGCCCTTAACCCGTGTTCAAGGCACATAGCATTTAGACCTAGAACATCCTCAGTCCAACGGGTTATTGGGATTGAATCAAGTGCGGGGATATCCCAGATCTTATCTTCCTCCGCACCTAGGTAAGCCTCTCCGGTATCAAGGGGTTCATAAGTGCGATTTAGGTCACCTGCCAGTATAATGTTATTCCCAGAGGAGTGAGTGTCTAGAAGACTATACAGAGACGATAGGACTGCTGATTTACCACCACTTCCTCCCCTAGCATATACATTATAAATGTCAATGGAAGTGGAAGAGTCCCTCGTAAGTCTAATAAGCTGTATATCTTTAAGGTTGAGCACCAGATTTTTTACTACAATCCTCAGGGACTGGCGGACCCATATAGTAAGACCCCCCCATCGGTCTCCCTTTGGCGCCCTTAGAAGCTGGTACATAAAAGTTCAAGTACCCCAAAGCGAAGACAGGATCACAGGCCCATGTTTCTTGGAAAATACAAACGTCGTACTTGCTGACAAACCCAAACCATTCTCCACAGTCCATTTTGGAACTAAGCCCAGCTATGTTCCATGATAATAAATTTTCAGAGGCTCGTACCATACTTAATACAGGACTGTGATCAGACCCATTTAGCTCAGCATCAGTTGTAACGTTAACATTACTACTTACAGGAAGTAGTCCCACAGCGACAACAAGGTTAGATAGATCATTTGGCCCACCTGTAACTCGACTATACCCCTCAGTTATGCAAGCATCTGAGCAAGTTTCTAGCAGTGGTAAACGGCACTTTGTATGTCAATCACAGGCATCTAAGTTAGAAAGAGCAGAAAATCTATTTTCCAAACCTAGACCCCACCCAACGGAGCCAAAATTCTTACTGTCCCTTTTGGGTATAACATTCCATTTTGTTCTTAAAGTGCATGGGTTAAGGCCTCTGCCTTTTCGAGGATAGAAAAAGTCAAGAGTCAATGGTACAATAGAGGTAGATCGTCTCTGCGGCGGAAAAATGTGAGGCAGGATGTTTGGTAGAACCTCAGGGTCAGAGAGATTGATGACTACACAGTCACCCTTGAACTTCTTTTCCTTATTCCCGATCCACTCAACTCTTCTTGCGTTAACCAGCTCCTCGGCTAGGTGCTGTTTGCCCCATGGTGATATGGACATATTATCAGACAGCCAAGATAAGGATTTGTTAAGGAGTGATGATGTTGATTCTACTTCCCCAGAGCCTAAAGGAGGCACATTAGCCAGTACAAGAACTAATGGTGAGGCTTCCACCACCAGCTCAGAAGACCCCTGCGCAGTATTAGGTTCACCAAGAAGAGGGGCAGAGGATACAGTACCAGGGGTATCATCCGTTAGATTTATCAATGGGGCCATTGGGGGGTTTGGGGCGGCAGTAGAAATCAGTTCAGTAGATTTAGTCAGTTGAATTTCGCTCGCCAAGGTTTGGACACTAGAGGTAATAACTTCTGGGAGTTTTCCCACCTCTCCCAGGGTTTTTCCAAGTAAGCCTTCCAGTTTGGATACCTCAGCGGATAGTTTATCGATTTTACTTATCAAAGGTTTAACTATCCCTTTGATTTTTGTATCCATCATGCTGCAAAATATCTGAAATTGGGCATTAGAAAAGGACACACAAGTTTCATCAGACGAGTCGTCCGCCTCCTCATCAGACTTTGACCTTGGTGGCGAAGTTATTTTATTTTTGGCTGACCTTAATCCCCCCCGTTTCTGTGTAACTTTCCTCTTGGCCCTTGAAGCCCTCGGTGCTGGAACAGGAACAGACTTTACAGTGCTGGACTCGCTGGTTGAAGCGGTCACAGTCACTACTTCATGAACATTGTTGTCAGCAGTACTAGCTACTATACCACTGGGTTGGATAATAACAGAATCATGAACAGAAGCATGCGCCTCCCCAGAGAGACTACTATTTAGCAGATCGAAGGGATCCTCGGGCTCGAGCTCTTTATCTAATGATGGAGATAGCATAGATGAATCTAAGCCCAAAGAGGACCTTCTATCACTATTTATTTTAGTCACTTTTTGGACTAGGTAGTTCTCCATGGTGTTTGTAACATGGGTTAGCTTTCTACCAGGCATATGTACAACAATATGCAGGGGTAGTGCAGGGTCGGAGCTCAAAACAAAATGAGTAGTAAAAAAAAAAAAAAATAAAAAATAAATAAAAATAATTAAAAAGGTACCTGTGCGTCAAAGTATCCGGATTGCAACAACCCTTAGCAGGCCTATGGAAAATTGTGCAGAGTCCCTGGCCCAACCCGACCTTGGCCGACCTCTGACGGCCTCAGACGGCCCGCCCTTGTCCCGGGCTTCTCCCGGCGCTCCCGCGCAGCTGTGATGACGTTCAAATTTATCAGGGCGAGATGGGGAGGAGGGCGTCTCCTACAGGGAGAGCGGCACCAGGTGTTGATTCGGTGCAGGTGAGCAGCAGGGACTCTTGGGAGATGGAGTCCCACTGCAAACCCGCTCGCAGCCCTGTTACACGGAGATGCCTTCACCCAGATGGCCCCAGCAACAGGCAAGTTCGAATTTACCGCGCAGTGGGACCCGCGAAGCGGGTCCGGCCAGCAGTAGCGGTAGAAAAAGAGTTTATGCTCCGAGGGTCAGAAGCGCTGATAGATCCAACGGCGAGGGTCCACTAAAACACAATGAAGTCCCAGCAAGGTTAGAAGCCAAAGTCCTTTTGAGCAGGCAAGGGGGGCGTCTCCTACAGGGAGAGCGGCACCAGGTGTTGATTCGGTGCAGGTGAGCAGCAGGGACTCTTGGGAGATGGAGTCCCACTGCAAACGCGCTCGCAGCCCTGTTACACGGAGATGCCTTCACCCAGATGGCCCCAGCAACAGGCAAGTTCGAATTTACCGCGCAGCGGGACCCGCGAAGCGGGTCCGGCCAGCAGTAGCGGTAGAAAAAGAGTTTATGCTCCGAGGGTCAGAAGCGCTGATAGATCCAACGGCGAGGGTCCACTAAAACACAATGAAGTCCCAGCAAGGTTAGAAGCCAAAGTCCTTTTGAGCAGGCAAGGGGGGCGTCTCCTACAGGGAGAGCGGCACCAGGTGTTGATTCGGTGCAGGTGAGCAGCAGGGACTCTTGGGAGATGGAGTCCCACTGCAAACGCGCTCGCAGCCCTGTTACACGGAGATGCCTTCACCCAGATGGCCCCAGCAACAGGCAAGTTCGAATTTACCGCGCAGCGGTAGAAAAAGAGTTTATGCTCCGAGGGTCAGAAGCGCTGATAGATCCAACGGCGAGGGTCCACTAAAACACAATGAAGTCCACTAAGCGTGAATATCTCCAAAAGCTAACACCTGCCCTGAGCAGTTCTTAGCCATGTTATCCAATGGGAGGTGGATAACATGGCTAAGAAAATTAGCTTGGTAATGCCTGAATATCGCTGACTTTTCAGCGATATTCATGCATTGCGGCCGATTTTTATCGCATTTGCGATAAACCTTGGTAATACCAAGGTTTATCTGCGATAAAAATCGCCGCAGGTCGGCGATACATTTTTGTCTCTAACCAAGCAATAGCGATAATTATCGCTATTGCTGGGTAATATGCCCCATAATGACTATTCCTAAGAAAGTAGTACATCTCCATCCATCAAATAAATTGAGGTAGATTTACTACTTTTTGGGGAAATCATAATCCTACCTAGTAGTGGACAAACATGGAAAGCGGCACCAGGTGCAGAGTCCCAGGCATACTGCTTGGAACACACACAAAACAAAGCTCTGTTACCATAAGTGAGAAACCCTAAACGAATCTTCCATTTCTGAATGGCCTATGTATGTTTTTTTGAGTGGTTTGCATAAAAGCACAATTGTATCTGTAAGTTTACTAAAAGCCACTTACAGCTTATAAGTTTTATTGTCATCCATCCAGTCACCATCACCAAAATATTGTGAAAGCTACTTCATGAGCTAGCCGTTGGTAAGTCAAACTGCAGCCCAAAATACTGCACTGAACATATCCCAGTATCGTCATTGTTACATTTATTTCCACTGTCTAACACAGCTGGAGTGAAATTAGTTTCACCCATTTAATTTCACCTCATCCCCTGGGATTTTTTTATTTTTTGTTCACCCAGATTTTGTACCTTCACTGCTTAAGTCTCACCCACGATATTCACATGGTAACTGGACTGTGCATGTTTATCTCCAGCATCCATCTTTTAGGTGCATACATGTGCATACATGTATGGAGTGCCTGTGTGAGTCTGCAGTCATGAGCAGTCTGGTAACTGTGCACAAGTAGCCTGGCATAGACAAAACTCTTCAGGAATAGATTTTAACCTCGGGTAAGCCTTTTATTATTAGTGGGAACTCATAGGTAAGATCAATAAGCTTTAGTGGATTATTTGCAGTGTCGCTCCATTGTATAGATAGGGGGAAATCTGCCTTTATTTGCAGTTTCACTTCCCTTAGGCCTACACAATCAAGTGAGATATCAAGCTGGATAAAACATGTATGACAAGTTTGAAAATGCAGGCCCTACGAACCTACATGTACAATGTATTGGTCATACAGAATAGTCATATTTCTCTGACTAAGGCCAGGATCAGATTTCTGCCCATTTGTCACCCTACTGGGCCAAGTTAAATACTCAGCTCCCTAACAGAGGAAACAAAGGCCTCCCACAAAATAGATTAATTATCAGTGATTCACTCAGCTCCTTAGGAGGAAGGAGTGGGGAGGAAAATCAGCATCTATTAATTAGCAGTCACACTTCACCAGGATTCGGACAGTCCAGACCAGCTGAACAAAGAATAAAGCCCTGACAACTGGACCTAACAGCTGAAGAGCTCTCCTTTTCGGTCCCTGTCAATGAAGTCAGCTAGTGGTGAAGCTGAGGCCCCCAGAGGAGATATGTACATAGACCACTTGATGGTGCCATATGGATTATCCCAGTGTCCTGTTTAGGAGGATTAGGACGTGGTACAGTGGTGATGTAGCATCTTAGAATTGGCAAAGGGTGTCTGGCATTAAGATATTTCCACCCCCACTTATAAACTCTTGTTTAAAGGAAAGACAGTGAGATGGATTCTAGAATTGTTCAATGGCAACACCAGGGACAGTTGGAAGGACATGCCCACTAATGGACTAAGGAGACTGTCTGCATCTGACACCAGGACCAGAGTGTCTTTCCAATGTCATTGAGATTTGCTCCCTTATGTCCCCTGATGAACAACTGGGGGAAGACCTGGACTCTGATGCCCCAGCAGGATGAGAGGAGCACCAATGCCCAGGCAAAGGCAAAAAGCTGTCACAGGGAGGCAATTAATCCAGTTCCCTGCAAAGTGGGCCAGTTAAGGGGCAATGGGTCGGTTGAAAAGGCTCAAGGTTTTTAGGGTTTGCCACGAGGACCAACATGAGCCCAGGATCAAGAAAATTGGCACAACAGTGCCCGAGATATTCAACGGGAATGGATTTGACCTTTGGGTCACAGCTTGCACAGCGGAGAGTGTGGGGCTGTGCCACAAGTTTTGAAAATACCCCCGGGGTGGGTCAGTGCCAGGAAGTTGGCACAAACGTTATAAATATTTATTGTCCAAGGAAGGGGCATGGGTAGGCCTCCACCCCAGATCTCTGCACGGCACAGGGACCCCATCTATCAGACTGCAGCATTAAAAATGGGCCCAGGAACCCAAATCCCAGGCCTCAAAGGTGAAAATCCCAAAAGACCAGCGTACTCAAGGGTGGGACCTCATCCCCGGGCTCCGAAGGAAAGTGAGGTGGAGTTAGTGCTGTTGAACCCCACAAGGGCGACAGTGGGTCATCCCCACTCCCCCTGCTCATGTCTGGGGGGTGGCTGGCCACCGCAGAACAAATACTCTGCCTGCATCAAGTGGGCAGGGAGAATGCAATTGCCGGCTTCCGCAGCAGTGCCGACTGGGCAGGGAGCCGGCAGGGGCAGCTGAGAGTCGGCTAACTGGGCTGCCCCCAACTCGAGAAGCACTTGGGTATCCAATCACCACGGAAACCCAGAATATCAAAAATGCAAACAAAAGAAGAAGCAGGAAAATAAACGAATAGTGCAAGGCTGCAAATAGATTAAAAAAAACAGAAGCCACCCATAACAAAAATCATGCTCCTGGCAGGGAACACCCCACAAGGCCTTCTGAGGCTTGGAAACACTGGTGATTTTGTCTTTATGTTCCCCCTTGGAGAGGTGGGGCGCCACCAATGGATGTTGTGATGGGCTTCAGAAAGCACAGCAGCCCCTTCCTTCTGAAGTAACTCAGAAAGTAACCCTATGTTTCCCAGGTCTGAGGAGACATGACCTGGGCTGACCTTGTAATAGCATTTGGTATAACACTCGATAGTACAGGGAGCTCTAGTGGCTAGTCCTATGACTGCATGTATTGTGGCCTAAAATAGTTCAAGAAAGACACAGACACATGTTATGTTGATTTAAACCTGCTTTATTGAAACCTGCTTAGCTAACACTGGTGTTTGATAAATATTGGAATGCTTTATTGATAATAATGATTGCATGTAAGTCATGGCTACATCCATAGGTGAAAAATGGTAATTTACAACATATTGTGATTGATCTTTAAAATGTTGTGACCCACTTGACAAATCTATTAGGCCTGCTTTATTTAAAATGATACCCCCTATATTGGGATGTGCTCTCTGGTATGAGAGGAGGGCACTTGGTACTGTGAGGGTTGTGACCCATTATGGGTCGAAGGGGATTTCAAAAAGTTAACTCCACCTACTCACTGTATTTATTTGTAAATTGGTACATAGTATTGAGTAGTGTGCGTGTGTCTAATAAATGGCTATTTTTCTTTTCAAGAACATATTACTTGTGCAAGCCTCACATCCTCCAGAACTAATATTAAGATTTCCCTACAACAGCGAATCATCTGGCCACACCATTTACTCAACAAGAAAGATTATATCACTTTCACTCATTACTGTAACCAATAACCGTATCTCAAGGGAGTCACTATCTAAGTCAAATCACACATGTGTTGACTTCTTATAGCTGTCCCAAACTATGATAAATGTCACTGTAGGGAGATGCTATAATATGGATGTTTGAAAAATAAATCAAGATCGAAAACTGAGTAGTCACACACCTCTTTATTAATTACAGGTGTCTATTCAATTCAATTCAATTCAAGCTGTATTTGGTTTATAATATACAAACGTAAACGCATTCTAAAAAAGTTCATCATTATTGATTAGCATAATAATTATTTATACAGTACACAAATTTAATTTAAATTTTAATTTTAAAGGATTTATAACGCGCGCAGCTACTCAAAAGAGTATCCCGGTGCGAAGCCGAAGCAGAGTACAGGAGGGACAGTCTAGTTGAACAGGAAGGTTTTTAGCTTTTTTTCAAACTGAGTGGGATTCTTCAACTGGTAAAATACAGTACATAATTACACATAGGCATTGAGGGAGATTCTCTTAAAGTGATTCAAGTGCTTTGCAAATATTAAAAGTGGTCAGTTTTAAAAGTATTACATAAACAATATATTGAGCTGTACCAAAAAACTTACATTTTTTCATATGTTAGGGCTTCTAAATGGGAATTGTCTTTTTTTCTTTTTATCGCCATTTGCACAAAAACAATTACTGCATTACAAAGGTTTTCATTTTCTAGGCTACAAATATAATTAAATGCAGGTTTATAAAAATACAATTATTATCAATAAATAAAGATTGCAAAACGTGCTTCCTGAAATCCCTATAAAATTTACAAAAAAGTATTAAGTGCATTGTTGACTAAGTAGACTTTCCATCGCAAGGGCAGTTTGGAGGTTTTCGATTCCACTTGCCCATTACAGGGAATGCAATCAGGTAATGGTGGGTACCCAGCCGTAGCCTTGTTAGGTAAAACCTGTGTTGTACATTTCTTATCTACAGGAGATATGGTTGGATGGCCAGTAAAAGTGGACCTTCACAATATAATAATAGACTGTTTGGAATTTGCTGCTGCCTCTCTTGATTTTGCCAATCCCAATAATTCTGAATAAGCATGGGTTTTGAAAATCGACATTCACCTTACACTCGATTAAAAGATTATGAACGTACTGCAGCCAAAGGTTTTGTTAGCAGTAGTCAAGGGCAAGGCAGTCCATTATAATTTCCTTGGTAAATTTAGTCTCTTCCTTAATCCAAATCCCGTACCAGAGCATGAGGACTGCTGCACTAATGTTCTCACTAATGAAGGAGACAATTCCCTATGGGCTATAAATGAAGGGGTTGAATTAGGAACTGCTAAAATCTAACACTAGGAAGCAAGATGGTGGCTGAGCGAGACCTCTCTAACTCACCTCCACACCACCTCTCGATCCCTGCGTCTTATCCGAGTAATGCACCCTGGCCCTGGGATACGGATGCTGGAAAATCGCTGGTGTTACTGGCATGATCGGATTAGAGCGATCGGCAACTCTGTGACACTGTTGAGAGACCATCGGCATCGTTCATCGGGCTGTAGCCGGCGCTGGGAGGCGTTAGCCCGGCTTCTCCTGACTGTCATCCCCGGCTGTGGAGAAACGGACGTGCGCGGTCTGTGGTTGTCTAGCAACCGAAACTTGCTGTGGGAAGCCAAGGACGCGAAGCACTGTACTCACTCCAGCATCAACGCCGCGGCTGGGGATCAAGGAGGCTAAGGACCCGTATGGAGCCAACGTGAACACCGGAAAGAAGAAAACATGGAATAAAAGTGCTAAAATTACCGCTGGAAACCCAAATAGTGTCCCCGCCACCCTGAAAGATAAAATACAGACAGCCATTACGAGTCTTTTCCCCAGTAAACCGAGCAAGGGTTTAAACGATGACTTTGTAGATGTGGGGGACCCGGCACCAGATCAGAGTGGGACTATGGAGACTGAGGGCATGACTAAACACAAAGAGCTATGTAATGCGGGCAATGAGGATGCAACTATCGGAATTAACAGAGCTACAGATAATGCGGATGAAAACCAAATGCTAAAATCATGGGGGTCAAGCTCTGAGATTACCATATTAAGCACTGACAACAAGACGGGCGGCACCTCACGTGAAGCGGCAAATGAGATAAATAACTTACAGGCTGTCAGTCAGCTAGCAAGCGGTATCCATGAAAGCACCATAGACAATGTTGATACTACAGAAACAGGGTACACATCTCCAGACCCTCTCAAGAACTTTTTTTCCCTGAATGAAGAATCAGTGGACTCGGAAGACACACATCCGCCTAATGGTAGTAGCGCCGAGGGATGCGAAGAATCCACAACAAGTAATGGAAGCCAGCAAGCTAGACAAAAGAAGCCAAGGAGATCAAAAAGGGCGTCTGTGGGACGAAGGTCAAAACAACAAAAGGATACCGAGGAAGAACAGGAACTCAGATGGGACTACTCGGATATGCAGCAACTTACCCTAACAGGGGAGCAGGATGTAACCGCCGAGAGTAAAAAATTTAAAATGGAGTGGTCCCTTATTGTCTAAAACTGGAGCAAGTCACCCCTCTGCTGAAAAAACCCGGTCTTGACTCAACAGACTTGAACAATTTCAGACCGATATCTAACCTCCCTTTGCTCTCTAAAACACTTGAACGCTGCGTACTTCTGCAACTGACTCAACATCTTGACAAGATTAATCTCCTGGACCCCCTCCAGTCTGGCTTTAGACAAGGCCGCAGCACAGAAACTGCGATACTGAACATCATGGATGATATCCATAGATCTCTTGACGCAGACAAATGCTGCCTCCTCATTCTTCTCGATCTTTCCGCAGCTTTCGACACGGTGGACCACAAGCTCCTCATCAAGGCTCTTCAAGATAGAGCTGGCCTCAGAGAGGTAGTTCTCAAGTGGTTCTCCTCCTTTATAAACAACCGCACGCAAATAATAAAAATCACGAACTTCACCTCCGAAATCCAGCAAGTCAGCAAGGGCGTCCCCCAAGGATCAGTGCTATCTCCTCAGCTCTTTAACATCTATATGGAACCGCTCGCCAAGTTATTCAGGAAAACCAACATCCGCTTTCACCTCTACGCGGATGACACACAAATCTATCTGGAAACTTCCTCTCTTAATGACACCCACAGACTAAATGACGTCCTGAATGATGTCCAAGAATGGCTGACAAATAATCACTTGAAACTAAACCCAGACAAGACCGAGACACTCCTCATCTCAAACAAAGTAGACAACCCTCAAATCACCGAGTGACTAAAGACAATCGATGCGCTTAAAGGTAATCTCACTCTAGCTGACTCCGTAAAATTTCTGCGCTTCACCCTAGACCCCAAACTATCCTTGACAAATCACATTAAGAACGCGGCAAAAAGTGCATTCTTTAATCTCAGACTCTTGAACAAAATCAAACCCTACATTCCCAACAAGGACCTCAAATCGGCCACGCAATCACTAGTACTGTCAAGACTGGACTATGGGAACGCTATCCTAACAGGCATCCCTAAATCGCACTTGGCACCGATCAAAACAACACTACATGGGGCAGCCAGAATGATCACTGGCGTCAAAAAATCTGATCACATCTCCCCGGCACTCAAATAACTCAAGTGGCTCCCAGCAGAAATGTGTAGTATCTTCAGAACGGCCTACCTAACCCACAAAGCCCTCCACACCGGCAAACCTGAATACTTGGCAAATAAACTCAAAAAAGCAGGCCAAACCAGAAATCTGAGAAGCTCTAACTCCCTACTGCTCATCCTTCCTAAAACCAGAAAGAAAAGAACAACGGACTGCTCTTTCACAGGAAAGGCCCCCAAAATCTGCAACTCTATCCCCCCGCACATCAGAACCAATCCATCCTACGTGGAATTCAAGACTCAACTTAAGTCCTTGTTACTTATTCGTTCCCTAGGTTGTGGATAACAAAGATCAATGGCATCCCCTGAACTATGTGACTATGTTGACTCCTGCTACCAAAGAAGCTCTGCTGTACAAATTTTCTCCTTCACTATTGACACTCGTTGAATGTTATTACTTTTCATATGTCATGTTCCTGCGGAGTATTTATCATTCTCTTACTGTAAAGCGCTCTGTTACCTTCGGGTCTTGTAGCGCTATAGAAAACATCCTAAATCAAAAAAAATCAACAAAAAAAAATCCCAGGGTGATCAGAACCAAAGCAAGGATCACAAAAACACAACAGAGCCGACACTGGCAATGATACTACCATCTCTGAACTCATTTCAAAAAGAGGTCAAGGCTGAGAGTCAGATCGCCCCGCAGCAGGAAAATAACTCGAAGGATCAGTACGGAAAATCGGAAAAACATGCACGGACATTGCAGAGAGATTGAGCATGGTTGAAACCCGGACTGAAATATTGGAGAATACTGTGGAAACTTTGAAAACTCAGGTGACTTCACAGGGTAGCACAGTGACAGATATAATGTGGAAACTAGAAGAAGCAGAGAACCGCCAACGACGGAATAATCTAAGGATCCTTGGCATTCCAGAAAACAGCAAGGGGACGGATATAAGGGCATTTACGATCAGCCTGTTCAAAAACACTTTCCCCAAATTAACACATTGGGATTGGGAGAAAGAAATACAGTGGGTACACAGATTCCCTTTTTCACTCCCTAAGCACCCTAGAGGAGGCCAATCATTTCCCAGAGTCATCCTGGTCTTTTTTGGTAATTTTTTACTAAGGCAGGCCGTGTAGGATTTGGCAAAGCCTAACAAAAAACGGAACTGGGGGAGCTTTTCCTGTTTTACCGAACCTGATTTCGCTCATGCGACAGTAGAAAGACGTTGGCGACTGCGGCAATTGATCACACCCTTCCAAAATTGGGGGAACCGCCTTTTTACAAAACATAAATTAAAAGTGATCTCACAGGGCAAGACAATGTTCTTTAGCTCCGAAATACAGGCAGAGCAGGCTCTGAAGGATATTACGACTGAGAAAAATGGGGCAGCAGGGGGAAGATATTAATAAGACGCACCCAATACTACTCTAATGATACTGATTATGACAATGTCTAATGCGAATACAGATTTGTGATGTATAGGCTAGGCTATTTGGGGTTCAATCTTTTATTTCTACATTGTTTTCCCTGTGCAGAGGCCTCCTTCTTGGTTTTTTTTTCATTTATTATATATTTTTTTTCTTTAGGGGGTTAGCAGTGTATGACGAGATGTAATTCAGGAATGCATTAATTATTTTAAAGGCCAGACAGGGAATACACACGAACATAGGGGGAGAGGTGGTGTGGGGTGTGGGTGAGGTTGGACAGACATCATCACACAGGCTCAGGCTTGAGCCTGGCTGCTTCAAAAAAGGTGGGGGGTGGGTTGGGGGGCGGCGGGGACCAGGGCCCAAGATTTCTACAGGGGACACAGGGTATACACAGACAAACGTAAGAAAAGAAGACACAGTGTGGTATTTTGTCTTAAGAGACAGCACATAATTCAACCGGGGATTGTTAGAAACCAGGATGGCTAAACTAAAAACACTTTAAATGAATATATGCGGCCTTAACGATTTCAAGAAAAGGCAGAAAGTAGCAGAGGGTCTTAAGTTGTCTGTTGCGAACATTATTTGTCTTCAGGAGACACATATTGAGGGGTCACAACAATACTTACTCGAAACACTCGGATACCGACCTATTTCAGCCACAACGCAAGGGACACGTACTAGAGGGGTGGCCATTTTAGAAAACGGAGGGGGGGTTCAGTTTTCACGATCCGTGGCGGATAAATTCGGGCGATATGCGATAGCAGAGTGTTGTTATAACAATGTTACAAGCAAGATGACATTGTGCACTATATATGGTAATATTAGAGATGATCTGGATGTACTGAATAGTGTTTCCAACGAATTGGTACACTGGCCTCTCCCTCTGATTGTATGTGGGGACTTAAATATTCATTTACCAGGTGATTGGTTCATGGGCGCAGAGTTTAAATTTCAGGGCAGGAAACAAAAAGTCTTCCAAGCTTTAAAAGATATGTGTGGGCTGCATGGCTTAATAGACGGATGGACACTGAAACACCCAGGGGACCCCGGCTATACCTATTATTCGCACCCACACTCACGGCATGGAAGACTGGATTATATGCTTATGTCTAATTCTTTAAGAACAATCTGCCAAATAGAAAAACTACCTAGAATCCTCTCGGACCCTAATCCACTTGAGCTTAGCCTTACGTGTGGCCCTGATAAATCCACAACAAATACCTGGACATTTGAAAGGGCATTATTAAATAATGATGGATATTGTCAGCATATGAGAACTTGGATTCCGGCCTTTCTGGAGGATAACATCGGGTCTACCTCAATTGACGTGGTGAGGGATACCCTGAAGGCCTGTGTCAGAGGTGAAACTATGCAATTCTCTTTTCAACATAATAAAGAAGGAAAACAGAAAATGACATTGTTAGTACAAAATCTGTGCAGAGCAGAGGAGGATTTGATTAAGGCGGTACAGGAGGGAAGGGTGACAGATAGCGAAGTAAGTAGGGTGGCAATCGCTAAAAACTACATCTCAGAAATATTAAGTAAAAAAGTGATTGTCAGAGCCAATATCCACAGAGAAAAAACTTATGAGCTAAGTGAAAAAGTGGGACACCAACTTGTGGTCCGAACTAGGGAAGAGACATCAATTACTCTAATAAAAGAAATTAAGGATCCAGAACTTGGCTTGAGATCGGAACCTTCAGATATAAGAACGGCTTTTCAGGGGTTTTATCGGAAACTATATCACGAAGCTGATAATGAGTGTAGTGATACCGAAACGTATCTTGATCCATTCACTACAGATCATCTGGGAGCAGAAGACCAGGATCTATTAGATAGTCCCCTCTATTGGGAGGAAATGTTACTCTCTTTGAACTCCCTAGCTAATGGGAAAGCAACATGTATGGATGGGATCCCCACTGAGTTCTACGTTACGTTTGCACCACAACTTAGGGCCATCATGACAGAACTCTTTCAGTATATTTTTCAGGGAGGGAATCCACCAAGGTCCTGGTCGTTAGCTAAAATAGTCATTTTTCCTAAGAACAATAAAGATCCCCAGGAAATGGGGTCTTATCGACCTATGACCCTGATGAATGGGGACTCGAAAATATTTTCTAAACTATTAGCAGCACGACTGGCACCCCTGATACATAAAATAGTTTCTGAACGACAACACGGGTTTGTACCTGGCAGATCCACAACTGACCACGTACAAAGAGTTATTTCTCTCTTTGATTACACGGGAACAACAGGAGACCCTATGGCACTTATCCTGCTTGACGCGGAGAAGGCGTTTGATAGGGTCTCCTGGAATCTCCTGTGGGTTGCTATGTCAAACTGTGGCATCGGAGAGAAATATATAACAGCGATCCAACGGCTCTATGTTAACCCTAGTGGCAGTGTAATGACTAATGGGGCTCTGTCTGAAAATGTTATCATCACTAGGGGGACAAGACAAGGGTGCCCATGCACACCCCTCTTGTTTGCAATCTATATTGATGGATTTATACGCAGGCTTGAAAATAACGTATCAATCCCTCCTATTCGAGTGCGTGATCTAGATACAAAATGCTTAGCATATGCCGATGACATTGCTATTGTTACGAGCGACCCTAAAAACGCTATAACCTTGATTGAAAAAGAAGCTCAAGCCTTTGGTAGAGTCTCAGGGTATAAATTAAACTCGAGCAAGACACAGATCGTGCTTAACAGCAAAATCACGATGAGAGACCCTAGAGTAAAAGATAAGGCTACATATTTGGGGGTTAGTATTAGTGCTAATATTGAAAATATTGTTAACAACAATGTGGAACCACTCATACAGCGTACTAAGAAACAATTGCGTCGACTAAACAACCTACATTTAACTATCGGTGGTAGAAGCAACGTAGTTAAGATGCTGTTTTTTCCCAAGTTTTTATATTTCTTTCGGGCAATCTGCTTAGAATTCTCCCCACAAGTATTTAAAAATATAGATACTGTGTTTTCACGGTTTATTTGGGGATATAACAGACCACGCAGGGCATTTAGGTGGATCACGTTACCTAGAGAACGTGGAGGGTGGGCTCTGCCCAACTTCAAGCTGTACTATTCGGCCACAGTGTTGAGGTATAGCGTTACACTTCTAACCATTAATCCGGGTGGCAACAAAGTACCCACTCCACAAGAACTTATTCTGGCGGAAGGGAGCACTGGATGTCTATGGCGAAAAGCAAATGATGGCTACTTTAAAAAAGTAACTTTCAAGACTATTTCCAGTGCCATCAAAGTATGGGGGAATGTTAAAAAGTTACTAGGTTTAGGTCGCTATTCCACCTATACCCCCGTAAGCCAGAACACATACCTTCCAGAGATATTTCATGATACCTGTATAAGGAGCTGGATTGATTCAGGGGTTAGACAGCTCGGCTGTTTTTTCTCGGTAAACGGAATCAAATTGTTTGATGAGTTGAAATCAGATTTTAATATTACTAATAGGGATTTCTTTAAATTTCTTCAGCTGAGAGACTTTTTATTAAAGAAGGGGGAGGTCGCATTAAATTTCAAACTTCCCAAATTATAGAAAATCAGTGTAGAGAAACGCCTCCTAAAATCGGCGAGATATATGAAGTGATGAATCCATTATTACTAGATGACATAGACAAACATGTGCTAGCTTGGCAGACTAAACATGGTGTCTCTTACCGAACTTCTCTTTATTCATACGAAATGTCACTCACCTGTTTAATGTCCATAAAACTTCAAGCACAATTCTATAAAACTTTCTTTTCACTATACTATACCCCATATAAAATAGCCAAATGGGGGACTGGGAAAGGCACAACATGCCCACGCTGCGCACTTCCTGAGGCAGATATTATCCATATGTTTGCCTCTTGTAATTCACTAACAAATCTACTAGCTGAAATATCTGGCTTCCTCTCTGACATAGCTCATGTTAGTGTGAATGTTACAACCGAAGAGGTCCTGTTGGGCACATCTAACAGGGATCGACCAAAACAGATACAAGGGCTGATCTTTGTTGCTATGGCTGTTTTCTGGTTGTGCGTAGCATCAGCATGGTTAGATCCGATACCACCATCTTTTCTGCAATGGAGGGCTAGACTGCTTGCGACCTGCAGCCTTGAGGTCGCCATTTATAGGAACAAAGGGCATAATATTCAAAGAAGGGGCATAAAAATTTGGGAGCCCTTGCTAGACTGGATCCAAGAGCAATGATTGGATTAGTGGGAACAACTGGTGTCTATCGCTATATGTAAATTTTTGTGCCTTCTTTTAATTTTCTCATCCGGAAACGTTGTGCTGACCGAAAAAGTTTTTATTAAGATGTTTTCTTTCAGATGGACTGACTGTTAATTTCTATTTCCCTATGTTTGTAACAATAATGGATACCTGGTCTCTAGGGGGGTGGGGGTTGTGGGTTCTGTAAAAATTAAGGAAAATTGTCTGAATAAAGATTGTTTAAAAAAAAAGCAACTGCTAAAAGCCTTCTTTAAAATGTATGTTGCTGTACTTGTAATAAAATTGAATCTGCCGTCCTCCATAGTGCTGCATCATAACATGTTCCTGTGAGGCATTTGCTCCTGTATAGGGTCAACATTTCCCTGACTGGTTTATTCCCAATTTTATTAGAAAATCTAAAAATGGCCTTGACTGATCATATAAATTTCACTTTGCATAGGTTGATACATGTGCCCCAACATCCCTTCCAGTTAAAAAGAATTCCTAAGTATAAAAAAGAAGTATAAAAAAGACAATGTTCTTTCAATATGTACTCCTTCTACATGATAGCTTCTACTCTTTATTTTCCCTTTTCGACATGTCATTATCAAAGTTTTGCTAAGGTTAAGTATTAAATGTTTTCATTCTTAAATTGTGCAAAATGTTCAATTAAACATTGGAGCCCATGTGCTGTTTTTGATAATAGGACTGCATCATCCACATACAAAAAGACTGGTGTAGCACAGTTAATGACTATGGGTGTGTCTGCGTTCAAACTTTGCAATGATATATCAACATTATTAATGTAAAGAGAGAATAAAAGTGGTGCAAGAACGCAGTCTTGCCCTATACAGGTGTCATAATTCAAATTAAAGAAAATAATGAGGTAAATGTTGATTGTGCCACTACCAACTGGGTTAACATGTTTTAACACCCATGCCAAAGTGAAGTGCTTACATCAGGACCAAATTTAGAGATATTACTCTAAAATCATGATTTTAGGATGTACTTCGTTTTCCAGCCCCTCATTCATTGAGTAATGCGTTATGTGTCCTAGATCAGTGCATCACTTGCTACCTGAAAGATACAGTAAAATCATCCTATGTTTCACCCTATTAATTTCACTGGCCAAGTATAATTGACACCCAAGTGAGTTAAAAGTTTTATTTGCAATATGCATTTGTATATGTTTACACCCTCTCCGCAAAACACTAGGGGCCAGATGTAGGTCAAATAGATTTACCAATTCTTAATTACCGAAAATTTTACCGATTCGGTAATTAAGAATCGGTAAATCTGAGGGGTGGATATGTAGGTATTCCAGATGTGCTGGAATAATGAATCGGAAAAATTCGGTATTTACCGATTCGGTAAATACTGAATCGGTATTGCCCATTCATTCCTATGGGCTTTGAAGCCCATAGGAATGAATGGGCATTACCGATTCGGTATTTACCGAATCGGTAAATACCGATTTTCACAAGGGTGCAGGGGGTGTCACTTTGACACCCTCTGGCCCCCCCAAAACAGGCTCGGGTGCCATGTGGCAGGCATACATGCCCTATGGGCAGGTCTGCCTGTCACATGGTATAGGTGTGCATGCACACATGTGCATGCACACCGGAATCGGTATTTTACCATCAAATTGGATTTGATGGTAAAATACCGATTCGGTAAGGCCTCTTGGACTCAGAAGAGTCCCACCTACATCTGGGTGCCTCAGATTCGGTAAATTTACCGAATTTTTATTTTACCGAATCGGTAAAATTACCGATTTGGTAATTTTACCGAATCGGCAAAAAAATGCCACCTACATACCTGTCACCCATTTACCGATCGGTAGCAGCCAAAATCGGCTGTTACCGGTCGGTAAATGGCCTGAAACGGCCACCTACATCTGGCCCTAGATTAGGGACTTAGTACTGGAAGAGTGAGTGAAAGAATCTACTTCACCCCAGTGTAGAAAGTGTAATGTGCAGTCATAATGTTCTGCTTTTCCAGTGGACCCATCTGCAAATTGTTTCCTCTGGTCAATTTTATACAACGTACAGCCTGATTTAGATATAGGTGGATGGTCATTGGGTCTTCTCTGCGGATGGAGTAAGTTACTCCGTCCCTATGGTTCAGAGGTTGTTCACCTAATTTATAAATGACAGCCAAGCCGATGGTCATTTATAAAGGCATTGGCAGGAGCCACTGTCTCAGTGGATCCTGTCAGTGCATTTCACTATATGCTACAGGGCTGCCTTGTAAACTTTGGATATGGCAGGGACATAGATGTGCTACAGTGGCCATATTTAAGGTCGACCCACAATTCAATTTGGCAGGCAGACTGCTATATTGGCGGCAAGGGAACTTTATCACCATGATGATGGAATACCCTCCCCGCCAATATATAAATCAGGCCCTTAATTTTGTGCCAGGTGTGAGCATTGTTGTTATATACGGTACTATAAATATACTTTGGATGCTGCTCTCACACCAAGGGTTGTGGACCCCAAGCAGTGCATGAATCTCCCTGTAATGGAATCAAACCTCAGAACTACAGTTTAACAACTGTCTGTCAGGGAACTCTTTTGATTTTTACTTATGATAAAAATGATGAGAAATAGCCAGATGTGCTATGCATCCTATCTATGCTATATAGATGTACATAACGGCTAAATATAGTGAATGGAACATTGGATAATTTTTGCAGATATCTAGCAACAGAGATTTATATAGTTACCTCCAGCCTTAAGCTCTCATTTTTTCCTTCACTCGACCACTAGTTTTCCTCCTAATCACACGTTTTCCTCCTAAAACACTTCTTTTGATTATAAACACCCTTTTCTTCCTTAACCACTTATTCCTCCTTATAACCACTGTTTCTGGATTTTGTCTATTTTTCCACTGTTGCTTCCCCTTTCCTGTTAGTTTTTCCCACCGGACTCACCGCTTCATGCTCCCACTTCCTGCTAACCCCACCCAGCACCCCGCCCCATCCACCTCCCAGGACCTACTTAATGGAGGCCGGAGAGAAGGCACGCAGTGGGTGCACCAAAGGCAAGCTCGCCTGACCCATCCGCACCTAAACCGTGCCCAGCGCCAGGACTCCTTGACCCCACTCATCCACTGATAAACCAGCACTGAACTTCTAGCCTTCAATGCTGGACAATGCAACAACAGTTACAGCTTTGCCTCCCCCGATCCACAGCAGAACCTTTCACCTGCCGCCTGTGATGTGGCTTGGTTCCACGTTCTAGCATGGAGCCTTGTGGTTGCAGGGTTCTGGCTTCGACAGTTGGCCGGACTCTCGCATGGATGGGGTTGATTAATAAAGCCTCTACCGTGGACTTACATTTCCAGAGTCTTTGATGTTATTTCACTGGCGACGATTGTGTGAGGAGGCATTCAGAAGCAACCCCAACATTGGGAGGCATAGTCGAAGTACGGCACAAGCTTGAGAGGCTGAACGGAAACTAAGTACAAAGTACAGCGTCGCGGAGAAGAGGAAACCGCTATGCTTATAGGCAGAGGATAGCAGGCGCTGTGTAGAGCAGTTGGATTCACCTTCTGTCCTTGGGAAGTCTCGGGGAGTCCAGTGGAGGCAAAACGCTGTCTCCTGAAACGCAGTGCTCGTCTGCGGTTCACATCAGGTGTTACGCATGTCTGGCTGGGCCCTATCGCCCATAGAAAAGAGGGTGAGGGCTGATTATCAAAAGCACAGGTCAACAAGCCCAATCTCAAGCAAAAACAGGGACGAATGTTTGTGTGACTAGGTCGGAGGCCATTTTGAAGCTCCAGTTTCTTCGTGTGAAATCAATTACAAACACACCAGAGGTTTGGCAATTTATGGTTTATCGTTATATTGGGTTTCTCATCACGGTGACAAGCACACCTTTGGGTACTGTGTTCTGTAGTTATTTCCAGACATTTGAGGATTGGAAGAGAAAGTAAGATCTCATTTAAAAGGGATCCATTCTCTTGGGACATAACTGTTATTCACACATTATTCTAATTTAAGTTTAAATGGAAAAAAGGGCACAGTAAGACTCTATTTTAAAAACACAAATTGTTTGGGCATAACTGTTATTTTAATATGTTTTAAATTTATGTTTTAAAAAAGAGATAAGGCAATATGCAAAATGTAAGTGCCCCTCCTTTTTTTTCTGTCATGTCCTGGGGAGCCCCCGGTGAAGTGGCAAAAATAGAAAAAGATATTTGAAAATTATGCAAGGGTTTGTGGTACAAATTTGAGTGCGGAGAGGAAACAGGCACTTTTACTTCACTGTTTAGGTACAGGAAGTGTTAGAGAACTTGCCTCAATTAAGCCCTGAAGTTCGAAGGGGGTTAAACGAATATGAAATATGTATAAAGCAGTTAGAAGTCCAACATTTGTCTAAAGTGAGTACCATCTTGGAGAGATATTATTTTGGATTAAGAGAGCAAGGGAAAGAGGAGACAGTTGAGGAATTTGTGACTGCTCTAAGGACGTTAGCTTCAAGTTGCAAATTTGGCGAGCTGGTTGAAGAGAGAATACGTAACCAGTTTGTGTTAAAATGCTGCAGTGACAAGATAAGAGAGGAACTTTGGCTAAAGGATTTGCACCTTTGGATGAAATGATGCTTATTGCCAAATGGGTCGAACACATGCTGAAATGTGTAAGTGAGTTAAGCAAAGTGGGAAAATGTTCTACTCCAGCTGAGAAAGTAGAAGAGGTTGTGTGTCATGCTGTACATAAGTCTGACACTGTTAATGATAAGAGTGGGGAAGGAGAAAAGAAAGGATGGGGATTCAAGGAACATGTTATTGTTGCTGTAAATTTGGTCACAAAGCAAATGTAAGTTATTGCCCTGCTCTAAAAGTGGTTTGTAGATGCTGTGGAAAAAGGGTAATTGCCGCAATCGCAACAAGAGGGACAGTAGGAATTAAGTGAAATAACTCACTTTTCAGTTGAATGAGTGTGGTGTGGAACATCCTTCAGCGTGGGTCAGGGTGGGAGATGTTAAGGTAAAAATGAAATTTGATTTTTGCTCTCACCTCACGTTTATTTCTAAAGAAGTCTTTGAGAGAAATTTTTCAAGTAAAGTCAAATTATTGAAATCTGATGTAAAGCCAACAGGTTATGGTGGTCCCCCCATAAGAATGTTTGGATGTTTTCAGAGTGGTGTGCAATTTACAGATGGGAAGGTTTACGTGGCGCAGAAGGGGGATAACTTACTGAGTTGGACGCACCAGGCACGCCTGGCCATCATCCTCAATCTAAATGGTAATCCTCCTGTGTAGGTACAGGCAATAGAGAATGTTGACAACAAGTTTGTAAATAAGTTTGATAGTTTGTTCAAGGATCCATTGGGGCATTTCAAAGGCTATAACCACCAGATTAAGCTGAAGCTTGGTGCTAAGCCTATTGCAGCCAAGGTGAGGAGGATTCCTCTTAGTGTGCAAGAGGCTGTACAAACAGAGATTAACAGGCTGCTAGATTCAGGTGTGATTGAACCTGTGGAAGTGACGGAGTGGTTGGCTCCCATAGTCGTAGAGAGAAAGAGCAACAATGAGATTCTTTTGTGTGTGGATCTTTGTGCACTCAACAAGGAAGTTGTGGTGGATAAGTTTCCGCTTGCTAATATTGACAAAATTGTGTCGACTCTGGAAGGTGCTTGTTATTCCAGCATTCTAGACTTAGCTTCAGCATATCACCAGGTGCCTCTGGATAAGAGCTCAAAGGAGCTGACTGCGTTCATAACTCCTACGGGGGCATTTAAGTTCTTAAGGATGACTTTCGGATTAGTGTCAGCGGCCTCCGTGTTTCAGAGGATTATGAATGATGTGGTCAAGGGAATCTCAGGTGTCAGATGTTACCAGTATGATGTCTTGATCTATGGTAAAACCATCGAAGAGCATGATTGCAGAGTAGTGAAGGTGTTGGAGAGATTACTTAAAGCTGGCTTGACTCTACGTCATGACAAGTGTAGACTTGGGGTGACTGAGTTTGATTATCTTGGTCACCACATATCCGGCAGTGGCATCAAGCCCAAAAAAGAGTTGGTAGACACAATAGCTAATTTGAAGGATCCGTGTTTGAAGGAAGAGCTTGCCTCATTCTTGGGCATGGCTGAGTTTTACAGAAAGTTTATGCAAAATTTTGCGGATAAAACTTGCCATCTCAGAAGTTTGTTGTGCAAGAAGGCTGAGTTTGTGTGGGATGAGGTGTGCAAGGAGGAATTTACAAGAGTTAAGATGGATCTCAAGGGTGCCCCTGATTTACAGGCTTACAAACCAGGTGATTTGACATACATCATAACTGATGCAAGCAAGAAGGGACTGGGTGTTTTTCTGGTCCAACAGAGGGATGGTCACGAGCAGTTGGTCGCTTGCACCTACAGATGTCTTAGGGGTGCTGAGGTAAACTTCTCAGTAATTGCCATCTTCTGGGCATTAAACAAATTTAAGAAATTTGTCTGGGGTACTCCCTTCATTGTCAGGTCCGATCACAAGCCCTTGAAAGACATTTTTGAAATAAATGGTTTGGACTCAATCTCTTCTAGGATTAGGAGAAGGATTATCTCTCTGCAGGAGTTTGATTTTGTCATGGAGCACATCCCTGGGGCTACTAATGTTTCGGGTGACTGTCTCTCGCATCTGGTTGACAGTGTGGATTCGGGGTTTGAAGGGTGATGACGAACTGGTGGATAACTTTGATGTTGGGGGTTATTCAATGGAAGATCACCCAATACCACCATGTCTCCAAGGGGGATGATTCTGGATACAGGACTTAAAGATAATGGTATTGGTCAGTGGAGGGCAAAGGAATTAGTCCTACAACAGAAAAGAACGCTTATCTTGACTTTCATAAGTTGGCTAAGATAACTGAATTCAAGTGGGTGACATAGTCAAGATAAAGGCTCCAGTGGGCAATCAAAATTGGTCTACCTTTACTTGCGAAAAGAGTGTGGTCAAAATGTTTAAGAACGCAGTCAAAACCAATGATGGTCGTATCTGGAATCACAGCCGTGTGGTTCATGTAAGAACAAGAAATGACAGTACATGTGAGTCTGAATATTCTGCTGGGGTTTCTTCTCTGTTGGAGTGTTTTCAACCTTCACGTAAAAGTGTAAGAGTTTGAGGAAAAACTGTTTTTCTTGAATATTTTGTGAGAAGTTAGTTGTTTATCTAAGCAGGTCACTTTTATAAGGTTCTTCAACGTTCCTCCAATGTTTAATGGAGAAAGGGTTTTGAGTTTCTTACTGAAATGTATCTCAGATGTAAAGGGGAAGAAGTGTGATGTGGCTTGGTTCCATGTTCTAGCGTGGAGCCTTGTGGTTGCAGGGTTCTGGTCTCGACAGTTGGCCGGACTCTCACATGGATGGGGTTGATTAATAAAGCCTCTACCATTGACTTACCTTTCCAGAGTCTTGGACGTCATTTCACCGCCATTGCCTCATTCAATGCAAGCAGAACTCATAGCTCTGGAGCCTCTGCCCAACTACTTCACCTCCTTCACCACAGAACAACTCTAGTGCCTGCTAATCCAAACCAGAATACTCCACAAGCACGCCATAAAAATATGGGACACCATCACATCTCTCACTCCAGATAACGTCTTCCTCACAGAAACATGACTCAACCTAGCATCAGAACCCGTCATCACCACCTCTACACCTAACGGCTACAAGATAATCCACTGGAATCGCATTAAAAAAAGGAGCTAGATTAGCCATCATCCACAAGGAAACCCACAACTGCGCAGCCACCACTGATAACACCACCCCCATAATGGAACACCTCAAATTTCAAATCAACACCGACAGCAAGACTATAGTCAGAGGCACCCTTGCCTACAGACCCCCAGGACTATCCATGGGCCACATGCCTCACATCCACAGGAAAAGGAGCGGTGGCCGCTCTTTCTCCCACCTGGCTGTCAAATCATCTCCCTCCATCTCCGAACAGCCTCTGCCTTTCAAAAGTTCAGGAAAGACCTGAAAACCTGGCTCTTTGACTAACACCTCAGCAGCAGCCTCTACCCCATCACTTGGATACCCTTACGTGTGATAAGCAGTGCTATGCAAATCCAAATTGATTGATTGATGGTGGCGTATTGCTACATCAACCACTAAACCTGTGGTTGTTGCATCCACTATATTAGGTGCAATCTGCATACAGCATACAAGCCACCCACCACTCACTGACGGTTATAACCATCACCACAACTCTAAAATTAATCATTACATTACACTTAAGTTCAATGAAAATTTACTAGGTTGCTGAGTACAAATATCCAAAATCACACTCAAGTGAAACCTTCTGTGGTGTGAGTTTTCACCACAACAGCACTCTTCACTTCACTTCACAGAATTATCCAACAACGAGATGTTTAAGTACTAATGTTATGAACATTTTGACCCAATACTTCTTGAGACCGTTGTCTATATAGCCATGTATATTGCAAATGCAAGGGCGATGGTGACTTTTTGTCAGATTTAGTATTGTTGGCAATTTTTTCTTCATGTGGCTTTAAAGTTGTGACTGCTCATATTTCACACTACACATGTAGCTAATTGATTTTTTTGTTACTTTTGTTGCCAGATTGTAAGTCAGAGCTTGGTAAGCAAGCAGCAAGGCAGCCTATATATAAGAAGGGCAAATTAAATTATGTGATTCTGCATCTTTTTTCATATAAGTATGGTTTTTCATATTTGCAACAGAATCCATCATCTGCTGCATAATGTATCTAGGTTAAACACATCTAAAGTTACTAAAACTTTGCGTTCACCCGGAATAGAAGTTCATTCTCAGAGGTCAACTAGTCATCTTTCAGTTGCTCTTTTCTGTATTTGGTAGTTAAGCTGGTACTAATGAGATGAAGTCTTTGCTGATACAATCAATCAAATAAACAACACTTTATTGTTTTGGTTATTAAAACGGTGACAATGATACTTATAAAACTTACAGATAATTGATAGATTAAATAAAAGGCATAACATAGTGAGCAAAGCTTTATAAAATGCAACAATTAAGATTCATTGATAGACAATAAAATTAGCAAGAATGTAACTTTGTTCATAGAGATTAAAGTCTGATGATAAAGTACAAAAGTTCTAACGCCACACCACCACCTGACTAGTGCAAGTGTTTCTCAGGAGGTTCCAACTAAGATTTACCCCAGCGGTTTTCTGGGTAGTCAAGAGTAACGCTGTTAGACTATTGACTAGCAGCACATTTCAGTGCTTTTTTCACCAGATGGCAATAGGGTTCATTTCGATTTAAAATGTACTGCTTTTTCGTGTAATAGCACATATTTAATCAGCTTTGCAGATACAGTATTACCTTGTTTAACAAATACAAAATAATGAAGTAATGCTATCAAAAACTGTGCCGCATTTTGGCGCATAATTTGCTTTTTCTTGCTGCATAAGTTAGTCAAGCCTTCTGCATTATTTAGTGCTCCCCTGCTGCACACCTCCAGTGGCCATGCCTGCAAGCACTGCAGCATTAGCAACAGAAAATACTGGGGGGACCTCACCCGCTGTGTATGACTCACCTGTTTATATCTGCTGGAATGCCGGCCGCCAAACAATACGGTGGGTGCTCCATGGATTTCCTTACTATAGCAGACCTAGGCATTGGCCTCTCTGATGTTGACTGAATGGCAGCTGCGGGGGTAAGTGTAGGAAAGTGTTAAAATGACGAAATTATTTACGGAACAAGTACAGCTGCCTTGAATTATCCTTCTTCATGCGCACAATTGATCTAATGTGCATCTTTAAGTGTCTATGTCTGCTGTACCATCCTAATAGTCATGTTATCCAACCCTTATTTTGATGGTTAATGCAGTACATCTGCTAAGAGTTTGCAGATGCTCCTTCAGATATTTAGAATACCATTGACATCAAAATAATGGTGAGAAAGTAGGTCTGACCATCTAATTCGCCCGGATTTTTCATTTTTAGGTCTCGCCTAGACGAAAGCAAAAGCGAAAGCTTTTGCTGTCTAGGGAGACAACTTATGTTGCCGCTTTCTTGGGAATGAAGGGGAATGTGGACAGCAGACTGTTTCGATTTTCTTCTGGTGGAGATTAGACCTCGTGAGCGCGCCATGACTGTATCTAATGCGTGTGTTTTTTTTTTGTTTTTTTTTTTAAAGTGTGCCGGGCGCTTGCTTCAGTCAGTTTCACTTTGAAGTGCAGCAGTGCCTTTTGACCTCGTGAGCGCGCTTTCACTGCATCTAATGTGTGTGTTTTTTTTAACGTGGTCCGGGGGCTGTTCAGTAACTTTCTTTTTTTTTCGCTTTAAGGGGCTGGCGTCAATGAGTCTGAGATTTGGGGATTGATGTACGGTGTGAAGTGGCGGGCGCGCAAACAAGGCATCCACACACTGCATATACACACACGCACCCCCCCTTAAACATACACACGCGCACACAGACAGACGCACGCAGAAACACACTCAAACAGACACACACACAGGCGTACACCCCACCCCCACTCACCCCTCCTCTCACTCAACTTACCTGTTCTGGCGGTGCACGGCGGCGGCTCCTTCTCCCGGGTGGCGGTAGCGCTTCGCGGGGCTCTCTCACCACATGAGAGCCCCGCCTTCCCCATGCGCCCCGCCGCTCTTCACCCGGTCCCCCATCTCGGGACCGGGACTCAATGCGGAGCCTTTGTGGCTCCTCGGGCAGCTCTCTCCGTCTCTCGGCGCGATGGGGCGGGACTTCCGGTTGGGGCCGCGCTGGCATTGGCCGGCTTCCCAACCGCATCCGGCACAGCCATGATTCGTATTGTTTTTTTTTTTTCTTCCCATTTGTGGCTCGTTGTACATCCGAAGACTCCGTATTCCTGCACTTATAATGGCAAAGCGAAAGCGCAAGTACTACAATGCAAACTTTGCTACTTGGACTGGCGAAGGTACTCGTAGCATACAGGTCGCAATTTGAGAGCGGTGGATGGACCCATGTGTTGCAGAAGAGAGCCCCAGGTCTGATTGACGCTTTGGGAATATGACTGACGAGGGTGAGAGGTTGACAGGTCAGACAAACTCTACTTGGCAGCAGTGATTACGTTTCAGCGGTGAGGTCTGACTTTACAAGTGTGATGCCATGCGACCTTCTTTTAGTATTGGCTGCTGTTCATTGCTTTTTACGGCACTCCAGACCACTCATTTTAATGATTGGAACAACAATTTTAGTCGAGTGATTTTCTTCAGCTATTCTCGTGAGAAATGCACTCTTGCTTTGCTTTTCAATAAATGATCTGCCGAGAAGGCATGAGAAAACAATTTGAACATAGCAGATAATATCTGTAAGGTAGAAATGCACGTTGCTTAATCAGTAAAAGGTTCGCCTGGGTCCAGATTTAAAAGCACCGATTGCAATCGTGTAAACATGTATATTTTCCACATTGCTATGTTTGAACTATTGCCTTAAATGTTCCCCTAATTCCAAAGCACTCAGTGGCGGAGAACAAAAGATGTTGTTTAAAAGGGCATTTGTTGCCGAAATATGGAAACGTCGTAGGACAGTTATTTAAACATTGCTAGTGCACAACTGCTGGGTCATTCGCAGCACTTGAATGTTAACAAGAAATCACTTGCTTCCGGCGACAAAAGGGAATAGCTGTAGGCACGACTGCTTGAATTACCTACAGATGATGGCATTAGTTTGAGTCCTACTCCTCACTTTTATTCATTACGCATGGCGCTCCTTGCCTCATCAGACCACTCACATGCCAATACTGTAAACATTTCCCTCCCACCTCCACACCAGCAAGCTCTCACTCATCCTATATGTCAGTTGTACATACTGGGAGAGCGGAGACAGTCACTGTCCTCTCTCTACATCCCTTTCTCTGTACACCTCTCTTCTAACCCCTCTCTCTCTACACCCCTCTCCCTCTCTACACCCCTCTCTCTCTCTACACCCCCTCTCTCTCTACACCCTCCCTCTCCACCCCTCTCTCTACACCCCTCTCTCTACACCCCTCTCTCTACACCCCTCTCTAAACCCCTCTCTCTCTACACCCCTCTCTCTCTACACCCCTCTCTCTCTACACCCCTCTCTCTCTACACCTCTCTACACCCCTCTACATCCCTCTCTCTACACCCCCCTCTTTCTCTACACCCCTCTCTCTCTCTCTCTCTCTCTAAACCCCTCTCTACACCCCTCTCCCTACACCCCTCTCCCTACACCCCTCTCCCTACACCCCTCTCCCTACACCCCTCTCTCTCTACACCCCTCTCTCTCTATACCCCTTTCTCTCTACACCCCTTTCTCTCTACACCCCTCTCTCTCTACACCCCTCTCTCTCTACACCCCTTCTCTCTCGCTCTCTCTCTCTACACAACCCTATCTCTCTACACCCCTCTCTCTCTCTCTACACCCCTCTCTCTCTCTCTCTCTACACACCCCTATCTCTCTACACCCCTCTCTCTACACCCCTCTCTAAACCCCTCTCTCTCTACACCCCTCTCTCTCTACACCCCTCTCTCTCTACACCCCTCTCTCTCTACACCCCTCTCTCTCTACACCTACCTCTACACCCCTCTACATCCCTCTCTCTACACCCACCTCTTTCTCTACACCTCTCTCTCTCTCTCTCTCTCTCTACACCCCTCTCTACACCCCTCTCTACACCCCTCTCCCTACACCCCTCTCCCTACACCCCTCTCCCTACACCCCTCTCTCTCTACACCCCTCTCTCTCTACACCCCTCTCTCTACACCCCTCTCTCTACACCCCTCTCTCTCTCTACACCCCTCTCTCTCCACACCTCTCTCTACACCTCTCTCTCTCTCTACACCCCTCTCTCTCTCTACATCCCTCTCTCTCTGCACCCCTCTCTCTCTCTACACCCCTCCCTCTACACCCCTCTCTCTACAACCCTCTCTCTACAACCCTCTCTCTACACCGCTCTCTCTACACCGCTCTCTCTACACCCCTCTCTCTACACCCTCTCTCTACACCCTCTCTCTACACCCTCTCTCTACACCTCTCTCTACACCCCCTCTCTCTCTACACCCTCTCTCTACAACCCCTCTCTACACCCACTCTCTACACCCCCTCTCTACACCCCTCTCTCTCTCTACACCCCTCTCTCTCTCTACACCCCTCTCTCTCTCTACACCCCTCTCTCTCTCTACACCCCTCTCTCTCTCTACACCCCTCTCTCTCTCTACACCCCTCTCTCTCTACACCCCTCTCTCTACACCACTCTCTCTACACCACTCTCTATCACCCTCACTCTATCTATCCATCGCCCTCACTCTATCTATTATTTTCACTCTATCTATCATTCTCACTCTATCTATCGCCCTCACTCTATCGCCCTCCCTCTATCTATCTATCTTCGGCCTCCCTCTATCTATCTATCGCCCTCCCTCTATCTATCTATCTATCTATCTATCTATCTATCTATCTATCTATCTATCTATCTATCTATCTATCTATCTATCTATCTATCTATCTATCTATCTATCTATCTATCTATCTATCTATCTATCTATCTATCTATCTCCCTCACTCTATCTATCTCCCTCACTCTATCTATCGCCCTCACTCTATCTATCGCCCTCACTCTATCTATCGCCCTCACTCTTATCTAATCGCCCTCACTCTATCGCCCTCACTCTATCACCCTCACTCTATCTATTCATCTAACTATCGCCCTCACTCTGTCTATCTACCTATCGCCCTCACTCTATCTATCTGTCTATCTCTCTATCACCCTCACTCTATCCATCGCCTTCACTCTATCCATCACCCTCTATCTATCTATCGCCCTCCCTCTATCTATCGCATCACCACAGCATCACTCAGCACCACCACAACATCATTATGCGCTACCACAGCATCACTGAACGCCACAGAGTCACTCGTCGCCACCACAACATCACTCAGCACCACCACAGCATCAATCTGTGCAACCATTCAACAACAACTGGTTCAAATATGTTCTCTCAATGTTTTAAGCTTTATTACAAATGTCACAAAAAGATGTTAATATTTCACTTCTTTTCTTGGATTTTCGTCACAATAAAATACAGTGAACATAATCTTCACAAAAGTTTAAGCTATTGCCATTATAACTTACAATAACTTTTATTTAAGTATTAATTATTAAAGAAAAATAAAAGCCATTGTTATTTGTAATATCAATACATCTAAGTCACGTAAATACAACACATATTGCATTACAAATGCTATAGGTGTCACATTTGAGAAAGTTAAAACTATTGGCATTGTAAATGACAAAGCGATTCATTTAGCTATTTTCAAAACCAACACATAAATACAAAATTTGTCATTTACAATACCAATAGCTCAAACTTTCCTAATGCGAGACCTATTGCATTGCAAATGCTTGTTTGTTCACCGATCACCTGCTTTTTTACCGAGTTTTATATAGCGTGAACTAGACCCGAACCGAAACAGGTATCATCGCATATTTTCCAGTTACGTTACATGAGGACACACTTTCATTTTAGGCACGGGGAGATTAAGTGATTTGCCCAGAATCACAGGAGGTTTTGGCGTCGTTACCGAGACTCTAACCCAGATCCCCAGATCCGAGGTCGAGCGCCCTAGCCGTGAGGCCAGGTTTACTGTGGGAGAGCCCGTTACTTGGACTCACTCATGGTAAGCTCATGATAAATATACTGCACATGTCTACCACCAGTGTCCACGATTTAAGATAAGGCGATGCGATGCAGAAAGGTTAAGGGACACGGGGCTGGTTACACATGAATGGGTGTTCACATGTGTGAGGGTTGCAACCCAGAAACTGCGCAAAGGTAGCCTGGTGCAGAAGGGACAGAGTTGTCACGCTTCACGGTAACCTAACTGAATGGTCTGAATGGTGCTGGAAACTTGTCGCCCGAGGCATTTCTTTATGTTGGTCCATTCTTCATAGACGCTCCACTTGCAGTTGTAGCGAGATTTTCACCACACAGCTTCTTGAACCAGTGTGTTGAGTTCAGACTTCGGCAAGATCGGCAGCCTTCCCTTGGCTTCTGCAGACTCCTGGTATTTTCAGGTTAGTGGGTGCTCGAGCTGGCCAGGTGGTGGGGGGCAAACGATTACAGTGAGTAGCAGATAAGGCATCTGGCAAAGATACACCCAGTTCTATACACTGATGATGCAAAAAGGGACATAACTCCTTTATAGACACTCTCAAAGCTGTCCAAACAGATGCACTTGTGTTAGATTGTTTCTGCACCTGAGGGTTGGCTCGTGTTAAATTTTTCATTTTCATGGGTTTATTTTGGTATTATATATAAAATTTAACACGAGCCTGAGGGTTGGCTCGTGTTAAATTTTTCATTTTCATGGGTTTATTTTGGTATTATATTTATTTTGACAACGTATTTTTAGTTTTCATGTTCAAATACTTGATGTGTCTGAAAACATTGTTTGAGTAGAATAACATGATGTGTATGAGGCTGGAATTAAAGGTGCGGACTTTTTAAACAAAGAATTGCTCTTTAATATTGCCCGTAATGCCTGCTAAGTAGCTACCTGTATCATCATTATATGAAATCTGCAGTTATGATCATTTTGGTATTACGTTCATGTTGACAGTGTGTTTTTAGTTTTCCTGAGAGCCTGGGAGCCTCAAGGGTTCTTTCACATTTGATAGATGTTGTTTATTCCTCTGCATTTAGGATTATTTTGGTTTTATATTTATTTTGACAGTGTGTTTTTAGTTTTCATATTCAAATGCTTGTATGTGTCTGAAAGCAAAACATGGTTGTTTAAGTGGAATAACATGAAGTGTATGAGGCTGAAATTAAAGGCGCGCCCTTTTTTAACCCGTTGGCCGCGGGGGTAATTCCCCCGCTGTGCTGGGGGGGGGTGCGCATAGCGCCCCGGTGCTCGTGACGAGCTCAGCTCGTCATGAGCCACGGTGGCCTTGTGCTCATGACGAGCTCAGCTCGTCACGGCCACACCCGTATCTTAAGAACGTTCAGCACAGCGGGGGAATTAGCCCCGCGTGCGAGCGTTCGGACCGTTATGACGAGCTCTGCTCATCATGAGCACACGAGCACCGTGGCTCATGACGACCTGAGCTTGTCATGAGCGTCCAACGGGTTAACAAAGAATTGCACTTTAAAAATGACCGTAATCACTGCTCATTATGTAAGCAGCTACCTGTGTCATTATCATATGAAATCTCTTTATGTATTTCATAACTGCTCTTTCACAATTGCTTTATCAACTTTCTTGTTTTCTCAAATGTACTTGAAAATGTACCATTTACCAACTCTTTTAAAAAAAAAACACTTTTGGTGGTTGGGCTCACTCGCCACCAGGCACTCCTACAGAGGTTTTACACCTCACAACACTTTTAAATGTCACCAGCTGCCACTGAACAGGGCCAAGACCTTTTGTGAGCCTGCTCGGCTGAGTCAATTACTTTTCTCTCCAGCTGCAGGAATAAAGGCCTTCCCCTCAAAGAGAGCAACAAACAGTGCTTAAGTCAGCTCCTGAAGAGTATAAGAGTGGGACGGCTCCTCTGCATCAATCAGCCAGCTGTCATGAGCTAGGAAGAGAGCCTGCCCAAGCCAACAAAACATTGGAGGGAGCCCAGACCTTCAGAGCCAAAGCAGGAGCTGTGCTACTTTGATGATTTGCTTGTGAAGACCCTGGCAGTGATGTCAGCGAGAGGTGCATCTGAGACCCCCACAGCACATGTAGTAAGTGATTACTGTGTGACACCATCTTGAATTATCCCAGCAGGCTGTGTGGGGAGGTTAGGACAGAGGCAGAGAGGTGATGTGGCACATCTGGCTAGGCCAAAGGTGCATCCCTACCACCACCACTTAAAATGTATTCACCCAGTGGGGAAGGTCTCCTGGTTGTGCTTTCCTGCTGTACCCTGGGAATCGAGGCAGGCACCATGGAGAATTGGAAAGGGGAGCCTCTTGACAGCCATCTGGCCTAAAGACTGTGATTTCTATTGATTATACAACCAGTGGGACACTCCCCAGGGACAGGGAAGCTAGTCTCCTTACCCTCCCCGAGGTCCTTTGGCAGAAAGACTGGGCATCTGAGAAAGGAAGGAGAAAAGTCCAGAGGAAAAGTAAAGTGAAAGGTTGGTGCAGTGAGCCAGTGAAACCAGCCCCCGGCAAATTTTGACACCTTGGAGGCCAGTAGAAAGTGCTCCAGGTGGCTGGGACATGACACCAGGAGCAGAACAAGTCACACACCATCCAAGTTGACCCAACGACCCTGAAATATCCCCTGGTGAAGGTTGATGGCCTTTGACCCCCCAGTCTGAGAGTGATGCATGCGAAGCTCCACTGCCAGAGATTACTGCCGGAGAGGACTTTCGCACCCTTAGAGGGTTTGTGCATGGGGCCTCTTAATCAGCATCCAAGGGGAATGGACAGCCCAATGCCCAGGCTGTTTTTATTCATAGGCGGGGCCTCGGAACCCATTCTTGGGCCCCCGACTGCAGATGAAAGTGGGGAAGCACTGTTGCACTTCATTGAGAGCGGAAGAATGAGGGAGTGCTGTTGCACCCCCACACAATGTGAGGAAGGGCCCCAGGACCCCATCACTGTGCCCCAGTAGCAGTATAAGGAATGGTGGGAGTGCCACCACATTCCCCCACACATGGCCAGCCTTCCCCACTCCCCACTCCCCACACCCGTGACTTGGAGAAGGAAAGGCTGAACACCAAGTGTGCCTCTTTCTGCAGGATCAGGCAGACATGAATGATGCTGCCAACTCCTGAGGCAGCATCCAGAGTACTGGAGCGCCCCTAAGCCTGTCTCGCAATGTTTAGTCACGCAGAGGTGCTCGGGTGGGACTGGGCACCCTGACCCAAAGAAAAGGTTCAGTGGCAGGATGCCGTGTGGTCCCCATGGAAATGATCCACGCAGGGTGTCCGGGTGGGACCGGGCATCCGAGGAGATAAATGTGATCCGAGGCCACAAATGAAAGGAACAAAAAAAGAGGAAATTAAGAAGAATAAAGGTGTGGCTCTCCCCAGTGCAACAGCAGTGGAGCTGCTGCTATATAATTCATACAGCTTACAAGGAGTGACTCTTAATGCCCTGCAGGGCCTGGCCACATTATTTCCTAAAAACTACACCTTTTTCGCATGTGGTGGTGGCCCCAGGAGAATAGGGTTACCAATAAAAATACCCAAAGGTGTGGGGGGGGGCTGCAGCAACAGTGCAGCCTCCCCTTAAAAAAATTGGGTGGAACTCTGAAAGGATAAACCCTCATGGATTTTCAAGCATTCCTCAGGCTGGAGCTTTTGATTGATGCTCCTGCTAGGGGCAAAGACTACGGTTACAGTTGCTGTGTTCAGAAGGTAGCCAACCATAGTTTCCATGTTAACAGATAGGCACTAAGGGTGAAAAGTGGTAATTACACTTATTATAATTACAAATATGATGCCCTCTAGCAACTAATTGTAAAAATGTGTTTTTCATGTTCTAAGTTTATTTATTTATTTATTTATTTGCGTGTTTGTAAAGCGCTTGAATAAACTCCCGAAGGAGTATCTCCGCGCTGAGAGACCCCAGAAGCAACGCCAAGACAGTATACTCGTACAGAACCAAGCTCAGAAGTAGCAGATCATTCATATTAACCTAGCTAGTTAGTCCTGAAACAAGAAAGTTTTCAATAGTTTTCTAAAAACAAAATGCTCAGAACACTGTCTCAATTGAAGAGGGAGGCTATTCCACAAAGTGGGACCAACCACTGACAAGGCTTTGCCACCCATTCTAGTCTTGCCAACCCTAGGTATCCTTAGCAACAACAACTCGCTTGACCTAAGTGAGCGAGTGGGAACATAAGGGACAAATTTCTTAGCTAAATAGGCAGGGCCTAAATCATGTAGTCCTTTATGTACAGTACAGCAAGTCTTAAATTTCACTCTCTGGCGGATGGATAGCCAATGAAGTTTCTGCAATAGAGGTTTGGATGAGGATCTGGGGGGAGCATTTAGGACCAGCCTAGCTGCAGTGTTTTGTACCACTTGCAGCCGGTCTAACACCTCTTCATTTGCGGACACCAGGAGACCATTACAGTAATCAAGTCGGCTGATCACTAGAGCCTGAACCAGAGTCTTTCTAGTGGAGTCCGGAAGGAGTGGAAATATCCTGCGGAGGAGCCCTAGCACATGAAAACAGGACCCCACTGTGTTATTTCCATGTTGTTTCATAGTCAACTCCGGCTCCAAACGTACTCCAAGGTTCTTGATTACTAGTTTAGGTTCCGGGACTGGTCCTAAATCTAAAGGCCACCAATCCGGGGACCATAACATTTTGGCCTCACCGAAAAGCATCACCTCAGTCTTACCAACATTACACTGAAGGAAGTTGGAAGACATCCACTGGGATACTGCTTTCATCCCCTTGGAGAAAGATTGTATAACCTCTGGGGTCAATGATTTAAAAGGAAAAAGCAGCTGAGTATCATCAGCATAAGACACTGGACAGAAACCAAAGGCTCTAGTTATATCTGCCAGGGGTGCCACATAGGTGTTAAAAAGAGTTGGACTCAAACATGAGCCCTGTGGCACCCCTTTGGTGATCTTCACCTCATCCGACCGAAATTCCCCCATGGTGAAACTTTGGGTGCGGTCGGAGAGAAAGCTCTTTATCCAGTCCAGTGCCTTACCCCCCAGTCCCATCACAGTCAGGCGCTCGATCAAGATCTTATGAGAGATAGTATCGAACGCTGCCGATAAATCTAGCAGCACCAGGACAACGGAATCACCTCTGTCCTGGTACATACGAAGATCGTCAGTTATCGACAGCAGAGCAGTTTCGGTACTAAATTTTGGCCTGAAACCAGACTGTGAGGGATCAAGGCTTCCCGATGATTCCAGGAAGGTGGACAGATGCTTATTAGTGTGCTTTTCGATGATTTTACCCAGAAATGGTAGCAGGGAGATGGGTCTGAGATTGGACAAATTAGTCCAAGGGATGGCGGTGTTCTTCCGGATAGGTCTAACTAGAGCCTTTTTCCACTCCCGTGGGACACGTCCTGTTTCCAACAAGAGGTTCACTAGGCTCTGAATGTCCGGACCAATCACTTTCCCCACCTCTCTCATTGATCTTGCTGGTAATAGATCAGAGGGGCTCCCACTTTTGATGTTATGAATCAGTTTCTCTCCCTCTGGCAGAGTGATATTCGGAAAGTTAAGAAGTAAATCAGAGTCGGCTGCATCTACTTGGCCCAATATATTAATATTAGGATTATTATTTCTTCATGGAATAGATGAGGTGGATGGAATGGATGGAATAGATGCCTCAATTTTTTCATTAATAGCATCGATCTTATCTGTGAAAAAACTTGAGATGTCGTCACATAACTGTTGAGACGACATATCCGTACTTTCACATGCTACTGGTCTTAGAAAAGTGTTTATGATTTGATATAACACTTTCGGATCGTTGCCTGCCGCCTCCAATTGTGAGGTAACATGGCTCTTCCGAGTAGCTCGGATAGCTTTATGGTAGGTTCTTAATGCCATTTGATAGTTAGTTTTATCCATCTCTGAGTGCGACTTTCTCCATACTTTCTCGAATTTCCTGGCAGTACGCTTAGGGCACCGCAGCTCTTCAGAAAACCAGACTTCCTGTTTTCCTGTAGGGCGACTTTTAAATGTTTTAAGTGGAGCAATCTGCTCTATTGCAGAACGGGTGGCCAAATCATACTCACGTAAGGCAAAGTCAATATCTTCAGTAGATAAAATTTCCGGAGCAACATACACCTTTTTAAACGTTACTTCGGATATTTTATGCCATTGCCTTCGGCGCGTCGGGATTTGTACAGGACGATTAGGGGGAGTAACCGTTTTAGGCATTGAAAACTCTAAAATAGAATGATCTGTCCAAAACATTTGTTTGGGCGCATAACATTTTATACCTGGGAAGTTTGGAAGAATCAGATCTAAAGTATGCCCCGCCAAATGTGTAGGCCCACTGTTACACTGTTTCAATCCCAGCGAAGAGATATCCATTAAAAAAGATTGTACCTCCCTATTGTCTTTCATCTCGCTATGGATGTTAAAGTCTCCAAGCAGTATAAAATCTTTATCTGCGTCAACATACGGTGCAAGCGCTTCCACCAGCATATTAGAGACTTTATTAGTGGGACCTGTACATCCTACTAGGAGACCTCAACTTCCACCTGGAAAAGAAGAACAACAGCAACACCACCACCCTTCTTGACAACCTGGCCAATCTCGGCCTCAAACAACTTGTCGACACCCCCACCCACGTAGCCGGACATACGCTCGACCCAATCTTCTCCTCCAGCAAACATATCTCCTTCGATCACACCACAGCCCTCCATTGGACGGACCACAGTTGTGTTCACTTCAGCTACAAAACCACCTTGACCCACAACCCCCCACAACCTATTCCCCGAAGGAAATGGAACAAAATCACCACCGACCAACTCCTCACATCGCTCAACCAAAACCCACCCGCCCTCTCATCGGACCCAAATGAAGCGGCCATCAAACTCAAACAATGGATCACTCACAGCGCTGATGAATTAGCACCCTTGAAAATCCATCGCACCAAACAAGACTGCAAAAAGGCCCCTTGGTTCAACGATGACCTCAAGAAATCCAAAAAGCTATGCCGTACTCTCGAGAAAACATGGAGAAAAAACCCAACCACCAACAACATGTCCACCCTCAAGGCAGCCACCCGCAAGCACCACCAGCTGATTCGATCTACCAAGAAATCTGCATTCAAGAATCGACTCGACAACAACGCCCATAACAGCAAGGAACTATTCAACATCGTCAAAGAATTCACCAACCCCACCGCAGCCTCAAACGACATCACTCCCTCCCAAAACCTCTGCAACTCGTTATCCTCCTTCTTCTACAACAAAATTGCAGACATACATAAAAGTTTCGGAAACAGCTCCAACGAACAATACTCTCCACCCCCCTCAGAACCTAAACCGCCCTCTAACAACCTCAGCACCTGGAACCCAATCTCCACTGAAGACACCATCCGCCTGATGAACTCCATCCATTCTGGCTCGCCAACCGATCCATGCCCCCACCACATCTTCAACAAAGCTGATTCCATCATCACACCCCATCTCCGTCATGTCATCAACTGCTCCTTCAACTCTGCTACCTTCCCAGAAAGCTGGAAACATGCCGAAGTCAGCGCCCTCCTGAAAAAACCAACTGCAGACCCCTCCGAACTTAAAAACTACCGCCCCATATCCCTCCTCCCATTCCCGGCCAAAGTCTTGAGAAAGCCGTCAACAGCCAACTCGCCGCCTTCCTCGAATCCAACAACTCCCTCGATCCCTCACAGTCCCGCTTTCGAGCCAAACACAGCACCGAAACCGCCCTCATCGATGCAACAGACGACATCCGAAAACTACTGGACAACGGAGAAACAGTGGCCCTCATTCTACTCGACCTCTCCGCCGCCTTCGACACGGTATGCCACAGCACCCTCATACAACGTCTCAACAACATCGGCATACAAGGAAAAGCCTTGGACTGGATCACCTCGTCCCTAGCGGGGAGAACTCAGAAAGTCCGACTTCCCTCGTTCAGATCAGAGGCAACAGAAGTCATCTGCGATGTACCACAAGGATCATCACTCAGTCCCACCCTCTTCAACGTTTACATGAGTCCACTCGCTTCCATCGCGCGTCAACACAACCTTAACATCATATCCTACGCTGACGACACCCAGCTGATCCTTTCCCTCACCAAAGACCCCAACACCGCCAAAATCAATCTTCACGAAGGCATGAAAGAAGTAGCCGTCTGGATGAAAAACAGCCGCCTAAAACTCAACTCAGACAAAACGGAAGTGCTCATCCTAGGATCATCCCCCTCTGCCTGGGACGACTCATGGTGGCCTGCGGATCTGGGCTCAGCACCCATACCCACAGACCACGCACGTAACCTTGGCTTCATCCTAGACTCCTCACTCTCGATGAACAAACAAGTCAACGCAGTCTCATCCTCCTGCTTCAACGTACTTCGTATGCTCAAAAAAATCTTCCATTGGATCCCCACCGAAACAAGAAAGACTGTCACCCACGCACTGGTTACGAGTCGACTAGACTACGGAAACACCCTCTACGCCGGAATTACAGCCAAATTACAGAAAAAACTCCAACGCATCCAAAACGCTTCAGCGAGACTCATTCTGGACATCCCTCGTCAAGATCACATCACCGGCCACCTGAAAGACCTCCATTGGCTTCCCGTCAACAAGAGAATAACATTCCGTCTCCTCACCCACGCACACAAGGCCCTCTACAAACTAGGACCCGAATGCCTCAACACTCGACTATCCTTCTACACACCCACCCGCCAACTAAGATCCTCCAATCTAGGCCTCGCCGCAGTTCCGCGCATCCAAAGATCCACCATGGGAGGTAGATCCTTCTCCTACTTGGCGGCCAAGACCTGGAACTCACTCCCCACTCACCTCCGCCTTACACAGAACCACATCCCCTTCAGAAAAGAACTCAAAACCTGGCTATTCGATAAATAATAATCCCCCTCCCCAAGCGCCTTGAGACCCTCTGGGTGATTAGTGCGCTATATAAATCCTTGAACTTGAACTTGAACTTGAACTGGAGGATGATAGACTAATGCTCCCTTTCTACTATGTTTAGTTGGCGTGCCAATTATTTTGAAGACCATCATTTCAAAAGCAGAATTACACCACTGATCTAAAACTGAGACAGAAATGCTGCTTTTATGCACGATCGCTATACCCCCACCTACTTTCTTCGGTCGATCTAAACTGACCATTTTATACCCTTCCCGGATCCCAAGGGTGAAAGCTGGGATAGAGTGGGGTTTAAGCCATGTCTCTGTAAGGAATCACAGATCAGGTTCATGTGTAGAAATAAGATCCCAAACCTCGATGTAATGTTTGGGAAGAGACCTTATATTACACAGCAAGTTATTCCCGCCCTGATTGATTTCAGTGGTCCTGTGTGTAATATGATGTTGAGATTGGTCGATCATTCTAAAACATGGATCACATACCGCCTGAAACTGGCACAGTCTGCATGAAAACGGTCCATCGGGGGGGATACACTTTTATCTCACAGTCCGACTGAAGATAGGGTTTTAAACACATCAGGGCCTGCGAGGTATAGCTCACCCTAGAATCATTAGGGTCACTTACCCCAGAAGATGTTAATGCCATGGCCCCTGGCCCCGTCCAGTCACGGACGGGCACAGACGGGCTTCTCTCTGGCTTTTCTCAGGCGCGTCCTCAGGCGCTCCCCTGCGCGCGACCGCTGCGCGCTCAGGGCGACGAGAGGGCTAAGTAGCCCCTCCTTATGGGAGACTAGACCGCTACCAGCTCGACCTAGCGGAAGTGTAGAAATGTCAGGCTCTTACCTGTCCGCCCTCCGCTCTACAGCACTAATTGCCGAGTGGGACCGAGGCGGGCAGGCTATATTATTGAGCACTGACTTCCACAAGTGCACGTGAGTATTAATCACCCCCAATACATTTAAGCAGCATGTAAACTTTTCAAATATAAGGCAGGATTGAAAACGTTCTTAAAAGCTACAAATAGCGTGACTATTAAAATTCTGATTTCAGAAACATGAGCTGGTCATTCCGTTGTCGCTGACCTGCATTAAACAAACTGGCGCCAAAACGGTTCGGGGAGACACTGCCACTGTCCTCCCTCTCCGCGGCCGGCGCGCAGCTCCTCGCTGCCTAAGTAGCCCCTCCTTGTGGGAGACTAGACCGCTACCAGCTCGACCTAGCGGAAGTGTAGAAATGTCAGGCTCTTACCTGTCCGCCCTCCGCTCTACGGCACTAATTGCCGAGTCGGACCGAGGCGGGCAGGCTATATTATTGAGCACTGACTTCCACAAGTGTACGTGAGTATCAATCACCCCCAATACACCTAAGCAGCATGTAAACTTTTAAAATATAAGGCAGGATTGAAAACGTTCTTAAAAGCTACAAATAACGTGACTATTAAAATTCTGATTTCAGAAACATGAGCTGGTCATTCCGTTGTCGCTGACCTGCATTAAACAAACTGGCGCCAAAACGGTTCGGGGAGACACTGCCACTGTCCTCCCTCTCCGCGGTCGGCGCGCAGCTCCTCACTGCCTAAGTAGCCCCTCCTTGTGGGAGACTAGACCGCTACTAGCTCGACCTAGCGGAAGTATAGAAATGTCAGGCTCTTACCTGTCCGCCCTCCGCTCTACGGCACTAATTGCCGAGTCGGACCGAGGCGGGCAGGCTATATTAATGAGCACTGACTTCCACAAGTGCACATGAGTATTAATCACCCCCAATACACCTAAACAACATGTAAACTTTTAAAATATAAGGCAGGATTGAAAACGTTCTTAAAAGCTACAAATAGCGTGACTATTAAAATTCTGATTTCAGAAACATGAGCTGGTCATTCCGTTGTCGCTGACCTGCATTAAACAAACTGGCGCCAAAACGGTTCGGTGAGACACTGCCACTGTCCTCCCTCTCCGTTTAAGTTTATTAAGAATACTCAAACCACTCAACATGCATATGCATTATTATTGCAAATGCTTTATATTATTAATGAGATTGACAGTCACTCCTGACCCAAGTATATATGCTTTTCCAAGTTCCTATGAAGCTTCATTGGGATTATGATGATGATAACCGCTTGCTTTGTTGCCTGCATTAAGTGCTCTTATCCTAAGTTATGCTCAATCCTTGCATTGCATTTCATGACAAGTTCATGTGTAGACAAGTGGTTTGTTGAAGTAGACCCCCTTGGTGGCGGGGTAAGAATGTTTACACAATGTTATCAAGAACTATTTCCATCAGCGTTTGTATATCTGTGGATTGCTGCATAGTATTGAGCAGTGGGTGTGTAATAAATCTACTTTTTACATTTAAAAAAAAAAAAAACTGTCTTGAAAATCATTTATTGAGTGTTACTATTGTGCATCTGTAGATAGTGATTACTAGCCCACACCACCTCCCTTGAGTAGGCCTTCTACTGCTCTGCTACCCTCTGAGAGCCAAGTGTGGTGTGGTGAATGCTAAGCCTTCTTGGCTTTATGTTCTATGTGCCTGATTAGAAAGCCAAAACTTTTATAATCGTCGTGATTGGAAAGCCAAAACTTTTAAAATCGTCGTGTTTTTAAGATTACTTTAAAAATGATTTAGGGATGCCACTCACTGATCTGCCCTGCTATTGACCTGCCAGCTCCTTCAATCGCTTACTCATCGACCCGCACTACTGGTGCCCAGCCGATTTAGGGCTGAGGCACACGAACTCTCAGACTAGCGGCGGCCATCTTAGGTGGGTGGGAGGATTCCCTTGCAGCGCTCTAGTCGACGAGCCCATAAAAGAAATGGCAATGCCTTTGCGCAGCATACGCGCGGTGCGGGTGCGCCGGATCCTCGCCGGAGTCACGCCAGAGTCCAGCCCGTCTGCACCCGTCCACGCTGAGGACGGGCTGCAGGACGGGCAGGACGGTCTCTATTACTCACCCACCAGATTGGGATCGGGTATACTTACCACCTTGCTCTCACTAAGACCCCCCCTACGGTGTCACCATACCATTCCGCCAGAGGGTATATAGCTACACAAATGTCGCTGTAATCCCCCCCCATCCATACATCCTTGACCACCTAGGAAACGCCAGACTAAGGCTAAGCCCACAGAACCCCCGGGAAATCTAGCTGGCTTTCTTATTAACGTCAGATCGCTGATCAAAAACAAGACAGCATTTAATGAATTTGTAACACAGAGGAAGCCTTCTTGGGTTTTCATAACAGAGACCTGGGGCTCGGTTTCATCTGGCCCTGATCTGGTCGAGGCTATTCCGGATGGCTATGCCCTGACCAGAATGGACCGCACTAGGTGCAGGGGCGGAGGATTGGGAATCATGTGTAGGGACGGCTTTACTTGTCGTATTGACCACTCTCATCCTCCACGGAGAACTATGAGGCACTGCACTTTACTATACAGTTAGACACCTCTGCCTCCTTTGTTGGTATTCTTTGCTACAGGCCCCCTGGCCCAAGAATTAATTTTTGTCATAATCTACTCACATTATTAGAACCGTTTATCAGCAGGTCTAATTTTACTCTCCTCGGTGACTTCAATTTTCATTTGGAGTCACTCGAGGATAATAACACCAAAGCTCTTCTCGAAGGACTGACCTCCTGTGTGCTTAATCAACTCGTCAAAGGCCCCACTCACACTGCCGGACATACCTTAGATGGTATCTTTTCAAATGACACCAGACTAACGATCGGAACTCCGATCCCTCTGTCCTGGTCAGACCATAGGGCAATTCCTTTCTCTCTTAACACGACTTCCTTTGGTCTTGATCAAGCCAACAGGAAAGGATGGGAGAATAGAAGAAATTATAATAATATATCTAATACTACACTCTCCCCCTTTCTGACTGACCTTCACCCCCTTTCTCTGCCGGATGTAAATGAAGCTGCCCTAGGCCTGTCGGCTTCTCTCTCTAAAGCTGTGGACTTGCTAGCACCCCCTAAAAAGCATTATTCAGCTCGTAAACGTCACTCGTCACCTTGGTTCTCGGAACACCTTAGATTATTACGGCAGAAATGTAGACAGAAGGAGAGAGCTTGGTTTGCCTGTCCTGACCCCCAGGGGAAAAATGTACATAAGTCAGCCCTGAAAGAATATAAAAAAGCCATAGCTGAAGAAAAAAAGAACTACTTCAGCAAGATCACCATCTCACTGAAATCATCCAGAGAGCTTTTTAAAGTCATTGACGCTCTATCTACACCGAAAACTATTGAATCAGTGAACGAGTCCCAGGAGCTCTGCGATGATATCGCAAACATCTTTCAAACTAAAATCTCCGACATTTATGTTTCTCTAAAATCCCTTAATATTGAACTGGATGCCAATGGGGTTCTCTTGTCCCCTCCCTCCTTCCTTCCACACAATGAAACCCCTGAATCGGGCCCCTTGTCTAATTTTTCTAAATTTCCACATCTGACACAGGACGAACTAAGTCGCCTTCTTGATTCTATCAAATCATGTTCGCCTCTTGATCCATGTCCTTTAAAGATCATGAAGTCCTGCATAGAGACTGTTCTACCTTTTCTCCTGCAGGTTATGAACATGGCCATTGATGAGGGGTCTTTTCCAACCCCCTGGAAATCGGCGGTTGTCAAGCCCCTTTTAAAGAAACCTTCCTTAAATCCTGAAGTTCTGAAAAACTTCCGGCCAATATCTCTGCTTCCAGCACCGGCAAAGATATTCGAGGACCATCTTAATTCTCATCTTACTACCTATTTAGAGACGATGGTTCTTCTTGATATTTCCCAGCATGGGTTTCGTGCTGCCCATAGCACCGAGTCTGCCCTCACTGTCGTAGTTAACAACATCCGCTCCGGAGTGGACAGAGGGCAGACCGCATTATTGGTGCTACTTGATCTTACAGCAGCATTCAATACCCTATCCCCTTCAATCCTGGTGGACCGGCTTAAGGGATTAGGGGTAGGGGAAACTGCCTTGAGTCTCCTATCTTCTTTCCTCTCTCAGAGACAACAGAGGGTCCAGCTTGGTAGTTTTCTGTCCCCTTCCCAGGCCGTGCAATGTGGGGTTCCTCAGGGCTCCTCCCTGAGCCCCTTGTTATTTAACATCTATGTAACCCCACTTGCCAAGGTCATAAGATCTTTTGGGTATCAAAGAGGGACTTCACTCTTTCTTCAATTTTTTGAATTCTAATACCTGGGAAATTAGTTTTACCATGCAACATAACAACTACAAAATGGAATTCTTAGACTTAGAATTCTACATCAGCAGTAATGTATTACATAGTAGGTTGTACAGAAAACCTACTTCTTGTAATTCAATTTTACATGCCACTAGTTCCCACCCACAACACCAGATTTTCTCTATTCCATACGGCGAATTTCTCAGAGCAAGACGTAACTGCAGTGAGCAGACGGAGTTTGAACACTGCATCACCAACATGAACAAGAGATTTCTACATAGAGGTTACTCAAGAAAATCTTTACAGAAAGCGAGGAAGAGAATTAAAATTACCAGCAGACCATACTGTCTAAGAATGCACACCAAACCCACATCCTCTAAGCAGCCTATCAGACTAATAACAGAATATAATGCTTTACATCTTGCACTGAAAAAAAGTTTCAATAAACATTGGAAAATACTGACATCGGATCCTACTCTGAAAGAGTGGGTACCCGAGAGACCAATGATTACATACAGAAAAGGCCACACACTTAGGAACACGCTTAGTCCTACTGTTTCCCCTAGTACCACAGCAAACAATTGGCTGACGACCAAGGGTTTGGGATTTTACAAATGTGGTCTTTGTTCTATGTGTAGGTGGGGTAAACATAGGACTGTGACTTTCAAAGGATTTGACGGCACCACCTACAAGATCAAACACAACATCACTTGTTTGACTAAGTTTGTGGTTTATATCATTGAATGCCAGTGTGGCAAAATGTATGTAGGCAGCACCATTAGAGCTCTGAAGGATAGACTGGCCGAAGACATCAGAGCAATCTCAAAGAGGGATCCTAAATATCCAGTAGCTTTACATATTGCGGAATGCCAATCATTGGAGGATGAGGTTAAAGTACGATTTTATGGCATTGACGTGGTACCACAATATATTAGAGGTGGCAACCGAGAATTAACATTAAGAAGAAGGGAAGCCATGTGGATCATGCGTCTACAGTGCGTGGAACACGGGCTTAATTATGACCCTGAGATGCAATTCTTCTTGGGTGATTAAAATGATACAATCCAGCATACAGAGATCTAGGATAGTAATTATACTGAATATGCCAACAGAAAATTAAGTCAGGATGTTAACGTATTATTTATGTCTAGACTCTGTACTGTTTTACCATATACATGTATCGTGCACTATTTCACAGATCACCAGAGAATGTCACTATCTTATACTGCAATATGACCACACACAATTACAGTGCATGCAGTCACACTCTCACTAAGTAGCGTGAAACTTCCATACCAAGTGACTTCCCACACTGTGGGAACAGTGTTGACTTCAAAGGAATATTCCTATTCGTTCTGGACGATCATACAAACAAATTATTTTTTAACTCTGCTATAGGAGTTTAAAGAAACGTTCTCAATACTTAGAGAGGGATTCTGGGTATTTACGTCTTTTCTTCATAAACTTAATACCTATTGCGAGTTGAACGTTATATATTCTTCGTCTCGTTGTTCACAACTTACTGACGTCAGACATCTAAACACACACTGCCATTATACTAAACAGTCCAAGATGGCGACTCTAGTGGCAGTGATGCGGTCCAGTGCTCCTTCGCAAGAGCATTGAAATACATTTCCTGTTTCCCGGTCACGTGTCCGTTCTTGGCAAACGGCGACCGGGAAACTCAAGAGGAGGGACAATACACTTCGGGTAAGAACTCGCTCCCTTATATTTTACTTAACGAACAAAAAAACCAATGTTTTTTCACTTCGTTTGCTAGCACTGTCCGTCGAACCAACTTAAGAATAGAAATGTGATCACTAGAGTGATCCTTTCCGTTTACTTTTTTCCCCACAGAAAGAGACGCCGAGACTGGTCGGCTTTCGTTTGTACCATAGGATCCCCTCCCGGTAACTGACTGATACGCACACGTATTAAGGTACAGTGCGCCCCCTTTTTTTTCTAATCATCCTTTTCTTAACATGTGATTATAACTTAGGAAATATAACTATTGCTATGGGATTTAGACATCCATTTCGACTCATTCTATTACAGTACACGCTCTTCACAAGTCAACGCCGTGATGTTTTAACTGGAGTGGAAGCATACACACTTGCCTTCCGCCTTTTCCTTTTGAATGACTACTATTTAAACTAACGAATCCTGTCCACACTTGGTAAGTGGAACCGCGCAATCTTTTTCACTGGTAACTTTCCTGTACTAGATATTTTTATGCCCTACATACGATGTCTCTCTGTCCTCTTCAGGTTGATGTCCTTATTTGAACATCTACCCTTCTAGACCGATTTACATACAGGCTAGCCACAAGGTAGGCTTTGGCCTGGATTTATATATCCAATTTAACCATTAAAATCCCCCCCCCCCCACTTCACTTCACTTTTTAATTCTCACATGCATGGACCTTTAATGCATGCTAATCACGCAATCATAAATGAGATAAATTCAACTTGAGACCTTCGTATCAAATAAGACCTGTATTATACTTTTGGTTGTGATTACGGCACATATCTGTTTGTATTATGTGACAACACATGATTTCGATATGACATAGATATATAAAACTTGTGTCATGTAGGTGTCTATACAATTTTAATGTTTGCGTGGAGAGAATCACCAAAGTCACATACCATACCCTATCACCTTTTTACCCTTGGAGACATTTGGCACAGCATGGGGTTACAACTCACACAAACAGTCACCATTTTCAATTGAAAGTGTGCTGTAATTATTTTAATTTTCAATACACACATTGCATTTTTTGTCACCAGCCCTGAAGAGTCGTGTTGTACCACACTCACACGACGAAACACGTGTCGGCTGATTGTGGCCTTTTGTGGACTGATTAAACAACTCATCGTGGAACATATACTCAAGAATCTGCATCTGTTCTTTTCGTGATACTGTTGAGATACTTTCTACTCTAACGGTTTGCCTTCTGCGAACCTTAAATGTTTTCTTTGGGTGCGAGAGCAATGCTGTTTTCTCTAGTTTTGTGAAATTCATTTGTTTTTCATGTTGAGTGGTTAGGGGCTCCCCACTCGCTCTTCACGCACCTTACTATTACTTAGTTCTCCATATACTCAGACGTTCACATCAGGCAGAGCGCCACACTCTTACTGAGTATATTCTAAAAACCCTTTTGCTGTATGTTTAAGTCGCCTTCTTGATTCCATCAAATCATGTTCGCCTCTTGATCCATGTCCTTTAAAGATCATGAAGTCCTGCATAGAGACTGTTCTACCTTTTCTCCTGCAGGTTATGAACATGGCCATTGATGAGGGGTCTTTTCCAACCCCCTGGAAATCGGCGGTTGTCAAGCCCCTTTTAAAGAAACCTTCCTTAAATCCTGAAGTTCTGAAAAACTTCCGGCCAATATCTCTGCTTCCAGCACCGGCAAAGATATTCGAGGCCCATCTTAATTCTCATCTTACTACCTATTTAGAGACGATGGTTCTTCTTGATATTTCCCAGCATGGGTTTCGTGCTGCCCATAGCACCGAGTCTGCCCTCACTGTCGTAGTTAACAACATCCGCTCCGGAGTGGACAGAGGGCAGACCGCATTATTGGTGCTACTTGATCTTACAGCAGCATTCGATACCCTATCCCCTTCAATCCTGGTGGACCGGCTTAAGGGATTAGGGGTAGGGGAAACTGCCTTGAGTCTCCTATCTTCTTTCCTCTCTCAGAGACAACAGAGGGTCCAGCTTGGTAGTTTTCTGTCCCCTTCCCAGGCCGTGCAATGTGGGGTTCCTCAGGGCTCCTCCCTGAGCCCCTTGTTATTTAACATCTATGTAACCCCACTTGCCAAGGTCATAAGATCTTTTGGGTATCAAATACTGTCCTATGCAGACGATACCCAAATTATCATTTCCACCACCTTACCGGCCAATGAGGCTGACTCCAAATTTCGAACTTGTATGGAGGCTGTCCCGCAATGGATGGTACGTAACTACTTAAAGCTCAATGGGGAGAAGACGGAGGTCCTAGTCTTCGGAGGAAACCACGACATCTGGTCCGCAGACTGGTGGCCCCCTTCTCTGGGAGACTGCCCCAATCCTACCAATTCGGCCAGAAACCTTGGTGTCCTCATAGACTCGGCCCTCTCCTTTGACCTTCAGGTCAACAGAACAGTATCCACCTGCTGCAATACCATCCGCATGCTGAAAAAGAAAGCCCCCTACCTGTCATTTGATGCTCGCAAGCAGGCAACAGTCGCCCTGGTATTTTCCAGGCTCGACTACTGTAATGCGTTGTATGGGGGCATAAATAAGAAATCCCTACATCGCCTTCAGATGGTCCAAAATTCTGCCGCTAGGATGGTCCTAAAGCTACCCAGGCTTACATCCGCAACTCAGGCCAGGAAGGATCTCCACTGGCTTCCCATGCATGCCAGGATTTCCTTCAAACTCATCTGTTTGGCCCACAGGGCTGTGTTTGGTTCTGCCCCCGAAGGTATAAAGACTCTTGTCAGTCCCTACTCCCCTAAAAGATCCCTTCGTTCATCCTCACGAAATCTGCTCGTCGTCCCCAGATTCAAAAAGGTGAAATGGGGTGGAAGAGCATTTTCTACTCTAGCTCCCAAACTGTGGAACAATCTCCCCCCCGAACTCTCCAACCAACCCTCTTTGGCCATTTTCCGGAAGCTTTTGAAGACTTTGCTCTTTTCTCAGGCTTATCATTAAATTCTTTTCTGTATAAGGATAAATGTTTATGTGTAGACTGCGCCTTGATGCCCTCTGGGCTAAGTTTGCACAATACAAATTAATTTTCATTCATTCATTCAAGTTATACGGTGGGGTGTTTGGTTCCTACTGGAGGACAAATGTAGACCCATTACTTGTGCAGACCACCAACTAATAACTAATTTTCGAACATTGGTGTTCAGGGACAGGCAACACAGCATCCTTTGCAGGTACGCACTGATAGCCTTTGGTAAGTCCAGTTTTGCAAAATAGTACCTATGCATAATGATTAAATATTATAGAGCAAGGCTCTGAGAAGGTCAATGTTTAAACTATGTTGTTATGTCTGGTTTGCATTTACAAAGTATGTGATGCTTGGTGGGGCTTTCAAACAAAGTTTACATAGGTTTTTCCAGACCAGGGTACCCTTTGAACCCTAACACTGCACACACTAGGCTTGCATGAAGAGGGCTCTCTTCTCTACGGTTTAGGGACAGGCTACCGGGCAGTTTGGAATGCCGCCGAGCTGGTGGCTGATTTAATTGCTGTGGGGGCTGATTTTGTTCATGGAGACCTGCGTGTGCTTCGAAATAATAAAAGCAAAACAAATGTTGTTTAGTACACGCAGGTCCCCATCAACCAAATCAGCCCCCTGCTCAGCAGGATTCCAAACTGCCCGGTAGCCAGTTCGGCACTGACAGCAATTGATACCCGCACCACAGACTGGGTTGTAGCGGTAGACCTTACTTCATTGGGTGTGGGAGGTGATTAGAGGGCCTGAGAAATTCCAGAACTTGTCAAAGGCAGGACACATTTCCAGAGGGGGTGGCCCCAGCTAGTCATACTTTCCAAAGAGATTTTCCCCCATTTGCGCAGGCCAAACCCACTGGAAGAAGGAGATGTAGATTGGTGTTTATTTGTGGACACCTTTGATATCATTCCAGTCCAAGAGACTTGGAGTATATGTACCCCCTTTAGAACAAGCTTTTCAAGCTACGCGCAAGATGCCATCAAAAAAGGAAATGGGCGTCCCTCGGGTGGATTGGCCCTATGGGTTAAGACATCCCTGGGAATTAATGTCCGACAACTTCCTGTTGATTCGGCGGACATTTTGGCCGTCGAGTTATACTTCCAAAATGGCATAGGAACCAGGATTTATTATGTTTATAACAGGGTCAATACATTGAACGAAGAAACAGATACCCTACGCATACTTGACCATGCATTAATGTGGCATTCCAACAATCCTAGTTGCTGGTGTGCGGTGATTTTAATTGTACATATGAACCCCAAGCCTCACTTCCGCCTGACTTTACACAAGAATGGGATAACGAGTGGCAGGTTTCACCATTGGATTTACCTATGGTGCGGAGGACCGAGAGAGGAGCCCAGTTGTTGGCCCTTACCTTGCAACATGACAACATGAAATAGGTCCAACCCATGATCTCCTATATAAAGAAATAAGGGATGTGCTGGGTCGCCAATTCAATCACCAGAACAATGAACGATTGAAAAAGTACCAGGGTAGGGGTAAGGCAGAGGCATGGTTTAATAAGGACTGCAGGTATAGTAAGCAGGATTTACTAAGGGCTGTCAAGAATAAATCTCGCCCTGAAAATATTAACCTGCAGAGCCAAGTGTAAGCTAGCTATAACTTCTGCCAAAAAAAGCATGGGAGGGTTCCCTATGGGAAACCCTACACAGGACTCTCTACAACAAAGATTCTAAAACCTTCTGGAGTAAAGCTGTGAATTGGCTTAATGGAAGCAAGTGTGAACTGGTGTTTACGGTACAACCGGCAGAATGGGTAAACCGCTTCACCAACCTGTATGCTCCAAAAGACCAGGGACCAATGGTACCAGATGTATGTAAGATCACAACAGGGGCCGGGGTCGATCATATACCTTACACTCAAGGAGACAATGGGAGCAATTGTAGCCTGTACTGCAGCCCGTGCCCCGGGACTAGACCGTATCCCAAACGATCTATATAAGCAGGACACTCATTCTCTGGGGGCGATATATTAACGTTCTATCTAATTAGATCGTGAGAGGTGCCCTATTACCCCATCATGGAAAAATGCGGAAATAATTCCCATATTTAAAAAAGGTGACAGGGCCAGTCCTTCCAGTTACAGGCCGATTAGTCTTATGGATGCTGTACAAAAAAAATATTCTAGACAGTTATTAGCCCGTGTACAGCAGTGGCTCATAGAAAAGAGAGTGCTGAGTGATTTTCAGGCAAGCTTTAGAGCTAATATAAATACTATGCATCACATTTTTCAGCCTGCTTTGCATATATTGGAAGGAAGTTCAGCTGAAGGGAGGTGAGCTTCACGTGGCCTTTGTCGATCTTCGCTCGGCATTCGACAAGGTGCCTCGTGAAAAGCTGTGGAAGGTTCTCAAAGATCTAGGAATGCCATTGAACCTCATAGACATCATTAGTAGGTTATACTTGCATAACACAGCACAGGTGAGATGGGGAGGAAATGGCCAATTGATGGATGCTTTTCTGGTCCTGTGGTGTCAGGCAGGGGTGCGTACTTGCACACAACCTTTTTAACCTTTGGATAGGGGAGGGTGTGATGGCCAAAAATTGGCAGTATGAGAATTCCTGCCCTACTTTTTGCTGATGAAATGCATTACTGGCAAAGACTACATCAGATCCTAAATGATTTTACTAAGTTTTGCAGTGACGGTGGTTTGGATCTGAATGAGAGTAAAACCAAATACATGATCTTTAGAAAGGGAAAGTCAAAATCACCCTTAAGACAGGTGTATTTGGGGAATAGTAAGTTGGAAAGAGTTGAGGCCTTTGATTATTTGGGTATACGCCTTTCGTCTACACTAAAATGGGAACCTCATATAGAAAAAGTTAAGATGCAGCTTATTCATCAAACTGCAAATCTGAGTAAGATACATAGTAAAATGGAGACCAGGCAGCTAGCACCCGCCCTTGAGATATATAATGCAAAAATCTTGCGGGGTGTTCTCAATGGGGCCGAATTGTGGGGCACTGGCTCAATTACCTCTCTATCCTCAATAGAAAATCGTTTTATAAGGTCTTTGTTGGGCCTACCTGTAAATACTCCCTTAGTACCACTATACCTTGATCTAGCTCATAGACAGTTAGCATTTAAAATCAGCTATAAATGACTGATGTTTTGGTATAGATTGTGGACTGTGGAAGATCTATATCCTTATAGGGAGCTCATTTTAGATCTCCTAAAGTTTCCAAGAACCACTTCTATACCCTGGTTCAAGTCACTAAGAACTATATTAGAAAGGCTTGATTTGATGGGCTTTTGGACATACCCTGGGAGCATGGTATCTATATCAAAGACCAGATTGAAAGCATTGTTCTGGGACAATATGGGGAAGCACCTGTACCAATCGAGAGAGAATAGCCTCCCTGCTAATTTTTTATGTTTTAAAAACGCTCTTTGTTTTGAGGCTACTCTGGATGAGGTAACTCCCTCCTTGGCTCGGAAACTTCTTATGCAATTTCGCTATAAAACGTTAGCCATAAGAAGTTTCTGTAGCAAATGGGGCAAGGATGGACCCACAGATAACTTATGTCCTGCCTGTAAATTAAATGCAGAAACAATTGTACACCTGCTGATTTTTTGCCCAATCTACAAAGGCCTGAGGAGAAAATGGGTAATCCCTGTATGTCGGGTTATTGGCCCTGCCCACTATTTAGAGGTCTTTGGAACCCTGGGTACTGAAACCAGTAGGGTTGTGGTATTTGGTCTATCGAGATACTGGTTTTCTCTTTGGTTGGTAAGAACAACATTTTTATAATGATCAAATTAGTGAGCCTTTGCACAATTGTGTATTTTATTGACGATAGATAAGGATCTTCTGAGCGAATATGATCATTGCAAGCTTGTATTGTTTCTCCCATTGGCTACTGTAGTATTTTATATAGAATGAGGAACTACCCCTCTTGTTCTATGTACTATGTTTACTGTACTTTGTTTATTGTACTTGTATGATCTTAAGATCGAAATAATGTTTTAAGGAGAAGGAGTTTTTTTTTTAGAGGTAGTGCACTCCTAAGGGTTCCTGCGGTGGGAGACCCCAGAGAATTTTCCCATGGTGGGAGGCAGGTGTTAGAAGGTTGTGGCTCCTAGGGTCTCAATAGGTTATCTGGTTGTGACAGTGAGCAGCCCAAGGGTTGCCCATGGGTGTTGGTTGCCTCTAAGGAGGGTGGTTTATGAGGTAAGCGTGTAGTGGTATCCCAAAAGTTCCATAGGAAGGCTAAGTAACTGACCGTGAGGAGATCTGTGTGGGGGTGGGGGAACCCATACATTCCAGAATGGGAGTTAGTTTTGGACCCTGATGGGCCAGGGTAGGGTGGGTGGTCACGCAAAGAAGCAAATGTTTGTCACCCTAGAGAGGTGTCATTTTGTACCTGGGGTGGTGGCTGGGGCTGAGTGCTGAGCGTCCTATCAGGTTGGTCCTGTAGGGTCCTACCACAGGACAAGGAAGTGGGCAGGGAGCCACATTTGTGAGGGATTGAGCTCTGAGCTGTCGATGAGGGACAGGCTCTAGAAGCTATGTCTCAGCGGACCCTTGTCTGGTGCACTGTAGGTGTACCAGACCTGGGGTGCAACCCTGGGGATCCTTAGGGTGGCTGTTGGGTGAGGGTGGGTAAGTCCCTCCAGGGAGGTGTAGAAGGTAGATCTGCCTGCAGTGGTCCAGCTAGATATACCCTTAACCAGGTAGGGCCTATCTTCAGCGAAGTGACCCTGTGCATCAAGCTGAATTGGTGAACCCACTTCTATACCTAGCATGTAATTTAGAGCTGCCATGAAGTAGGCTGGAGAGGACTGTGCACGTCCGACGTCTAAAGGTAGTACCAACAGGATGCCAGGTGGGGCCTACCTTTGGTGAAAGGACCCTACGCTTCAGACTGGCATGGTGCAGGCCACCCAGGCATCTATATGGTACCTGGACAGTCTCCTGAGATGCTGCTGGGAGACCAAGGAAGGCCCAAAGAAGTGAGCCTGGTTAAGCTGACCGAGGGCTCCCAGGCTTTCTTGAAGAACTCCAAGAGTGGAGCGCATCTCTCAGAGGGTAGGATGCACAAAATGGGGAGTTTGGTTCCCAGTGAAGGATTAATTTAGACCCATTATTTTTGAAGGCCACACAACAAATGGCTAAAATTCTAACAATAATATATACAACAGTCTGGATATCAGTTATTGTTTGGGTCATGTTCCACATCTTCCACTCTACATATAGCTCTGTAAGTGGTACAAGGATATTGTCTTGGAGGTGACGTGAAATGTGATGTGTTATGCGCATCCTGTAAAACACAGATGTCCAAAAGCAGCGTGTCATGATAGTTTAGGATAGGTGTCCGTTTCCCATGGAGAGCTGTATAGACATTGATTGGGATGTGCTAGTCTTCAGTATTTACTTATTACTTGGAAAAACAGTACTAGCCTGTGTTATGTATAGCTTTAAATAGGTTTCATCTTACCACTGCCCCCACCAAAATTCTGGGTTATACTTATGTTTTTTACATCTATATGCAATACATTAATTTTGATAAACATGTTTTGGGTTTTTGTTTTCAATTCATTGTTCATTATAAAAATGTATTATTAGGTTATTGTGCATTATTTGTCTAGTAGTACATTATTTGATTAGATTTTTTGCTTTAACGCTTTAAATGTCCATTTCTTATTCCAATTAAAAAGGTGGGCTTTGGTATTCATTGTGTATGATGTGTTGTTGCATGCCATTGCCAATGGCAGTTTGGATTTTTTTCATCCAAAACTGCTGTTAATATGTCCTTTAAAAATTCAGCAATGGAAATTAACATTTGTGCTGCAACAGAATTTGATCTTCAATGAGAGACATGCTACACAAGCAATGGAGTACAGTTTATGCATTTTGGAACAATACAGAGTGGATGGGATGTATGTTATTGATTAGGACACCCCAGCCAGAATGCATGCCACATTTTGATGATATGTAACAAACAAAAATGGTGGTGGAAAGCAAAAGGTCAGAAGATGGTGGAAAGATGCGGGCGGTTAACTGCTGCCATTTCCATCTCCACCGATGGATCGACATTTCTGTGAGCAGGATTTACTAAGGGCTGTCAAGAATAAATCTCGCCCTGAAAATATTAACCTGCAGAGCCAAGTATAAGCTAGCTATAACTTCTGCCAAAAAAAGCATGGGAGGGTTCCCTATGGGAAACCCTACACAGGACTCTCTACAACAAAGATTCTAAAACCTTCTGGAGTAAAGCTGCAAATTGGCTTAATGGAAGCAAGTGTGAACTGGTGTTTACAGTACAACCGGCAGAATGGGTAAACAGCTTCACCAACCTGTATGCTCCAAAAGACCAGGGACCAATGGTACCAGATGTATGTAAGATCACAACAGGGGCCGGGGTCGATCCTATACCTTACACTCAAGGAGACAATGGGAGCAATTGTAGCCTGTACTGCAGCCCGTGCCCCGGGACTAGACCGTATCCCAAACGATCTATATAAGCAGGACACTCATTCTCTGGGGGCGATATATTAACGTTCTATCTAATTAGATCGTGAGAGGTGCCCTATTACCCCATCATGGAAAAATGCGGAAATAATTCCCATATTTAAAAAAGGTGACAGGGCCAGTCCTTCCAGTTACAGGCCGATTAGTCTTATGGATGCTGTACATAAAAAATATTCTAGACAGTTATTAGCCTGTGTACAGCAGTGGCTCATAGAAAAGAGAGTGCTGAGTGATTTTCAGGCAAGCTTTAGAGCTAATATAAATACTATGCATCACATTTTTCAGCCTGCTTTGCATATATTGGAAGGAAATTCAGCTGAAGGGAGGTGAGCTTCACGTGGCCTTTGTCGATCTTCGCTCGGCATTCGACAAGGTGCCTCGTGAAAAGCTGTGGAAGGTTCTCAAAGATCTAGGAATGCCATTGAACCTCATAGACATCATTAGTAGGTTATACTTGCATAACACAGCACAGGTGAGATGGGGAGGAAATGGCCAATTGATGGATGCTTTTCCGGTCCTGTGGTGTCAGGCAGGGGTGCGTACTTGCACACAACCTTTTTAACCTTTGGATAGGGGAGGGTGTGATGCCCCAAAAATTGGCAGTATGAGAATTCCTGCCCTACTTTTTGCTGATGAAACGCATTACTGGCAAAGACTACATCAGATCCTAAATGATTTTACTAAGTTTTGCGCAGTGACGGTGGTTTGGATCTGAATGAGAGTAAAACCAAATACATGATCTTTAGAAAGGGAAAGTCAAAATCATACTTAAGACAGGTGTATTTGGGGAATAGTAAGTTGGAAAGAGTTGAGGCCTTTGATTATTTGGGTATACGCCTTTCGTCTACACTAAAATGGGAACCTCATATAGAAAAAGTTAAGATGCAGCTTATTCATCAAACTGCAAATCTGAGTAAGATACATAGGAAAATGGAGACCAGGCAGCTAGCACCCGCCCTTGAGATATATAATGCAAAAATCTTGGGGGGTGTTCTCAATGGGGCCGAATTGTGGGGCACTGGCTCAATTACCTCTCTATCCTCAATAGAAAATCGTTTTATAAGGTCTTTGTTGGGCCTACCTGTAAATACTCCCTTAGTACCACTATACCTTGATCTAGCTCATAGACAGTTAGCATTTAAAATCAGCTATAAATGACTGATGTTTTGGTATAGATTGTGGACTGTGGAAGATCTATATTCTTATAGGGAGCTCATTTTAGATCTCCTAAAGTTTCCAAGAACCACTTCTATACCCTGGTTCAAGTCACTAAGAACTATATTAGAAAGGCTTGATTTGATGGGCTTTTGGACATACCCTGGGAGCATGGTATCTATATCAAAGACCAGATTGAAAGCATTGTTCTGGGACAATATGGGGAAGCACCTGTACCAATCGAGAGAGAATAGCCTCACTGCTAATTTTTTATGTTTTAAAAACGCTCTTTGTTTTGAGGCTACTCTGGATGAGGTCACTCCCTCCTTGGCTCGGAAACTTCTTATGCAATTTCGCTATAAAACGTTAGCCATAAGAAGTTTCTGTAGCAAATGGGGCAAGGATGGACCCACAGATAACTTATGTCCTGCCTGTAAATTAAATGCAGAAACAATTGTACACCTGCTGATTTTTTGCCCAATCTACAAAGGCCTGAGGAGATAATGGGTAATCCCTGTATGTAGGGTTATTGGCCCTGCCCACTATTTAGAGGTCTTTGGAACCCTGAGTACTGAAACCAGTAGGGTTGTGGTATTTGGTCTATCGAGATACTGGTTTTCTCTTTGGTTGGTAAGAACAACATTTTTATAATGATCAAATTAGTGCGCCTTTGCACAATTGTGTATTTTATTGACGATGGATAAGGATCTTCTGAGCGAATATGATCATTGCAAGCTTGTAATGTTTCTCCCATTGGCTACTGTAGTATTTTATATAGAATGAGGAACTACCCCTCTTGTTGTATGTACTATGTTTACTGTACTTTGTTTATTGTACTTTTATGATCTTATGATCGAAATAATGTTTTAAGGAGAAGGAGTTTTTTTTTTTAGAGGTAGTGCACTCCTAAGGGTTCCTGCGGTGGGAGACCCCAGAGAATTTTCCCATGGTGGGAGGCAGGTGTTAGAAGGTTGTGGCTCCTAGGGTCTCAGTAGGTTATCTGGTTGTGACAGTGAGCAGCCCAAGGGTTGCCCATGGGTGTTGGTTGCCTCAAAGGAGGGTGGTTTATGAGGTAAGCGTGTAGTGGTATCCCAAAAGTTCCATAGGAAGGCTAAGTAACTGACCATGAGGAGATCTGTGTGGGGGTGGGGGAACCCATACATTCCAGAATGGGAGTGAGTTTTGGACCCTGATGGGCCAGGGTAGGGTGGGTGGTCACCCAAAGAAGCAAATGTTTGTCACCCTAGAGAGGTGTCATTTTGTACCTGGGGTGGTGGCTGGGGCTGAGTGCTGAGCGTCCTATCAGGTTGGTCCTGTAGGGTCCTACCACAGGACAAGGAAGTGGGCAGGAAGCCACATTTGTGAGGGATTGAGCTCTGAGCTGTCGATGAGGGACAGGCTCCAGAAGCTATGTCTCAGCGGACCCTTGTCTGGTGCACTGTAGGTGTACCAGACCTGGGGTACAACCCTGGGGATCCTTAGGGTGGATGTTGGGTGAGGGTGGGTAAGTTCCCCCAGGGAGGTGTAGAAGGTAGATCAGCCTGCAGTGGTCCAGCTAGATATACCCTTAACCAGGTAGGGCCTATCTTAAGTGAAGTGACCCTGTGCATCAAGCTGAATTGGTGAAGCCGCTTCTATAGCTAGCATGTCATTTAGAGCTGCCATGAAGTAGGCTGGAGAGGACTGTGCACGTCCGACATCTGAAGGTAGTACCAACAGGATGCCAGGTGGGGCCTACCTTTGGTGAAAGGACCCTACGCTTCAGACTGGCATGGTGCAGGCCACCCAGGCATCTATATGGTACCTGGACAGTCTCCTGAGATGCTGCTGGGAGACCAAGGAAGGCCCAAAGAAGTGAGCCTGGTTAAGCTGACCGAGGGCTCCCAGGCTTTCTTGAAGAACTCCAAGAGTGGAGCGCATCTCTCAGAGGGTAGGATGCGCAAAATGGGGAGTTTGGTTCCCAGTGAAGGACAAATGTAGACCCATTATTTTTGAAGTCCACACGACAAATGGCTAAAATTCTAACAATAATATACACAACAGTCTGGATATCAGTTATTGTTTGGGTCATGTTCCACATCTTCCACTCTACATATAGCTCTGTAAGTGGTACAAGGATATTGTCTTGGAGGTGACGTGAAATGTGATATGTTATGCGCAATCTGTAAAACACAGATGTCCAAAAGCAGCGTGTCATGATAGTTTAGGATAGGTGTCCGTTTCCCATGGAGAGCTGTATAGACATTGATTGGGATGTGCTAGTCTTCAGTATTTACTTATTACTTGGAAAAACAGTACTAGCCTGTGTTATGTATAGCTTTAAATAGGTTTCATCTTACCACTGCCCCCACCAAAATTCTGGGTTTTACTTATGTTTTATACATCTATATGCAATACATTAATTTTGATAAACATTTTTGGGGTTTTTGTTTTCAATTCATTGTTCATTATAAAAATGTATTATTAGGTTATTGTGCATTATTTGTCTAGTAGTACATTATTTGATTAGACTTTTTGCTTTAACGCTTTAAATATCCATTTCTTATTCCAATTAAAAAGGTGGGGTTTGGTATTCTTTGTGTATGATGTGTTGTTGCATGCCAATGGCAGTTTGGATTTTTTTTCATCCAAAACACCTGTTAATATGTCCTTTAAAAATTCAGCAATGGAAATTAACCATTGTGCTGCAACAGAATTTGATCTTCAATGAGAGACATGCTACACAAGCAATGGAGTACAGTTTATGCATTTTGGAACAATACAGAGTGGATGGGATGTATGTTATTGATTAGGACACCCCAGCACAGAATGCATGCCACATTTAGATGATATGTAACAAACAAAAATGGTGGTGGAAACCAAAAGGTCAGAAGATGGTGGAAAGATGCGGGCGGTTAACTGCTGCCATTTCCATCTCCACCGATGGATCGACATTTCTGTGAGCGACTGCACAGCCTGGGAAGCTGGCGGAGGGCACAGCGTGCAGTTGGTGGCGGAGGCACTGGAGATTGTGCTGCGGCTCACTGCGACCATGTTTTGGGGGTACATGTCCCTGCACAAGCAGATTACCTGGCAGCAGGCCAGGAAGACTCTGACCCGCTGCATGACTTCGAGAGGCGGGAGAATTATGCGAGGGCGAGTCTCGGCAGCCCTGGCAAACACAAGAGGTGCCCAATTGCAGGACACCAATAGAGCTTTTCTGGAGTCTAAGCAACGTGGCGGGACCGGCAAAGTGAAGCACGATGCCAGTGCAAAGAAACAAACTGCAGCCAGAGCCGGAGTACAGGTAGAGGGGGTCCTGCTCAATCAACAGTATTTCAAGATTTGCTAATTTGGCAATGGCAGGGATCACCCTGGAAAAGGCTATAACACAAGATGAAGGGGGAGAGCGAACTTTAACTGAGGAGACTCAGGAGGAGAAAGAGGATGCAGGGAGGGAAGAAGTTATGAGCTTCTTGACAGGCATAGCCGGGAATTTAGCAGTCCCCCCTACAACTTAATGTATAAACAGGCAGAAAAAGATCTAGGATCAAAAGATCAGATGCAGTCAACACCCAAGGCAGTTGGGATTTACGTTAAGGAGGTTGGCCATGGGGAGGAAGCTGTAAGGGAGAAAACCCAGGCAACACCCCTAGACGCAGGAGCTTCCAGAAACCTGCCAGCGCAAGGTGGCGCTTTTTCACCAGAAGGCCACAGGGGGAAAAAATTCTATTTGTTGACTGAGGAGTCTGAGGCATCTGAGCATGAGGACCTTTCATCAAGCGAGGAATCTCTCTCAGAGGACAGTTCTAACTCCTTAACCCAATCAACACAAAAGAACAAATCAATGAATAAAAAGAAAAACAAGAAAGAAATCCTTAAAAAAATCACTAGAAAACAACTGAAATGGGATTACTTCGACACACAGATATAGCTTCAAAGTGAGGGAGGAGACAAGACGGCTGGAACTGGAGAAGCCTCCCTGCTAATCATCTTAGCATCAATCAAACAAATGCTTGAAGAAAACAGAAATGAAGGACACAGAGCCAGGATCACTGCAAAAAAAGGCATAACTGGAATCCGCAAGCCAAATAAAACCTGCAAGGAAATTGCAGATCACTTGACCTTGGTCGAGACGCGGACAGAGGCACTGGAAGCCGATATGAGATCTATAAAGACGCATGGTACGCAACAAGGCGCGACCATGATGGATGTCATGACCAAACTGAAAGACTACGAAAACCGCCAGAGGAGAAATGACCTGTGTTTCTTAGGGAAGGCCTGGAAGGTAATCACTCCTGAAGATATATGGTTAATCTTCTAAAGAGCGCATTTCCCGAACAAACAACCTGGGATTGAGATATGGAAATACAGAGGGCTTATCGCTTTCCTTTATTCAGGAGCAAACAAATGCAGGATGTTGGCAAAAAACCTGCAGCAATGCTGGTTTTCATAGGAAACTTCCTGTTATGACAACTGATATTCGATAAAGCCCACCCTAATGCTACAAAGATCAGCAACGGGGTCTCCTTCTTTGTGCGTCCAGACTTCGCACATGTGACAGTTGAAAGACGTTGTGACTGAGGCAACTCTTCTCTCAATATATGGCAGCAATGTGGATGATCCCCACAGTGCTTTCAGACCTCCGCCCACTGGTTTTGCAGCTAGAGCAGGGAGGATCCACCAAGAAGGTTCCGGCATGGACCTTTGAGAGAGCCCTGCTACTAGACAAAAATTATAGGAGTGGATACCTGTCTTTCTACATAGAAATATGGGTTTAGCACCACTGGGATGGGACACCTTAAAAGCAGGAGTGAGGGGTGAGACAATACAGTACTCAACCAGGAAAAGAAAAAAGGAGAAAAATCTGAGGAGTGTTAATCTGCAAAAGCTAGCCCAGACAGAGGAAAAATTAGTTGAGGCTCTAAGGCAAAATCGGGGGGTGAAGAAAGGGGGTGAAGAAAGCAGAAGAGGAGTAAAGGCAGAAATTGAAGGGGAGTTATCAAGAACAGCTATAGATTAGGCATTAGCTCACCAAGGGAATTGTATGAATGTGGGGAGAAGGTGAGTCATTTGCTGGCCTTCAGAACAAGACTAAGGGTGACACGCAGAAATATTTTGTCAGTAAATGATTCTGTGTTGGGGCAGGTAACAGAGTCAAATTATATCTACGGGCAGACTTTTTTTAGATTTAATCAAGCACTTTATATGGAGGGTGGGGGGAGATGGGGAGGGGATATGGTAGACAACATATACCCATATCTAGATGCCTGCATGATGGAGGTATTGACGCAGGAAGAGAGGGAGATGCTCGAGTCCCCTATAGTGTGGGAAGAAATTGAAGAGGCAATCTCAAATCTTCTCAGAGGGTAAGCAACAGGGCCCAACATAATCCCCACAGAATTCTATATTAATTTCAAAGAGGAACTCAAAGAAACCATGACATCAGTGTTTCTGAAGACAGCAGGGGAGGTGGCACCACCAAGAACCTGAGAGCTGGCAAAAATCACAGTCTCCCCCAAGAAAGACAAACCTGTTCAGGAGCTAGGCCCTTACTGCCCTATAACCTTAATTAACAGAGAGGTAAACAATACTCTAAGGTATTGGCCACACACCTTTCGCAGGTCATTGGTAAAATGGTGTATGAGGGGCAGCATGGCTTTATACCCGGTAAGGGAACAATAGAACACATTCAAAGAGTCATCACCTTATTCGATGTAAATCAAGTACCAGGAGACCCTAAGGGGCAATTTTTTTAGGTGCCGAAAAGGCTTTTAATAGGGTGTCCTGGCCTCTTTCTATGGGCAGCAATGCAAAAGAAAGAGATAGGGAATAGGTTTATAAGAGCAGTACAAGCCCTATATAAAGATCCAGAAGCTTGTGTACTAACAAACAGTGAAATGACCAAACCGTTCAAAAGTACGAGGGGGACTCGATAGGCGTGCCCCATTCAACTCTTATTTGCCCTGTATATGGATCCATTCCTAAAGCAACTTGCAGCAGCCCAAAACATTCCCCCAATTGTGAGATATAATAATGAGAGCAAAGTTCTGGCCTACACGGAAGACATAGCCATTGTGACTCCACACCCAGAACAGGCTATGGGGCAATAGAAGAGGAGGCACAAAAATACGGCTTAGTTTCAGGTTACACCTTGAACAGGGAGAAATCCCAAATAGTAGTCAATCGATTCACTACTTTAATGACAATCGGGTTGTTAAAAAAGAATATTACCTAGGGGTTAAGATCAACTCAGACTTGGAGCAGGTGGTTAAGGAAAATTTGGGGATTTGCTCGGAGGAGACCAGGAAAGCGCTAAAATAATAGGACCACCTACACCTAACACTCATTGGCAGAACCAACATAAGTAAAATGATTTATTTTCCGAAATTCCTGTATTTGTTTAGAGCAATACCGCTTGCCTTCACAAATTTTTGGTTTAAAAAGTTTGTAAAATATTTTTGCCCAATTCATTTAGTCTTACGCACGGCGAAGGAGAGCTTTTACATTTTTATCGCTGCCCAGGGAGCGAGGAGGCTTGGTCTTCCCTAACCTGAAGCATTATTGGTGGGCAACTTCTCTCACACACTTCACTACCCTCCTGAGTTTCAACAATAGTACAATGCAAATTAAATCTCCCATTTCATGGGAACTTGTGATTGGCCGCAATGCTTGGGGATGCCTTTGGCATCGGCTAAGCTATGGGTATTACAAAAGAGTCCGGTTCAAGACATTACTTATGGCATTCAAAATCTGGGGGACGGAATAACTCTGCCCATCCCCCATACGATTGGGCCTATCTATAAATTGCTGAATGAGCGCTCAAAAGATGACATGGCAGGAAAAACTAGAGATCTGGGGGGCCACCTTTCCCTAAAAATGTTCAAGTCCCCAGACTATTTTAATATCAGCCAAACTTCAAGTCCAATTTCATAAGACATTTTGGGCTTTACTATACTCCAAACAGAATAGCGAAATGGAGCGAAGGGAAAGGGAAATTATTGCTCGTGATGTTCTCTCTATAAGGCAGACATAATTCATATGTTTGCGACCTGCAACAAGCTTGTCCCCTGATCAGGGAGATAAAGGGGTTTTTAAAGGAGAAACTACATCTATTAGTCTAGTTAGATGCCCCAGCAATCCTGCTGGCAATATCCAGCTTATCGGAAAAAGAAGGAGGTGCTTTATTAATCATAGCAATGGCAGTGTACAGGTTGTGCATTGCATCAGGCTGGATAGAACCGACTCCCCCTTCACTGCAGCAATGGACGGCTCAGCTATTGGCTGTATTTAATTTAGATAAGGCTATTTATAGGCGCAGGGGACGTACGGCAAAACAACAGGGAATAGAAATATAGAAACCCGTATCAGACTGGGTTGAATAACTGATCTGCTCCCTTCCATTGCACTAAGCACTTTGGGTAAAGCATTTTTTATATTATTGACTCTGCTGAATTAAGAAAATATTAAGCGATTATGTATTCTAACATAGGACTGCAATCTGAAGATTGATGTTATGCACCTAGAACTTTAAGCTTCATAATTGTTTACAAAGTACCTTGCACTTTGCAATAACCACTCATGAGGATTCATGAAAGCTGTCACTTTAAATATCTATGCTGCTATGTAACAAAGCTTGAAAACTTTAGCACCTAGCACTTTAAACGTATTAACTTTATCACGGAAGATTGTTGGAGATTAATGCACCATCATGGGATTGGAATAGATATTGATGAATGTGGGCCGGAGAGGGGGTGTGGGGAGCAGAGGATAAAAAGAGGGGGTGATGAGAAAACTGTTTTCTTTGTCTCACTCAAATAAAAATGTCCTTAAAAAAGGGAATGCAAATGTTCAAATGTAGACTCCGAGGGACCTATTGACAATATTTTGGTGTAGGGCAGCTCCACAAACTCTCTAGCTGCGCTGCCCTACATCACAGATAAATAAAAGGGGACATTTTCCTCATTCTATGCGTGGTGTGCTGCAGAATGCAGCAAATGTGGAAAGAGGAAAAAGCTAGAAGAAATGTTTACATTTCTCCTTGTGACACCTGCTTTGGGAAGGCGTTAGTTTTGCGCTACCCCAGATTTACGCTCTGTTGTAAATCTGGGGCAGTGTCAAAAACAATGGGTTTGGACATTGAGGCATCTGGATAATGAGGCATCTTGTAGTTAAAAGCACGTATACAAAAGGAGAGGCCAAGAATCTTTTAACTATTCTGACTTACTAAGAAGCATACAGAGGCCTTAGAATATATCTCTTTAAATCAAGTTATTCGTAATGGAAAAAGAACGTATCTTAACTATTCTAATGACTGTATACAAGCTCCACTTTTGACACACAAGAGGCAAGCGGAGTAACCACTGCGACGGAGTCCTGATGAAGATATAGCCGAAACACGTTGGGTTTCAACATATGTCACCACTCTCTGCATATTGTATTTAGGCAATAGGACTATGCAAGCAAATCACTGTAATATTGGTAACTGACTTATCAAGAATATTGAATGATCAATTGTGTCAGTTGAAAAAGTGAACTAGGATGTACACTGTAATGATTGTCTAACATTTCAAGATTAGATGAATATGTATATGTATATGTATATGTAGTCCTAAATATTTCATTGGGAATGTGTATTTATTATTTTTGTACATGTGACTTTTATATGGTAAAGTATTTTTTACCCAATATGAAAAATATTTAAAAAAAGAATAAAAATAAAATAAAGATTATAACTTCTTTTTTTGATGATATTTATAATAACTTGATGTATATACATATCTAGAGTTCCCATGCCCTTCTACAGTAAACAGTACTGTGCCCGGTGTTTTTCTTTTCCAAACCAGTATTTTCCTTGGTAGGGTTGTATGCTATTTCCAGGGGCCCCATTCGTTTTCCAGTAAAAACGATGGGTGTTGCAGGGAAACACCCACAGCAACACCCATGGAACGTCCCTTCCACAGAGAGTAAGGTTTTGCCTTGCCCCGTATTTACAAGGCCATGAAAAGCCACATAAGGTGGCTTTGCGTGGCCTTGTAAATATGGGCCGGCACACTGCACCTCGCGTCACTAAAGTGACATTCCGGCGGTGTAAAAGTGCCTCTGGGACATTCTAAATATGTCCCTGAGACTTTTATTAATAATAGATTTCTTATATGTCATTTTTTTATAATGCTATGCACATTTAAACATTAATACCAATGAGCCACAGTGTGCATGTGGGCATGTGGCATGGGAATGGTTATCATTCGTAGATTCATTCATTTCTGATATAAACAGCAACAAAAAAAGGAAAAACAATCCATTCCTATATACCTGTGTAGTGCATTGTGGTACTAGAAGTTAGAGTATTATAAATGTTTCACTAAGTCTGACACACCAGCAAATAATGATTGCTTGACGGTAAAGGTTGTCATCAGGAGTTTATGTGACATGGAATGCTGAGGTGCACCACTTCTTTATTTCTGATGTCATGAACGTGTCATATGGGACATTTGGGTGTATTTGGGTGTATTTACATGTGAGAAATATTTATTGTGGGGCACATTTTAACAATACCTTCTATATACATTATATACATTTATTTGTATACCATTATGTATTATTAATGAGTGATTGTGGGGTTAGCACCTTAGAGGAGCCGTGTACGTGTACATGTCACAAACTGACATGAACCTGTGACTTTTCATTGTATGCTCTTTGGAGGCATGCATTAACATTTTTGGAACATGTTTGTACTCAGTTTGGCTCTTAAAAAATCATGTCATGTTTTGTGTGCTCTTACATTTGAATTTTCACAGCAGCTGCCATGTGAGATCGCAGATAGCTGTAGATGCATTTCCAAGGCTTCCTTGTTTTGGTTGTGTTGTGAGCGTCGGATGGATTTGGCAATTTATAGTTGGTTTCCTCCATTGCAGTGTAAAGTATTGTCGAACATTGATCCACCAGAGGACTATGAACTCTCAAGTGGCAGACAGAATAGGGGTTTAGGTTTTTCTTGGTTCACCTCCTACTTTTCAACAAAAAGGTCAATAAGGAAGTAATAATGTGGCAACGGCAGCAACAGAACAAGACTCTTGATACGGTGGGTGGTAATTTACGGTGGAGGATGGAACAGCCCTAATTTTAGACAGTTCCCACTCATCGTCAAACTTTAAATAAGATTGTTGGGGGCATATTCCCAAGCCCCTAACGCTACCACAATGTCACTTTTTGTGACATTGTGGTGGCGATAGGGTCAGCTTAAGTGGCTTAAAATTAGCCTGAAAGGGGCGTGCAGTGGATGTGGCGGTGGACGTTCTACCGCAACACCCATTCACTTTGACGATGCCACCTATTATCAATAGAGAGGCTATTATAGGTGGCAGCACCGAACTTAAGACCAGGAAAATCCTGGTCTTAAGGTGGCGAAACGAGGAGAAATGCTTCAGTTCTCCTCGATTTTGCTTTTTCAATGTGTGCTGCCTTGTGCAGCACACGTGAAAACAGCAAATTGCCAAGGTTTATTTAAGTACAGGTAGGTGTTCCTTCCTGTGCATAAACAAACCTTTTTTTAAAATGCCATTTTGTAACTTACATGTGTGCTGCATTAAGCAGCACACAGTTACATTTAGGTTTGTTTATGTACAGGAAGGTACACCTTTCTGTACATAAACAAACCTCCCTGCTTGCAGACACCTTTGCACTCTGGTGCAAGGGTGCCTGCATTGGCATTTAGTCGTGAGACTTAGTGCCATCGTAGGGGGAAACGCCAGGCTACACCATATCCTTGGTAATATGGTGCAACCTGGCGCTTCCGAAGTGACGATGAGAGTCATTAAGCCAAGGATGCTAACGCCTCTCACCACCACTTCCTAGATAATATGCCCCTTGGTTTGTTTGTGATCATTTTGTGTGTTGAATGTGCCATTAGACAATACAAGACTTTATAAAAAATATATTATACTCCGTTGTCAATGGTGCAGTGGATAAAAGGTGGTAGGCTTGTACAGATACGACTGGTTCCTTAAAAGGCCAATCTAAAAAAAAGTAAATAGTTAAATACCTCAATTTGGAAGAATATTCCGAGTGATTTCTTAAAAATGCTAACAGACAGTAATAGAGTACAGAACAACGAAAACACAGAGCTAGCAGACAGGAGAAACAGTGGACCAATAGTAGCTTGCAACCTGTGTTCAGAAATCACTCGGCTCTAAAATAAATGTCATTGTAGAATAACAGTCCTGAAAGGACTCTAATATACAACAGTACTTAAAGGTCATAGCCTGTTCCTGTGTTTATGTTAAAGAGGATATTGGCATGGATAGACAGAAGAAATAATGACAGAAAAGCTCAAACTCAGTAAACAAAACACTTAGACTATAAGGTCCTTGCAGGGATTTTAAATATTCGGCTTTCTAAGATCAAAGGGCCAATAATACAAGAGGATCAGAAGGGCTTTCTCCCTGGCACAGATGTCAGAATTGGTATATACTTTAATTGGGGCAGTGGATATGGCGTAATCACAGGGTCTCCCTCTTTCAATCATTACTGTTGACGCAGCCAAAGCCTTTGATCCTATGAACTGGCTTTTTTTGGATAGGACCCTAACGTCTTTGTCTTTGCCGATGGTTTTAGATATATAAATTACCACAGGCTCGGATCCTGGTCAATGGTAGCCTCGCTCCTGTTGCACCAGGTAGGGTTTCCCACTGTCCCCTATTCTATTCGATTTATACATAGAACCTTTGGCCGAGAGTTTAAGATTAAATAAGAAGATTGCTCATTTGAACTAAATGGGTTTGTGAGGAAAATAGCACTCTATGCGGACGATTTAATTTTATTATCCTCTAATGTCGCAACTACACTTCTGGAGCTTCTTGTTGAAGCCCAGACTTTTCTGGCTATGAAATAAACAACCAACGACAAAGCTGAGATTATGGCATGGAACATCATTGATCAGGAGGGGATTTTTGCTAGGGAGCTCAGATATCTTGGAGTTATAATAACCCAGGACCTCAGAGAAATTCCCAAAACTAATCTAGATAGAGTATCGAAGGAGGTTGATGTTCTATTAAAAACATGGCAGAATATTCCACTCTCCCATTATGGTTGGGTTAACTTGATTGAAATGTGTGTCCTTCTGAAGTACCACCTATCTTTTTAATAATACCGCAATAGAATTTGAAAAAGATGACATTCTTAAAATTCAGGGCAAGATATCCTCCTTTATCTTGGCTGGTAAAAGGGATCAGGCTGCCCTGGAAAAAACGTAGGCGTAAATTAACACAAGAGGGTATGGGCTTACCAGACCTTCAGCTCTATGGTTGGGCTTACCAATTAAAAAACTCCAGGATGTTATTGCTTCCCCCAGATGACTCATTGATTGGCAGTATGTTTAAAGCCATGTTAGACAGTATAGTGGAGTTAGGCTTCCTGTATAAATTCGGCTCTCCTAAGTTTAAAAAAACAATCCTTCTGAAGACGTTGCGTATAGCAGCCATGCTGTGGTCGAATTGTCGAGACTGCTTGGGACTTTCCTATTATAGCGATTGGGCACCTGTGTGGGACTCTCCTGGAACACCGGAGTGTCTTTTGGACGCTCTAGCTCAGCCACTAGAAGAGGCTGGAATCTCACACTGGAAGGACATCGAAGTGGGTAAAAAACGTCTTCCTTGGGACCTTTGAAGGCATATTACGAGTGGAGCTCTGCATAGATTCAAGTTTTATCAGCTCTCATCTTGGTGTACGAGTCAACGCTGGTCTCTTTTGGAAGATAATCACATGGAAAACTAACTACAAAATCTGTCCTAAGGGAGAAAGAAGTGGCTCAATGTTATAATGATCTTCTGTAGGTAGAAAGATTGAAAAGCCATACCGGGTGGGAGAATTACTTGCCGAGTGAAGAGCAGAAATATTTATGGCAAGTATCTATAGACATTCTTTACCCTCTGATTAAATCTGCAACACTCAGAAGAAAACACTTTTACACACTCCACAGGATATACTGGTCCCCTCTAAAATATCCAGAATAAAGGGTGGTGTAGAACCTCGTTGTCTGAGAATGCAGATGACGCCAGATGGTTTCTCCTACCTGCAATGCCTGGTGGAATTCAGTAAGATATTTCAGAGCTTTAGATCAGAGGGTAAATGTATATAGAGATGGGCCAGATACTGGGTCATTTTGTAACTTGTTGGATGATCCAATTTTGATTAGATTAAATCAGATTAAGGTATAGGATAAGTTCCAATGATTAAAACCTCTGGGTCAGCTCAGGTTGTGTATAAACAGGCGTTTCCCATAAATAATACAAGCTGAGATTAGAACCCCCAAGTTATATGCATCAGAAGTGGACCAAGTCGAGAGGTTGCTATAGCAAAGGAGGTCATATGAGGAAAACCCCCCGAAAAAAAGAAAAACACTTTACTGGAAGAACTAATCTCTTTATGTGTATTTGGGACAGATAGATGCAGTTAATATGGGAAGCAAAAAATGGAATTAGAATATGATTGAAAGGACACATGCATTGAAAGAAAGTTAATTAGAAAGGATCAAATGCTACCTGGTTAATAAAAAATGAATAGGTTGTAAAAAAAAATATGCAAAGTCACTGGAATTGTTTTTTAATGTAATTAGTATTAAACAACAATACAAAACATCCAAACAACTGAAACCGTATTACCTCCCACTAGACACTGCAAATAATCTCAACATTTATATCAGGGAGGCACAGTGGCAGTGAGATGGGGTCTTTACTAAAGTGTGCGCACCTAAACTAAAGTTTCTTCAATAAAAATGTTCTTTAAATTAAATAATAGAATAGTTTTACCTCCTTCTAACTTTAACTTGTCTCCAGCAATATTTTCAGTGAAATTGAAGGGTTTAGGTTTTTAAATGATCTACTAAAACCATTATAACACATCTCCAGGAAAAATCACTTAACATTTGGATCTGTATTTTTTGTATCTGTGTTGCTGCTGTCATAGGCTTGGACAGTCAGATCCATGGTAATAATGTTGGAGCACTGGATTTTAACGACAAAGCACATTCACAAAGAGAGATAATGGTCTAATCAGAGTGATTGTAATTCTTTTTTAAGCCAACCTATGAGCTAATAAGTAATTATTAAGGGCCTCATTTATGAGTAAATGGCATAGGTCAGCTCCGCAAGACTTCTTGCAGCGCTGCACTACACCAATGTAAAAGAGCAGGAATGCACCATATTTATGAACTAAGGTGCATTTCTGTCCTTTCCTCCTGTGCTGGCGCACAATTTGCTGCCTAGCCACAATGTAATTCAGAAAAGGGTGAGTGAGAAGCCTGAATTACATGTAGCAAAGCTATGTGGTCAGCATCAGTGGAATGCAACTGTGGCTGTTTACTGGGAAGCTGTGGACAAAAATCTGTTGTTTGTATTACAATACATTGATTGAGCTTTCGGTCAGCCCTTTGCTCATGATTGAATGTCTTTCTTGTATATTTCCGTTCTGTGCCATTTTCTCAATGGCTTTTTCCTTTCCTTGTGGTTGCGCTGCCCCTAAAGAATTCCTTCTTTACGTTGCTTCTTATGGGATTGCTCGTATCTTTCGACTGCTGACTAGAGGGGAATATTATTTGTATTTTTTTCTTCAGCACTCCATGGAAGCCCATGTCTTCTTTCCTTGTTTTTTCCCTCATTCTCTCTTTTTTTTACCATCCCCGACCCACTCTCATATCTGTTTTCACCACCGCTCATCGATTGTTTTGCCTGTCACGCTGACCAATTTTCATCTTATTCTAATTCCTCCCCAGGACCTCTGCCCTATCCACTCACCCATGCTATGACTGGTTTACTCCCCCTGTTTGTCTTGTTCCCCTTTTATATTGTTGTTTATGTGTTTTTTAGTGGTCCATAGCTTCAAAATATTGCCAGTCTTCTTGCTTCTCCTTTCGGGGCTCCTCTGATATATTTTTTTAAATTTCTGCTTTATTATTCTAAAATATTTGTCTGCCCTGTTGGAATGGTAAAATAGTAACAAATAAAAAATACAAATTGCTTATGACTGGCATAAGGATTGGTAAAGCCATTGGTCAGCACTTACCATTAAAGGTGAGACCTATTATCTTTTCCAAAGCTTGTTGTAGGGGCACGCTATAGCCAATATTTCATCCTGCTTGCTAAGGGCAGCAATGAATGGAGACATTGGTTGCTCTTGTGTCACGCAAGGGGGAGCAAAGGCAACCCAAAACCTAAATGAGATTTATCAAGCCATGCAAGGCCTCCTTGAGTGGCCCTGCATGGATCGATAAATTTAGAGTATTGCAAAGCAGCACAAATTGCTGTCTTGTGTTACTCTGCGGCAGGGAGTCATTCAGTGGGTGAAGCGTGGGTGTTCCCACGCATCCTCCCATGGATTTCTGAGCATTCCCAGAAGCACCATTAGTGGTAGACCTGGCAATGTATCAACATGCTATGCCTCTTCAAGTGAGGCGTAACAATGAGAAATGTCTTTATCTAATCACCATATGTTGTAAATCACCATTCTTTCAAATTCTTTCACTTAAGTAGGTAGCAATAATGTACATGCAATCATTATTGTCAATAAAGCATTCCAATGTTCATCAAACATCACTGTTAGCTAAAAATGTTTCAATAAAGCAGGTTTTAATCAACATAACACGTGTCTGTGTCTTTCTTGAACCACTTTAGGCCAACATTACATGCAGTCATAGGACTAGCCACTAGACCTCCCTGTACTCTCGGGTTGTAGACCAAAAGCTCCATCCCAAGGTGCTCAAAAGCCATTATAAAGTCATCCCAGGTCATGTCTCCTCAGACCTGGGAAACATATGATTACTTTCTGAGTTAGTTCAGAAGGGAAGGGCTGCTGTGCATCCTGCAGCCACCACAACATCAGTTGGTGGTGTCCCTACTCCCCAGGGGCAACAAAAAGAGTTTCCAAGCCCCAGAGGCATTATGTGGCGTTACCTCCCAGGAGCATGATTTTTTAGTGTGATTTTTTTTTTTGAGCGGTTTCTACTGTTTTCTTTTTTTATGTACAGCCTTGCACTGTTCATTTATTTTCCTGCTTCTTCTTTTGTTTTAGTTTTGGTGTCCATGATCACCAGATACCCAGGTGCTTCTCGAGATGGGGGCAGCCCACTGTCAGCTGTCCCAGCCTACTACCTGCCCAGTCGGCAAAGCTGCTTAACAGTGCGGGAGCCAGTACTGCATTCTCCTTGCCCACTCCATGTAGGCAAAGTGTTTGTTCTGTGGTGGCCACCTGTCCCCCAGACATGGGCAAGGGAGTGGCGATGAGCCACCGTCACCCCTGTGGGGTGAGGGCTTCCACAGCACTATCTGCACCTCACCTTCCTTCGGGGCCAGGGGATGAGGGCCCACCCTTGAGTATGCTTGTCTCCGGGACCTTCACTTTTGAGGCCTGGGAATGGGGTCCCTGGCTCCATTTTTTAATGCTGAAGCATGATAGATGGGGTCCCTGGGCCTTGCAGAGCCCTGGAGAGGGTGCCTAGCCACAACCCTTCCCTTGACATTAAAGATTTGTAAAGCTTGGGCCAACATCTGGGTGCTGGCCCACTCCGGGGTATTTTCAAAACTTGTGCCACAGCCCCACACTCTCTGCTGTGCAAGCTGGAACTCAAATGTCGAATCCCTTCCCCTTGAATAAATCAGGCACTGTTGGGGTTGGGCCAATTTCCTTGATCCTTGGCTTATTTTTCTCCTGGTGACAAGCCCTAAAAACCTTGAGACTTTTCAAGAGGCCTCATTGCCTCTAAAGTGGCACACCTTTCAGGGAGCTGGTTTAATTGGCTCCCTGTGACAGCTTTTCCCCCTTGCCTGGGCTTTGATGCTCCTCTCATCCTGCTGGGGCACCGAAGTTCAGGTCTTCCCCCAGTTAGTGATCAGGGGACATAAGGGAGCCAGTCTCCCTGACAATAGAGAGACATTCTGGTCCTGGGGTCAGCCGCAGACAGTCTCCTTAATCCATCAGTGGGTGTGTCCTTCCAACTGTCCATGGTGTTGCCATTGTGCAATTCCGGGATCCATCTTACTGTCTTTCCTTTATACAAGAGTTTATAAGTGGGGATAGAAAGGGCTAAATGCCAGACACCCTTGGCCAATCTAAGAATGCCACATGACACTTCTACCATGTCACAATCCTCTTGAACAGCAATCCATTTGGTGCCATCAACTGGTCTATGTGCATGTCTCCTCTGGAGGCCTCAGCTCCACCACTAGCTGTTATCATTGACAGGGACTTTCCCACCAAAACTTTAAAGTGAGCCCTTCAGTTAATGGGTCCAGATATCGGGCGTTCTTCTTTGTTCAGCCGGCCTGGGCTGTCCCAAACCTAGGGCTGTGTGACAGCTAATTACTTGATGCAGATTTTCCTCCTAACTCCTTCCTCCTAAGGAGCTGAGTGAAGCACTGATAATTAATATATTTTGTGGAAGGACTTTGTTTCCTCTGAGAGTAATTAACTTTGTCCAGTGGTGTGACAAGAGACCTGTATTCTGATCCTGGCCTGAGTCAGAGAAATATGACAATTTTTTTTTTTAAACCTTTATTTAGCAAGAAAAAGAATACAATTACAAGCCTACAACCCTCTGGGCCGGCCAGTGACACATCTGAAAAGCAGTATAGCATTACACAGCTCATCAGCCGACAACCAAGGGTCCGGCAGCAATGGTGAACGATATTGGTCAAATCTATAACGATGAGATATGGAAAGGTTCCATTTTTTAAAACAAACAAACAAAAACATCAAAGAAAAGAGGAAAACGAGGCTGTACCCTAAATTGTTGTGTCTGTTCCATACGATACGGGGAGGGGCAATCAAAGACAATATGGAAAGCAGGAGAACCCCCAGGAGATAAAGAGGGGTGTGGGGAAAGGGGGACCCAAAGCCAGAAACATATCAATAATGTGATACAGGGGGGAGCCGAAACGTATAATCAAGGGGAACAAGGAGTGTCAGGGGGATCAATGAAGGGGGGGATCACATATCTCCCCACGCTATGAGTTCCATTGGTCCCATATCCTACCCCATTTTTGGGCCTGCCACGGGAGATACAAACAATCTTCTCTCTGAACATGCACAAGTCCATATTTTCTTCCCATTTGGAAACTGATGGTGCCCTCTGAGATCCCCACAACTGCGCAATGTCCCTTTTCGCAACCATGTTTCCCAGTGTAACCCACCGAGTCTGAGCAACAGTGCAATCGTTCGGTTCCCATATGTTCAATAAACAGCGCCTGACTTCAGGTAGCAACTCAACATTCGTCACCTCACTCATCACCGCATGCACTCTAGTCCAGAAAGACACAACATCCGGACATTCCCATACGATGTGGAGGAAGGTAGCAATCATACCACAGCCACGTCGACACAGTCCATCCTCAGAAAAACCCATATGCATCAGTCGCGGACCCGTGACATATACTCGATGCAGAATCTTCAGCTGAACGAGTCGCAGATGCGCCGGAATCGCGACCTCTTTGGGAGAGGATATTGCAGCCTGCCAATCCTCATCATCCAGTTCCAGCCCATCTTTAGTCCAGGCACCACGAAGCTGAACAAGCAAGTCTGATCGAGTATTGATAAGTTTTTTATAAATAAGGGAGATAGTGCTGTCTGGAATATGTCCGTCCAGCACCCTGTCTTCCAGGGGGGAGCTCTCCGGAATATCGGAACCGGCCGGAAAAACCGACCCGATGGCATGACGAACCTGGAGGTATCGAAAATATTCCGAGTCATTCAAACTGTATTCCTGTTTCAATTCATCAAAGGTCTTAACTCTGTTCTTAACCCAGAGGTCACATACCTTGCTGATTCCGATGAAGTCCCACCTATCGAAACCCTTGGACATCCACAATTCACCAAGCCTCTCCGCGGCAAACAGAGGGGTCGCCCTGGACAGCTTATCTACCCACCCAGTAGCCGCAGTCGCGCTGCCCCACACCCGCACAGCCACTTCAGTGGGTCCCGTCAAATTCTTTCTAGCGCCCCGCGAGTAGAGAGCCCTGTAATAATCTCCCCCGGGTAACAGCCACCGGTCCATCCCGAATGCAGGATTCGGGACTGGACCGTACATGGCATGGTTCACAGCGCTCAGTTGAGATGCCCAGTAGTATCTTCTTATATCCGGTAACGCTATGCCCCCATCGTACCAGGGCAACGTAAGTTTAGCCAACGCAATACGGGGTCGGCCAGCCCAGACTAGCTTTCTCTGGAGGCACTCGATTTCACGAAAGTAGCTAGCCGGCACTAGATCAAGTGTGTTTTGTATGGCATACAAAACACGGGGGAGAGACATCATTTTGAACAGGGCCGCCCGTCCCAGGGGGGACAAGGGTAGACCACACCATGCAGCGACGTCCGACCGAAGCCGGGCGAGTGGAGGCAACAAGTTACGCTCATAGCGTATCACAGAGTCAAGTGAAATATAGATCCCTAAATACTTAAAGCCAGCACTAGAGACCGGGATCGGGCACACTCGGGGCAGAGAAAGAGGATCACCGGTCAGCGAGAAGATACACGACTTGGACCAATTGATAACCAACCCGGAGTTACGTCCAAAGGAACTCAAAACGTCAAAGAGGACTCCTAGTGACCTACGGGGGGACATCAGGTACAATAAAATATCATCGGCATACAATGATATACGATCTTCGAAGTCAGGGGACCAACGAATACCCTTTAGTGAAGGCTCCCAACAGAGCCAGGCGGCAAGGGGCTCGAGCGCAAGTGCAAATAATAGCGGTGACAAAGGACATCCCTGCCTCGTGCCTCGCCCGAGAACAAAGGGCTCCGAGGCTCTACCGTTAACCACAACCTGCGCCAACGGCTGCTCATACAATAGTTTAACCCATGCAATAAACTTCGGACCAAAACCAAATTTAGCAAGAGTAGCCCACAAATATGGCCACTCAACCGTATCAAAGGCCATCGAGGCATCAAGAGAAACCAAGATGGCCGGCTCGCTGAGAGACCCCGCCCTCGCGATGACGCCGTGAAGACGACGAAGATTGAGCGCAGTATTACGTTGGGGGATAAAACCAGACTGATCAGGGTGAACCAACTCGCTAATCACCGTGACCAGTCGGTTTGCCAAAAGTTTCGCCAATATTTAGGGTTCAGCATTCAAAAGTGAGATCGGGTGGTACGATGAACAGCGCTCGGGGGGTTTGCCATCCTTATGGATAACCACAATAGAGGCCAGCCTCTGGTCCCTGGGAAGGAACCCAAGGTCTCGCGATGCCGCAAACATACGAAGCAGATACGGCGCCATTTTATCCGGACATAGCTTGTATAACTCAACCGGTATACCGTTGGGACCAGAGGCCTTCCCCGAGCAAAGGGAGCGTATAGCGAGCGTAACCTCATCAATGGAAAAATCAGCCTCCATTAACACCCTGTCCGACTCCGAGAGACTAGGCAACTCTAGATCACGAAGCAGCAAGTGCGAGTCCTCCTCCGGCATGCTCGAAACCGGCGCGTATACAACCTGAAAGTGCTGGGCAAACACCTCAACTATCTCAACCGGGTGCACGACTCGCGTTCCATCAACTTTCTCAACTACAGGTACAACACGATTCATTCTGTCTCAACTTCCCCGCCTTATCACCCACATCATACAGACGCCCCTGCTGCACACAATGCATTGCCTCAGCCGAGTCAGTCACCAAGGCCCTGTAATCAGATTGCTTAAGAGCCAAGACATGCAGTTTCTCGGGTGTAACCCCAGCTTCCAACCGTTCCTCCAATACAGCAATCTCAGACTCCAAGTTCACCACCTCCTCATTTTTGCGCCTCCTCTCACCAGCAACCAAAGACAGGGTCTGACCACGGATCACAGTTTTATAAGCCTCCCATAGGGAGACCGGGGAGGACACCGACCCCTCATTTTCAGTAAAGTAAAAGTCCATACACTTGACCACCTCAGATCTGATTTTGGGGTTCTGAAAATGCCATGGATTGATTGGGGCAATCCGGCCTCCAGCCCCCAAATGTATATCGATGTGGAGCCATAGCGGGGAGTGATCCGAGATTCCTCTAGCCAAATGTTTGATTTCACGCACCGAGACCAACTGCACCACCGGCACAAGGATATAATCAAGTCTCGAGAGACTTTCATGGGCTCCCGAGTGGAAAGTATACTGAAACCGGCCAGGGTGCAGTTGCCTCCAACAGTCTGCCAACCCGAAGGTGTCCAAGAATTTCCCCAGCCATAGCTGCGATGTAGGGAGGAGCCTGGGAGGGCTACGGTCACTCTCCCCATTCACCACAGAATTAAAGTCTCCACCCACCACTAGCAAGCCATCGGGCAAGCCCAGAATTACCTCACCCAAGTCGGTGAAGGTAGTAGACTGCAGGCCAGGCGAAACATAAATAGACAGTATGGAAATCAACTTCCCTTCCCATCTCCCTATAATAGCTGCGTAACGGCCTCTATCGTCCAACACCGTGTCATCTATCTCTAGGGGGAGGGAGTTCCTAACCAAGATACCAACCCCCCTCGATCCAGAGGTGAAGCCGGAATGGGCCACCAAACGGTAACCACGTCTGTTCAGTGCATGACATGTATTGCCCACCAAGTGGGTCTCCAGGAGCAGGACCATATCCGGGGAACATCTCTTCAAGTATTGTAGTACAATCCCACGTTTTATCCTGTCCCCAAGACCATTAACATTCCAGCTCAACACCCTAAGTCCCCCACCCCCCATCCCAGAAGAAAGCGGACCGCTCCCCCCACCTCGAAACAGCCACATGATAGCAAATGTAAAACAAAGCACAGCCTAGAAACAAACAAAGAGAAAGGAACCCCCCCCACCACCCCCAGTGAACCCATCAAACTCAAACCCCCCTCCCTGCACCCCTGCGGTAGACCTAAAAGCCACCCCAACTTGCAGTGTGCCTGTCGCCCCATTAAACTAACCTACACAAAAGAGAGAAAAGTCCCCAGAGGAGGAAGATCCCCCAAACCCCCCCCACCCCCGGGCACGCACACCATAACAGAACATAGTCTCTGAGCCACTGCCATAGGATCAGGCTCGCCGATGTAGACTCACTGCTCCTGGTCCTCCAAACCTCCTTCAGTGCCTCTCGAGTTCTCCGGGCCCCCATGGCGCGTCGATAAAGTATCCAACCAGTCACTAACCACCTCGGGGCGGTCGAAGAAGAACACACGCTCTTCATGCTCAATCCTCAGGCGGGCCGGGAAAAGCATAGCATATTTCAGTCCCAGTTCTCTGAGGCGCCTCTTCACACCCGTGAAGCCCATACGTTGTTTCTGGACTGCCTGGGTGAAGTCCGGGTAAAAACTGATCGATACGTTCTCAAATTTAGTGGGACCATTCGTTCGTGAAGCTTGTAGGAAAGCGTCTCTGTCACGGAAATTGAAAAGCCTGGCAATTATTGGCCGCAGAGCGGCTCCCAACTTTGGCTTACCACCCGGGACGCGATGAGCTCGCTCCACTGCAAAGAATTTACTTAGGCCTTTTGGTGCCAAGTGTTTCAGCACGAGGTCCTCCACCAGGATATCAACAGGCAAATCAGCAGAGTTCTCCGGGACACCCACGATGCAGACGTTATTGCGTCTGGCCCGGCCCTCGAAATCTTCCAGCCGATTGGCGAACAGATCACAAGTAGTCCGAAGATTGCGGACTGTGGTCTGGAGATCCGAAACATCCGTGGTCAAACTAGCAGTCCTGATATCAAGGGATTTGACACGCTCGTTGGTTTTCCCCAGGTCCGCTCTGATGAGGGTGACATCGATCGCCACCGTATCTATCTTGGCCGCCAAGGTTTCATATTGCTGGCCCATGGTGGATTGGACACTCGCAATAGCGCCCATAATGTCCTTCAGAGTTGGCTCCTCGTTTTCAGGAGTACCATCACCAGCTTCCTCTAGGGCACCACTCGACCCGCCCGGGGAGCCCCTAGGTCGAGTAAATCGATCGATGGTCTGAGATTGGGCGACCCCCCCTCGGGACGGGCCTCTAGCGGTGCGCCTCTCGATGACCGCCCTGCCCGCCATGACGGGCAATGAGCTCCAACGGGATCTGTAGAATTTAGCCAAAACGATCTCCGTCTCGGCGAGCTCGGAACGGCGAGAGGATAGGGACACAGCGCTGGCTGAAGGTTAACAGCGAGAACAGAGCTGGAGTGCCGATCGGCGACTGGGCGTTCACAACAGCGACCAAAAACGAAACCGAAAGTACACCAGGGGCAGAGGGCATGGCTCATCAGCCGTTGTTCAATTGCCACCTGGGTACCTCGGGGACTCAAGCCCCCGGCTGGCAAACGATGTAGGCCTCAAATTCCAGAGTGCAGCAAGTCCGACATCCGGCGGCCAAATCGATTTTTGAAAAAGACAAGGACATCAGCAGGGCATCAATAAAAAGTACCCGTCGTCATAATCAGGATCATTCTCAGGATAATCGCGGCAGGCGGAAAGGGTCTAGGGAGCCCTTAGCTCACGCGTCCATCTTGGAACCGCGCGAAGCTCCTCCAATATGACAATTCTTGATGACCATGAAGGTGTACATGTAGGTTCTTAGGACCAGCATTTGCAAGCTTGTTGTACATGTTTTACCCCCAGCTTGAAACCTCACTGGATTGTGTAGGCCGAAGGGAAGTGGAGCTGAAAATTAAGGCAGATTTCCCCCTATACATACAATGCAGCGATGCTGCACATAATCCACTAAAACCTGCTGATTTCACCTATGGGTGCCCACTGATAATATAAGGCCTACCCAAGGTTAACATCTATTCCTGCAGAGTCCTGTCTGTGCCAGGCTACATGTGCACATTTACCAGGCTGCTCATGACTGTAGTCTCACATGGGCAGGTCATACACGTTTGCACATCTATGCACTTAAAAGGTGGATGCTGGAGGTAAACATGTGCAGTCCAATGACCATGTGATTATCATGGGTGAGACTCGAGTAGTGAGACTCACCCACAGTAAAAGTACAAAACCTGGGTGATCAAAAAGTAAACAATCCGGGGGAGGGAATTAAATAGGTGAAAGCCATTTTACTACAGCAGTGAATCACAGTGGAAATAAATGTAACAATGATGACACTGGGGTATGTCTGATGCAGTATTACGGGCTACAATTTGACTCACCAAGGACTAGCTCATGAAGTACCTTTCACAATTTTTTGGTGATGGTCACTGGATGGATGACAATGAAACTTTTGTCAAATCATAAACTGTGAGTGGCTTTTTATTATACTTACAGATACAAATTTGCCTTTATACAAACCACTTAAAAAAATATAAACTTAGCCATTCAGAAATGGAAGATTTGTTTGGGGTTTCTCACATATAATAACATAGCTTTGTTTTGTGTGTGCACATAAAATCGAACTACGAACAATTGGGTTGATCTAATCTGAAGACCAGTGTTCCAGTTGTGAAACCTAGGTAGATATTTCATACTCATTATGTGATCCCTCATTTACTAACTTTGGCGGGAAACTAAATATAAATAGTTAATACTAGATGTAAGATAGTCAATGTACGTAAAATAAATCTCTTCACCACTCCTGTTTAAACCTTTTTCTGTCCACTAACTGATAAAAAGAACTTTTAAACACTTGTGTGTATGCTTGTTTTTTTAAGTATCCTTCCTTTCATGTGGGTAATTTTTTCAACCTGTATGGGGAGATAAGGTTTACACCCCCATTCACGCCCTTTGGTGGATAGTCAAAGTATATACTGTGAGCCCTCACCCGACTGTGCATCTGTTTAAATAACTATGTGTTCTTCTTTTAGCATTGCACTGATATCAAGAATATGATTCATAGGTGCTCACATGTATATCAAAAATATTGCCTCAGGCTTAAAGTAACTTTTCATGTCTTTTGATCATATGTATTTTGCACTTTGTTATAGAGAAAGTTGAGATGGTACTCCCTGACGAAGGCTTTTGTGCCAAAACGTGCGTCTTGTTTGCATCGAACGTCAGCCTTTTAACAAAATGCTAATATATCTAGCCCCTCTCACTCTTTTTAATTACATGCTTAGTATTGTTAATTGTTGTCTTTAATACAAGAGTTGTGTTTTTGTACATATGTATTCGTATTTATGTTGATATATATGTATTGTAAGTATTGTTTTTTTATGAATTAAACTATAACCTATGAAATAACACTTAACAATATCAAAGTATAAAAAGAACAAGAGGAATAATAGAAAAATATGATGAAAAATAAGCAAACATAATAAAAAATAAAAAATATATTTTTAAATAAGAATTCTCTATTCATATGTACATGTTCATTTTCGTATGTATTCTGTATAAACATTTGTTTGCATTGGTCTTAAGCCTGATGCATGTTTGAGAACTAAATAATATAGATTTTGTGTCTAGCATCTTTTCGTACCCATTTTTGCGTTTCTCATTTCTAGTAACATAGCTTTGTATTGTGTGTTTTCAGCAGTATTCCAGGAACGTTGCACCTTGTGCAGATTTCCATGCCTATCCACTACTAAGAAGGATTATGATTTCCCCCAAAATGTAGTACATCTGCCCCTATTTTTGGAGTTTCTTATGGTGGAAATGTACTGCTTTCTTAGGAATTACCATTATGTTTTTAGTTCAGACAGCACAAAAAAGGAGTTAAAACCATAGAACATAATTGTCAGCCTGAAGTTACAACAATCCATACTGAGAAAATACAATTACAACTGAGCACACTGGAGGGGCCGACAACAAACAGAAACAAGCACAAAGAAAGAAGACGAAGCATGGTATGGTACTGTGACAAAAAACAAAATGTGAAACAGAATGAGACCTGAGAAGGGGCACAGAAAATGAAAATGTATAAAGGAAGGAAGGCATTCTGCAAGAATGCCTTGCGAGTGAGTGATGGCTTGAAGGGAGTGCAGATTATCATTATATCATTACCATAATGAAACCTCTAGATTACTTCAGTCACATGTTAAGCAATGACTTGGTGATGAAAAAGCATATGGAAAAATAATAAGTCAATGGCCCTTATTTACGAAGGTTTTGCATGTGCACGAGTGCTAAGCAATGCCAAGCAAAACAAAGCATTATTTGACTAACCATTTAAAGGCCAGCATGCACAGTGCTAAATGAGGGAACACTAGGGTCCATATTACAAAAGTGCCCTTGGGGCGTAACGGCCACAACGGACGTTTGGGCCTGCTTTGTTTGCCCCCATGGCACTTTGATATTACAGAACGGACCACAAACGTTTGTGCGTTTTGTTCTGTAATACTGAAAGCACTGGTGCACATACAGCCCAAGCGCTTCCTCAAGATGGCATTCCCTCATTTCCATAAGGTCATGGCCCTATGCAAATGAGGGAGTCCATTTGCCTCCGTGCCCGCGCCATATTACACACGCGGGCTCAGAGGCAAAGAAGCTCTCTGGTGGCGCACTGAGAGAGCGTCACATAAAAGGTGGCACATAGTCAGTGCGCCCCCTGATTGCAGCCCTCTGAAGTTGTGAAACGGGATCCCTTGGAACCCCGGACATCCCCTTGGAGGAAGGTGCAGTCACTCATTGCACCCACCTGCAAGAAGATATCTATTCCCCCTTCAAAGTGCAGGGGGGGTTGCTGCCTGCACTGTAAAAACAAGGAGCAGATTCAAAGCAGCCACTCCATTTTTCACAAGAATGAGGTGCCTGGGGGCAGCGCAATTTAGTGGCTACCCAGGGGGAGGACATTCAGCCTAATACGGTGCATTTTTCTTGATTGAGCCAGATGTGGTTTTAAAAGGAAAATGCGCTGTAATTATAAAATGTCCCCTGACCTGTATTTGGTAATGTCATATGTTTTTAACAATAATGAAACTGACTGAGTGAAACAGGATTTATTGAGTTGATAATGGTTGTAAAAATGGACCCACTTTCTTATTTAGCATTTCTTTCTCTCCGTCATATTTGCAGAATTACAGAGGCAGCTCCAGCTTACAGATTTCGAGTCAAAATGGTAATGTGAAGAACGGCTGTCCTAGAATGAAGTAGTGTTTGCTTAGAATGTGAATAAGCTAGAATAAGAATTTAAGATTAAAGTCGAGTCCAAGTCAAAATGTGACTGAACGCTGCAATTAAAATGCTGACGACAGATGCAGTGATAATGTGAGAGAAAGATATCCTTAGATTGTGAAGTAGAAATGTCAATGTGAGCTAAAAGAAGAATGTGAGATGGCTGTTGTTAGAATCTGAGAGAGCCGCAATGTAAATGCAAAACATATTCAACGTAAAAGAGAGACAACTTAAAAAAAACAGTGATAGTGCTGCGCTTCTAATGATTGAGAGAGTATTTGTGATCGTGTATATATATATATATATATTCACTGAAAAAACCATAGGTTATAGACCATATATAGTTAGGAATTTGCATTTACAAAACCTTGAAAATTCACTGAAAAAACCATAGGTTAGAGACCATATATAGTTAGCTGGACATTTTATTGACATAAAACCAATGAAATTCCATATATAGTTAGTTGCACTAACTATATATCGCGCACCCGCAATCCACTGCTGATGATGTCACATATTACATCATTCATGACATGGTCAGTGACATCACTGATGACATCACTGATGACATCTCAAATGACATCACTGATGACATCACTGATGACATCTCAAATGACATCACTGATGACATCATCTAGTGTCTGTGTGTTTTTGTAAAGTTTAAATATGTTTTACATATTGAAGAATGAGTGGATGTATGGAAGACTGAGTGTGTGTGTGGCTGGCTGGGAGGTGTGTGACTCTGTGCATATCAATGTGTACTTGTATCAGTGATTGTATAAGAGAGTAAGTATGTGTTAGTATATGTGTGAAAAGTATGGTGTTCTGTGTTTAACTGTATAGATGAGGAAATCGAAGTGTGATTGATTCTTCACAGGACTGACTAGGTGTATGAGTGCATATGATAGTGTTGTAATAATGAGTGACTGTATGTATGAGTGATTGTATGGGTGAATGAGTGAATGTGTGTGTAGACGTAGGAATCAGTGAGTGCGTATGTAGTAACTGGTATTGGTGTGTCATGATGTCATCAGTGATGTCATTTGAGATGTCATCAGTGATGTCATCAGTGATGTCATTTGAGATGTCATCAGTGATGTCATCAGTGATGTCACTGACCATGTCATGAATGATGTAATATGTGACATCATCAGCAGTGGATTGCGGGTGCGCGATATATAGTTAGTGCAACTAACTATATATGGAATTTCATTGGTTTTATGTCAATAAAATGTCCAGCTAACTATATATGGTCTCTAACCTATGGTTTTTTCAGTGAATTTTCAAGGTTTTGTAAATGCAAATTCCTAACTATATATGGTCTATAACCTATGGTTTTTTCAGTGAATTTCATTGGTTTTTTAAAAGCTAATATCTATAGCTGTAAAATATATTCTTTATTACGTGACGTATCACGTAGCCACGTGAGACGCCTCATGACGCGTCGCATAACCGTGACGTATCGGCTCTGCAGCGCAAACAAAACCCGTAACGTAAGCGTGCCGGAGCACGCTTACAGATATATATATTTTTTTAACCTTAATTAGACAAAATCCACACGTGCACATATCTTGAGGCCTTGCAAAGGCACATCAAACAAACAGTCCCTACAATTTTGCCAAGTTTGCTGGAAATCTATTCCCTTAATTTTTTTTTTACTGTTTCTCTTGGTTTTCCCCTTGTTACGCTTACCGGGACGCTACCCGGCACGCGAACCGGACGCTCCAAAAACACAAGATGGCGGACTCCCGTTACGCTGCCGGCTAGCTGCCCGGTTCGCGTACCGGGAAGCGCCTCTACCGCGAAAAATCGCGGGGGACTTTAATATCCCCCTCATCAATCCTAGGGGGTCAGGAGGGGTTTACCTTGCCCCCTTTCCTTCATTTCCCCCTTCTTTTTTCACCACATCTTGTCTCTCGAACCTACCGAGAGACAAGATGGCGGCCGCTCCGGACTGTTTACAATGTTGACAGCTACGCTGCCGGTTAGCTGCCCGGTTAGCTGCCCGGTGAGCTGCCCGGTTCGGGAGTGGTCTACCTTGCCCCCTTTCCTTCATTTCCCCCTTCGTTTTTCACCACATCTTGTCTCTCGATCGTACCGAGAGACAAGATGGCGGCCGCTCCGGACTGTTTAGAATGCTGACAGACACCGGAGAGCCAATCAGCTTCATTTCGCGAAGTTCCGTTACGCGTCAGGTACGCGAACCGGGGCGCTAACCGGAGCGCTGTCACAGATATATATATTTTTTTAAACGTTAATTTCTCAAAATCCACTGGAGCACATATATTGAGACATAGCAAAGGCACGTCGGGCAAACCATATCTACAATTTTGCCAAGTTTCATGTAAATCTATTCAGCCGTTCGAGCTAAAAGTGAGTCTAACCGCCCTATGGAAAAATGAATGGGAAAAACGTGTTTTGTGACCCCCCTTTTTTCTTGGCCCCCCCTTATAGAAACCCCCCCAAATTTTCAGGGGCTGCTCAGAAACAAAATGTGCCATTTTCCTGAAAATTTCAGCCAATTCCGTCCACTAACGCCAAAGTTATTAGACATAGAATTTTCAGAAATCCCATAGAGAAAAAATCCTAACTATATATACCCACTGGCTATCGCCAGGAGGTAATATACATATATAAACATATATAATCTGCATATCTATATAAATATAAATGCATGCATACATATACATATATGCATACATATGCATGTTATTTACATGAAAGTTTTAAAAACACTAATAAAAGCAAAGCTAAAAAGCCACCTCATTACAAACAGAATGGCTTTAACTTAAACGAGGGCGAGATCTATTGCATTTTCAATGCTTGTTTACTTTGGTTCTATCAAGAAGGCATTCAGATGTGTCACACATTTGCCATAAATTCTGAATGTTAGCACTCTAGTTGCTCATTAGATCACTGTAGTAAAGCTAGTGCTCACCAGGGAAGTCTGCTGCTAATCATGGTTTGCAGCCATTTTCCCTCATTTTTTATCCCGCAGACTTTCAGTCCGCATACCATTATCCCGCAAGGTCATTGACCTCGCATACCATTATCCCGCATTTTTTCAAAACGCATGTGCATTTATCGCGCATGCCTTTACAAAGAATTACGTTTTAAAGGCATGTATGGTAAATGCATTTGCGTTGTGAAAACCACGATGACGAGAGAGGTAAGTGGGTTTGTGTTAATTTTTTCGTGGGTTAGTGATTGTGTAGTGTAGTGTAGTGTTGTGTAGTGTAGTGTTGTGTTAGTGTAGTGTAGAGTTGTGGTGGTTGTTTAGTGTAGGGTCATGCTGGGGGTAGTGTTTTAGGGTTTAGGGTTGTGTTGTAGTGTTTGCGTAGTGTAGGGTCATGCTGGGGGTAGTGTTTTAGGGTTTAGGGTAGTGTTGTAGTGTTTGCGTAGTGTAGGGTCATGCTGGGGGTAGTGTTTTAGGGTTTAGGGTTGTGTTGTAGTGTTTGCGTAGTGTAGGGTCATGCTGGGGCTAGTGTTTTAGGGTTTAGGGTAGTGTTGTAGTGTTTGCGTAGTGTAGGGTCATGCTGGGTGTAGTGTTTTAGGGTTTAGGATAGTGTTGTAGTGTTTGCGTAGTGTAGGGTCATGCTGGGGGTAGTGTTTTAGGGTTTTGGGTAGTGTTGTAGTGTTTGCGTAGTGTAGGGTCATGCTGGGGTGTAGTATTTTAGGGTTTAGGGTAGTGTTGTAGTGTTTGCGTAGTGTAGGGTCATGCTGGGGGTAGTGTTTTAGGGTTTTGGGTAGTGTTGTAGTGTTTGCGTAGTGTAGGGTCATGTTGGGGGTAGTGTTTTAGGGTTTTGGGTAGTGTTGTAGTGTTTGCGTAGTGTAGGGTCATGCTGGGGTGTAGTGTTTTAGGGTTTTGGGTAGTGTTGTAGTGTTTGCGTAGTGTAGGGTCATGCTGGGGGTAGTGTTTTAGGGTTTAGGGTAGTGTTGTAGTGTTTGCGTAGTGTAGGGTCATGCTGGGGGTAGTGTTTTAGGGTTTAGGGTAGTGTTGTAGTGTTTGCGTAGTGTAGGGTCATGCTGGGGGTAGTGTTTTAGGGTTTAGGGTAGTGTTGTAGTGTTTGCGTAGTGTAGGGTCATGCTGGGGTGTAGTGTTTTAGGGTTTTGGGTAGTGTTGTAGTGTTTGCGTAGTGTAGGGTCATGCTGGGGGTAGTGTTTTAGGGTTTAGGGTAGTGTTGTAGTGTTTGCGTAGTGTAGGGTCATGCTGGGGTGTAGTGTTTTAGGGTTTTGGGTAGTGTTATAGTGTTTGCGTAGTGTAGGGTCATGCTGGGGGTAGTGTTTTAGGGTTTAGGGTAGTGTTGTAGTGTTTGCGTAGTGTAGGGTCATGCTGGGGGTAGTGTTTTAGGGTTTAGGGTTGTGTTGTAGTGTTTGCGTAGTGTAGGGTCATGCTGGGGGCAGTGTTTTAGGGTTTAGGGTTGTGTTGTAGTGTTTGTGTAGTGTAGGGTCATGCTGGGGGTAGTGTTTTAGGGTTTAGGGTAGTGTTGTAGTGTTTGCGTAGTGTAGGGTCATGCTGGGGTATAGTGTTTTAGGGTTTTGGGTAGTGTTGTAGTGTTTGCGTAGTGTAGGGGCATGCTGGGGGTAGTGTTTTAGGGTTTAGGGTAGTGTTGTAGTGTTTGTGTAGTGTAGGGTCATGCTGGGGGTAGTGTTTTAGGGTTTAGGGTAGTGTTGTACTGTTTGTGTAGTGTAGGGTCATGCTGGGGGTAGTGTTTTAGGGTTTAGGGTAGTTTAGTTGTTTAGTGTATGCTAAAGGCATATTCGTTCTAAAAGTTTTCGTTATTTTAATTTGCGGCCTAATAGTACATGCGGGATTTTTTTTGCGGACTGATGGTATGCGGGATTTTGTCATATATTCGCTAATCATACTTTCCATGGCAAAATGAACCCCCTCATTTTGTTTCTTTTTAAATTAAATGTTTTAAGAGTTACCACTTTATTCCAATCAAGATGGCTTCAGGTGTGCCATACCTTTGTAATAAGTAGGACTGTTAGCACTCTAGTTGTTCTTTAGAACACTCTGGGATATTCTGTCATTGGGCTATAGTTGGGCTACATCTGGCTGATATTTGGGCTACATTTGTTTTTTTTTTGTCTCTGGTGGCCATCTTTGGGCTACATTGGGCTACATTGGGCTACATTGGGCTACATTTGGGCTACATTTGGGCTCCAACATATATATAGCCCAATGTAGCCCAATATATATTTTTCAAAGTTAATTTTCGTAAAAACCACTGGAGCCTATATCTTGAGACATAGCAAAGGCACATCGGGCTACCAGTCCCTACAATTTTGCCAAGTTTGGTGTAAATCCATTCAGCCGTTCAGGCTAAAAGTAAGGCCAACCGCCCTATGGAAAATTGCATGGGAAAAACATGTTTTGGGACCCCCCTTTTTTCGCGGCCCCCCCTTGACGAAACTCCCCCAAATTGTCAGGGGCTGCTCAGAAACAAAATGTTCCATTTTCCTGAAAATTTCAGCCAATTCTGTCCTCAAACGCCAAAGTTATTCGACATAGAATTTTCAAAAATCCCATAGGAAAAAAATCCTAACTATATATACCTACTGGCTATCGCCAGTAGGTAATCAATGGAGGAAAGGCATTGGTGGAACACATATTTCATCTGTAGACAGTTGAAAATACCTGGAAGTCCAATGTTACCCTTGAAGTTGCTTTGAGTGTTCATGACATGATATCCTTGTCATGGTATTACCACAATCTTTTTGCCTTCACTGCCTGAATTTTGATTAACTTGCTTTTGTTGGCATTAGGACACTGTGCATGTTCTACCCTCTTAACCTGCTGCAAAGTGCTTGTGATCGATTATTTAAATACAGGAAAATGGACTACACATGGTTGGCACATTAAATGTAATTGTAAGTCCCTAGTAATTGACCTACATGTACCAAAGATCTGCAACTTAAGTGCTACTAGCAGGCTGTGTCATCCAATACAGTAAACTTTTATAATCTTTCTCTGGCCTTTCACTTCAGCCTTAGCGTAGTAAACTGCCATTTGGAGCTGGTAAAAATAAACATTTCACAAGACCGAAATCTCCCTTTTTAATATTTATAAGTCACCTCTAAGGTAGGCCCTAAAGCTCATGTGTCAGGGTGCATGGTATTTAAAAGAAGGAAATTAGGGTTTGAGATTTGAAAGCCCTTGCAGAGAAAAGCTCCTAAACCCCTTTTTTCATTGCTGTAAGGCTAGCTCTATGATAGACTATCTTATTAAACGTAAAACTTTAGTTAGGGACTAGATAGATAATAAAGTTTACACTCAAATAAATTGTAATTTAAAATCTTCTTTAATTGTAAAGTTGTTTTTTAAGTTACTATACGCAAAATGCCACTTTTAGAAAGTTGAAGTGTGGGTGGGTCTGCAAACCCATGGTAAACCGATTTAATCTGATTGTGATGAGTGTAAGTAAACGTGATCAAAGTGTGTGCGTGCGTTGCATGGGGAAGGGGTACCACATCCCCTAGGTACAATATGTGTAGTGAGCCCTTGAAGACCAAGGACTATGCTTCGCACAGCTCCCAGGCAATGATGCCTGCAATTTTTAAGCACAATTTAAAGTGAACCTTTATTCATATTCATCATGTGTACTCTCAATTTTTTCTTGAAACATCATGATTTTGAAACATAAATTTAAATATGAAAAAAACTTTTCTTCATTAATACACACATTCAAGTTCAGTAGTTATATTGTTTAAAAAAACAATATTCCAAATGCCTGTTGCAAAATTCAAAACAATCCAATGCATTTCGGGTACTCTCATGAACCCTTCCTCAGGGGTTATAATAATTAATATCACAGTGATTGGAATCCTTCGGGATAGTTCAGATAACGTATCTACAACAAAAATGCACAATATCCAAAGTTAGCTAAAAAGTATACATGTACTCATCATACACACTTTTAGAAAGTAGGCATTTTTCTGTCCAAAACCAAATGCGTCTTTCTGCTAGTGTCCTGGGTCACATGACTGTGAATGGCTCTCCTGTTGTAGGTGTTGTATGGATTGCAGACATTGAGACAAAAACGGCTATAGTGTGAGGGTAGAGCGCCTACTTGACAGGATGGCTGGGAAGGACGTGTGTTCTACCCTGATTGCACTTCAAAAGGACCCTGCCTGCAGTAGACACAAAAAACACTGACGCCACACCTGCCCTTGCTTTTTTCACCCTAGACAGTTTAGAACTAGGGGAAGGGAAAGAACTGGCCAGAACCAATTTAGGTAGTAGGTCAGGGAATCACTCACAAAAAGGCTGGCACCAGGTGTAGAGGTGGCTCCTTTAGAACCTCTGATCAGAATGCTCCTCGACCTGTGAAAGATTGAAAAGAAGGACTGCTCTGTTGTCTAAAGAAGGCAGAATTGAACCTGCTTTTCTGGAGCCCAGGCTCCCCTTAAGTGGCTCCATGGGTCTGTTGGCCGATCTCCTGTTTGAGCAACAGAAACACAACTAGCTTCCAGAAACCTACCCTTGCCCTGCCTAGATGCTTAGCATCAACTGGGCCTGCCTGGACTTGCCTTAACCCTGCTGCTGGACTCTGCAGGCGTGAGTCCTGATCTCCAGGATGTGCCATCCCTACCAGGTCCTGGACCCTTGGCTAGCGTCAGAGTGTACTCCTCCTGAAGAAAAGGCGAATATACAGATGTTTGGGCTCCTGGCAACTGTGAAGTGGCATCTTAGAGTTGAGAATCGACCTCTTACGATGACTGCCAATGTGACACTCCAGTGGGACCTGCTTTTCATGCCTACAGCAACAGTCTACACCGACCGTTAGTGCGACACTCCAGCAGGACCTGTACTTTGTGCCGTCACTGTGCGTCAACCACCAACGTGAAGCTCCAGGACTAACTGGCTCTTTGCAATACAGCTTTACCCTCTACAATGCCCAACCTGCTCCTCTCACCAACAACAGCCTCCTTGTGGCCCCAGACAATAAGAACAGCAGCTCTTCAAGCATAGTTGAGAAGGTAAGTCTTCAGCACCGCAAACCTGTTCCCTTTATCATTCTCATGCTCCATTGCCGTCTGCCTGCAGTTGTGACATTACCCCAGTCCAGAGTGACCAGATAACCAAGAGTGTCGCTGTAAGTCTGCTGGCACTATTTTAATCTAAAACTTTAAGAACTCATATCTCCGGTTCTACGGATTGGATGTGTCTTTTTAGTTTTATTAATTGAATTGTACTCTATTTTTTTCTAACTTATTGCATTTTTCTTGTGTTGTTTTTTTTCCCTTTATTACTGGTTGAGGGCTGCATAAATAATTTAAGCATTGCTTCTAAGTTAAGCTTGACCGTTTTGTGGCAAGTTACTAGAGGGTTAAGCACAGGTTTATTTGGTGACTATTGTGGTTCACCCTGACCGAGGATATGTTTATTATTTGAGTGGGACTTCCACCCCTCTCAACTAATGACCTTATTTCCTACATTGGTGTTAAGTGGTGGGATCCAGTACTTTTATTTGTGCAGTAATATCCAATGATTTGTGCAAAATAAAAAATTCCTAATAGTAATACTGAAGCAACTTCTTTTTAATTCTCTCTCATTAATCACCAATGTTTTCCATTTTCCAAATTCAATACATTTGTGCACATGAAATACCAACTTGCAAAGATGGAGTTGGAGTTCAATAGCATTGATTATCTCAAGGTGACAGAGTTGAGTAAGATCTACAAGGAGTTGGATTTATTTATTTATTTATTTAGTTACTTATAAAGCGCAACACTCATACCAAGGGATATCAAGGCACTGGTAGCAAAAACAAGGCATGGCTGCTGATAGGGAGATACAAATAAGTTTTGATATTTAGGGAATAGATGAGTTTTTATTTATTTTTCGGAACGCCAGGTAGCTAGGAATGAGCCGCAGGTCCAGGGGAAGTTAATTCCATGTCCTAGCTGCCAGATAAGAAAAAGAGCGCCCTCCAGTCCTCTCCTTCATGATACGCTTGGTTCTGGCTAATGCCTGATGTGCTGACCTAAGGCTCCTAGTGGGGATATAAAGCTACATTTTCTCCTGGAGTATCTTAGGGCCGCTTGAGTACAATGCTCTATGTGCATGACTGAGCAGTTTAAATACTGCTCTTTGGCGCATGGGTAGCCAGTGAAGATTTTTCATGCACATTGATGCAGAGCTTGCTCTGTCTTTATTTCATACCAGTTTGGCTGCGGCATTTTGAAGCACCTGCAGCCGTGTGAAAAAGTACTCATTCATGCCCACAAATAAGGCGTTTCCCTAATCAGGCTGACTTATGAGCAGGGCTTGCAAAACTGTTCTTCTGCAATCCAGAGGAATCCAGGGGAAGAGCCTGGCTAGTAATTTCAGGGTTGCGAAACCCTAACCACAAAGGGCCCGCACATGCTCCTTCATGGACAGGGTGTCATCGATTAGAATACCCAGGTTTCTTACACAATGCTTAGGGATAGGAGCAGCACCAAGTGTTTATGGCCACCATGTGGCATCCCAGATTGACTTGGCACCCCCAAAGAGCAGGATCTATGATTTCCCTGCGTTCAGTTTCAAACAGTGCTCATGCATCCAATGTGCCATCTCAGAAAGACAGCTGTGGAGTTTTATTTCTGTGGCTTCAGGTCTTTCCCCCAGAGCTACCATCAGCTGTGTGTCATCTGCATAGGAGCAGATGCCGATTCCCAACTTCCTGCTGAATTTGGCCAGGGATGATACGTCGGCATTAAATAGGGTGGGGCTCAGCGATGCACCCTGCGGGACGCCACAACTGATGGCACTCACCCTGGACTGGAACTGGCCTAGTTGGACTGTTTGTGTTCGATTGCTTAAAAACTAACTGAACCATTTCAGGGTTGTAGAATGGATTCCCTTTTCATGAAGGATTTCCAGCAGTTTGTTGTGAGAGACCGTGTCAAACGCTGCGGGCAGGTCTAAATGTATTAGTGCTACGGCTCCTCCCTGGTCGGTGCATGATCTGATGTTATTCATCACTGCCAGCAGCGTAGCTTCTGTGCTATTGTTAGCCCTGAAACCAGTCTGTCATGAGTCCAGTAGATCATAAGTTTCTAGATAATTCGAGAGTTGTCTATTTACCAATTTCTCCAAGACCTTTGAGTGGTATGGCAATTGGGAAATTGGGCAGTAGTTTTCCGGGTTTAGAACATCTGATCCTGCTTTTTTCAGCAAAGGAGTTACTATTGCCTGTTTCCAGGTATCGGGAAAGTTGGCGGTATTGAGCGAGTGTTTAAGAAGCTGGGTGATGTATGGGCAAAGAGATGGTGCAATCTGAGCAAAAATGAAATAGGGACAAGGTCAAGGGGGGATCCTGACTTTACTTCACCCATTGTTTTTAAGACCTCTGTCTCTGTGAGAGGGGAGAATTTGCTTAATACTGGTGATACTTTTGAGTGTGGGGTTTGAAATTTCTCACTATTTATATCTGTATTTATAGCAGTACTGAAAGTAGAATACATTTTATTAATCTTGTCTGAAAAGAAGTTGCTGATTTTCTCGCAAGCTTCCGCTGAGGGAGGTAAGGTTTGGGACATGCTGGCTGGTTTGCTTAGTTCTTTCACTATTTTGTATAGCTCCTTTGCTGAATTGCAGTTTTACATTAATACGTTGTGCATAGTAGATTTTCTTTGCACTACTTATGGCAAAATTATAGGTTTTGAGTTCGGACTTATACCGTATTTTGTCTGTTTCTTGTTTGGACAATCTCCATTGATGTTCAATGTTCTGACACTTTCTTTTTAATACCTTGAGTTGGGGTGTATATCACTTCTCCGTGGGGGATCTTAATGGTCGCTTAGATTTATGTCTAGGGGCGATTTGTTCCAGTGTCTGCCCAATTTCTATCTCAAGATTTGCTGCTCTTGTACTAACTGGGATGTCAGTCGGGGACTGGGTGTTCGGAAGGTGGAAGTGGGATTGAAACGATGTTTCAGTGACTAGTTTCCAGGCTCAATTAACAATTTTTTGGGGCTTACAGATGTTGGTTCGTTTGGCCGATAGTCCCAAAGAAAACACTATAAGCGAGTGGTCTGTCCATAGTAATGGTTGCACTTCTTGGATGAGTGTGGCCTCACTGTTAGAAAATCGTAGGTCAAGGGTGTGTCCTGCTATGTGAGTGGGTCCCTTGATCCATTGCCTGAGTTCAAGGATCTGCATGTCGTTCTGTAGTTGGGAAGTAGCTGGATTATCAGATTTCTCGTAGTGAACGTTAAAATCCCCTATAACTATATAGTTCTTGTGCTTCAAACAGACAGGGAGGAGCTGGGTAAGTAACCTTGCTCCAAGCTCAGTTAGGCAGCCTGGGGGTTATAGATCACAGCGCCGGCCAATATCATGATGCCAGCGTGAAGTAGTTGGAACGGTAATATTTCATGTTCCTTCTGTTGTACCTGATTGACCTTGGAAAAGGCAGTCACAAAAGTGGGCTTTCAACTACAACTTATAGCCTATGAGAAGGTCTGCAGGATGTAAACTGCAACATGGTAGTAGGAGGGTAATGACCCTGAAGATAAGGAGTTGAATGTGGAAGATGAGGACAACTTGTACACAAAAGTGAGGTCCGTGCCAGAGTATGAAGCAGTGTGTCCTCCCACAACCTGTCCCCTGAGGAGTTGGAGGACAGGAACGCTGAACAGCAATTCAGACTGCAGCTTAGCCAAATAGAAATTGATTGCTGAGGGGAAAAAGGCTTGGGCATAGTTAGCTTTGTGGAAGGGGAAGCTGGCATTGGAAGCTAAAAAGGTAGCAGCTGACTGATCCTTGGAGGACAACAAATATTGATGGCTCATGAGAGGAGTCAGAAGAAGGATAACCTGAATGCTAAACAACTCTCGGAATCCAGCAGCAATGGTGGAAGTGATAACTCAGTGGCTAATGAAGACAGAAGAGTCCTCTTTCCCAAAGACCTGGTGCCTAGCTATTCAGTGGGGATGATATCAACCAATGGTAACCTTGGAGAGTCACAGGGTCACTTAGGATGGTGGAAGGGTTATTCTGTGGAAACATATGTCTGATTCAAGGAGAAATACCCTACTGTCACGGGAAAGGGGGCAGGTTGAAGTATTCTCTGATGAATGAGGTCCTCGTTTTGAAATATGGTCTTACCCAAGAAAAGTATAACCTAATGTTTAGGGACAATCAGAAACTGTTTCACCATTCTTAAAAGGATTTCATGAATTACTTCTATAAGGCACTCAATGATTTAGTGGTAGGCAGTAAGGTGAGTAACTACAATGAGCTATACAATTTTGTTGCAAGAGAGCATATGTTTAGTAATTGGTTTCCAGAGCTGTGCAAATACCTAATAGACTCCCAGTTCACTGCACACTAAGATCTGCTAAGGGAGGTGGAATGCTGACCCCGTACTAAGGCCAACAAGAAGCTACTGTGGGGATCACCAAAAGGGTGGGCAGGGTCCCCATAAGACGAAAGAGGGGGAGACAAGGAGTTCTTTGAAGGCCCCTAAAAGGGTTCTCATGGAAGGATTCCCAGCTCCATTCTGAACTGAAGAAGGTTTTGTGGGAAGTACTCGTCAGGCTACTTTACACCCAGGTACTATAAGTACTACTATTATGGGCACTTTAGAGGGGGACCCCATCTGCGAGAAAAGGAAGTAAACCCTCACTGGTGATTCTACCCAGGGCAAGGCGAGAATGATGCTCCATGTGGGGGGACTTTACACCAGATAGAGGTGATTGATGTGCAGAGGTTACCCTATTTTCCCCGATGACAAAGACATGGTGTCAAAGGCCCATGTGCCTGACAAGTATTACGAATGCAAAACCAACCCCTTCCCAGCCGGGCTGAAGACGGCTAAAATGCCAGAAACCGGTTCTCGGAAGCTTGTTTCCGGTCCAGGGAAGGCATGGCTTGGCAGTTCGGGTTGGACTGTTTCAATGAGGCACAGGGTCAGACTGATTTGCATATGGCCATGTCTGAACTGGGGTGGCGGAGTGGGCTAAAAAACGGTGGTGGATTAAACCCAGATCTGGTGACTGGGTGTGAGTGTTTGATTGGTTCAGATGCTCCGTCCATCACCACCGCCTTTTGTACCGCTTTGTTCGCCATAAGTTGGCAAGGTATGCTCAGACGTGAGTCCCTTGCTCACTTTGCCACTGGATTCAAGCAAGCCGGGCTGAAGACGGCTGAAATGCCAGAAACCGGTCCTCGGAAGCTTGTTCCAGTCCAGGGAAGGCATGGCTTGGCAGTTCGGGCTGGACTGTTCCCATGAGGCACAGGGTCAGACTGATTTGCATATGGCCATATCTGAACTGGGGTGGACGAGTGGGTTAAAGACCGGTGGTGGATTTAACCCAGATCTTTTGACTGGGTGTGAGTGTTTGATTGGTTTTGATGCTCCGTCCATCACCACCCCTTTTGTACCGCTTTGTTCGCCATAAGTTGGCAGGGTATGCTCAGACGTGAGTCCCTTGCTCACTTTGCCACTGGATTCAAGCAAGCCGGGCTGAAGATGGCTGAAATGCCAGAAACCGGTCCTCGGAAGCTTGTTTCCGGTCCAGGGAAGGCATGGCTTGTCAGTTCGGGCTGGACTGTTCCCATGAGGCACAGGGTCAGACTGATTTGCATATGGCCATGTCTGAACTGGGGTGGCGGAGTGGGCTAAAGAACGGTGGAGGATTAAACCCAGATCTGTTGACTGGGTGTGAGTGTTTGATTGGTTCAGATGCTCCATCCATCACCACCCCCTTTTGTACTGACAAGTATTACAGGCAGTGGGTTACCATCAATAAGCAGAAGATGAAGGGTCTGACAGACACAGGAGCCAGCATGATTACTGTTGGGTGTCACCTGGTGACCTCAGGGCAGGTAGTCTGTGATGTAGTCCACCAGGTTGTAATGACAGACAATCAGGAGACTCACTATCCAGTGGCGATAGCTCACTTTAAATGGGGTGTCTTAGGTTTCATCAGAGTAGCTGGGAGTCTGGCCTTGTCTGTTGACTGTCTATTAGGAAATGTAGATTACTCTGCCTGGTACTCCGGTCTCACCTGAAGATGTTAGGGTTGCCTGAGTGGGTATGCCTGACCATGCAGTCCATAGCATCACAAGAGAGAATTGAAAAGGACCGATTGTCTGGAATAATGTCCCAGTTACCTGCCAAAAAGAGAAAACATAAGGCTGTGGGAACACCCCCTGAGATTTCCAGACTCTAGGAGGAGGTTGAACCTGAGGGCGATGCCCCGAAGATAGTTCTGCCCTGGAGAACCTACCAAAGTTGGCTGGATGGCAAACTGAAGGGTATCAATCCTGGGAAGAGTTCTACAAATCGCAGAGCGAGTGTCATACTCTTGAGGGCCTACAGCGGCAGGCTGAGGCCCCGACAGTTGGTCACACCTCTGGTGATCACCTGATGTATTGGGAGAATGGGCTCCTGTATAGTGGACTAAGATTCCTCGGCCTAGAACAACCCTTTTCTTGGTGGTCCCTCAGTACTACAGGGTCTTCTTACTGTGGTTGTCTCATGATCTTTCCCTGGCAGGTCATTTGGACCAGGCCAAAACCTTTGCAAGGTTGGTTATCCACCTTTATTTTACCAAGATGAGAACGACCCCAGATGCATTATGCAGGTTCTGTACCACCTGTCAGGTCAGTGGGAAGTCAGGAGCAAAATACCTTCTGCTTCCACTTCTTATAGACGGGAACACTCTTTGTGAGGGTGAGTGTAGACAGTGGGCCCTTGGACCGCAAGACTGCCCTTGGAAATAGATTCATCCTGGTGTTAGTGGATCATGCAACAGGGTTCCCAATAGCCATTCCTCTCAGGACAATGACTGTGCTTGCAGTGGCCTGGGCACTTATGTCTAACTCGGGCACTAACCTCATGTCTGCCTACGTGAAGTCTATGTGGGATGAGTGTAGGGTTACTCTACAAGTTCTCCAAACCATACCACCCCCTGACAAATTGGCTTGAATAAAGATTTATCAAGGCCATGATGGGCATGAATATGGGCCTACTAGAACGCATGAGGGATAAGTGGGATGTCTTCCTGTAATGTATATACAACCAGAGAGGAAGGGTATAACAGGCTACTCTCCTACCCCTAGATCACCATTTATTACAACAAAAGAGCGACTACTGCTATGAATTTCTAAACGATTTAATGTCTTACTGAGGAAACACACAGTGACTAAACTAAATTGAATGTACGGTCAAAAAACTGAAAAAAAGGAAAAGAGAAAAAACTATTTTCTAAAAGAACCCTCACTCACCCTAGTGGTGACATGCTTCATCATGGGGTTCGCCACAGGAGGGACCGAATATCCCCCCTGTGTGCTTCGATGCCTGCGATTGCAGCGGAGCAGGTGTTACAAAAGCGTGATATGTGTGAACAGTGAAAAATGAATGAATAGTGTGGTAAAAGATCACAGCTGGACCCCAACAACTTTATTAAAGGGCCAGTTGTTCACATTAAAAACAGTGAGATCACTTGGAGGTTTATTTTAGAACTTCAGTGACCCGATGTGAGTGGTCAACATGTTTCTGCTGTTTATTGCTTTCTAAGCTCAGCTTTCTTCAGGACCATTATAACAATAGAAAAAACCGTCCTCCAGGGGTCCACGCACGCTAAGGCGTGCCCACTCCGTTAGGACAGAAGAGAAAAGACCAAAAATCAATACTCTCCTCAGTTAACTCACAGTTTTACCCTCAATCTGTGCTCCTGCTATTTGCCTGGATGCAGTCTGTAAAACAATTAGAAGAAATACATGCATATTAGATGTATCCGTATCAGCTCATCGACCTGTTATTCAAAAACTTGTTTCAATTTAGGGTTTTCTGACCGATATTCGGTCTTCTACTAGTATATAAGCTATAATTCAGCTAGATAACTGCACATCTCATTTGGAGGCATGTAGTTCTTTGGAGTTAATTTGCACGTTTAAAAACACCGGATGCCCAACCTATAAAATTCCAGTCCATGTAACCATCCATCAGAGGCCACCGAGATGGAAAACCAGACAAAACTAAGGAAAAAATACGGTCAATTACAATGCACTTACTCTGTTTGAAAAGTTAGCGTGCCACATGGACTCTCAGTGTAGCCCTTTCTTCACGTCCCGTTCTATCTGGCAAAAAAACAGACAAAACAAAACTGAGCGGGTTGCCACACATCAGTACATCCATGCTACTGGATGTTTCTCACAGCTATACTATTTGACGCGTGATAGAAAGAAACACTCGCTTACTTCGTACAGAACGACTCGCCGCCTGGAACCTAAACATTTGTTCCACTGATGTCCGGATCTTACTCTTAATGGCGTTTCTATCGGATTTAAAGCTACGTTGTTGGTACGCGGCCTAGTCATCAATCACGTGACCGGAAAGTAAACATTGCCCAAGGAGTTATACTCAGGCTTTCGTGTTGATTTAAATAATTCTCAGTCGTTATACCTCTAATTGTCAGATCGTCCGATCTGTGTACAGTATTTTATCGCGCCATAATCAATGGGAAAAAGCACTACTGCGATAGCTCTCTATGCGGCAAAGATACACTTCCGGTGATGTTAGCAGAAAGACTAGACAGATAAACCTTTATTCATCTTAGATCGTGATCTCATCTAAATAGTTAATAGATCTGGGACACTAAATCGATGTGTCAATATAATGGAGTGAGTGACACAGAATTGCGACCAGGATTAGAAATTAAATTATGATCGCCATCAGGACTAAAGCCTCCAATTTAAGCGTCCTACGAAGAAAGGTGATGACACAGTTGTGCATGGGTCAACAAACTCTTCAGGTAGATGTGCATAACTATAAGGTAAGAAAAACAAGAAACGCGGGATATAAGTGGGTATTATTTCAGTACACTACCCCACCGAATGTCGTCATTAAGTCCCACCTGGTGAGAAGATCGACGGTATATCCATCTCTGTTCTTGCTCAAATAATCTTTGCTCATTGCTATGTTGTAGGTGTTCAATCACTGTCCAGTGGATGTTATCGGGGGAGTGTTTATGTTCTAAAAAATGTGTGGTCATTTTGGTATTACTTTTGCCACACCTTATGCTACTCCTATGTTCACATATGAGAAGTTTGACCATCCTTTTCGTCATCCCCACATATTTCAAACCACAGGGGCAGGTTAACAGATAAACAACGTTGTTTGTGTTGCAGTTCGTATGGCTTCTCTGTTCCCAGGTCTTGTTGGGTTCCAATTCTAAAGTTTTTGAACTTGTGGTGAAGGGACACACGCTGCAACTACCACAAGGGTAGTGACCCACTACAGGTGTTAAACCCCAAGCATTCAGGACGCTTCTGACAGATTCCTGTGCCTTCCGGGGCCGGGTGTGGACCAAAGCATCTTTAAGACTTTTCGCTCTCTTGTACGAGAACAAAGGTTTCTCCCAGTTACAATTATTGGATGCTCCAATGTTTATTAATACTGCGGCTTACTACATTTGATGCTGTATTATATGTAGTGAGGCATGTCAGTGGTGCCTCACTATCCTCATTATGTGTGGTCTCTTCTAAAAGGGAATCGCGATTTTGATTGCCAGCCCTTTTGTAACTTTTTGTTAGAAGATGTTCAGGATAGCCCCGGTTATACATTTTGACCGTCAGGTTCTTGGATTGCTCTTTGTAATCTTTTACATCAGAGCAGTTCCTCCGAATACGGAGGTACTGCCCGAACGGTAGGTTCTCCCTCAGTGGTTTAAGGTGGAAGCTAGTATAGTGTAAAAGATTATTTTTGCTGGTTGGTTTGTAGTAGGTTTTTGTTTTCAATTAATTTCCTACCCGTGTGATGGTAACATCCAAAAACACTACAGTTGACTCATTAAATTCATGAGTGAATTTAAAATTCAAATCACGACCATTAATCTAGGTGAAAAAGGAATCTAGTGTCTCTTCACTCCCTTTCCAAATCAACAGCACATCGTCTATGTACCTTTGGCATAGTATGATGTTATCAAAGAACGGATTTTCAGATGGTAGAATGTGCATTCTTTCAAAATTAAAGACATACATACCATCCTCACTGGGGGCAAAGGTACTGCCCATTGAAGTACCCGTGGCTTGTAGGTACAACTGGTCCTCATACTGGAAAAAGTTCCTTTTGAGGGCTAAAGTAGCACAATCGACCACAAAGGATTTTGATGTCTTATAATCCCACGCACTGGTTTCTAAAGTGTGAGCAATTACTTCAATGATAGCATCTTGCGGAATGCAAGTGTAAAGGCTCTCAATGTCTAATGTTGCCAAGAAACATTGACCCTCAGGTAAGATAACTTTTCCAGCGGAGCGAGTAGGCTCTTGGTGTCCTTTATGTAGGTACTAGTAGCCTCAACTATTGGTCTTAAGAAAAAATCACAGTACTTAGACAAAGGTTCAAGCAAGGAGCCCAACCCCGAAACAATGGGTCTCCCTGGTGGCGGTAAGATTCCTTTGTGTGTTTTCTGGAGGGTGTAAAAATAAGGGATTTTACCTTCTGAAACTGTCAAGAAATCAGCCTCCTGTTTGGTAACCCAGCTTTCCTGCTCTGCTGACATTACAAGTTCAATTATTTCTGATTTAAGACTTTCAGATGGATCCTCTCTCAGCAGAACATAGTTGGTCTCGTTACCCAACAAACGCCTACATTCCTGATCATAGGCACTCTTGTATTGGATGACAATGCCACCCCATTTGTCTGCACTCTTTATGACTATTTCAGAATTTTTCTGTAGTGTTTGTATGGCTTGAAATTCACCAGCTGTTAGATTTTTATATGGACTGGGAGTCTCAATAGATAACATTTCTTTGACCATGGCCTGTTCAAAAGCCAGTATTTCTGGTGGAACACTGTGTGGAGGAGGGGTGAAAGTAGACTTGAGTCTAAAATTTGTATCACCCTGTATTCTCTGTGTCGGATCAGTCACCTGCTTTTCGACAAAACTTTTTAGTCTTAATTTTCGAAAGAAATAAGTAAGTTCACAACGTAGTTTGAATACGTCGAAACCTGGTGTCGGGACAAACCCAAGACCCTTTTCCAAAATTCTATTCTCGTCCTCCGTAAGAATTACATAAGTCAAGTTGGTAATTAGACTCTCTGGTTGCTTGGACCCGCTCTCTGGTCCGCGGTCTTGCTCCTCGTGTTGTCGCCAACCGCGTCGTTCTGGTCCCAGTGGACCTGATTGGGCCCTTTTCGCTTTCCCCTTGTACCCCGACCCCTCCCTAAAAAAGGAGGTTGGAACATTGGGGGCTGATAAAAGGGAGGCTGCATATGACCAAAGGGTTGATTCCAACCCATCATAGGAGGGAAAGGAGGTTGAGGGGAGTTTGCGTTTTGAAAATCTGGTCCATTCGGTTGGTATGCATGCCAGTTTAGATTATACACACCTCGACCCCTACCTCTTCCTTTGTTCTTTTTGCTGGCGCTCCCATTGCTAGAGCCACTAGACTGAGAATCTTCAGAAGTATCAGAATTATAGCCCGATTTAGTCGGAGGGGTAAAATCAGGTGTTGAGTAAGGGTACACCTTCTCGTAAGCCCATTTCTTTAGATCTTTCTGAAACTTCTGTCCCTTAGACTGCGCTAAGTTCTCCTTGTAATCATTCAGCTCTTTATTTAGATCATCCAATCTTTTTTTATAACCTGTAAGGGTTGCCTTGAAGTGGGCTTCTGTAGTTTGTATCTCTAATTGGATGACCACACACAGAGGAGGTCCCAGGGGTAAGTTTATGGACCCTACTGTTAAGCCCCCTGTACATAAGTGACACCAACCTAAAATTAACAGAGAGTCAAGAGACAAGCAAACAATGTACCCAAATAAAGATGCAAAGGAAATAGTTGTTAAACTATATGAGTTCCCATCAGTCTACCATCGAGACCGCCCTTCATCATCTGGGATCTCTTATGCATAGATTCTGTCACATTAAAGGGTAAAAAAACCTGTGCTGGCAGATGACTACGCCAGGCGCAGGAAAAACCACAATGTTGTTTGCAGTTGTGAAACAGAATGGCGTGTCTGGTTGGGAACTGAGTAGCAGTGCGTGAAAAAAATATGTGATGTGAAAAGAAAAAGGCTCTAAAATTAGGTAGTGAGCGGGAAAACAATTTTAATAGACACCCTCACACTCCTAAATCAATAAAAACAGTGCAATAGTGGTTTAACAAATAGCCACTAGAGATGTAAGGTCGACATGTTTCTGCAGACGCACGGAATCTAGCGATCTCCTGCTGCTTCTTCGGGACCATTAATGCTACTGCTAGAACAAAATAACAAAAACCATATCACCTGAAAGTGTATGTATAATCATCTTCTCATCCTAAAGATAGGAAAGAAAATTATAATATAAGGGTACAGAGTCATGTATACATATGATTATAACGTGCACATTATGTGCCAACATTATTATATGCTAGTCATAAGCTATTATTGCCCAGCACTTAGACCGTGAAACTCAGTCACAAATCACCAATTCAGCAAATTTGTAGGTTAAGGTTCACTCACCCACTTGATGGGAAGGAACCACTCCACCTCACCTGGCACGAGCTCAGGTAAATGGATGCACCGCACTAGAAAAAGACAACAAATCAAAAGATGTATCCACATCTAAATGTATTCCTAAACTGACCAGTCTAAGCATGCGCCGCAACAAGCGTCACATTCCTGCCAGTACCACGGAACATCACCTAGTCATTTTAGCTGTATGTTATAAATAAATAGTTACAGATCGGTACAGACGCTGAAAAGAGTCACCAATCCTTGTTACATACACATGTAAACATGCGCATGGACTTATTATAAACAGAAAAGTAAAGGTCGATCGACTTAGATGTCCAAAAAAATCACGACCCCTCTCACTCACGTTGTTCACGCATGTTCTCTGCCTTACCTCTCCGTCGGTGCACCGGTCGTCCCTCTAAGCTCTATCGTAGGGAGGAACCGACCCGGTGCACTGGCGAGGTAAATAAACCTCCCTCACTTCCGCATTCGGAGTGCAACGCACGCTGTGCGTGATGACGTCAAGCGCATTCTCCGTGGTAGGTGCGCTTTTCGTGATGGGAAATGTAGTTCCCGAAATCATTATTTACCGCGATGCTGAGTCTCTAGCGCCCGCGCCCAGTGCTGGCTCAGAGCGCAATAACCCAGACAGTATTTAATGGTAGACACCCTATTTGTACCGGAAAGTGTACTCTATTGCTGTTTAATCAGAAAAAGGGGGGGACGTCAGTGAACACGGTATTGGTTTTAAATACACTGAGATCAATCATTTCTTCACCCCTATTACTTTTTTATCATTTTAAGCATAAGCTGAAATGTCTGCCCTCTTGTAACATAAAGTATCCTCAGTTCCCAACCAGACACGCCATTCTGTTTCACATCTGCAAACAACATTGTGGTTTTTCCTGCGCCTGGCGTAGTCATCTGCCAGCACAGGTTTTTTTTACCCTTTAATGTGACAGAATCTATGCATAAGAGATCCCAGATGATGAAGGGCGGTCTCGATGGTAGACTGATGGGAACTCATATAGTTTAACAACTATTTCCTTTGCATCTTTATTTGGGTACATTGTTTGCTTGTCTCTTGACTCTCTGTTAATTTTAGGTTGGTGTCACTTATGTACAGGGGGCTTAACAGTAGGGTCCATAAACTTACCCCTGGGACCTCCTCTGTGTGTGGTCATCCAATTAGAGATACAAACTACAGAAGCTCACTTCAAGGCAACCCTTACAGGTTATAAAAAAAGATTGGATGATCTAAATAAAGAGCTGAATGATTACAAGGAGAACTTAGCGCAGTCTAAGGAACAGAAGTTTCAGAAAGATCTAAAGAAATGGGCATACAAGAAGGTGTACCCTTACTCAACACCTGATTATACCTCCTCCGACTAAATCGGGCTATAATTCTGATACTTCTGAAGATTCTCAGTCTAGTGGCTCTAGCAATGGGAGTGCCAGCAAAAAGAACAAAGGAAGTGGTAGGGGTCGAGGTGTGTATAATCCAAACTGGGAGGCATACCAACCGAATGGACCAGGTTTTCAAAACGCATACCCCCCTCAACCTCCTTTCCCTCCTATGATGGATTGGAATCAACCCTTTGGTCATATGCAGCCTCCCTTTTATCAGCCCCCAATGTTCCAACCTCCTTTTTTAGGGAGGGGTCGGGGTACAAGGGGAAAGCGAAAGGGCCCAATCAGGTCCACTGGGACCAGAACGACGCAGTTGGCGACAACACGAGGAGCAAGACCGCGGACCAGAGAGCGGGTCCAAGCAACCAGAGAGTCTAATTACCAACTTGACTAATGTAATTCTTACAGAGGACGAGAATAGAATTTTGGAAAAGGGTCTTGGGTTTGTCCCGACACCAGGTTTCGACGTATTCAAACTACGTTGTGAACTTACTGATTTCTTTCGAAAATTAAGACTAACATTTTTTTTCGAAAAGCAGGTGACTGATCCGACACAGAGAATACAGGGTGATACAAATTTTAGACTCAAGTCTACTTTCAACTCTCCTCCACACAGTGTTCCACCAGAAGTACTGGCTTTTGAACAGGCCGTTTTCAAAGAAATTGAATCTATTGAGACTCCCAGTCCATATAAAAATCTAACAGCTGGTGAATTTCAAGCCATACAAATACTACAGAAAAATTCTGAAATAGTCATAAAGAGTGCAGACAAAGGGGGTGGCATTGTCATACAATACAAGAGTGCCTATGATCAGGAATGTAGGCGTTTGTTGGGTAACAAGACCAATTATGTTCTGCTGAGAGAGGATCCATCTGAAAGTCTTAAATCAGAAATAATTGAACTTGTAATGTCAGCAGAGCAGGAAGGCTGGGTTACCAAACAGGAGGCTGATTTCTTGACAGTTTCAGAAGGTAAAATCCCTTATTTTTACACCCTCCCGAAAACACACAAAGGAATCTTACCACCACCAGGGAGACCCATTGTTTCGGGGTTGGGCTCCTTGCATGAACCTTTGTCTAAGTACTGTGATTTTTTCTTAAGACCAATAGTTGAGGCTACTAGTACCTACATAAAGGACACCAAGAGCCTACTCACTCTGCTGGAAACAGTTATCTTACCTGAGGGTCAATGTTTCTTGGCAACATTAGACATTGAGAGCCTTTACACTTGCATTCCGCAAGATGCTACCATTGAAGTAATTGCTCACACTTTAGAAACCAGTGCGTGGGATTATAAGACATCAAAATCCTTTGTGGTCGATTGTGCTACTTTAGCCCTCAAAAGGAACTTTTTCCAGTATGAGGACCAGTTGTACCTACAAGCCACGGGTACTTCAATGGGCAGTACCTTCGCCCCAGTGTGGCTGGTATGGATGTCTTTAATTTTGAAAGACTGCACATTTTACCATCTGAAAATCCGTTCTTTGATAACATCATACTATGGCAAAGGTACATAGATGATGTGCTGTTGATTTGGAAAGGGAGTGAAGAGACACCAAGCTCCTTTTTCACCTGGATTAATGGTCGTGATTTGAATCTTAAATTCACTCATGAATTTAATGAGTCAACTGTAGTGTTTTTGGATGTTACCATCACACGGGTAGGAAATGAATTGAAAACTAAAACCTACTACAAACCAAACAGCAAAAATAATCTTTTACACTATACTAGCTTCCACCCTCAACCACTGAGGGCGAACTTACCGTTCGGGCAGTACCTCCGTATTCTGGGGAACTGCTCTGATGTAAAAGATTACAAAGAGCAATCCAAGAACCTGACGGTCAAAATGTATAACCGGGGCTATCCTGAACATCTTCTAACAAAAAGTTACAAAAGGGCTCGCAATCAAAATCGCGATTCCCTTTTAGAAGAGACCACACATAATGAGGATAGTGAGGCACCACTGACATGCGTCACTACATATAATACAGCATCAAATGTAGTAAGCCGTAGTATTAATAAACACTGGAGGATCCTCACATCCAATAATTGTAACTGGGAGAAACCTTTGTTCTCGTACAAGAGAGCGAAAAGTCTTAAAGATGCTTTGGTCCACACCCGCCCCCGGAAGGCACATGAATCTGTCAGAAGCGTCCTGAATGCCTGGGGTTTACCACCTGTAGTGGGTCACTACCCTTGTGGTAGTTGCAGCGTGTGTCCCTTCACCACCAGTTCAAAAACTTTAGAATTGGAACCCAACAAGACCTGGGAACAGAGAAGCCATACGAACTGCAACACAAACAACGTTGTTTATCTGTTAACCTGCCTCTGTGGTTTGAAATATGTGGGGATGACGAAAAGGATGGTCAAACTCCGCATATGTGAACATAGGAGTAGCATAAGGTGTGGCAAAAGTAATACCAAAATGACCACACATTTTTTAGAACATAAACACTCCCCCGATAACATCCACTGGACAGTGATTGAACACCTACAACATGGCAATGAGCAAAGATTATTTGAGCAAGAACAGAGATGGATATACCGTCTATCTTCTCACCAGGTGGGACTTAATGACGACATTCCGTGGGGTAGTGTACTAAAATAATACCCACTTATATCCCGCGTTTCTTGTTTTTCTTGCCTTATAGTTATGCACATCTACCTGAAGAGTTTGTTGACCCATGCACAACTGTGTCATCACCTTTCTTCGTAGGACGCTTAAATTGGAGGCTTTAGTCCTGATGGCGATCATAATTTAATTTCTAATCCTGGTCGCAATTCTGTGTCACTCACTCCATTATATTGACACATCTATTTAGTGTCCCAGATCTATTAACTATTTAGATGAGATCACAAACTAAGATGAATAAAGGTTTAGCGGTCTAGTCTTTCTGCTAACATCACCGGAAGTGTATCTTTGCAGCATAGAGAGTTATCGCAGTAGTGCTTTTTCCCATTGATTATGGCGCGATAAAATACTGTACACAGATCGGACAATCTGACAATTAGAGGTATAACGACTGAGAATTATTAAAATCAACACGAAAGCCTGAGTATAACTCCTTGGGCAATGTTTACTTTCCGGTCACGTGATTGATGACGTGACCGCGTACCAACAACGTAGCTTTAAATCCGATAGAAACGCCATTAAGAGTAAGATCCGGACATCAGTGGAACGAATTTTTAGGTTCCAGGCGGCGAGTCATCCTGTACGAAGTAAGCGAGTTTTTCTTTCTATCACGCGTCAAATAGTATAGCTGTGAGAAACATGCAGTAGCATGGATGTACTGATGTGTGGCAACCCGCTCCGTTTTGTTTTGTCTGTTTTTGCCAGATAGAACGGGACGTGAAGAAAGGGCTACACTGAGAGTCCCTGTGGCACGCTAACTTTTTAAACAGAGTAAGTGCATTGTAATTGGCCGTATTTTTTCCTTAGTTTTGTCTGGTTTTCCGTCTCGGTGGCCTCTGATGGATGGTTACATGGACTGGAATTTTATAGGTTGGACATCCGGTGTTTTTAAACGTGCGAATTAACTCCAAAGAACTACATGCCTCCAAATGAGATGTGCAGTTATCTAGCTGAATTATAGCTTATATACTAGTAGAAGACCGAATATGAGTCAGAAAACCCTAGCTTGAAACAAGTTTTTGAATAACAGGTTGATGAGCTGATACGGATACATCTAATATGCATGTATTTCTTCTAATTGTTTTACAGACTGCATCCAGGCAAATAGCAGGAGCACAGATTGCGGGTAAAACCGTGAGTTAACTGAGGAGAGTATTGATTTTTGGTCTTTTCTCTTCTGTCCTAACGGAGTGGGCACGCCTTAGCGTGCGTGGACCCCTGGAGGACGGTTTTTTCTATTGTTACAATGGTCCTGAAGAAAGCTGAGCTTAGAAAGCATTTAACAGCAGAAACCACTCACATCGGGTCACTGAAGTTCTAAAATAAACCTCCAAGTGATCTCACTGTTTTTAATGTGAACAACTGGCCCTTTAATAAAGTTGTTGGGGTCCAGCTGTGATCTTTTACCACACTATTCATTTATTTTTCACTGTTCACACATATCACGCTTTTGTAACACCTGCTCCGCTGCAATCGCAGGCGTCGAAGCACACAGGGGGGATATTCGGTCCCTCCTGTGGTGAACCCCATGATGAAGCATGTCACCACTAAGGTGAGTGAGGGTTCTTTTAGAAAATAGTTTTTTCTCTTTTCCTTTTTTCCAGTTTTTTGACCGTACATTCAATTTAGTTTAGTCACTGTGTTTTTCCTCACTAAGACATTATGTCGTTTAGAAATTCATAGCAGTAGGCGCTCTTTTGTTGTAATAAATGTCTTCCTGTAATGCCTTCTTTTTACTAACAGGTAGGTGTCTCAGAAGGAAATAGGATTTCGCCCCTTTAAAGTTCTGTTTGGTCACATTGTGCATGGACCTCTCAGGTAGAACAGCAACAATTTTAACTACATAGAATCATAGATTCACACTCAGTACAACTGCTGTAGATAGAGATTCCTGCCCACATCATACTATGATCTTCATTATGAGTGAGTCCATCAATCCCAATAAGCATGATACATCATTTTACCGAAAATATTGAAATTCGTAATTTATGTCAAATATTGGCAGGTCAAATCTGCTGCTATTTATCTGATAAAAAATGGCTGGTAATTAACAGAACATTCGCTGTAAGCAGAAAAATCCTCAATATTCCCAAACATTAAAGCGATTAACTTTGATGAATCCATGGCAAATCCATAAACCTATGAACTGTGATGCAGGAAATGGTACCTATATGAATGTGTGTTCAGGTTGTATACAGTAAATGGGTATGACAGCCAGAAAGATGGCAATTTACATTAGACAACAAAGAAGTAATATCCGTTGTCAGTGTAGTTCCATCCAAATGTACACCACTTTCTTGAAAAGCGACATGCTGGAAATGATATCAAATCAGTAGTACAGGCGATGTTGATACACCAGATGGGCTAGACGCCCATCAGTGAAGAACTGCTGATAAGGGAACAGAGTTGGGTGTACAAACCGAGGAGGCACATCACAGGCTTGAATGATGATATCCCTTGGTTTCAACTGGGACACTAGGATGTGAACTACCTAGGGCCTGTTGGTAGAAATAGCATGGATAGGTTCCTGGAAAAATTAGTCGGTATGTATCTGACTATTCTGTCAACTTCCCCATACCCTTATAAACCTTTTAACCTTTTAGGCTGTTTTTGTCCCTTAAAAATTGTAAATTACTTTTTGAGGACAAATTTCCCATACTTTAAATTTTTTCCAAATTATTCACACTTTTACTTATACAATTCAACATGACTGCATACAGTACTTACTCAGATTATACATACAACACATAATCGAAAGAAAATATTAACCTTTTGTCGGTTTTAATAGAGACAACACCAAATATTTAGTAATTACTCATTCTTACTTTCCACTTGTTTACTGGATCCCATATTTTTAAGCCCAGGGCCTTTTTCCTCTTACCCTTCCGGGCATAAATATTATTTTCCAGATTATATACTGATACTGATAATAAATTGGCTAACCAAGATTGCATTCCCGGGGGATTCTTATCAAGCCATGCCCTGGCTATAGTTAGCCTGTATACTGCCATAGCTACAAACAAAAAATTCCGTGGTATTTCCTCCTCATATGCACCAACCCCTAAAAGTATCCAAGATGGGGTGAGCACAATTTGTATTCCTAGTGACCTATGTAAAAACATCTCTATATCCCTCACTAGTGTATGCAATTGAGGGCAAGTGGCGAAGATATGGACACTATCTGCCTCTAGGGAGTTGCATCTGGGACAACAAATACCCGCAGTACCACCCCACTTTGCAATCCTTGCTGGCGTAAAATATAGCGAGAAAAGGGTTTTATAGTGTTGCGATTGCAAAGGGGATGAGCACAAAATTGTTCGTCCCAGTTCCATAGATTCCTGAAACCAACCCTGGTCACCACTCAGTTTCACAATCCACTTATTACTGTGTTTTTCCATATCATCATTTTTACTTTTTACAAGAATTGCGTAAAAAGATCGTATTGTACAATCCCCTGACGTCTTTATTTTCTCTAGGATATCATTTCTGTTGAAGCCAGACGCTCCACCCTGCTTGTTGCCTAAAAAACTCCTAATTTGAAGATATTTAAAAAATGCCCTATTGCTTAAGCCGTATTTATATCTCATATCACTAAACTGCATATAAAATCAATTCAATGGAATTGTAAAATACAACATCTCATTTTTAAGTACGATAAGTCTTTTCTTATCCTACTATACCTTTAGAAGTAGATATATTGAAGGGGTGGGTGACACTACTCATGTGTATGGATGTGTAATACCTCAAATTGAACTTATGTTTGCAGCATTACAGTACAATCTATTGCATCTGCCAACATGTTCGCTGAATGTTTTGCTCCTGCTACTATAAGGGCATGTGGCATCTTCACACATCCCATTTGATCCCATCTCTAAGGCATGCATGATGAGTTGATGTCACATGGTACATCCGTGATGAGGACCCATCGCTTATACCAGTGTACTGACTTGTTATTTAGCACCTAACACAGCTTCCTCTCTTCATCTAGTAGCAGGGTAAGCAGTGAGGTGTTCCTTGTGGAGTGATAAGTTTGTATACGTTCTGCTTTCCATAATTGACATGTCAAAGTCTATAGGAGAGGTGGCAGTGTAAATATGAGGCTTTACTTATGCAATGCCTGGAAAGAGGGTTACTGTTGCTCCTTCTTTCATGGATTCTTGCCATAATTAACACTGTCAACATCCCTATAACCCATCTCACAGCAGAAAAATACCAATTAAAATATAACACATCTAAATGGCATTAGGAAACCACAAGTGTATTCGGGCAGGTGTCTCACTCATATATGGTAGGGCTTAAACTCTGCCAAACTTCAAATGAGCCCCCTGTTGCAATTAGACCCTTTTGGTATGTTCCGTCCACCCCTTCCTTTCTGTCCCTGTTGTTTTCCCCCACCCTGAAGCTTACTGTGGAATGTTGGAACGCTCTTCAGTGAGGAGAGTGGATGGTCAATAAACTACAACTTAATCTACTTCCTGAGTCCTGTTTTATTTCTGGAATCCCAACACTGGCGACGGAACTGCGTAGGGGGCAGTATTGCCATTTCCCATTTGAGTACTCTCTCTACACGAAAAGGAGAAACACCAGGAGAATCAAAATTTCGTTCAACATTTAGAGACAGTTTTTGTGAAACGGAAAATGTGAGATTCTATCGTGAAATTAGGAGAGCATAGTGCAAGCGGATTGTTTCTGAATACAGTAAGGGACTCGCGGTCACCCCTGCCTCCACCTTTTTTAAGGCAAAATTGGGTAAGACTATACAAATTGCACAACACTCGAAGAAGAGTTATAGTAAAGGTTATGTGGTTGTGACTGGGTCCGTGGCTGTACTGCTGTGTGTCCGCCGGGGGAGAAGTCATCTTTGCTCCCATATTCATCTCTCAGCGTGTGCAATGACAGGCTCACGTTGAGTTTAGAGCGGACCCATCGTGAAGTTAATTCTCTGCTGAGTGGACCGGCGCATGTGAAATTTTATCGTGCTCCCATACCGAGCGATTAATATTGAAGCTAGTACCTGCCTCCATCGTCGGTGTGCGGTCACGAATGGCAGTGGTGCGAAACAGCTGGGGGCACGAGTGAGGCACGGCGGCATAGTCTGTTGAGCGAAATCCTCGTCAGCGTCAAGATCGGGTGAGCGAGCTTTCGGCTCGGGTGTGGGAAATCCTGTCAGCTTCCGTCAGATGTTCCTGTGATGAGGCGTCTGCGTAGTTGGTTCTTCCGTCAGCTGTGAGGGCCGGACCTGCCTACGCTGTGAGCTGCAACCGAAGCTCTTCATTTTCTGCCGGCGCATCAGGTACTGAGGGCCGTTAGTTTCCAGTCTTCTGGCAACAAGTGTATTGTGCTCCAGTTCCACGGCTATACACGGACTTTTGTGGTGGCTCTTGTGAAAGCGTACTGTGATTTCCTGGCTGTTGAACTTCTGTCAGGGCGGTGAGTGAACCGACCTGCACCTGGGCTCGCTATTTCAAGTTTAAAAGCGTCCAGTACCATCTCCATCATCTTATCTGAACCTTTGACTGAAGTGGCTAAATCAGCGGAAATATAACTTTGGGGTGGTTTTTCTTTTTGGGTCAACTGTGGTATTTGCAAAAGTGAAGCTGTGTATGGTCTGATTTGTTATTCTGCATTATATTTTGTTCCTGGTTCCACGCCCTAAAAACCATCCCTAGTATACTCTTTCCACTCCTCTCTGGTGCCCTTATATTCCCTTGGAAAATAATGGCTGCAGCTAGGATGAATCAACCCCCGCCCTTTTTGAATGATATTGGAGAACCGAAGATAAGTTGGAAACTGTTTGAATCTTATATCATAGCTATTGGGGGACAAAGGTTCAACTCTGTAAGGAAACAGCACATATTACCCCATAATTTGGGTGTGCAGGGGCGCAAGGTGTACGAATCATTACCAGCACCAGAACAGGAGGAGAATGTAGTTGGAGAGGTAGATGTGTTTGCGCAAACCTTGGAGAAATTAGAAAAACATTTTGGAGATAGGGTCAATGTGGTTCTTGAACGCCACCATTTTTTTAAAAGGAGTCAGGGCAAACAGGAGTCAGTGCAGAATTATATTGCAGCCTTGTGGGGCCTTACTCAACTATGTGAGTTTGGTAATCTCACCGATTCCTTAACAAGAGACCAACTGGTGAGGTGCACTAATAATCCTCGCATCCAAGAAAAATTATTGGCAAAAAATCCACGGTTAAGGGAAGCTATCGAAATAGCATAGTCAGTTGAGCACACTGCAAGGTGCATTAAGGAAATGAAACCCAACTGTGAGGTTGTGGCAACTATTAATGACGTAGAAGACAAGAGTTAAGTGTATAAGGTGAGATGTAAAGAGAATACCAACATCAGAGTAGATAACAGAGAAAAGGGTCCTAAGTGCCACCGATGTGGCAGTAATAACTATTTGCTACTTTTTTCCAATGCCCTGCCAGGTATGTCACTTGTAAAAAATGCAATAGAAGAGGACATTTTGCGAGAGTGTGTCGTGATGGTGAACTACACACAAGAGAACAGGAAAGGAACACGGAGAAGGTCACAAGTAAGGAAGTGAAATGTATAGAGCAAAAAATGGAAACATTTGTTTTGCAATTAAAAGATGTCAGTAACACGGTAAAGTCCATTTATCCTAAATGTGAAGTATTCATTGATGACAAATGTGTAGAAATGTATGCTGATTCCTGTTCACCGTTCACATTACTAAACAAAGATGATTTTGTTTCCCTGGGTAACAACAATGTCAGTGAGTTAAAAATGCCAGATATTTTTCATACAAGTTACAACAAGGGACCCATTCCTCTTTTGGGTATGAAAAATGTGCAGCTGCAGTTTAAGGACAGGAAAACTTATGGAACGGTATATGTAGTAAAATCAGGTGCTAATCTACTAGGGTGGGTACTCCAGAAAGAGCTGGGAATCATCTTAGACCCCAATAGTGCTGAACAAGTCCTGCTCACAGAAAAGTTCCATATGGGTGATGAAATTTGTGAAGAGTTCAAGCAGCTTTTTAAGGAGGAGCTAGGATGTTTGCACAATTTCCAACATAGGATCAAGCTGAAATACAATGCAAAACCAGTTGTACACAGTCTATGTCCAGTGCCTCTTAAATTGAAAGATTCCCTTGAAAATGAGCTGCGCAAGCTATGTGACTTAGACATAATTCAACCTATAGACTGTTCGGAGTGGTTGGCTCCGATAGTTATCGCAGCCAAGTCCAATGGAGAAGGGATTCGTCTCTGTGTAGACTTGCGCAGTCCCAATGACAGTATTTGGGTAGAAAGACATCCTTTGCCCATAATCAACAAAATGCTTAGCACTATGGGTCCTGCAAAGTATTTTAGTGTGATAGATTTATCTATGGCGTACCACCAGATTGAGCTCCATCCAGATTCAAGACCACTCACGGCGTTCATTACACCTTTTGGGGCATTTATGTTTGAAAGAATGCCTTTTGGCCTTGCGTCGGCTGCGGCTATTTTTCAAAAAGCCATGCAGAAAACGCACCATGTGTTTTCAAGATGATATTTTGGTCTACGGCCACAACTCAGAAGAACATGATGGTGTGCTAAGGCAAGTTTTTAGGAGACTCATGGACGCTGGCCTAACGGTAAAAAAGGAAAAGCGCAAGATAAGAGTACAACAAGTCGAGTACCTGGGACATTCAATCTCAGAAGATGGATTTAGACCTAAAAGCAGCTTGATCCGAGCAGTAAAAGAAGCTCCTCACCCGAGGAACAAAGAGGAACTTAAGTCCTTCCTTGGGCTCATGGAGTATATGTCCAAGTATGTCGACAACTTTGCTGCAAAATGCGAACCTATGAGAGAACTCTTGAAGAAAAACAAGGAGTTCATGTGGAATGAAGAACAAGAATTGGTGGCGAATGCATTAAAGGACGACCTGATCAACTCTCCGGCTTAAGGAAATTTTGACCCATCCAAGAGAACTATACTTGCAACTGAGGCCTCAAACAATGGGCTGGGTGCCACTCTCATTCAAAAAGATGGAAGTGATGAGAAGATCATTGCTTTTGCATCCAGGAGTCTCTCAAAACCAGAGAAGAACTACTACGTAATTGAGCAGGAAGCTTTAGCCTGCTTTTGGGCTGTGAGACATTTCAAGTTTTTTCTATGGGGTTTGAGGTTCACGATTCGTACTGACCACAAACCCCTCACATTTATATTTTCAGTAAAAGGTCTTGAAAATTGCACCCTGCGCATCAGCAGATGGATCCTAGGACTTGAACATTACAATTTCAATATAGAGCATGTGCCGGGAAGGAAAATAGAATTGCAGATTTCCTATCAAGGTCACCCTTGCCAGAAGCTGGAGTCACAGAAGAAGCTCTAGACAGCGCCATCACTGAAAAAGAATGGGGAGACGGTATGAAGGCGGATAAGGAGATGGATATCCTAAAAGAATACATGAGACAAGGATGGCCCAATAAGAAAAACGAACTGGAAGCAGGCATTGAAGAGTATTGGGAAGTCAGGAATGAACTGTGTGTCATTGGAGAAAAGGTATACCGCAATAACAGAGTAAATCCCCCAAATAAGCTCAGGAAGAGAGTTATCGACTTGGCACACGAAGGTAACCTTGGACGGAGTGCTACCAAGGCTAGAGTAAGGTCTAATTTCTGGTTCCAAAAAATGGATGCAATGGCTGAACAAATTGTAAAGGAGTGTGGGGCATGTGCCAGGAGTGACAAGTCAAAGGTGGTACACAAAGCTCCGTTGTCTCCAGTTAAAGTTCGTACCAAGCCATGGAACAAGTTGGCTATGGACATCATTGGACCAATGCAGGAACTTGGTGTGCAAAAGAGATTTATGCTGGTCCTGATTGATTATACATCACACTGGGCCAAACAAAAAGTCTGTACAGATTATCACCACAGAATCGGTGATTCAGTTCTTAAAGGAGGTGTTCTATGAGGAAGGGATACCCTCCATTATAATTCCCGACAATGGGGTACAGTTCACCTCAGAAGAAATGCAAGAATTCCTGAAGGGTTTGAACATGAGGCATGAAACCACAGCTTTATATTGCCCGAAGGCTAATGAACTAGTGGAGCGGGCAAACAGGATCATTAAGGAAAATATCCAGTTACCTGCCATCAATGGACATGACATAGAAAACTCTCTTAGGGAATGTCTGTGGGCTTATCATACGTCACCCAATAAAGTAACTGGGGTTTCTCCTTTCGTGTCATTACGTGGTAGGGAACCTTGTACCAAATTCAATCCAAGTTGGTTAAGCGGTGGCAGTGTCAGGGGAGTTGATCAGGAGGAGGCAGGAGAAAAGATCAAGCAACACCAAGACAAATACAAACAGAGGTATGACCAAAAACATGGGGTGAAAGCCCACAAGTGGGTGGTGGGCGACATGGTACAAGCTACGAGGAATGACAAGATGAGGACCGCTCTCAGGAAATATCATTCTCCAAGTAAAATTGTTAAAGTGCTTAAGAATGTGGTCCAGCTTGAAAATGGTCAATGGTGAAGTTTTGACAACATTGTAAGTGGACATTCGTAATACTCTCTTGCTGTGTTAACCATTGCTACTGTCTTGCTGGCTGGTTCTTACTAGCCCCTTGTTTTGTTAACCTGGGTTTTCTTTTCCTCCTCCCTTTGTCCACTATATAAGGAAGGGAGATGTGTTGCAATTAGACCCTTTTGGTATGTTCCGTCCACCCCTTCCTTTCTGTCCCTGTTGGTTTCCCCCACCCTGAAGCTTACTGTGGACTGTTGGAACGCTCTTCAGTGAGGAGAGTGGATGGTCAATAAACTACAACTTAATCTACTTCCCGAGTCCTGTCTTATTTCTGGAATCCCAACAGCCCCTACATTTTCAGTGGGTGCTCTAAAATGTTCTGGGTGTTCTAATGTCCTTTTAAATCAAGTTGAAGCACCTGGAAGTGCTACTGGTAGATTGACTTATTGTCATAGAACACTACAAGAATGTGATAAATAGACATAAAGAGATTGTGATAGCATATGCTGTAATAAGAAGAGGAAATTAATTTGAAACTAATGGAAACATATCAGTAAATGCAGCTGTGTCAACAAGGCATCACTAAATGCAGAAGTGTGGTCAAAGAGATGCCAAGTTATCCTAAATGTTAATTGTCAGCAAAGCCGTTATTCATTTGGAAGGTAGGCATCCATATCAATTTAATAAATCCTCTCTGTTTAGGTCAAAACACACTTATGAGTGAATCTCTGCTTTGGCACAAGTAGGAATATACCCCAGAGAAATGTGTGTTAGGTTCAAGCATTAGCATCAATTGTAGAGGGACAAAGATAAATAAACAAAATTCCCAAACTAATTTAGGAAAAAAGAGAAATAATTATAATAATAATAAGCAAAAATACATCAAAATGATTAAAAGGATAAAGGCTATGTAAGAAAAGGAATTATGTATTATTGGGGTGGAAGTTAGTCTACTACTAATAATAAAGTCACACACCTATTAGGTCAAACACCAGGTTTCAGTTGTTAAACCACAGCTCAAGCCCTGGTAGTTACAGCACCAGAGCTCAAAAGGCATAACTTAGTAAATGGCTAAGCATTTGAAAGTTCTAAAAAAGTTAAAAAGTTAAAAACTCAGCAAAACCAAAATTCCACTCCAATTCATGGACATAGAGTACAGTTTAGTAAACTAAATGACACCAAAAACAACAAATATCCAATAAGGATAACTGGAGATATGAATTTTTGAAGATTCAAGAGAAAAGCCCCTAGGAAAAAATGAGTGAGAATTGGATACACCATGCCAAGTTATCGTCAAAGTTATCACTTTCTTACTTAGGGGCAGATTTACAAGCCCCTTGCGCCACTTTTGAGTCACTTTTAACATGGGAAAAGTGACGCAAAAGTGGTGCTAATGGCTTGTAAATCTGCCCCTTAGTCTTTGAAATGATGGCTGCATCCTGTTGAAGTCAGATAGACATTAAGCAAAGGGCTGCTGAAAACGTTAGTTTTTTTTGTTAAAAGCACCAAGCAGGGAGAGTCATATGACTGAGGAAGTTTTTTTTTATCAGCTGGATACTTTTGGCACGTTCAAACAGTTAAGATTTCAACCTTCGGATTTAGTCTGTGTTTGGAAACTGAATTCTCTAGTATTGCAGGGTAGCTGGCTCTATCCATGAAGGTCGCTCTGACTGTTAGAAACGCTAACTGCGAGAGTCTGCTCATCTGTAGTTTTAATTGGCAAAAAGCTCTGAGCTGGGACAACCTAATTTTCTTCACCAGCGAGGTTGCTTTTTGGGTGGATTGTCTTAGGTGGTTGGTCCCCATCCTCTTGGATTCTCTAAGTTCAACAACTTCTTAATTCCACATTTTTCGGAGAGTTCAGAATAAGCCCTTTTGGACACTGCTAAGGTTCCCAGGACCTCTAAGACAGTACTTATATGACAAAACCAAATCCAGCTGAGGCCACCAAGAGGCTCTAGTCTGCTTCTAGTTGCACAGGTCACTCTAGGGAAAAGGTCTCTTGCATCTTGTGTCCATGTAGCAACACAGAATGTTAGCCAACTGATACTTGAAGTCGACTTCTTTGCTCTTCAGGTCTCCTCAAAGATTTTAGGCAGGAGTTTCACTCCCCTTATTTTATTCAACAGTTCAAGAAAGTGTTCTAAGGAGCTGATGGTGAGGTCCATTTTCGTACAGTTTAGAATGTTGGGGGTCACTCCTGAACAATCTCTAACCAGTGGGGAAAAGGTTCCTGGGACACTCTTACCCACTTTTTTGGCACATTCTGTTTGCCTTACTGCAAATTATCATACATTTTACCATTCTTAGTGAAATCCAAGAAGGCACTGGTGTTTTGCCTGTGGAGGGAAGTTCTAGGACAGCCAGGTTTGTGTTTAGGGAAATTAACATTTTACTATTCTTCAGCTACCACACACTGGTTCTGGGACCAGCTTTACTCCCAAATGGACTGATGCCCAAAGAGCTTCAGAGGGCCTAGAAAACAAAGACCTTCCCTTGCTTACGTCTTCTCCTACACTGAATTGTGAATGGGCAGGCCTCACCCTTGCAACTGTGAAGTAAATTAAAGTCCTGAACCCTCCCAGCTGCCCTTCTTGAGCTTACTGGTGTTACATACTATACAATCAGCCCACCTTGCCCAACTGGCGAAGCCATTGCTCTGCTTAGATGGTAGTTTTCAGAATCATTAAGGTCAATTACTGGCAGGGACAGCTTCAGGCAGGATGATATAGAATAGCCTCCAGGAACTTGGGGCAGGGAAAAAGTGAATTTCTAATTTGTCTGTAGCATTTTGTAGTGTTAATTTACACTCCCACGGGGCTTTAAAAATTGGATATATATAAAAATCCCCTTATAGGTCGTGAATACATGTGTGTTAGATTAGGTAAGGCTCCTTATTGTTGTTACTGTATTGAGTGGGGGGCGGCCTTATCCTTTTTTCCCCCTGACACTCCTATTTGATTGACCACTTGAAGGACAAGCCAACATTAAATATCTATAGGTTTCGTGTTTAAATACTACCCAGTCAAGAGGTTTATTTGGTAGGTTGGACTGCAGGCTTAAATTGCAACACTAACGTTGCTTTGGCAGGCCTGAAGCATGTTTTCCTTGTCAAATTAGTAGATTGCAAAATAAGTACACCAATCCACAGTTGACATCACCTTTCATTCCATGGGTGTAGTTTCTATACTATGTACAATACCCTTATAGGAGAGTTTAGTATGTCAATCAGGGAGTAGACATTTTTTTAAACTCAGAGCAGATACACTGGTAACTAAACAGCAGTATATATGTAAATATAAACCTAGGCAATTGTAAGTGCTTGTCTTAAACAATAATGTAAGGGCAAAGGGACCATACCCAAGAATAAAAATACAGTTTTTATTGTCAACACATCAGCAAGTTATCAACAGACAAGTAAAAACAAGGATTTAATAAATCAAGCATTAAAAATAGTTTGAAGAACTATGCAAAGATTGTCAACATGGAAAACAATAAATATACAATTTAAAAAGATTATTTTATGCAAAATATACAAAAAAACATATATGTGGCACCATAATAAAAAATCGACGCGCGTTTCGGCGACCAGCGCCTTCTTCAGGACAAGCCACACGATAACCTAGACGATAAACAACATACACTTCAAATTAAAATTTAAAAAAACTATATATCATACAATAAAAATAATACATCTTACAGGTGTCATTATGCTTAGTTACAATGCAACATATGACATAAAAACTATTATACCAACATATAGGGGAATTGGTCAAAAGCCCATATGTAGACAAATCTAACTCATAAATACACATGAGTTCAGATTATGGATTTCTGTGCTCATTTTTGGTGAGACAACCAATTACTATGGGGATATTTTAAAGATGGATAGCAATATTCAGATACAAACTGGATTGAGGCAAAATGGTAAGAGGGATATACGGACTACTTGCGCACCTAAATTGTTAATGAACTAACACTAATTAAAGGTGAAAGACATGTGGCCAGGTTAAAAAGAGACTGAGATATCTATCTGAGGAGAATACCTATTGAGGAAGATTTTAAACTGTTAGACTATTGGTCCGTATCAGTGCAGATCACAGATACTTACTTTAATCTTTGAGCGGTAAATAGGTGATATATCTTCTCGTTTTGATTATAGGCAACAAAAATTGGTAATTTCTGATGGGTATACCGGTTCGGAGTCCCGTTTCTGACAATGATAAAAGTGTGGAATGAGTTTGAAACGTATATATAATAACTGTAGGTAGTATTGTCAAGATTCCCTGTAGGGCTCCCTCTCACTATATCACGATATCACACAAACTCTAGGGCTACAAGTTAAATAAACTACTCCTATTCTGATTCTAGGGCGTACTAACTGTTTTGAGGAAAAGATTACCTAGTGTATTCTCTCCGTCAGGATCGCCTTTTAATAGTAGTGCAGTATTCGTATAGACGATATAACCCGTATAGCGGACCTTGAGGTGAAAAAAACAAAAATCTCCTTATGATAAAAATAGCGATAATTCTTAATCACAGAAGTTTTGGAGGCTTCAAACAAATGTACCTAAATGCACCTACCTAAAGGGAAATGCTGTTCCTCTTCTTAAAGGCAAAGACTGGGCAGCACACAGTATCAAAGGGAAGATATGACAACGTAATTATTCGGTTTCGGATTCGGATTAAAAATTCCGTTGATAAAAATATCTATAATGAACATAATAACGGACGTGTCAGACAAATACACAGAAACAAATACACAGAAACGGATTCGACAATAGGTGCTCAATATTATTAATTGCGAGTACCTGAGACAGATGCGAGTCTCTGTTAGTTAGTGAGTCCTATTTTTATTTTTACATTACAGCTTACGTATACATGACGGAGTTGGTCACGTGACCGCTGAATTCGATACGTGCCAATCAGACTGTGCATATTTAAAGGCTCAAATGTAAGGCGCGCGTTGATATCTTATCGTCACTCCAACCATCAGGACGCGAATTCTTCGTATCGTGCAGTTAGCCCCCGCAGTCACATCCTTTGTAATTCTATCGCAGGTATGTTTTTAGATACTGGCATACCGACTTTCAGACTCAGGTACTCGCAATTAATAATATTGAGCACCTATTGTCGAATCCGTTTCTGTGTATTTGTCTGACACGTCCGTTATTATGTTCATTATAGATCTTTTTATCAACGGAATTTTTAATCCGAATAATTACGTTGAATCGAAGTCATAACTTCCCTTTGATACCGTGTGCTGCCCAGTCTTTGCCTTTAAGAAGAGGAACAGCATTTCCCTTTAGGTAGATGCATTTAGGTACATTTGTTTGAAGCCTCCAATAATTGATATATGCACCTTATGTAATTAAGAATGATCGCTATTTTTATCATAAGGAGATTTTTGTTTTTTTCACCTCAAGGTCCGCTATACGGGTTATATCGTCTATACGAATACTGCACTACTATTAAAAGACGATCGTAGTTCATTTAACTTGTAGCCCTAGAGTTTGTGTGATATTGTGATATAGTGAGAGGGAGCCCTACAGGGAATCTTGACAATACTACCTACAGTTATTATATATACGTTTGAAACTCATACCACACTTTTATCATTGACAGAAACGGGACTCCGAACCCGTATACCCATCAGAAATTACCAATGTTTGTTGCCTATAATCAAAATGAGAAGATATATCACCTATTTACCTCTCAAAGATTAAAGTAAGTATCTGTGATCTGCACTGATACGGACCAATAGTTTAACAGTTTAAAATCTTCCTCAATAGGTAATCTCCTCAAATAGATATCTCAGTCTCTTTTTAACCTGGCCACATGTCTTTCACCTTTAAATAGTGTTAGTTCATTAACAATTTAGGTGTGCAAGTAGTCCGTATATCCCTCTTACCATTTTGCCTCAATCCTGTTTGTATCTGAATATTGCTATCCATGTTTAAAATATCCCCATAGTAATTCGTTTTCTCACCAAAAATGAGCACAGAAATCCATAATCTGAACTCATGTGTATTTATGAGTTAGACTTGTCTACATATGGTCTTTTGACCAAATCCCCTATATGTTGGTATAATAGATTTTATGTCATATGTTGCATTGTAACTAAGCATAACGACACCTGTAAGATGTATTATTTTTACTGTATGATATATTGGTTTTTTTTATTTTAATTTGAAGTGTATGTTGTTTATCGTCTAGGTTATCGTGTGGCTTGTCCTGAAGAAGGCGCTGGTCGCCGAAACGTGCGTTGATTTTTTATTATGGTGCTACATATATGTTTTTTTGTATATTTTGCATAAAATGATCTTTTTCAATTGTATATTTATTGTTTTCCATGTTGACAATCTTTGTATAGTTCTTTGAACTATTTTTAATGCTTGGTTTATTAAATCCTTGTTTTTACTTGTCTGTTGATAACTTACTGATGTCTTGACAATAAAAACTGTATTTTTATTCTTGGGAATTGTCCCTTTGCCCTTACATTATTGTTTAAGACAAGCACTTATAATTGCCTGCGTTGATGTTTACATATATGTATTTTTCCCTGACCTAGGAGTTGAAATATATTTTTTGCTCAGGGGGTCCTTGTTTGATACACCACAACTAAACAGCAGTATGCAGAGTGTAAAAAAACGCAATAAAATTCAGCAAAGAATGGTGATGACAAAGCAAAGAGGGGCATTTTCGTATGAAGAACCTGGGTTATGAATGTAATTTTAAAGGCAAAAAGTGAGAAGAAAATGTAAAGCTCCAACCCGAAGGAACAGTTCACAGTTGACCAAAACTTAAGTGCGATGTCAGGCCGATTACAATGGAGTGCAGGTTGAATATTCAAAGCTGGTCACGGAAATGCACATTTTCAATTTCTGGAACTCAAAGTCCTTCTCCTAGGAAAGGTCCAAGGCTTAAACCTGTAGGTGTCCCTTGAAGCTACATACCTTGACATCAAGATGAAGTCATTTGTTATGGTGCCAAAAGTGAAAGGTGGGATCTCCCTCGACTTACCCAAGAGAAACCTTCGATCTGCCGACCCTGCCCTCGTTGAAATCCTGCGCATGCGCAGAGCCAGAACAGGTGGAAGAACCTTCTCCTACATCGCAGCCAAGACCAGGAACAAGCTACAGCTCAACATCAGATGCGCCCCCTCTGTGAACAACTTCAGGAAGGCGCTCAAGACCGGACTCTTCTACTGAACGGAGCTGCTTACCCCCCTCCCCAGCGCCTTGAGACCCTTAAGGGTGAGTTGCACGCTTACAATTCCCCTGATTGATTGGGATGAAATGGATTTCGGAGCTGCTGAGATGGTTTCATTACTTGAATGGATTTCCTGCCTTGTGCTGCTTCAAGGTTTTACTTTTGGACTTAGGGCCTGATTACGACTTTGGCAGTGTGGAGGCAGGGCCACCACACTGCCACCCCCCTATCACACCACCAAAGCTATTTGAGCGCTGCCTGCCAGATGACGAGTTTTCTCGTGTCTGGCAAGAATCTATGACACAATATCGACAGACATAATAAAGACATACAATAATATCGACACAAAAACATCAAAATCAAAAATATCGGAGTTCTATCTACATAAAGGTAAGTACAAAAATATCGAAAAAAATATATAGTAATACAAAAATATCGAAGTTAAAAATATCGTTTTTTTAAATGTATTAATAATAATGTAAAAATAATTTAAAAATACATATAATTTACCAAATTAAAAATATAAACATTAAAACATATTAAAAAATTAATAACTAATACATACACATTTAAAATAAATTAACAACTACATATAAATTAATATATATACTTACTCTACATATTGCAACAGTAGGAAAAGCGTTGGATAGTGTAGGGGTAAAAAATACTATTCCCACTCCAGAGAGTGCAACAGTAGAGAAAGCGTTGGATAGCTTAGGGGTAAAATTTACTATTCCCACTCCAGAGGGTGCAACAGTAGGGAAAGCGTTGGATAGCGTAGGGGTAAAAATGACTATTCCCACTCCAGAGAGTACAACAGTAGGGAAAGCGTTGGATAGCTTAGGAGTAAAAATTACTATTCCCACTCCAGAGGGTGCAACAGTAGGGAAAGCGTTGGATAGCGTAGGGGTAAAAATTACTATTCCCACTCCAGGGGGTGCAACAGTAGGGAAAGCGTTGGATAGCGTAGGGCTAAAAATTACTATTCCCTCTCCAGAGAGTGCAACAGTAGGGAAAGCGTTGCATAGCGTAGGGGTAAAAATGACTATTCCCACTCCAGAGAGTGCAACAGTAGGAAAAGCGTTGGATAGCTCACGGGTAAAAATTACTATTCCCACTCCAGAGGGTGCAACAGTAGGGAAAGCGTTGGATAGCGTAGGGGTAAACATTACTATTCCCACTCCAGAGAGTGCAACAGTAGGGAAAGCGTTGGATAGCGTAGGGGTAAAAATTACTATTCCCACTCCAGAGGGTGCAACAGTAGGGAAAGCGTTGGATAGCGTAGGGGTAAAATTACTATTCCCACTCCAGAGGGTGCAACAGTAGGGAAAGCGTTGGATAGCGTAGAGGTAAAAATTACTTTTCCCACTCCAGAGGGTGCAACAGTAGGGAAAGCGTTGGATAGCGTAGGGGTAAAAATTACTATTCCCACTCCAGAGGGTGCAACAGTAGGGAAAGCGTTGGATATTATGGGGGTAAACATTACTTCCCACACTACTCCCCCTTTAACACACAACACACTACACATACAAAAAAACACAATATAAATATCAATTAATAAATTAATAACAATTAATATTAAATTGATGTAATTATACATTAGCTAATTAACACAGATTAATTACCAATTAAAATTAATTACCAATTAATTAACAAGATATTTACAAGAATAAAAAATATTTATTAATACATTATTTATAATTAATATTATGAAATAATTAAAAAACTAATAACCAATTAATTAATTAACAATTAATTAACAATAAATACCAATAAATAAATACAATCTCTTTAATTAATTTAATTTCATTATTTCACACCCCATTCTCCTATAAACACACAACCCACTACACATAAATAAATCACATAAAAAATGTAATTGTCATTTAATCACTTAATAATAATTAATTACCAATTATTTATTAATTAGCAATAACAAAAAATTAAAAATATTAGTACATTAACTCTAATTAATTTAATTAACTAATTAATAATAATTAATTACCAATTAATTATTAATTAACAATAACAAAAAATAATAAACTTTACTACATTAACTCTAATTAATGAAATTAACTAATTAATAATAATTAATTACCAATTAATAATTAATTAACAATAACAAATAATAATAAATACTACAACATTAACTCTAATTCTTTGAATTAACTAATTATTAATAATTAATTACCAATTAATTATTAATTAATAATTATTTATTAATCAAAAATATGTTTAAAACATATTATTCAATTCTTTATAATTAAATTACTTCCCACCCTATTCCCCTATAAACCCACAACCCGCTCTGATACTAAAACGCAAAATGTAAACAAATTTACAAATTCTAAACATACATTAAAAAACATGTTTAACAAACATATAAACAACATAATAAAATACATAACACTAAACAAAATTTCAATATTACTAACATACATACCTTAATATCGATATTCTGTCAATCGATATTATTGCAGATCGATATTCTATACCATCGAAATTAAAACATCGATATTATTGTATATCGATATTTTAATTTTGATATTTTGTCTCTCTACCGTCTGGCAAGCATTTCACTGGCGGTGCCTCTGTAAAAGGACCCCACAATGGAGTGTCAAAGGCAGTTCCTGCACAGCATGGACCCTGCATTCCATGCTATGCAGGAACTGGTGTGCATTCACATAGGGGGGCATAACATGTGCCCACTGCATGCACCCCATGGCCCTGAGGCAACAGCGGGCCCTGTACTGCCCCTTTTTTCTCCTCTCTGCAACAGTTTTCATGTCAGGCTCATCACCATGAAAACCATGGAGGAGAGGAAACGTGTAATATGCTTGGTGGTGCCTCAGCGGCACTCCCAAGAATATTGCGGCCTCAAGACCACCGCAGCACCCACCAGAATCTCCGAGTTAAGGCCAACTGCATTGGATGGTGGGCCGGCTGCAGGGACCCAGTTAGGTTGTCTAAACAGAGTACCATACCACGTTTGTGCGTGCCGAAGATGTGTTGCGCAGTCAAAGCAATGGGCAGATCCGAGATATGGTGAGGTTTCAGCGTGAGATCCTGTTGCATTGATGTCATGATCCCATTGACAATGGTTTTCAATGTAAAATCCGGAGTTGAGGATGCGTCATGCAATTGGGGTGATGCATTGGTTCAGAGGAGCTGGAAGCTATAATGAGAAGTCTTGCATTGGGGTAGAGGATGCTGTTGATGAGAGATGCGAAGGCCTACGCTGAGGATGCATCATTCAGCTGCAGATCCGAAGGTGATCCGGGTTGTGGGAGTAATGCAAGTCCTTGCATCATGTCCAATCCACACAGCAGAAGAGATGTGGTCGTTCTGCTAGGAGTTGCACCGTATAGCAGAGGAGATGCATCAGTTCAGCAGGGTACACAGGGACTGCCAGAGCACCTTCAGTCCACTTTCAAGGGTTCAGTACTGAGATGGCGCAACTTGGCAGGATAGACTCAGAGATGGCAGAGTTCAGGTGCAGATGTAAGGTTGTTGGATGCCTGTTATGTCCCTGAGGCTTCAAGTAAGGAGGTCAGCCAGGTAGCCCTTGGAGTCAATCTGGGTTCTGCATTCAAGAGATGCAGGTCCAGTCCTTTTCAACCAGGCAAGAGGGTGTGAGACCTGGTCAAGCAGCAACCACAATTCTTCTCAGGGTGAAGTCACAAGCAGCCCAAAATTAATCTGTGATCAAATTTTGGGTAGCTTGGCACAGAAGAGTCAGGCTTAACTTAGAGGTGATGTGTAAAGTATTTGTGCAACACTTCAAACAGTAACACAGTGGTAACATAACACAAAAGTTGTCCACATTATGATTAGAAAAATTGTGATTTTTAATAAATCTGTCAAAACCAAATGAACAAAATTCCAATTCGTACAACAAGAGATATTGAATTTTAAAGGTTTTAGAGAAAATAGCACCTAAAGACGTTAAAGCGCCAACTGTGGAGAGCAGGTCGTACTGGACAAGGACAAAGTCATGAGTTCAGGCTGAACACGAGGGAGCCCGGGCTGGCTACAGGGACCCAGTTAGGCTTGCTGACCAGAGTTCCTTAAATCCTGGTTTGTGGAGCATTGCGTGAATCTGCATCAAAGATAAACCGTGCAACCAAAGTGATACGTCGGTTCCTAGATGCAGCCAGGCTGCAGTATGAGGTCCGTTTGCATCGATGTCGAGGATCCCATCAACATTCTGTAGTGTAGTTCCTATATTCCCAATAGGCTCTGCGCATTGGAAAAATATATCCTATTGTTTTGACGTAGGGCTGAGGTCAACTAGGTCTCTATTGAATATACTAAACTTAATTGTGTGTGTGCCAGCTAACTCAGAGGTCACTAGAAACATTCTCGAATACACAAGAAGGGATTTGTTTCTGAAAACCGCATAAACATGACCACTTTGTTTCCCAAGAATAAGAATATATCTCTCAGAGTCGCGGAAACAATAGATAAGGATTCTTCAATTATTCTGGCCAGTTAATGTGGTTGCTCAGTTACATAAAATTCTCTTAGCTTTTGGCGGATCGCCACGGTTGCTGCTTCACCTTTAATATTAGCTAATATTATTGTTGAGACCTGTTTGAAATCTTTCAGCAATTTCATACCTAGAATTAGAGCAGGCTCTGCCCCTTATTCATTTTGAATCGTTTTCAGGACGTTTAGTATTACCGCCATAGACGGAACACCATGTGTTTTAGTGTAGATTGCAACAAAGACTGTACCTCAAGTGTCGGAGTCCTCCAGGTGTGGTGCGATCCCCATTGGTAAATAGATTGTTACAATTCTGTGTTTCTCATGAGGTGTAGTATCAGGAAATACTGCCTCTATTTGAGTAATTTGTTTAGCTATCCAGAATGGAATTTGTTTCAGTTTTGCGGGTAATTTACCAAAAACTGAATGTAGAGTCTGTGGTGTAATTGTATATATGTTCCCCTGGTAGGGGGTGTGTTGTGGAATCCTTCTGCCGTTTGGACCTTGAAAGTCCACATGACATATTCAACCAATTGTCTATAGATTTTGTTTAGCTCTTTGAGTTGAACTAATAGTTCCGCATCTGACATTTCTTCAATGGCAGGATGTGGTGTAGAGCTGACTAATACCGGCCATGCGCCTGGTTGCGCCATATCGGCGTGTCCCCGCGCTAGAGTAAGTGGGGAAAGGCAAATCCACCAAACCGAGAACAACGTCAAGCAAATCTATTAATGTAAGAACAGGTACATTTTTAGATCCCTCCTAAACCTCATCTCAGATGGTTCCAAACGGAGCTCAGGAGGGAGTTTATTCCAGCTCTGGGCTGTCAGAAGCCGAAAAGACCTACCACCCATCCTGGCCCTCTTGACTTTAGGGACTAGCAACAGGCCGGTCCCACTTGATCTAAGAGACCGTGCAGGCTTATAGGAGGTAATAAGACTCCGCAAGTACACAGAGCCAGTGCGCTGGATGATGCGGTGGCTTATACACAGAGCCTTGAACATAACTCTCTTCCTAACTGGGAGCCAGTGTAGAGTGTCCAAGGCACTTTTAGAGGCAGCCCGTCTCGGTTGCATGAGGACCAGCCGTGCCGCCGCATTTTGCAGAACCTGATGTCGGTTTAGACATTTAGCAGTGGCGCCCGAATATAGTATGTTGCCATAGTCTAAACGTGAAGTAACAAGTGCATGCACTAACTTCTTCCTGGCCTCTATCGGGAGGAGATCCATAGTTTTCCGTAGGCCCTTACGGACACCAAAACACGTCCCCACTACACATCTAGTGTGAGGTTCAAATGTAAGATCAGAATCTACCCATACACCCAGGTTCTTAGCCCGGGTGCACATTATAGGAGAGGGACCTAAGCATGACGGCCACCATGCCGATGACCACACTGATGGACCCCCATCTACCACAAGCACCTCTGTCTTGCTTCCATTAAGTTTCAGGCAGTTGTTTGCCATCCAAGAACCAAGCTCCTGCATGCATGCTCTGAAATTGGAAGCTGCCAGATCCGGTGCCTGTGATAGCGAGATCACCAGTTGAGTGTCATCGGTGTATGACACAATACTGATTCCAAAGCCCCCCACTTTGCTCCTGAGGCGGAAGCCGGGGGATTACGCTTGTGACAATTTATTTTAAAGAACTGTAACTGTATTTTAACCTGTGCACACTCACCTTTGTTTATTTGCACTTGAGCTCTTGGCCCACAGAATTCCTTCGGTTTGCTTCCCCCACGCAGCGGATCTTAGCGCTGCTGCGGGACTCAAACACTCTCGCCGCCATTGCCCACGAGATCACTGGCCACGCCCACTTCGGAAGACCACGCCCCCTGGTCCTGGCGCCTCCATAAGTTGCGCTGATTCCTAGCGCGTGGTAGATGTACTTTGCTCCTGAGGCGGAAGCCGGGAGATTACGTTTGTGACAATTTATTTTAAAGAACTGTAACTGTATTTTAACCTGTGCACACTCACCTTTGTTTATTTGCACTTGAGCTCTGGATCCCAGAATTCCTTCGGTTTGCTTTCCCCGCGCAGCGGATCTTAGCGCTGCTGCGGGACTCAAACACTCTCGCCGCCATTGCCCACGAGATCACTGGCCACGCCCTCTTTCGGAAGACCACGCCCCATACACCCTACAAAAATGCGCAATCCTCGTGCGCGCAGCGGGCGCGCTGCCAGCGCACCGAAGGCGCGCCAAAGGTAAGCCCGTCTGCGCCCGTCCGCGGCCGGTCGGGCCTAGGGGTGCCCCACCATGCCCAGATTGTACAATATTCCTCTGTGCAGCTCTGCAACCTCCAAGGTCCTTGGCCTTTAGCCGACTACACGATTTCGCAAATTGGTAGAATGGGATTGACACCTTCTTGCCCACTCCCCTACTTCCCGTTCCTTCCCCCCTCTCCTTCTCCCTCCCCTGCTCCGTCTCGCGATGTCACTGTCTCTCCCTCGCTGGCTGCCCTCTCTATTTACTATCTCAATACCAGGACAGCAGTAAAGCACTGTCACAAACTCTTCGTTTTATTGGACTCGCACAAGCCGGATCTCCTATTTCTTACGGAGACCTGGTTTTGTGACAACTCCCTGCCTTCCCTCTTGGCTGCCCTTCCTGCCTCATATTATGCTCTGCGCGCCGACCGACCCACTGGCAAGTCTGGTGGCGGCGTTGCTTTGATTGCCCGTACAGACTTTTCCTTCCTGCCTCTAACTTTCTCTTCTATAGGATCGTCAGAACTTTTAGTTGTCCGCTCATCGTCTTTTAAAGTCCCGCTCACTTGCTTGCTTATGTACCGACCCCCTCAACCCTCTCAAAACTTTCTCCCTGACTTCCAAGAATTGCTGGCCACTCTAGCGGTCAACAACTCTTCTATCTTGGTATTAGGAGATTTTAATTTTTGGCCTTCAGACCCCGCAGAATGCTCGACTTCTAAAGAATTCTAAAGAATTCTCGGACACTCTTCGTTCCCTCAATTTCGATTCCCATGTTCACTCCCCTACTTACATTCAGGGTCACACCCTTGATCAGGTTTGGTCCCTTAATTGTCCAGTAGCTTCTTTGTCCATTTCCCCCTGCACATGGTCTGATCACTTTTCCCGTCACCTCAGTCCAGCCACCAAGCCCCCCCTTCTTAAAAATATCTGGGCGCGCTCTTGGAACAGGGTGGATGTGGCTTCTCTGTCCTCCACACTTTCTGCATCTAGTCCCAATCTCCACGGTCTGTCGTCCTCCGCACAAGCTGATTCTATTAATTCATGGCTTCGCACAGGCTGCGACTCGGTCGCTCCCCTTAGACGGGTGTCCTCCAAGCGTGCGAACGACACGAACCGTTGGTTCAATGAGGAATTGAAGGCCACCAAACTAACTGTGCGCCACGCGGAGCGGGCTTGGAGGCGAGATTACTGCCCTAACCTTAAAATCCAATATGTCATCCTTCTTACCCAGTATAAAAAAATCTATCTTGGCTGCAAAGACTGCTTATTTCTCCTCAAAAATCGAGGCGGCCGAAAACCAGCCTAGAGAAATTTTCTCTATTGTACATAATCTCGCCTTTTCTGACAGAGTTACCCTAAAACCTTCCCCTTCCCAGGACCTATGTGACTCCCTCAACACTTACTTTCTGGACAAAATCTCCAACATTAAAGCCAATATCCCTTCCCCCCCTCTTTCCTTTGTTGATCCCCAGTGTCCATCAGTCGGGGCACGTCTTGATTCGTTCCCCCTCTTGATGGAAGAGTCTTTTCTTTCCCTCCTTCCTACGGTTAAATCAGGCTCCCCGTTAGACATCTGCCCTGCCCACATTCTTAAGCGCATTTACTCAGTATGTGTGCAGCCCCCTCTAAATTTTCTTAACAGCTCACTAGCTCAGGGCACTGTTACTCAATCTCTTAAATCAGCCATCATTGTCCCCATCCTTAAAAAACCTGGCGCAGATCCCTCCGCTCCTGCCAACTACTGCCCCATTTCCTTGTTGCCTTTTCTAGGGATGGTACTTGAGCGCCATGTGACCAGAGCGCTCAGTACCTTTGTGGAGGAGAACGACGTTTTAGCCCCCCGTCAGGCTGGTTTTCGCCCCGCACACTCTACGGAGTCCGTGGTGTTATCGATCCTTGACAACCTCAGGGAGGGTATGGCCACTAATCATCCCCAGGCCCTGGTCCTCCTTGACCTTTCCGCCGCCTTTGACACGGTTGACTATTCCATCCTACTTTCCCGTGTCAGGGCGGCGGGGGTTGGAGGTTCGGCCTTGGTCTGGCTGTCCACCTTCCTGAGGGACCGCACCCAGGCAGTGCGCCTGGGCGACTTTCCGGCGGACTTCCGGAAGGTACAATGCAGGATTCCTCAGGGCTCTTCCCTCTCCCCTCGTTTATTTAATTTGTATATTTCCCCTCCTATTTTTGCCCTTCACCAAATGGAGGTCTCCGTCTACAATTATGCGGATGACCTTCAGCTTATTTTTATTCTGTCCCCATCCCCTGACTCCATGCTTAAGTTCCAGACCGTTATGATTTTTATCCAGGACTGGATGAACTACAACCACCTGAAGTTAAACCCAGACAAAACTGAGCTGGTTCTGACAGGTGGTTGCTCCAGTCCCTGGACCTCTCTCTTCTGGCCCCCTTCCCTGGGTCCCTCCCCTTCTCCATCCTCTTCTGTGAAAACCCTTGGGATTAAGCTGAACAACCAACTTACCTTGCACTCCCAGGTCAGCCTAGTGGTGTCCTCCTCCTTCCTTTCACTGCGCACTATTCGCAAAGTCTCCCGCTTCTTCTCATTTTCCGCTTTAAAACTTATAGTCCTGGCGATGGTAATATCTCGCCTCGATTATGGTAATGCACTTTACTGTGGCATGCCCACCTACAGTCTGCGGCGATTACAGTTGGTCCAAAACCAGGCCGCTCGCCTGGTTTACAATTTGGCCAAATCCCACCACGTCACTCCTCTTCTTAAGTCCTTGCACTGGCTTCCTATCCGAGAACGAGCTCAGTTCAAGATGGGCTGCATTACTTTTCAGGCAAGGGCTGGTGCAGCCCCTGCCTTCATTTCTTCGGAAATCAAAGTTTATGCCCCTGCCAGGGAGTTGCGCTCATCTTCCCAATATCTGTTGACAGTCCCCCGCTTTAGGCGCAAAAAATGGGGGGACACGAAATTTTCCACGCTTGCCCCCGTTTTCTGGAACTCTCTTCCGCCCACCTCAGATCCTCTACTCAATATTCTTATTTCCGAAAGGCGATAAAAACATTTCTTTTTACACAAGCCTTTCCACTATAATTGTTCTGTTCTGCCTCTCTTCTGACTTCTTGTTCTCTGGGCCCGGTACACTTCAGCGCCATAAAACCGCCAGGTGAATGTGCGCTCTATAAATGTTTTTAAACTCAAACTCAAACTCAAACCCACTATTTCCGCCACATGGGATACACAAAGGTTAAATAAGGTGGGACTCAGGGCAGATCCCTGAGGCACACCCTGGTCCAATCTAATTACCTTAGAGTAATGGGCGCCCTGTCTGACCTGAAAACTGCACTCTACCAAAAATTATTGTATCCATTTTAGAGCCGGACCAGAGACACCGCCCTTATTCAGACACTGCAGCAAGGTGTGATGAGCTACAGTATCAAAAGTGGTGCTCAGGTCCAGAAGAATAAGGGCCATAGTATGCCCCTCATCTGCTCCTTGTCTGATGGCCTCCGTGGCAATTAGTAGAGCTGACTCCGTAGAGTGTAACGCCCGGAATCCAAATTGAGTGGGGTGCAGGAGATCAGCTTCTTCCACATATGTCATAAGCTATAGATTCACTACCTTCTCTGCCACTTTCGCCAAATACGGCAGCAGCGAGATAGGGCGGCGTAGATTTTCCAATTTGTCAGGGCTGATATTAGGTTTCTTCTGTAACGGAAGAACAACAGCCTTTTTCCAGCTATCAGACACTATGTGCGTTTTGAAGGGTATATCCAGGAGTTATCTGATATATAGCTCAAGGAAGGCAATACTCTCACCAAGTAATTTAGGTGAGGCTGGATCTCTGGGCGAGCCAGACTTAATAGTTGGACAGATCTTGCAAAGCATCTCGGGGGTGGGATGATGAAACTGTCCAGTCTCTGACTTTCCCCAACTCCTCCGATCTGCTCCACAAATTCTGCACCCGTTTTTACAGCTTCAGGAAAGGAAGAGTAAATTTTCTCCACTTTCTCTGAAAAAAATGCTGCAATACGGTTGCATGATTCCACTGAACCCTCCATAGGGGCGACTGACGCTGTCAAGGAGGAGATCTCCTTATAGATCTTAAATAATTCTTTGGTGGAGTTTCCTGCTGCTCCAATTCTGTCTGCATAATACGAGGCCTTGGTCCGTCTAATAGGCCCATGATAGTTTTTGCGTTTTTCTAGATATTCCAGTTTGGCCTGACTAGAAAAACCTTTCCTCCATTGTCTCTCAAGACGTTTACACTCAGTCTTAGTCAGGCGCAAATCAACATTATAGCATGGTGCAGATTTCTATGCTCTACTCCGAATTGTATTCAGTAATAACGGGGCCACACTATCTAGAGCTTCTGTTATACGCCTCTCTAAATTGAGGCAAGCATGTTCAATATCAGTGCCCCCCGGAGACCCCCCTCAGACCATGGCTTCATTCTTCATGTTGCTCTTGGTCTACCTAGTGGACCGAGCCTGGTAATGTGATTTATATGTTTTAGGGCGCCTTTAAACCAGAGCGCATGCTCTTGGTATGTTAGTGGATTTTCAATGTCCTCGAAAGGAAAGTATTGCTCTGGTTGGTCATCTTCTTTGTAGAACTGAAACACTTTGGTTCTTGGATATGTTTCAGGGAAGATTATCCAAGAATACAATACCACTGTCTGGTGATATTCCTGTGCCTCTATCACAAAAACTACCCTACCACCTCTTGATGATAGGCTATTTTGTGTAAGTTGTATAGTGATGGCTTTCCTTAGAGTTTCTGCAATGCTTATAGCATTCTCGTCGGTCTCTTGGAGACCTGTAAAGTTTGAAGCATGTACGGCGTTGTCGCCTGTAGCTCCACTGGCCCCGGGATTATCTTCGTCAGCCATTTTGTTGACTGAAAGTTTGCAAAGCAAGTTTCAAGGAAACAAAGATAAGGTGCACAATATTTTGGAACACTGTATCCTTCAACGTTGCAAATCCAAAAACTAATACAAAGGATTTTCGTCCGACTCAGATATGGCGGATATTATCCCTTTACCCACTTCAGACGTCTATTGGAGTATTACGGAAAAAGGGGTCTCTGAGAAAAGCGCAACTGAGTTACTTTAGTATCTAGTGTTAAATTAGTGCCTTACCAAACGTTGAGTGCCATGTAGTGTAGTTCATATATTCCTAATAGGCTCTGCGCATTGGAATAATATATCCTATAGATTTTACATAGGACTGGGGGTCAACTAGGTCTCTATAGAATATACTAAACTTAATTGTGTGTGTGCCAGCTAACTTAGCGATCACTAGAAACTTTCTCGAATACACAAGAAGGGATTAGTTTCTGACAACCCCCTAAACATGACAACTTTGTTTCCCAAGAATAAGAATATATCTCTCAGAGTCGCGGAAACAATAGATAAGTATTTCACTCAGTCAATCGTGCATGCTTCGTTTCTACAGAGTTGCAGAGAAATAGTGAGATGGGCGTTTTCAATAAAAAGTGTTTATTGAACAGTCTTCTTTCTCATGCAAGAGAGGTGAACTGCTACAATCGTTATGCAGGGTGCAAAGTATAATGCGTACAGCGTAAACAGTAATATGAAATAATACCGTAAGAGCATTGTATGGTTTATAAGCCATATAAAAATACATACATAAATAACATTGACTAAAATACTCAACTGGTGCTTCTAAAATACGCCTACCCCAATGTACCTAACCTAAGTCTAGTACGAGGGAAGAAGTAAGTATTGTGTAGCATAGGTTTAGTTTTTGCCAAGAATCTACCAAAGGTTTCTCTAGGTTCTAATCAGCTCCGTACCTTGTTTGAATGAAGGAGGTCTGGTATCTCTGTCTCGCGAATCGATTTCCCAACACCCCACAAGGGGAGCCGGAAATACTGGAGCTGGATTCTCAGCACGAGAAGGGCAGCTTCCTAATCAGTGCGTCAGCTGGAGAGTCAGCTTCCTTCTGCACTTGCTGTAGCGAGCAAGTAGGTCTTCGAACTGCTCCGATCCACTGTATCTTGCTAGAGCAAGTGAAGGTATATTTATACCTTGAAGGTGTTTAGGAATGCCATAGTTTGAAGTAAAGTCGGGCATAGGAAAGAACCCCTAGGGAATAGTTGTTCTTTGTAAAATAACTGAGTTCTTGGACAAGCAAATACAAAAAGAACTGGACAGTGGATCAATCCTTCTTACAGCACCAAGACTCAGAAATATTTTCTATATCTTAACAAGAAATTGAAAGTAACTTTGTGTGCAAAACTTTAACAGTGCCCTCTGTCCAAAAGCACCACCCTTACCATAGGGTCAAACAAATATTTTACAAAATGTATTAAAGTTGCACCATCACCTAATTTAGTATACTCAATCTAATACATACAGTTCACTCAATGAATACAAATTCCTTCTCCTGTGTGTTTTTCTTCTCTTTATTTGTTGAATTGCAGCCAACGCGTTTCGTTCTGAAACCAGAACTTCTTCAGGGCGTATAGTGTTCTTTATCGCAAAATGCGGCTATACAGTAATATTATTTCCTTCGTAGATGCGCAAAAAGAAGATCCCCATACTTAATATGGTCCCTTCCATATTCTTCTGGAAGAGATCCAATTCCGTTTTGTTTTACTTATTCATTATTTCTTTAAACAATTGGTCCATATAGTTATAACAAGCAATAGTCTTCCTTTTGTTTGTATTTATATTCCAAAAGAGTTTGAGAGAGGTGAATTATGTACACATCCCAGACCGGGCATCCGTTATAAGCCTTGAATATCGGTCCGACCTCTCCCCAAGTTGCCAAACGAAACCGCCAAATCCGCAGCCATGGACAAATCAATATTCAAGCAAGGGGAAGTCCCTGACTGCTTAAGCTGGTTTTCCAAGAAGTCATTGTGATGTTTGGTACGCGTGGAAGTAGCCATGCCTGTATTTGGGTAGCATGGGCTATGCCTAAATAAGGGTTTGATTTCTATGCCTATATAAGGGCAATGTAAATGGTATCTACATGAGGGCATGAATCGGGAAAATTCACTCAGGGCTTAAAACACCACACAACACCCACTCCACTTTCTTATGTACAGCATCACTAAGTTCTAAACACATAAAAACATATCTGAACATGATGTGTTAAAACCCACCCAAAATACATAAACATGCATGTACTGGTTGTACACAAAAATCATTTGTGCTGTAAGCATTTCAAGCAATGTTTAATTCAAAGCATATAGATGACATTTGAAAATGCTATCCGAATGAATCACGAAAATACATTTATGAAATGGCTCTTAACGCCTTAACCGCGGCGGCAATTCCGCCGCAGTGCGGGCATTCCATTGAGTGGGTGGGGCCGCGTCGGCCAATGGACGTGCGCAGCACTTCGGAGGTAGTGCTCGCGACTGCCGTTGGCCGACAGGCGCAAGGAAAGGGTTAATTAGAGTTTCAAAGTTAGGACTTTGTTTTGAAAAATGAAGGTCGAATTCAGAGTCTCTCAGAACACTGCGTGCCAAATTAAAAGTCAGTGTTATTGTTTGGTGAAAACATCAAATCTTTTAAGTCTGTAAAAAATGTGTCTACCATTGTAGGTGAAAGTTGGATTACCTCGTTAAGAAGACAAATCGCACATAGATGTGAAGCATCGCCGTCAGCGTTGGTCGCGTTAGCAATGTTCGAATTGGATGGTACCTGTGTGCCGTTTTCCTCTCATTTTGCGTCTGTGAGATCTCAATGAATGCTGTCATCAGGATTGGTAGCCGCTGGGGACAACACAGTGCATGAGCCGTCACTGGTCCAAGCAAAGTATCAACATCCGTTGGCAGGACTGAAGGGAGTGTGAGACAGATATCTAACACACATTCTTCTCCGCATAGCAGGAATCGTAGAACAGGTAAGATGCAATCTTGCCAGATTGGTCTGAATTACATAAACTATGTGGTATTCAATTCACTTAAATGAGTTATTCCCAAAATTTGTACTATGCGCTCACAACACTTCATTGCCAGTAGGGTATTTTCCACGATGATCTGGGCGTCTGCTGTGGATTGGCTTGCCATATCGAAGCAGTAGGAGCAAAAATAGTATCCTTGCAGCGAGTCCCAAAATGAGTGGCAATCTACCAAACACAGAGTACATCAAGTTTGGAAATATGCCTAGGACTTCTTTAAAAGGTGCTAACAGTCCCGAAAGAATTTTCTTAAATACATGTACAATACCACTCATATCAGACATGTTTAAGATACTACCTAACATTTCTAAGAAATGTACAGGGCAATTTGTAGGTAAGAGGGTGAATATCTCTGCAGAAGTCCTTGCGACTTGCAGATCATAGGTCTCCTAAGCCGAGGTCAGTGGCACAGTTTGCTGTAAAAGAATGGCTTTCATTCGGCTTAAAGTATCAATTAGTATAGAAGAGATGTTCAGTGAAGCCCATAACGGAGACTGTCTGTCTTGGTTTTTTGGAAACAATACTTGCATACAGCAAGTGACCATGGCTGACACAGTTACGAGATAGGCTAAACCTGGCAACATGCCACAGCAGCTGTGATCATTCAACATAATGTAACTTCCATTAGAAAGTTGCCTAAAAATTGGATCAATCACTGCAGCTGGTGAACCTTGCAGGTGGCAGGATAAATTGTTAGAGGAACCATCGCAGGCCTGTGTAAATTAATACGATGACAAAAGAAAGAGCCGCTTAGTCTGTTTTCACAATTTATAATACTAAGAAACACTTCTTTGCCCCACTCCAACATTTGTGTGTGTATGGTAGTTCCCATGATGTCTTGATGTATTCTTTACCCAACCTTTCATATATGCCTGCTGGTATATGTTTTAAGCAATACTGAAAATGGAAAATTGTAACAGGCAGAGTGATTGTTCCGTGTATTATCCTTTCAATGGCTCGATTTTCAGCAACAGTAAATGGCAATCTTTCCAGTTTTTCAATGCTCAGCACTGTATAGTCTGCCCCCCTCTGTGCCAGTTTGATCTGTTTATCAGTGAGATTGAATTCTGAAAACAGTGACGTGGTATTGATTAAACGGCAAGGCACATAGCCTGAACAAAGGTTTTGTAACGTCCAGCCTAATAGCATTATAGAACGGAATTGCTGTTCCATTATGTCTATGGCAGAGGATACTATGCTGTCCAAAGAATATATCCTGGATGACAGAGTCATTAACCCATTGTCAACAACAGAGAGAGATTTCTCTAAATTAATATGATCAATTTCTCGTATTCGTTCCGCAGTATCTGCCTGCGTAATCTTCCATGCTTCATTACAAGCAGCATAGACACCGGAGTATATAAAACATTCATGACGCAGTTTAGTAGGTCCTTGTAAGAAGTCCCTCAGATCAGCGCCATCTTCAAGTAAAGATAAGTGTTGTTTTACTTCCTTTAGTGTAGACTTGTGTAGCCATTCAAGGCACAGATTCCCTACACTGTATGTTATTACTATTCCTGGATGCTGTCTCTGAACATATCTTTGATCTGGCCTAGTGAATGTGAACCCTGGTTTCTTATTCCGGAATCTAACTTGCCAGTTGTTTGTGTCTGTGGGCAAGATTAACCATTTTTTCCAATCTGGATCTGTTTTGTTGTGAAGCAAAATTGTATGTACGTCGACCACCCCCTCTGAAGTGTTACTGCTATCAGGTGTAGGTGTAGGTATTGACGGTTTGTTTAAATCTTTTATCTTGGCTAACCCAAGGCAGGATGTCTGTTGGACAGTGTCATTCAAAAACATTATTTGCTCTGGATGATGCAGGCTCTTAATAAAGCTTCGAAACCCTGCACCTGCCAGTCTTTTGTGCCCTAGAGAGTTTTTGTCGAAATGTTGCCTTTCCAAAAGTCAAAACGTAACAAAGACAGCTGAGCATAAAAGGCCGTAGAATAAATTTGCTTGGTATTTGCAAACATACTTTTCATTCCTGTGCTATTAACATTTTTAAAGTAAAATGATTTTGGATTTGAAACATTGAAAAGTATGGACATTTGCCATAAAATGTTTTTGAGCTACCCTTTGGTGGCATTGGACAATGTTCCCATTGGATATATTTCAATACATTTCTAGGATTTGCAGATTTGTGCAAGAAATGATGACCATAGTTATTATAACAATACATTTGTTCATAATCTGATGAACCTTCTAAGTATTCATGATTTGTAAATACAGCAGACATTTCTAAGTCTGACATTGCAATCATCAGAAAAGGTATTAGATGAAACAAAGTCATTCAAGAAAATCTTGAACTGGTGTGGAATCTTCAACAGCTTCGCCGGACAGCAAATGTCTTAATCAGTTCTGTCCCAAGCTATACCACCAGGTATAGGAACGGCTGTGATGTTCACTGATGACAAGTCTCTTTGTTCACGATGAGATGATTTGTGTGGCTTGAGGAGTAAGTTGATGTTCTTACTTGCTGTGTCCTTTTTAACATATCTTCCATTTATCAGCATTCCCAAAGTTATTACAAGAGCCAACCACAGTAGAAGAAAAAGTACACCCAACACAATCCAAAGTTCAATCCATGGTGAAACCAGATAAGTCTTTTACAGGTGATGAAAAAGGTCTATTGCTTGCTTTTTAAAAGTTGTTTTTACTGGTGTTGTTTCAGGTTTGCTGGGATCCTCGGAAAACGTATCAAAATTAATAACATAGCCAGAAGTAGTTCTTTCAATTGTAGGGATTGCATCAGGATTCGTTGAAATCGCTGGAACCACTTGATCACTTGTTACATTTGTATAGTCAGATGCTATTTCATTGTAGACAGGCGTTTCTTGACGAACTGTTATTTGGGTCTCAAGAGGTGCAAGTTCCATGGCTTTATTGCATAGTCCTTCTTTTCGCACTGCAGATTCTTCAACGGTGATGAATCTCTCGGTTTGAACCTCTTGGATAGTAGCCACATTAGGGCGTCTGCTACATCTTTGGAGTCCACTTGGCCTACTGCTTACGATCTGCCACATGATGTGGTTTTACCAGGTCGATGACACAAACCTGTTCTCCTTTTTACCAGCAAGGGGCGGCAGTAATACTGTTCTTGATCCGTGGGTGGCTAGGACAGGTACTGGTTGTCTGTACGAAGGCCCAAATTCCTTCTTTTTCGCGATCTTTTCTCTGACTAGATCCCCAATCTTTGGAATCCAGACAGGTCTTGCTGAGATGTCGGTTTCTCTTCAGTGGTTGTTGGCTTCAGGAAAACATCACTTTGGCTTTTCCCTATTTCATTTAAGTCCTGCAAAACAGCCAAAACATCTTTGATATCAAAGGGTTTTTGTTCTACCACTGAAGTCTGACAACAGAGATCCCAAATAATCATTCTTGTTCCTAAAAGGATTTCATATGGAGTGATTCCCCCTAGAGAACTTCTTGGCAGATTATTAAGACTACGTAGGACACATATTAGATGTTTGACCCACCCATCACCCGAGCCTAATACCCTAGCTGTTATAAATTGTTTTATGTCCCAGTTTTTTCTCTCCACTACCGAATTTTCCTCAGGATGGAATGGACTAGAGTACCGCAATGCATCGCCCACTTTGGCCATGGCCTCCTTGTAAGCTCAAGAGATAAACGCAGGACTCTGGTCAGAATGTAGCGTGCCGACTGCGTATGTGCCGATAAAGACTAGCAAATCTGTTATAACAGTTCGAGCGTCAGCCGCGCGCTGAGGCCACATCTAAATAAATCTTGAGTACAAATCCACTGTGACCATGATATATTTGTAGTTACCATCCCTCTGTAAGGGACCGCAGTGATGCAGGTAAATGCAAGCTAATGGTTTGTGTGAAATTAACAGGGTCGTCTGCGCAGGATGTTTCACTGTAGAGACTTTCATCTTTTGGCAGATTTCACATTCCAAAACATAGTTTCTGGTTTGTTTCCTCATGCACGGCCACCAGTATCTCTGTTTTAATAATGATACTGTAGCGGAAACAACTGCGTGTGCAGAAGCGAGCCCTTTATGTGCTGCTAAGATTAGTCCTAATCTATGTTCCTTGTTTGGAATTACTCTATCCCCCACTCCAGGAATTCGACCAAAAGGAACATTATTTGCATCAGTTATGTATGAGTATTTGAGTGGAAAGCCTTTTGGTAATGTTTTACCACTGTCTTTGATTGAAGCATTGACAGCTTGCATTATTTTGATGCCTATTTTAGTTTTTGAACGAGTGATTGCAGCTACAGAAGCCGTTTGCACAGCTGCCTTCGCAGCTTCATCAGCCAATGAATTCCCTGCAACGTGAACGCCATCACGTTGATGACTCAGTATATGTATCACGTGAGCCTTTTGTAGTTCTTCTCGTAACTGAACTACTTGGTCCCAAACAAATTTATGCTTAGTTGTGCCACCTTTTGCATCTTTGTAACCGTTTTGAATCCTGTTTTGCAAGTATTCATTGTAAGATTGAACACAATAATACAATTTGCACACTATGAGTGTGGGGAATTCGCGATCTGTATTTTCAAGCGCCATCTTGAATGTTTGTAGTTCAGCTTGCTGAGCTGTACAATCTCCTAGAGATTGCGTTTTAGTGACCATTGGTCAGAATTTACCATCACGCAAGCGACCTTTAACAATCGCGCACGCAGCACTATAAGCTTGTTTACCCAGCGTAGCAGGTTTGGCTGATCTATCAGTATAAATTATACATTCATACTGCTCTAGAGGCAGAATCTCATCAGGCAGAGGAATTCTTGTTCGTATTGTAGAAATGCTTGTGTTTTCAAATAAGGGTCAAAAATGTATTCAACGGGTGTTGCAGCAAGAGAATTAACCTATTGTATCCATCTTGGATGTGAAGCTTTAGCATTTAGAATGCTCGCTTTGGTCACTGCCTTTAAAGCAGGTACAGGTGTAACAACCATAATGTGCTTACCCTGTGCAAGGGCTCTCTCTTTTGCTACTGCTGTTTGAACCACTGTCAGAATTTTTTCTGTTGAAGTGAATTTCATTTCGGCTTGTGTGTACAAATGTGATTTGTAAGCCATTGGTACTTTTTCTCCTTCATTAAAGATTAAGTATGTGAATAAGCATTGTCCTGGAAGGATGTATGACGGTACAACGCGTGGTATTACCACCCGTACCGTTACAACGCAGGTTTTCCAATGCAAGTCGTTACAACGACTTGCCTTGGGGGCGCTGGATAGTGAATAGTTCAATTTACTATTCCAACTCCAGTCCCCGTGGATAGTAGGGAAGGTGTTGGATAGTAAATTAAACTATTCCCTATCCTAGAGCGCCCGCCAGCGAAAGTCGTTGTAACGACTTTCGTTCTAAAACCTGCGTTGTAATGGTACAGCGTTGTTAGGGTTTCGTTGAAAAGTATGTTCCCCTCCTGGAATGATTCGGAACACTAAGTTGAGTACATTTACGCATGTTTGTAAATGTTTTGTTGCTAACATGTCTGTTTGCAATGAATGCTAAATTTCTGTTTGTTTTTGAGTCCAATTAACTGTTTTGAAATAAGGTTTGATTAATTTGTGGAGAGGTTTAACCCTTTCTGCATAGTTTGGAATGTAAGTTCTTACGAAATTCAGGAAATCTAGAATCAACTGTAAGTTTTTCAGCCTTTTTGGAGGTTGGAGCAGCGCACATTTCTCTAGAAAGATTGCTACCAGGCTTTTGCCTTCACTTGAAAGTTCATATCCTAGGAAAAGGACGTTTAAATGGGCAATTCGTGATTTCTTAAAATTGAATTTGTACCCTTCAGAGGCAATGCCCAATATTATAGTGTTTACCCTGTTCAAGTGCCTATCCAAGTCATCATATGTTAGATAGATGTCATCGACATACGATAATGCATCATCATCATAGGTTTGTAGTAACACTGTTACTCTGGTTGAGAATAACCCAGGACTATTCTTGAATCCCTGGGGGAGAAGACAGAATTGACGCTGTGTCCCCATAATTGAGAAAGCGGTCAAGTACCTACTATCTGGTGCAATATTTTGACATAAGAAACCGTTAGAAATATCTAATGTGGTTTTGTATTTTTTACGCCCAATGTTATTCATTAATGCTGCACTGTGTGCATTTTGTACTGAAATAGTTTTGCAACAAGAGTTTAGATGTCTGTAATCCAAAACTAGTCGATATGTATTGTCAGGTTTGGAGACAGGAAACGAAGGATTGTTCATTGACGAGTTGCATGTTTCAATCACTCCTTGGTGATCTAAGATCTCCCTGACTTGTTTTTTAGCTTCTTACTTAACTGGATACTGTGTTTGTGCAGTTGGTTGATTTTTTAACTGGATTTTATGGTGAGGCGAATCCTCATTCCATCCTACATGATTGTCATATAATGCAGGAGCCTGGGCTACTGCCCATTTCCTGGCATAGGTATATTTTAAATGAATTGGAATGTGGTTGGAGAAAGCTGGCCTAATGATTTCTTCGCCATGTGGGCACTCCCTGACAAATTGAGGTGGCCAGTCTTGTTCAGCTAGAAGATTGTCATAACCCTGAGAGAGTTACAAAAAGGGGGTGGTGATGGACAGAGTATCTGAGTTAATCAGAACACTCCTACCCAGTCAACAGATCAGGGCTTGATCCATCACCGTTTTTTTAGCTCACTGAATCGTTTTGGCCACCACAAGCGTGGAAGGGTATGAGTGTTCTGCTTAATTCAGATGCTCTGTCCATCACCACCCCCTTTTCTGAATCGTTTTGGCTACCACAAGCGTGGAAGGGTATGCTCAGATGTGAGTCCCTTGCTCACTGCACCATCAGGATTCAAGCAAGCCGGGCCGAAGACGGCTGTAATGCCAGAAACTGGTCCCCGGAAGCTTGTTTTCTTTCCAGTAAAGAATTGGCTTGGTAGTTTGGTCTGCCCTGTTCCCATGATGCACTGGGCCAGGGACAGACTAATTTGCATGTAGCCAGGTTCTGAACTGGGATGGTGCAGTGAGCTAAAAAACGGTGATGGATCAAGCCCTGATCTTTTGACTGGGTATGAGTGTTCTGCTTAATTCAGATGCTCTGTCCATCACCACCCCCTTTTCTGAATCGTTATAACCCTGAGAGAGTCGCTCCTATTTTTCTAGTTATGTCCCCCTCCATCCGGAGTGTTACTTCATATAACTTATGTGGGACACTAACCCTGGTATCTGTAGTTTCAACTTAGATGTACTCATTCAAGTCCACTGTCTCCAGATGATCCTTCAAGTTCTTGCAAGCTGCGCTGTCCAACATTGTTCGAGCCCATTCCCCGTTCTTGAGTTCTGTCCTCAAGATCCTTGGCATGTCTGATTTTTAGACCTGCTACCTTCTTTTTGGCAAATTGAGTTTTCTTATTTTATGGAATGTGTTGATAGTCTTTGGACTTCACGCGTTCTTCTTTGTTTTCTGACCATCCTCTTCTTTCGGATTTCTGGATGAAGTCTGAAAGATACGAGAGGAACGTGTATCAGAATCTTGATATCTATCAGGTTTTCTCAAATTATCCCTATTCCTAAGTTATAACTCCTTTCAGAGGTCTCCTTTTGAGGGGACCTACCTCGGGATTGAGAACGCTTCTCTTTATGTTATGTTATGTTATGTTAATATTATTTTTAAAGCGCACTGATGCCCCAGCAAAGGGGCGTCCAGGCGCTCAGACAGGTACTGTAACATAACACACAGAAAATAAAAAGAAACGGTTACTTAGAGACAGGAAACAGAAACGTTTTGATAGTACGCCTAAAGAGGGACAAAGCTAGCGCTTTAAACTTAATCCGCTGTCTGATCGGCAACCAATGAAGAGCAGAGATAGTACCGGAGACAGAGCAATGTCTGGGAAGACCAACAATGGCCCGCGCCGCGGCGTTTTGTACCCTCTGAAGCCTAGATGCTTCAGCCTGGTTAACCCCTAACATCAGCGCACTTCCATAGTCCAGCCGCGATGAAACCGAGGCTTGGACTACGAGCTGCCGAGTGGGAGGGTCGAAGTATTTAAGAACCGGCCTTATGCCTCGCAGAATGCCATAACACATGGCTGCCACCTTCTTCGTGTGCCCTGTGAAGGTGAGTGCAGGGTCCAGCCAAATCCCTAAGTTTTTCACTTCTGTTGCTGAAATAGGAGTGACGCCCAGTTCCGGAGGCCACCACTGGTCTCCCCATAGCTCAGCGTGTTTCCCTAAAACCATCACCTCAGTTTTAGTGGCATTCAATTGTAAGCAATTGGTACGTAGCCAATTGGCTACTGCCACAAGTCCAGCTCGGAATCTGGGGGCCTCCACTTCCGGGTCTCCACTCAGTGTCACCGCTAGCTGCGTGTCGTCAGCATATGAGGTCATCGTCAAACCCCACTGTTTGACGACTGCAGCCAGCGGTTTCACATATAGGTTGAACAGAGTGGGACTCAACGAGGAGCCCTGTGGGACTCCCAGATCCAAGGGGTGAATAGTGGACTGGCAGGGTGGTATAGCCACTTTAAAGGTTCGATCTGAGAGGAAAGATCGAAACCACTGAAGAGCGGGTCCTGCTACTCCGGCTTCCTCAAGGCGCTGAATCAGTATGCAGTGGGACACAGTATCAAAGGCAGCGCTCAGATCTAATAATAGGAGCGCTGCCGTACGTCCCGAGTCAAGCAACAGGCGTAAATGCTCGATAATATGGAGCAGAGCGGTCTCGGTACTGTGTCCTGGTCGGAAGCCATTTTGGCTAGAGTCCAATAGATGATTGCGGGCAAGGTGATCAGATAAAATGGAGTTGATGTGGGCTTCGGTGACTTTAGCAATCCAAGGCAGAAGAGATATAGGGCGGTAGTTCTCAGGCAAGAGAGAATCTAAATTTGCCTTTTTCAAGACTGGGGTAACAACCGCCTGCTTCCATAAGGAAGGGACTGACCCAGTTGACAGTGACAAGTTGATAAGAGTAAGTATCGGAACTTGACACAGCGGGGAAAGCGTACTAATGAGGGCTGGCTTCAGCGGATCCAGAGGAGAACCTGATTTGACCCTGAGGCTGAGTTTGTTAAAAGCTTCAGTAGACAGATCAGGTAGGAAGGTCAAAGTCTCGTAACCCATTGAGATAGGGTCAACTAACACTGGATCCCGCCGACATCGGTCGAACCCCCGGTATATATTCTGCACTTTCTCTAAGAAAAAAACTGCCAAGTTCTCGCAGTGGGAATCAGTGCAAATCTCTACCGAAGTAGCTCTCTTATTCATAAGGTCTTTTAAGACCTTGAATATTAATTTGGAGGGATTAGTGCTGGCTTGAAATTCCTGAGCGTAAAATGCGGCCCGAGTTCTGCATATTGCTCTGTGATAAACCTTAAGTTTGGCAAAGTATAAGGTTTTCAAAGCAGGATCAAAAGATCTCCTCCAATCCCTTTCTGCTTTCCGGCAGGTTTTTTTTAGCTCGGCAAGGGAATCATTATACCACGGGCTCGGTACCTTAGAATAACCTTTCGACCAGCGCAAAGGTATAAGGGAATCAAGAGCGTCTGAAATCCATGTGTAAAACAGTTGGTAACTATGAGCCACATTCAGAAAAGGGCTCCAGTAACCTATAGAACTCCTCTAGTTTGAGCTTGTGCCAGTGCCTTTTAAAAATTAGTCTATTCACATGTTTAAATGGCTTGTCGTGAATAAGACAGAAGACTTCCACCAGCGAATGATCAGTCCATCCTACCGACATCGGGTCAGACACCTTCACCCTCTCGAGCGGGGTAAAAAAAGGATCGAGAATATGTCCTCCAGTGTGGGTGGGAAGTGTCACTAGCTGGACAAGTTGGAGTGCTTCCAGATCCGCGAGTAAGGTGTTGATGGCTATGGATGACCTATTATCAAAGTGAATATTAAGGTCACCCACGATGTTAAAATTAGCACACCCGGGTGCTAAAGAGCTTACAGTATCGGCAAGAGCAGATTTAAAGGCTGTATCATTACCTGGTGGGCGATAAATGAAAATGCAGCTAAATGTAAAATGATGGCTAAAAGCTACTTTAAAAAGGGCACTTTCACATGCAGGCAGCTTAAGAGCTTTCCATTCAGCAGGAAAGCAGGATTTTACCGCCATGGCAATACCACCTCCTCTCGTAGTCCGATTTAGAGTAAAGATCGTATATTCTGAAGGAAAGGTAAGGTTCAAGATGGCAACATCCGAGTCCTGGAGCCAGGTTTCGGTGAGGAAAAAAAGATCAGGGCCTTCTTTTTCAATGAGGTCATGTATAGACTGGTGGTGTTTGACCAGCGACCACACATTCAAATTCCAAACCCGGAGCCCGTGGTCCGAGGTAAGATTACGCTTGGGCGGGGTGATAGCTTCCAAAGAGCGGATTTTGGTCGGTCTAGCTAGGGACCAACCATTACATGCACAGATGTAAGGGCCAATTAAAGGGTCCACAGGATCACATGAGCAGACCTTAGCCCTATTCCCAATAGATAGCAGATCTGCCCGATTGTAGTGGAGCAGTAATGGAGCCTGCATGATTATATAGCAGCTAATGAACAGAGCCCTACCACGTCTCGCGCTTCCTCGTCGCTGACGGGCGCAGACGGGCAGGACTCTGGCACGACTCCGGCTAAGCGAGGGCGACCCACCTGCGCGTCCCGCTGCGCGGGAGAGGGAAGCTTTAAATAGGCGATCCAAGCCCAGCGCAAGCGCGAGGACCCTCCAAGATGGCGCCCGTCGATGGAATTAGGAGCCCAAAGCAAAATGGCGCCTACACAGGACCACCCCCGGGACCCGGATTCGCCAAAACGGCGATGTAATAGCCTTTTATATGCGGTAAGTGGGAGGGGAACGAAGCCCAACCTGACCCCGCTTAAAAACAGGGGAAAAATGAAATAATAAAGAAAAAGAAATACCAAATTAGGGCGAGTTAAAATATACAAGCGCCGGCAGCAGCGCGAGCACAGCAGTGCCAGTACCTGTGAAGTTTGTTTAGTGTTCTTCCACTTCTTTTTAGGAGGAGTAGGAATGTTTTTAATAAAGACCTTTTCAGGACTTTCTGACAGTTGAGGTTTAACTGGTTTCCCACCCAAGCTGTCTCTGCCTAATTCTTCATAGGATTTTTCAATTATTCTGGCCAGTTCATGTGGTTGCTCAATTACATCAAATTCTCTTAGCTTTTGGCAGATCGCCACGGATGCTGCTTCACCTTTAATATTAGCTAATATTATTGTTGAGACCTGTTTGAAATCTTACAGCAATTTCATACCTAGATTTAGAGCAGGCTCTGCCCCATATTCATTTTGAATTTGTTTCAGGACGTCTAGTATTACCGCCATAGACGGAACACCATGTGTTTTAGTGTAGATTGCAACAAATACGGTACCCCAAGTGTCGCAGTCCTCCAGGTATGGTGCGATCCCCATTGGTAAACAGATTGTTAGAATTCTGTGTTTCTCATGAGTGGTAGTATCAGGAAATACTGCCTCTATTTGAGTAATTTTTTTAGCTATCCAGAATGGAATTTGTTTCAGTTTTGCAGGTAATTTACCAACCAATGTAGAGTCTGTGGTGTAATTGTATTTATGTTCCCCTGGTAAGGGGTGTGTTATGGAATGCTTACTGCCGTTTGGACCGTGAAAGTCCACATGACATATTGAACCAATTGTCTATAGATTTTGTTTAGCTCTTTGAGTTGAACTAATAGTTCCGCATCTGACATTTCTTCAATGGCAGGATTTGGTGTATGGCTGGCTAATACCGGCCATGTTAATAATAATAATAATAATACGGAGATTTATAAAGCGCCTGGTTACGCCATATCGTCATGTCCCCGCGCTAGAGTAAGTGGGAAAGGCAGATCCACCAAACCTAGAACAACGTCAAGCAAATCTATTAATGTAAGAACAGGTAAGTTTTAAGATCCCTCCTAAACCTCATCTCAGATGGTTCCAACCGGAGATCAGGAGGGAGTTTATTTCAGCTCTGGGCTGTCAGAAGCCGAAAAGACCTACCACCCATCCTGGTCCTCTTGACTATAGGGACTAGCAACAAGCCGGCCCCACTTGATCTAAGAGACCGTGCAGGCTTATAGGAGGTAATAAGACTCTGCAAGTACACAGAGCCAGTGAGCTGGATGATGCGGTGGCTTGTACACAGAGCCTTGAACATAACTCTCTTCCTAACTGGGAGCCAGTGTAGAGTGTCCAAGGCACTTTTAGAGGCAGCCGTCCTCGGTTGCATTAGGACCAGCTGTGCTGCCGTATTTTGCAGAACCTGAAATCGGTTTAGACATTTAGCAGTGGCGCCCAAATATAGTATGTTGCCATAGTCTAAACGTGAAGTAACAAGTGCATGCACTAACGTCTTCCTGGCCTCTATCTGGAGGAGATCCATAGTTTTCTGTAGGCCCTTAAGGACACCAAAACACATCCCCACTACACGTCTAGTGTGAGGTTCAAATGTAAGATCAGAATCCACCCATACCCCCAGGTTCTTGGCCTTGGTGCACGGTATAGGAGAGGGACCTAAGCTTGACGGCCACCATGCCAATGACCACACTGATGGAACCCCACCTACCACAAGCACCTCTGTCTTGCTTCCATTAAGTTTCAGGCAGTTGTTTGCCATCCAAGAAGCAAGCTCCTGCATGCATGCCCTGAAATTGGAAGCTGCCAGATCGGGTGCCCGTGATAGCGAGATCACCAGTTGAGTGCCATCGGCGTATGACACGATCCTGATTCCAAAGTCCTCCACTATTTCCGCCACAGGAGATACATATAGGTTAAATAGGGTGGGACCCAGGGCAGATCCCTGAGGAACACCCTCGTCCAATCTAATCGCCTTAGACTAATGGGCGCCCTGTCTGACCTGAAAACTGCGCTCTACCAAAAATTATTGTATCCATTTTAGAACCGGACCTGAGACACTGCCCTTATTCAGACACTGCAGCAAGGTATGATGAGCTACAGTATCAAAAGCGGTGCTCAGGTCCAGAAGAATAAGGGCCATAGTATGCCCCTCATCTGCTCCCTGTCTGATGGCCTCCGTGGCCATTAGTAGAGCTGACTCCGTAGAGTGTAACGCCCAGAATCCAAATTGAGTGGGGTGCAGGAGATCGGCTTCTTCCACATATGCCATAAGCTGTAGATTTACTACCTTCTCTGCCACTTTCGCCAAATACGGCAGCAGCGAGAGAGGGCGTAGATTTTCCAATTTGTCAGTGCTGATATTATGTTTCTTCTGTAATAGAAGAACAACAGCCTTCTTCCAGCTATTAGGCACTATGTGCGTTTTGAAAGATATATCCAGGAGATATCTGATATGTGGCTCAAGGAAGGCAATACTCTTTCCAAGCAATTTAGGTGAGGCTGGATCTCTAGGCGAGCCAGACTTAATAGTTAGACAGATCTTGCAAAGCATCTCAGGGGGTGGGATGATGAAACTGTCCAGCCTCTGACTTTTCCCAACTCCTCCGATCTTCTCCACACATTCTGCACCCGTTTTTACAGCTCCAGGAAAGGAAGAGTACATTTTCTCCGCTTTCTCTGAAAAAAATGCTGCAATACGGTCGCATGGTTCCACTGAACCCTCCATAGGGGCGACTGACGCTGCCAAGGAGGAGATCTCCGTATAGATCTAAAATAATTCTTTGGTGGAGTTTCCTGCTGCTCCAATTCTGTCTGCATAATATGAGGCCTTGGTCTGTCTAATAAGCCCATGATAGTTTTTGCGTTTTTCTAAATATTCCAGTTTGGCCTGACTAGAAAAACCTTTCCTCCATTGTCTCTCAAGACGTTTACACTCTGTCTTAGCCAGGCATAAATCAACATTATACCATGGTGCATATTTCTGTGCTCTACTCGGAATTTTATTCAGTAATAACGGGGCCACACTATCTAGAGCTTCTGTTATACGCCTCTCTAAATTGAGGCAAGCATGTTCAATATCAGTGCCCCCCGGAGACCCCCATCAGACCAGGGCTTCATTCTTCATGTTGCTCCTGGTCTACCTAGTGAACAGAGCCTGATAATGTGATTTATATGTTTTAGGGCGCCTTTAAACCAGAGCGCATGCTCTTGGTATGTTTGTGGATTTTCAATGTCCTCGAAAGGAATGTATTCCTCTGGTGGGTCATCTTCTTTGTAGAACTGAAACACTTTTGTTCTTGGATATGCTTCAGGGAAGATTATCCAAGAATAGAATACCACTGTCTGGTGATATTCGTGTGCCTCTATCACAAAAACTACGCTACCACCTCTTGATGATAGGCTATTTCGTATACGTTTTATAGTGATGGCTTTTCTTAAAGTTTCTGGAATGCTTATAGCATCCTCGTCGGTATCTTGGAGACCTGTAAAGTTTAAAGCATGTACGGCGTTGTCGCCTGTAGCTCCACTGGCCCCAGGATTATCTTAGTCAGCCATTTTGTTGACTGAAAGTTTGCAAAGCAAGTTTCAAGGAAACAAAGATAAGGTGCACAATATTTTAGAACACTGTATCCTTCAACGTTGAAAATCCAAAAACTAATACATAGGATTTTCGTCCGACTCAGTTATGGCGGATATTACCCCTTAACCCACTCCAGACGTCTATTGGAGTATTACGGAAAAAGGGGTCTCTGAGAAAAGCACAACTGAGGTACTTTAGTATCTAGCGTTAAATTAGTGCCTTACCAAACGTTGGGTGCCATGTAGTGTAGTTCCTATATTCCCAATAGGCTCTGCGCATTGGAATAATATATCCCATAGATTTGACATAGGACTGGGGGTCAACTAGGTCTCTATAGAATATGCTAAACTTAATTGTGTGTGTGCCACCTAACTTAGCGGTCACTAGAAACTTTCTCGAATACACAAGAAGGGATTAGTTTCTGACAACCGCCTAAACATGACAACTTTGTTTCCCAAGAATAAGAATATATCTCTCAGAGTCGCGGAAACAATAGATCAGTATTTCACTCACTCAATCGTGCATGCTTAGTTTCTACAGAGTTGCAGAGAAATAGTGAGATGGGCGTTTTCAATAAAAAGGGTTTATTGAACAGTCTTCTTTCTCATGCAAGAGAGGTGAACTGCTACAATCGTTATGCAGGCTGCAAAGTATAATGCGTACAGCGTAAACAGTAATATGAAATAATAGCGTAAGAGCATTGTATGGCTTCTAAGCCATATAAAAATACATACATAAATAACATTGACTAAAATACTCAACTGGTGCTTCTAAAATACGCCTACCCCAATGTACCTAACTTAAGTCTAGTACGAGGGAAGAAGTAAGTTTTGTGTAGCATAGGTTTAGTTTTTGCCAAGAATCTACCAAAGGTTTCTCTAGGTTCTATTCAGCTCCGTACCTTGTTATAATGAAGGAGATCTGGTATCTCTGTCTCGGGACTCGATTTCCAAACACCCCGCAAGTGGAGCCAGAAACACTGGAGCTGGATTCTTGGCAAGAGAAGGGCAGCTTCCTGATCAGTGCGTCAGCTGGAGAGTCGGCTTCCTTCTGCACTTGCTGTAGCGAGCTGCGTGGGGCAAGTAGGTTTTCGAACTGCTCCGAACCATCGTATCTTGCTAGAGCAAGTCTTTGTATATTTATACCTTGAAGATGTTTAGGAATGCCATAGTTTGACGTAAAGTTGGGCATATGAACGTCAGGAAAGAACCCCTAGGGAATAGTTAATCATTGTAAAATAACTGAGTTCTTGGACATAGCAATATTCAAGCAATGGGAGGTCCCTGAATGCTTAAGCTGGTTTTCCAAGAAGTCGTTGTGACGTTTGGTATGGGTGGAAGTAGCCAGGCCTGTATTTGGGTAGCATTGGCTATGCCTAAATGAGGGTTTGATTTCCATGCCTATATAAGGGCAATGTGAATTGTACCTATCTAAGGGCATGAATCGGGAAAATTCACTAGGAGCTTAAAACGCCACACAACAATTAAACAAGGGCTCACAATGTGAAGTCCGGAGTCGGGATGAGTCATGCAATCAGGGTAATGCATCGGTTCTGAGGAGCTGTGATTCTTCAATGCGGAATCTGGCATTGCCAGTGAGGCTGCCATCGGTGAGCGATGCAAGGATCCTTGCAGTGGATGCACCACGCAACTGTGGTTTTGAAGGTGATGCAGGTTGTACATGTGATATGATTCTTTGCAATGGATCCAAACCACATAGCAGCGGAAATGTAGCATTTCTGTTGGGGGTTACACCACGCAGCAGAGAAGATGCATTGGTTATGCTGAGTGCACAGATGCTGTGAAAGCACCGTAAGCCCACTTCCAAGTGCTTAGGACTGAAGTGGCATCGCTTGGCAGGATGGACTCACTGATTGCAGAGTCCATCTGCAGATGCAAGTTTTTGGAAGCCTATTATGACCTGAAGCTTCAAATCAGGAAGCCAGCCAACTAGTCCTTGGAGTCACCTTTGGGTTCTGGGTTCACAGGATGGAGGTCTAGTTCTTTTCAACCAGGCAATAGGGTGGGAGGAAGCAGGTCAGCACAGCAAAGCAGGAGTCTAGCAGAGTGTAGTTCAGCAGAGAGTCATTCGCCGGCTGCACAGTACTACTTGTTCCTGGCAGATTAGCCACAGGTCTAAAAGTGTACTGAAGAGTTGGCGTCGTAGCACCCAATTGTGTGTGGCTGTCTAATTTACAGTTACCCCTAAGCTCCCATTGTGTGTGGCTGTCTAGAAGGGATACACAAAGCCCAGCTGCCAACTACCCCCAGTCATGTGACCAGAGACAGGATGCAGGCACCAAATACCTAAGGCAAGAAAAGGTCAACTTTCTAAAAGTGGCATTTTTGGAATTGTAATTTAAAATCCTTATGTTACGATTTTAAATTAGAATTCTAGAGACACCATGAACTGATTATTCCTTCCCAATAAGAAATTACACATATAAAATGGCACTCCATTCTTATCCTATGGGAGAGTTAGGCCTTGCTAAAACCTATGCATATTTCACTATCAACACATGTAAAACTTACAAGTCTATGTCTTAATACATTGAAACCTTACCTCTGGACTGTCCAGAGCCTACCCTAGGGGTGACATACCTATTAAAAAGATAGGTTTGGGCCGTAAAAAGGGTTTATTTTGACAGGACAACATGGCAGGTTAAAATTGCACATAGACTTTGCACTGGCAGGCCTGAAACTTGTTTTTCAGGCTACTTAAGCGGTGGCACAATCAGTGCTGCAGGCACACTGGTAGCATTTAACTTACAGGACATGGGCACATGTAGTGCCACTTTACTAAGGACTTATAAGTAAATTAAATACGCCAATTTGGTATAAGCAACTTCTACTATGTTTCAAGGAGAGCACACAAGCACTTTAGCAATGGTTAGCAGTGGTAAATTACAGAGTCCTAAGGCCAACAAAAATGAATTCAGCAAAACTAGGAGTAACCCAAAAAGCCTGAAGATGACCCTGAAGAAAGGGCCAGGTCCAACACCCACTTTTCTTCAACTGCTCAGGAAGTTCCTTGTGGCCACTTTACAAATTCAGATTAAGCATTTAAATTATCACTCAGCCTATGTATGGAGAATATAGCAAAAACATTTACAGCAAATACAGTTTTGTCACCCACAGTCAATGTGAGGGTACTTTTTTTCAAATAGGTAGTATGTTGTTTTTGATATATTAGGAACCCATTGTACAGGCATACCAGGCATGCTTAAGAAGTGACTTATTAACATGTAAAATCAGTTTGCCTATATAGCAAAGTCACTTTCCCTTCCACGTATCACTGCAGTGCATTTTAGCTGCAGCGCAGTCAGAGCACAGTGACGATCATGGCATCAACATATTTTTGTAATATATGTGGGTGGTGCAACTACTTACTGTAGCCCACATATGGCATTTAACTCCCAGGACATTGGAACATTTTCTGCACCATTTAGTATAGTCTTAAGGGAAAAGTTAAACTAATTAGCTGAAACCAGTTTTAACAGTATTATTTAGGGCTTGCGCATATGTAATCCGTCATGGAATAGCAGTGTCATGAAGTAGAGAGTGTTGATATGAGCAAAACTACAGTCACAAAAATTCAAAACAGCCAGGGCAACCACGCATAGTAATCAGATCCCCCACAGTGACAGTCTATAGCAATAGGCAGTGACTTCTGAACTGAAACAATAGCACTGAGATGAAATGGGGGCTGCCAAGGAACCCGCCATGTTTAAGCAGAAGTTAAATAAGGATATTTTTAGTCAAATAGAAAGTCATTGAGATTGCCCAATGCACAATGATAATTAAGCTAGTGTAGGTATATAGAAGAAATAAGAGACGTAATACGAGTAATACTGGATTAGCATCTGAAAATTCTTCTAAAAACTTATGATGAACCATTTGAAGTGTACCAACTTTTTCCACTGAGAAAGCCACTGTAAGTACCACTTTTACGGTATCACACTTCACAGCTACTGGCAGAAGAACTAGGTTACATTTCTAAAGGAATGGACGGGGCAGTCACTTTACTGTGAATTGAGGAGGACATCCAACATGAGCAAAGGGTGGTTATTACTTAGTGGTTTGTTTTTATTTCTTTGCCCCTTTTTCTATGTCATGCACCTATCACATCCATTTTTCTTCCTTTAAAGCCCGGTGCTATGTTGCCACTGTGGTGCCTTGCCATTAATCAAGAGTGGAGCACTGAGCGTATGGGTATTTTGGAGCCACATTTCTGAGAAATTGTTTTGACAATTTAGGGATCCTTCACTACTGATGCAGCATGGACTGGAAAGCACCTTCATTGTTGACTTGACTAGACTGGTAGAAGGGCTATGGGTGAAAGGGGCTGTACCTAAATTGGTGAATGAAGCTCTGGGTAATGAGAAGGATAGTTAAGATGCACAGTTGACTGCCACACTACTGTAAATAAACTAAAAAGGTGTGCCTGTGAAAATACATAACCTTGCCAGTTATGAACCTCTCCACTGCATTAATCTGCATTTGGTCCCATGGTACAACTAGATCTTCATCATTCCAAGGTTGATACAATCAGTGCAAATGAAATAAGTAACAAAGACACGTGTTATTGAGTGTCAAGATGCTTCAAGGGCGAACGAGAGCTTTACAAATACACATGTTGTCATTACGGAGGTAGTAGTTCTGCTAATACTTTTTATTCTTATCTATGAAGGACCAGGACAATTAGCCTAGTTATCAGAAAAATATTAAATTATGGCATATTCATCTTATTGCTGTTTTCAATGTTCAGATTTGTTTGAGAAACGGTCATGGCTACAGTGAGCCACTAAGCAAACATATGCAATCATTCATGCTTCCTTGGCCCCAAAGTCTCAAAAGGTTTCTAAGTCCGCAATAACAACTTGTTTGTTTAGACAAACTACCATCTTTCACCTGGTCACGGTGGCTGGCGACTGTGGTAGACGTGCACTGAGTCATAAAGTTACAATCTAATTTTACTTCATATTGCTTTACATTGTAGAAATGGTTTCTTTTAATTTAGTGCCTATATTCAATTGTATTCATTCACATGGCTGCTACAATGTACTCTTTCAACTAAGCTGGTATTGGGCTATTAAATTATATCTTTATTTATTACTATATGGTTGTTTTGATTAATGTTTGCATTTTGTTCAGAAAATCCATGTTATGTGACCCAGGATACAGAGGGTGAACTAGGAATCCATCAAACATCAATTTAAATTTTAGTAACACGATGTTTTAAGTCTAGTGGGATCTTAGTCACAAATTATATCAAAATGTGGATTTACATTTCCATTAACAATCCAATTCCAATTATTTATTGCTTTAGCTGCTACATCAACTCAATGAAAGTCTTTGTCGTTTTCAATCGACCTTTTCCAAAATTTGGAAAACAATCCAGTCCTTTTAAAGCACTACAACGCTCGTCCATTGCTTCATTAGAGATTTCATGCAAATCCCATGTTTCATTATATGCCTCTTGAAAAAAGAGGTCGCCATTATTTGAATGTTGATGCAGAATATTTTTTCAAGACTCCGACAGCTGTTCATCCAGTCATGTTGATCACCGAGTATGCAAAGTGTAACTATTTAATCGCAATGCACCCTCAGCCTGAGACAGCTCAGATGTCCACTATGATTGTTAGCTGTGAATTTACAATGACCTTCCTTTCTGCCAATAAGAATAGAATGCAACACACATTAAATTACTTAGTAGTACTATCATTATAAAATGTTCCTTGGGAAACCAACCAAATAATTTAAGATGGTGAGTCTACCAACAGAAATTCCTGAATGCAATTACATTTTAGGAATTGAGGTCCGAAGTTAGAAAACTCATAACTCTTAATACTAAGATGACCACGCCGTCTATAAACATCTGCAAGGCAGTCTGTCATATATTGAACCCTGACCCTATGTAATCCCTAGATAACTGCAGGGTGAGGTATTGTAGCTTTACCATGAAAGGAGGCTAGCTGACAAGCTTGCCCTCCATAAGGATGTGTGACCTGTTCTGGAATATGTTTAAATGATTTGGATAACATTTTGCAACATAGGCAATTTCGTCCCTTGTCTATTCTCTGCTTATCATTTTTAGACAGGAGGCAGAATAGGTCAATCGGTTTGTGGAGCCATTCATTCACTTACTTTTCGGAACAATTCAAAGGGTTAGATAATAATGTGGATGAAATATCCATTCCATTTGAATACATTTATTTTGGTGTCAAGGACCATATAAGTACATAATCATGAAAAACACAAGGAGTATACACAACTAGGTCATAACTAATACATTGCCATACAATTAATTCATATACCAATAAAAGAGAACTGTACAATTAAAAGCCTGTAAACCTTAGTAAAGTGCATTTTAGGTTCTTCCAGGACTTAGTCCTGGTATGGTATTAAAGTACAGTACAGTCATCTGTTAAAAAGTCATAGTTCAAGAATCCATTACCAATAAGACAATTGAAATTGAGGAAGTAAAACTAGTATCAAAATAATGAAATGAGAGTGAAATACTAAAACCATGATTACTAGTTTAAAAAGGTCCACTGTACGTGCCACATTGAGTTTAAAAAGCGAGATACGGCGAAAACAATGGGGGCATGAGTGTCATACTTTAGCGTCAGAGCTCAATGTGCAAATCCTAAGTTCTTGCATAGGTGGATAAGCCAGCGCTGGCGAGATAGTGTATAAGCGGGGAAAAAGAAGAGAAGATGTAGCTCTGTCTCTTCCTTGCAATTACAGGCAGGGCATCCACCAGAATAGGTATTGGAGCATTTGTTTGAAAAGGCATGGGGCAGTAGAGTCCCTAGTCTAAACTGCACATACAGTTTTCTTGCCAAAGTTGGTTGGATGTCATCCAGGAAAGGTTCCATACTATAATTGTCTTTGATTAGTAGAAATTCAGCTGTCAAACAGCCGCAAGACAAGCTTTCCTGGATGACTACAAGTTTATATCTTCTGAAGGTTCTTACCAGTTCCAACCGTGAAATTAGAGGGCATGATTCCTAGAGATATCTCCATAGATCTGCTTTACCCAGTTTGTTGAAAGATGCCTTGTATGCATAAGTCAGGGTATTTTTCTGATACCCAGGATACTCAGGACCTCTTTGAGCTCAGATCAATTGGAAGCCAAATCCGGGATCACCCATAGCCTCCGCCAAAAGGTTACAGGTCTAAGGACCATCTCATCACTAATGGGCCTGATACCCTAATCCAGGCATAGAGGGTTTGAGGGGAGTCCTGGGGGGAGATCTGGCAACTGCCTCATAAAGTTGTTATCTACCTTGTGCAGAATGGTAGTAGAGCAGTGCCCCACAATTATGCCCCGTACAATGTAGCACCCTTTGTTTGAGTTTTGTAGATTTCAACTATTTGCCCAGCTGGTTTGAATGCGGAAGTTCTATATAGTTTCACAAGCCCTCCCACTGTCTGAGCTAGCTTAAGGTTTGCTTTGGTCATCTGAAGCCCCCATTCCAGGTGCTCTATCAAGGTGACACCCAAGTAGTCGAAAACCAACACTCTTTCAAGCAAGATGCCATTCAAAGATGGGTTAGGGCGAGAATTATTGGCAGGACTGAAGACTATATATTTGGTCTTTAATGTATTGATCTCCAGCCCCTGGGTTTTACAATGGCGACAAAGCTATCAAGAATACGCTGGATTCCCTTGGGCGACTTTGAAAGTAGAAGGGTATCATCAGCAAACATAATCGCTGGGACCTTACCAGAGGCTTGTCTAGGGCATCATTATCCTTGACCTTTCTAAGTTGGTCAATATGTCCATTGAAAAATTAACATAATAAGGTGGGTGCGAGAACGCAACCCTGTCGTACCCCTTTATTGACAGGAAAGCAGGAGCCTCACAAAAACACTAAGGAGATAGGGGGGAATCCCCAAATCTCTAAGTACATCCCAGAGTTTGTCCCATGGTACAAGATCGAAGGCCGACTTCAGATCTACAAATATTAAATAGAGACTGCCACCCTCTATTGTCACCGTTTTCCTGAAAAGAAGGTGGAGTCTAAATATCTGGTCGACGGTAGAGGTGTTTTTTCTGAAGCCGGCTTGATAGGGACTCAGGATCTCTTCTTCTTCCATCCATGCCTGGAGGCGATCAAAAAGTACCTGTGCAAAGAGTTTCTGGGTAACATCAATCAGACTGATCAGCCAATAGTTGGTGGGTAAAAGAGGGCAGCCTTTTTTGAGGATTGGGACTATTTCTGCACCAAGCCAAGTATCAAGGGGATCCATGCCCTTCATGATGGCATTGAATAAGGCCCATAAATAAGGCCCCTGAATTTTCGGTTCCCCCTTCAAAAGGTCCCCAGGTAACTTGTCTAGGCCCGGTGCTTTGTTACAAGGAAGCTTGTTGATAGCATTTAGCACTTTGGACATGGTAATCCTATGGCCACCTCCTGAGCAGACTCAGTGGATGTTGTTAGGTATTTGACATTTACAGTCGCAGCTTCCTTATTAGTGTATAGGGACTGGAAATGATTCTCCCATGCTTGAGATGCTTTGTTCGGCTCAATAGCTGGCTTCCCTTCAATGTCACTTGAACTAACTAATGTCCAGAAGGTCTTCAAATCTTTATTAGATAATGCAGATTTTTGGGTTTCCCATCTATCTAGTTCCCAATTTTGTTTTGCTTGTTGGATGGTATCTTTGTACAGCACCCGATTGAGCTTGGTTTGATGCTTGTCCTTTGCTTTGACAGCATCCAGTAAGGCCTGCTTAGCTTTTCTACATTTCATATTAAACCGGGTACATTTAGGCCAGTTTTTTGCTCTATAGGTTACCACTGGGAAAAATATATCTGCCAGTTTTGATATTAGCTCTGAGTGTGCATTTACAACCATCTCAGCGGTTGAGGGAGAACCCTCTGCAAGTGCAACCTCCCAAATGTTTGGAAATATTGGGATTACTGACTGGTTGACTGTGGGCCAGCTTGTGTGGTGACTGTTGAATTTGCCCCCATCTAATGTTCCTTCTATTGTTTGAGAGTGTTAATCCACTATTCTGGGATGTGGGAGTAGGCTTGGAATTAATGTGGCCCAAGTTGGGCAACTCCAGATCCAGAATCAAAGCATTGTGATCACTGTCCTGACTCATTATGACTGCGAAATCACAGACCTTTAACCATAGTCTGGTTTCCACTAGGATGTAATCCCGCAGGGGTGCTTGGTCTACTCTGTTAAATGTTAGCTGCCCCGGCAAATCTGATTTTGTCCAGCCTTTGCACGCTCTTAGTGAGTGAGCTAATGTGATTGAGTTAATCTGGAGTGCCAGCGGGGACCAAGCTTTGATGGGTTGGATTTGTTGATATGGGATTAGCCATTGAAGATCTTCTTCACTGGGGGTGGTGTTACTTAAATCAATAAGGGGTTCAAATTAACAGTTAATATCACCCCCAATGATCAACCATATGGCTGGGAAGGCCCAGTTGGTCTATGGTGACAGATTCCTGGCTAATGGCAACAGATCAAGAGTAGACGTTCATAAAAGCAATTTTTGTCTTTGTAGGGAAGGTGACTAAAACACACTGGATGGTGCTTGTAGGGATGGACAGCGGCGCGTCTCTACAGCTCAAGTGTGAGCCTACCCAAATGGTTAAACTTCTTGATGGTCTACCCCTCCCTACTGAGCTGGCTGGGATATCAAATGTAGCAAAGCCTACTCTCTGATGGTCTTCCCTGGCCCAGGTTTCCTGGAACATGCATATATCCTGTTTGTCAACGAAAAGCCCAAGTCTGGACAGGAGAGTTTACTTTTAAGCCCAGCAAGATTCCAGGATAGGACCCTCAGTGTATTAGCTTGCACTCTTTTCCCATTGAGGGACTCAAGTGTACTAGTACTAGAGATTCGGATATCCCTCAATTGAAAAGTGGGGTGGCTATCTGGTAACCTCGCACACACACCTTGTCTGGAAGTTTTACTCGGGGGGGGGGCGAGTAGTGGAACAACAGGTGCACCTATCATTTGTGCCCCAGCACCTTCTGGTCCAGTGGTCTGGAATATGTCTAATTTCTGATCCTTGATTGTTGCCCCCAGCCCACGACTTGATGTCTGAGTGAGAGAATTTCCAGTACTCTCCTCCATTCAATATCTAGCCACTGCCTTCAAGGTTTCCCATCTGGAGTTGGGGTCACCACTTGTCAATCTACCTCGTCCAGAATTCCATATCTATTATTTACTGGTATGTTAAATATAAAGGGCCTGGGGGGGAATCCCATCTGCCTTCAGTTGGAAGGCTTACTTGCCATCTTGGAGTGTTGGAGGTAGTATTACCCCTAGGTGGTACAATGGGTAGCCTGATTCCTGTTAATGGGTCCTGGTGGCGTTTAGTCTGATTGAGTAGATTACTCACAGTTTTGGTATTTTTTAAATTAATAATTACAAAATCCCCTTGCTCTGATTTTTGCCTTGTTTCCCACCCAGCCTACTCTATGGACCATTAAAATGCCCCCTGCACTACCATAATCCCACTGCCTGTGCCTTGCTTGCCAAAACAGGCATTTATTCCTGAGGTCAAGCTAATGTTAGGGAATCCTGCCAATATAATTACACATGGGGAACAAGCTGGGGGTAAGTTCATGGTCAGCAGATTGTTCAGGCCTAACAACAGTGCATTCTTTCCTCGCCCGCCCACTCAAAGTCCCACAAGGCCCATGTAGAGGGGAGCTGTTTTTATCCATGTCCCTTGTAAGGGGTGCTACATGTTTGCCACCAGTCTCACAACTGCCTAATGCCTTATCTCTTGAGTTGTGGTGGGACCAGCATTGATCTGTACACTCAACCCATCCGGAGATATTAGGTTGGGAGTGTCCACCTGACAGCCAGAGTCAGTCCCCCTTGCTGTTGTATGAGTGTAATTGTTTTAGATTTTTTTTGTCTACTTTCCCCCAACGTTACCAATTTATTTAGACGATTAAGAAAGGGGGCAAGTTCATCTCTCATATTAGCTCTTAGTTGATTCTGCAGGTCAGTGAAAAGATTCAGTGCTCAAGTAGGATGATTTATGTCTTCTCTATTGAGCGGTGGGCCGCTTGTGTTTTTATCCTGTTTCTCGCCCTCCTCTATAGTGGATGATGGATCTTCACACAGTTTCTTTCTTTTGGGTCCCGCCTCATGCGTTTGTTTGCGCTTCCCATTCTTTGGGATGCTAGTGGTATTCCTTCCTCTACATGCTACTTTTTAGGTGGAGCTTCTAGGGGAAATGGTAGAAGTGGTTCATCTAGAGGAACTTGAGTGGCAGTTTGCGGAGTGGATATGTCAAACACTGAAATACATAAGTCAGGGTTAAGTGACATATGCTTCTCTGTGAGATCAATTTCTGTGTTAACCACCCCTATAGCCCTCTGTAACATCTTATCAATCGAAGTTGGTGGCAGTAGATGTTAAATGCAAGCTTTTGCTTTTGGCAGGCATGTGCGCTTCCTCATTATGCAACCTGATTCCGCCGTAGCTCCAACTGCCCCACTAAAATCCCCCTAAAATAGGGTTACTTTAGAATGTGACGTATACAATCAACTATGCGAATATTTAGAGGGACATATCAGCAACAGACGACGATAAATATTACAGAACGCGGTTAGCGCTGTTTTATTTATCGCCGGCTATCGCTGGAATTTATCACCCCGTTGGAGCGTTATTAACAGCGCGTTTCTTCAGGGTGATAAAACTCCAGCAATAGCGGCGTTGTAAGAGGGGATATCGCCGGAAATCCAGCAAAATGTCCACAGGAATGGCGAAAACGTTGTTGATAGGCCAGGGTGCACTCAGCCTGACGATTCACCTGCCATTGGATAATGCAGGTAAGTCAGGCTTTCCGCAGACTTTAGTTTTCGGCCTGGATTTTAAAATCGCTAACTGTGTTGTGGGCCGCCTTCTAAATATTGAGATGTGCATATAGCGATAATTTACATGGTATTCCGAGAGGGGTACGCCCAGTGCTGCCCACTTTGCATCTCATTAGAGATGCAGAGCGAGGCGTCGGGAAAACGGCTGCTAACATGCGCTAATGCATGTTAGCACCGCCTTGTAAATTGGGTGAAAATATTATCTCCGCTTTTTGGGCTTTTAAAGCCAAAAAAGCGATGATAAGGCCCTTGATAATATGCCCTAGAGATTGTTATAAAATAGTCCAACTAGAAAATATAACAGGAAGGAGGACAACCTAGTGTTTGACTACCAACGAACATATAAGCTGCTGATGACACCCAGCTGCTGTTTACCATCAGCACCAATCCAGAATCTGACAAATCCCGTTTCTCCAAGGGTATATTGGCAATATCCAACTGGATGACTAACAACTGTCTCCAGCTGAACCCAGTTAAAACGGAAGTCATGTTACTGGGAAATGCCTCGGCAGTCTGGTCCAATGATTGGTGTCCCCCGCAGTTGGGCATCGTCCCTGTCCCCAAGCAGAGTGTTAAAAATCTGGGCATAAAACTGGATCAATCGTTGTCAATGAAGGATCACGTAGCAGCCACAACGAGTTCCTGCTATTACAGCTTACGATTACTTCGAAAAATCCTTCCCTATATGCCGACTGCCCATCGTAGAACGCTGGTCCAAGCGATGGTGATCAGCCGCTTGGACTACAGAAATGCCTTGCTGGCCGAGCTGGGTGTGACACTACTAAATAAACTACAAGCCATTTAAAATACCGCCGCCAGAATGATCCTAAATATGCAGGCAGGCTCCCCTTCCGTACCTCTGCTAAAAGAACTGCACTGGTTACCGGTAAAAAAACGATCCATCTTTAAAATTTGCTGTTTGTCATTCAACGCTTTAAATGGCCAAGGCCCGCACTATTTACAAAAGAAACTGAAAAAACACATTTAGGCCGCAATCTCAGAGCTGGCTCCCTGCAATTGCTTCAGATCCCTCACATCCGTCTGAATCGTACTGGAGGCAGAGCTTTTTTCTTCCTAGTGCCCAAGTATTGGAACAGCTCGCCTAAGTCCCTGAGCGATACTCCGTCATATGAAACCTTCAGGAAACACCTAAAGGCCTTCTTGTATTAGATTACTACATCCCAGGACCCCGCTACCAGTGACGATTCTCTAGGCAGCGCCAAGATGCCCCAGGGTGATTTGCGTGCTATAAAAGAGTGACTAACATAACATATAACTATATAGCACTGTAAATCTCAGTAGGGGTTATATAGTAATCCAGTTACAGGTGGCCCAATCTGTGTTGCTCATGTGGGGATTAAATGTTTCAGTCAGACCCCAAATCTCTTCAACTTTGTACCTAGAAGTCCCAAATGTTTGTGTATTAGGAAAGGAAAATAAAAGCGTAGAGCCAAATAAACTGGTAGTTCACTCTGAGTTTTTCCTCCTTTTTTGTCCAGTATGTACCATATGGCTGCAATAATTTCATCAATGTGCATGGATAAATACCAGTTCCAGACGATGAGCCAATACAAGATCTTTAGTTCAGAACGCTTACCCGTTGAAACAATTACACACGGATGAAACCAAGAGGGGTGGCCCTGCCCTGCCACTTCCTGTTGCTGACTGGCACAGACAGGCCTTCCCTTGGCCCAGGCATGCCCACACACATCTCACCCTGCGTGAGCCCTAGCAGGAATTAATGCACCTCCTGGCATGCGAAGGTAATGACACTTGGGATGCTGAGGGTGGTGGTGGTTTTCAGCTCCCTTGGTTGCAGCCAACAAGAAAATGCTAGTACGGGCTCCCTTGGCCGGAATTAAAGCGGGTACTGGTGCACAAAGGTGACACCGTTGGCGGGGTTCGCGCCACTTGGGATGCTGGGGGCAGTGGTTTTTGGCTCCCCCTGGTCACAGGCAACAAGAAAATGCAAGCACAGTCTCCCGCGCTGCAGGAGCCCTAGCTGGAATAATGCTCCTCCTGGTGCGCGAAGGTGATAGCGTTGGCAGTGTCAGCATTGCTTGGGATGCAAGGGCGGAAGTTTTCGGATGCCCCGGTTTCAGTCAACAAGATAATGCAAGTATGAGCTCCTGCGCTGCGGGAGCCCTAGCCGGAATTAATGTGCCTCCTGGCACGCAAAGGTGACGGGGTTGGCGGCATCAGCGCCGCTTGGGATGCTGGGGGCAGTGGTTTTTGGCTTCCCACGGTTGCAGGTAACAAGAAAATACAATTACTGGCTCCCCTGCTGTAGGTGCCCTGGCTGGAAATAATGCACCTCCTGGCGAGTGAAGGGGGAAACATCCTTTACAACGCAACTTTTACCACGCAGTGCCTTTACGACGCAACTTGTACAATGCAAACCATTACAACGCATTGTGCTGGGGGGTGCTCTAGGATAGGGACTAGATTTAATTTACTATCCAACACCTTCCCTAATATCCACGGGGACTGGAGTTTGAATAGTAAATTAAACTATTCACTATCCAGCACCCCAAAGCGCTATGCGTTGTAAAGGCATGCGTTGTAAATACCACGTTGTAAAGGCATGCGTGGTAAAAGTATGCGTTGTAATGTCATACATCCGAGTGAAGGGGATGGCGTTGGCAGCGTCCGCTTGGGATGCCAGGGCGGTGGTTTTTGGCTCCCCCGGTTGCAGTCAACAAGAAAATGCAAGTACGGGCTCCTGCGATGTGGGAGCCCTTGCCAGAAATAATGCGCCTCCTGGCACACGAAGGTGACGGCGTTGGCAGCGTCTGCGCTGCTTGGGATACTAGGGGTGGTGGTTTTCAGGTCCTCCCTGGCCAAGTCCAACACCCCCAGTCACAGGCAACAAGAAAATGCAAGTACTGGCTCCCACGCTGCAGTAGCCCTGGCCGGAACTAATGCGCCTCCTGGCGCACGAAGTGACGGCAATGACGGCGTCCGTGCCGCATGGGATGCTAGGTGCGGTGGTTTTTGGTGAGGAAAATATCAAATATGAATACAGTACACGTCTTTTCCCTTTTATAATTGTAGATATTGTATAACTTTTCACTAATTAGATTTACAAATGTTTATCTGTATTCATTGGGGGAGTTTGTTAAAAAAAATTGTGGAGGTTGGGAGTGTGCGGAAGTAATTAATTTTATGGTGTTAGTGGTCTCTTTATGCGTTTATTACCTTTTTCTGTTTCACTACGCTTAGTCAAGTTTGGGCTTCGTCATTTTTACTCTTGCTGATTTCTCCTCACTTGAGTGGCTATTTTGTTGAGTGTGCACTCTAGTGTTTTTAACTTTGCGATGAACAGACCACCTTCGGAATATTTCAGGATGGCTAACTTCTGTCTGCACAGAAGCCAAGCAGGTCTGCTCCCTTCCACTCCCACTCCACTACCAGGGCCCAGCATGTTGTCCATTTCACTTCAGATGCAGACCATTTAAAACTTTTTCCTGAATTTTAAAAGCCTGTTAGATTCTCATTTCTAAGTATTATCTAAGTATTAGAGGGGTGTGGCGGAGTGAAGTGAAGACATTCTGCTGAGATAAGGTGGAAAATCATACGAAACACATATATGTGAGATTTACTGGTAGACACAGTACTAAAACACCTAATCCAAAGCATGCTATTAAATGCACTTTAGTTAACACACACTCATTGGTATTCCATGTAGTTGAAGTACGCATGTTATCGGAGAATCAAATGCTAGACTGTTTGTTAGTGACTGACACTTGAATAAAGGAAGATTCAGCTCTGATTTACCTCTTGCATTGCCTCAGGGATACATAATATGTATCGTTATCAGTAGAACTTGTAGTGTTGTACCCATAATTTATACTGATACATTCAAATGCTTCTTATGGTCCACACAATCTTTGCAAGAGGCCGAATTTCCCACTATTTTGCTATCGGTCAACCATAATTGTTCAGTGAAAATGTTGTTGATCTACAGACAACCGGGTCCTGTAAAAAAGTTTTAGGTTCACTTCAAGTGACAATATCAGCAGCCTATGTTTAGACTAACTTTTTAGTCATGCTATGTGATTTAAATATTCATATGACAATGCTATGGACATCAATACCTTATAGTTTGTCATTTGCTCAGTTTTTGAGCTGCAACAGTATGTTCAACCATCATCATACTGGGCAGGGCCTTAATGGACCATATCTATGAAAAACTATGGTTGATAGCTATTGATGCCACGAGGGAAGTTTTGTGGGGGTTAATATTGGTGAATGACAAGCCAATGTACGCCATGATATATGCATGCTTAACAATATCAAAACTAATAAATGGAATGTCAATGTATGCCATAATCTATGCATGCATAGCAATGTCAGTACCAGTATAAACGATGAACGCTATAAATGTACGTATAATGATGAGCAAGTCGGTAAATATGATGTCAATGACCTACCATGTTATATGTAAACGTAATAACGAACATGTATAATTGGTGGCAAATTCGCCCAAGATGACCTCCCCGTCAGCCCAGAGTCAGAGATATGTGGTCAGACAGGCCCTCCAAGCCAAACTCAAGCCACCGATTAAAAGGTCACAGGGAGTGCACTTAACCCAAAGACGAACGTACAAACAGGGAAAACCCTTATCAATTACCAAACAGGCAGTTACACTACAAACAAGTCAGAGGAGATTGACCCCCATTTAACACATTTGGCCAAAGGCACGCACTCCCAAAATACAGCAAAGTCAGATGCCACATGAAGTTAGGAACACTCAGCTAATCAGAACTTAGCATGCATACAACACATCATGATCACGTGCTCCCTATACCAGACATCTGGACACAAATACACTAGCTCTACACAAGGTCAGAAGTCACATCTGTCTCCCTTATCAGAAAGTTGTATTTATGGTTTATGACTAGGCCCTAATCCACATGCTTTACTAGAATGTGTAATTGTTTAATTGTACCTCAAAACCTGTATAAATGGCCTGCCAAATCTTCTGTACATGGAGACTGTCTTCAAACTCGACTCTGTTGATGTTCCTGTTTTGCCAAACACCTCTTATCTTTTTCAAGGCAAATCCATACCTAAACACAGACACAATGGAAGTACTGATCTTTGGCAACAGCAGCAACACATGGAACACCTCCTGGTGGTTATCAGACCTCGGACCTACACCCATCCCCTCCAACCACACCAGAAACCTCAGAATCATTACTGACAAGAAGCACACAATGAAATCACAGATCAATGCTGTCTCCTCCACCTGCTTCATTACTCTGCGCATGCTACCTAAGATCTTCAAGTGGCTTCAAGACTCATCCTCAGCTTTCCTCGACGAACCCAGATCACACCCCACCCTTTGCAACTCCACTGGCTCCCCGTACAGGCCGAGATGCCAATTCAAGCTGCTGAACCACACACACAAGGCACTACACAACGAAGGACCAGCCTATATTAACCACTGCCTGAAATTCCACAGACCATTAAGAAGACTACGCTCTGCCTCCCTTTCTTTTGCCTATACTCCCCACATCTACCACAGTAGAAGTGGAGGACGCTCCTTCTCCCACATCGCAGCAAAGAAATGGAACAGCCTCCCTATGCACCTCCGGACCATCACATAACTTCGGAATTCTGAATGGCCCTCAATACGTGGCTGTTCGAATAAGCCTCCTGACTACTGGACCAGCAATCGCCCGGAAACCCTATTGGGTGATTAACTGCACTTTATAAATCCTGATTGATTGATTGATATTCGAGCAATATATGATTTTTTATGCCTGCTTATGGAGGACAATAGGCTGCCTACTTACTACTTATTCAGCCAAAATACACCCTATATTGCCTGGTCAAAACCTGTAGGCGAAAAATAAAGAATTTGCTTAGAAAAATCAAAGCCTAAGGTTCACTGAACAATGTTTTATATGAGATTTTTCCTCAAAAAAATCAGTGTTGTAAAAAACAAACCCCACCAGCACCCTAGTATTTGCATGAATTGATGTTAGGAAAAAGGAAATGTAAAAAGTTAGGCCAAGATTTGTCATACTTTCACACGGCCCAATGCAGCAAGCCACCTGGCTGTGCTGCTCTGTGTGAAAGCAAAAGGGCAGGAACACGTCATATTTATCATCATATGGGGAATTCCTGTCCTTTCCTTGTGTTGGTGCACCTATGGCTGCCTAGCGCCAATGCAGGCATCCTTGCATCATGGTGCAAGGGTGCCTATGTTGCAAGCTGGATTGTTTTTGTGCAGGAAGGGACACCTTCCAGCAAATGAACAATCCTCAGAGGCTTTTTCTGTCCCCCTGGAGCAAAGTTGGGGTAAACACCCTCAATCCACCCCCATGCAGCAGGAAGACATATGCATCTACTATGGGATAAGAGCACAGTGTGATGTCCGGGTAAGTGGCACCCCAGAAAAAAGGGCTTAATCAGGTGTCACACCATGCTCCCATCCCACAATAGCTGCATCATTCTTTCTGCCCCCAAGAGTGGATTTAGGATGTTTACCCGAAATCTGTCCCCGGGGCGAGAAAAGCCACTACACACCAGTGGGAAAATATTCCCATAAATAAATAAATTGGATGGGGCAGCAAACCCAGGCATCGTTCCGTGTTCCCACCTCATAATAGGAGCATCAGTCTTTCTGCATCCCCCACCCCCGGGGTGAATTATGGGAGTTTACCCAAAATCTGCTATGTGCACAGTAAGGAAACTAGACACCAGAGGCCTAAAAAAGAAATAAGGAGGTGAGGGCGGCTCGCCCATGCTTCACATCTTGCCCCTAGTCCAGAATGGGCACAAAAGTTTTTCTGACCACTTGATAAAGGTTATAGGAAAACACCACCAAACCCTTTTTTATACAGCATATAAAAAATGGTGTGGTGTCTAGTGGACTTTCTGCCCTCTCTGGGGGGAGATTGGAGGTAAAGACCTCCCATCTGCCCCTAGGGTGGTGCAGTAAAGGCCTCCTATCTGCCCCTAGGGTGGCATAAATACTGTTAGGGTCATTTTGCGGGTGGTGTTTTTGGCCCAATTTCTAAGCATGGCACTGCACCCCTAGCATCCTTAAAAAACAACACATTTTCTTGGAGTTTAGCTAGTTTTCTCCCTCCAGGGGACAGATTGGTGGCAATGGCCACCTATCTGCCCTCAGGGGGCAGAAAGACTGTTGGGGTTCATTTTCATGTGGCTGGCCTGACCTGATATGTGGGAAGGCTGCTCCCACCCTTTGATGTAGGCAATACAAAAAATCCCTAGGTCTAGTGGGCTTTCTGCCCCCTTGAATTGATATTGGGGGAAAGAACTTCACCTCTGATGGGCAGAAAGACTATTTCATGATTTTTGGGGAGTGGGGGCTAGGTCTGATGTGTGTGATTGTAGCCCCCATCCAATATCCAAATATATAATATGTTCCCTGGACTGTAGTGGGTTTTCAGCTCCTCTTGGGGCAGATTAGGGAGACAAATCCCCCAGATTTACCCCAAGAGACCAAAAAGGCGGTTTTGTATTTTTTTTGGGTAGGGATTCAGCCTGATTTATGGGATGGCTGCCCCCATCCCTTAACAACATATCACTGGGGTCTAGTGGACTTTCTGCCCCCTGTGGGCAAATTGTGGAGTAAACCCCCATACAATGCTCCCCTCAGGAGTGCAGAAAGACTGCATGCATTGGAGGGGGTAGGGGTTCAGCCTGATGTATTGAATAACAGCCACCACACCTCAAATTTATATATTAAAATGCCTTGGCATCTAATTGGCTTTCTGACTCTCCAGGGGCCAGATTTGGAGCCAAGGCCTGCAATCTGTCTCCCGGGGTGCAGAAAGACAGCTGTTCCTGGATAAAGGGGGCGCACTAGCCCTTTTCTATGGGCGCTGCTCCCCGCTTCTCACCCTTCGACTGTCCCCAAGTGGTGAATCATTAGGGAAATGTACCATTAGAAAGGGGAGAATCTCCCTTTGCCAATGATCCAACCCCCATTCAAATTGGTGCTTGAGGGGCTGAGATGTGCCCTGAGCACCAATGAAACCTCACCCGTTCAAATTGGTGCTTGAGGGGCTGAGATATGCCCTGAGCACCGATGTAAGTGGAAGTAAATGAGCTGATCAGCTCGTTTTGCTTTCACTTTCTTTGTAATGATGTTGGTGTGCATGGGAAAAAAAAAGCCTTGGTTGCTGGTGAAGAGCTCTTTTCCAGCAACCAAAGCTAAAAATAGAAAAGGGAAATCCCTCTGGTACTCGCACCAAAGGGATTTCCTGCATTTGGGTTCAGAATGTGCTGGCGTCTTCCTCAGCACCTGGCACTGATGCTGAGGATGGCTCCAGCACATCTTAAGCAAACAAGGGGTTAAAGTATTGGCATTAACATTCACTCCGTTAATAATAACAAAAATCTGCAATACCTCCCTTGTGAGTGGTACCATTTCCTTCTTTTGCAAAACAGTATTAGTCACCCTTCCTAAAAATTAGGCTTTAGACGCTTACATTTGTGTAAACTGTTGTCCCAACTCCCTTCTTCCCATATTTTACTAACATTTTAGAGAGTTGGGAAAATAAACAACTGTCCTCATATATTAAGGAGAATTAATGTCTTCAATAAACATCAATCAGGTTTCAAACCTTCATTTAGCACAGCAACTGTGCTTACGGCTGCTGGTAATGGCATTCATTTGATCTTGGATGGTGGGAGTCCAGCGACTCTCATCCTTCTAGACCTATCAGCAGCTTTCAATACTGACTCACAAGCTGCCCTGTTGGAAAGACAGAGCGCTATTGGTCTACAGGATAAAATTCTACATTGGTTTGAATAATTTTTTAAAAATAGAACGTGGGCTGTTCAGATGGCTTCACTCCATTCTGATTTTATATATATATATCTTTTGGGGTCCCCAGAGCTCAGCCCTCATACTGATGGAGCAAGGATTTGAGGAAAAGAAACTTGCTCAAATCAAACTCTCATTAACAAGATATTAACAAGCAGAAATCGAAGAGAAAAGAAAATTAACATATATATGACATTCATACATGGGGTAAAAGGCTTTCTGCTTGCTTAAATAACAAAGAATAATTCGCTGAATAACTGAAATCCCGCTTGAAACCGAAAATCGTCTTGCACATGTGCGAACTAATACAGCGTAATAACCATGTGATTATATCATGTGAGGAGGAAACTCTCACGCATGCGCAAGTAGTCACTAACTGTAGGTCTCGAGGTACCGTGTGCCTGATACATGCTTGCCTGAATTTAAAAAGTGTCATTGCTGCTAATGCTTTTGCTTAACAAAGAAGAAAATAACATGGGATAGAGAAGAAGTGGGTGGTGAATAGTGATAATAACATATTTGAGAAAATAACATCTGTTTATGATTCCTTTAATAATAGTGTGCATTTGGGCCTGATATGCTAAGCCAAAAGAAAAAATGGCGGTAGAGAAGCAATACAAGTTGAGTCTGCGCACTGAAAATTTTGGAGTGATCTGGTGACTGAATCAATGACCTGCTGCCAAGAACCAAGGACAAGATGCCTGGGACTGTTTCTTAACTGAAGAATTATATGAATTTGTATCTAATCAGTTTTATGAATGTGTGTGAAAGTATTTTTTTCTGAAATATGAATAAATTATATGGGAAGGGCTTACTAGACAAAGAATTAGTTAAGAAATCAAGAATGACAGAATGAGGTGATGACAACTCCCCTTCCCTTGCCCAATCGCAGTCCAGGATTCACGAATACTTGCAACTTTTGAAGGTGGGACATGCAGAATTAAAGGGTATAATTTGAGTGACTTAAGGTTGAGGGAGAGACTTGCTGTTTTTTTAGATTGATGCAGACGTCGATGCTGAGTGAGAAGGGGGCGAGAGCTGTTGCTGGAGAAGAACAGACTGGGAAGGTTCAATATTGAAAACAGCCTGACTAGATTGAAGAATTGTGGAAGAACATCGAGGAGGGAGAGAGTGTGAGAGAGGGATGCGCTCCGGTGCATAGGGTTATAGAGAAGTGTAGTAGGTATAATCATATCCTGCACTTGTCATATAGTCTTTGTCTCCTGAGTCTTTATCAGGTAACCTCCACCAATCCTTTTGGCCAGGGGTTGGATTTACCGTTCCACCACTCGGTAAAAATATTTCTGGCTTAAATTTGCATAACTTTTTGCAAATGTATGATATATTATTTCTATTGTCTCTCCATCTATCCACTCCTAATGCATTGAATTGTTGAATAGATCTGTGAATTGAATGTATTTGATAAATGAGTTTTCTCTCCCATGAAAGTTGCACTGTGAATCTATATAAATGAGCGTTCATTTTGAATGAGTTATTAGGTAAAATTCAATTAATCTTACCCGGAGTCTGTGATTATTTTATTGAATGTTATAAGTTAAATTAGTTAAAATTGTTAATATCATCATCAACTACCCGACTAATGGTCCATTGACCAAAGGAAGAGTGTTGATCTGTGACGAATAGTTAGGCATTGACTAATTCAGATCAAAGTGAAATAGAACTTGACCCCCAACGAAACAGTCAGGAAATTTGAATGTGTCTATGGGCCCGTTTTAAGTAATTTGTTGATTATGAAATGTTCATCCTGGCCTTTCGCTGGATCAATACCACCTCCTGTTGCTATATATCTTGCTGCAGTTCCGGATGTGATTGCTTTCTTTGGGTTTCAATTTTATGGTGATGCAAATGTCACACAGATTATTATCTGCATGGAGGACAATTTTTGCCAACTTCAAGACTAATTTAAAGGCTGCCTGGTAAATGTGGCTAGTTAGACTTATGCAAACTCCCTGTAGTTAATCTCAGCTAAAACCTAGGTGCTGGTGTTTGGTAGTCCCTCTGATTGGTCCTCTATTGGTGCCTCCAGAAATGAGTAGAATGCCACAACTCGATAACCGCTGCCCGTAATCTGGGTTTTCTGTTTGATAATACACTGTCATTTGAACACCATACCTCCCAAAATTCTAAGTAGTTGTTAAGTCAAGCCTTGATCCTTAGTAGGCTACACCATAGCAATGCGCTGTATGTCGGTCTCCCAACTAATCTTATGCAGATACTGCAATCAATTCAAAATGTGGCTGCCAGATTGATATTTGGTATTCAGAAATGTGACAGTGTCACAACAGTATCAGTCTGGCAGCCACAGCAGCGGCGTAGTGTGGGTTGCCAGCACCCAGTCAAGGCAAGTATTGTGCGTTGAAATGTGTGCCCCCCAATGTTGTGCCCTCAAGAATTTTACACCCAGGGTAACCACCCTTGTGCCCCACGCCACTGAGCCACAGATTCGTAAGGTAATTTAAAAAAAATGCTGCTTTAAGGCTCTTTGCTTGTGTCACAGGGCCTTTTTACCAGCATGTAGTAGCACTGACATTTCTGATATGTTTAGAAAGCATATCCTAATCAGGTTGCGTTGTTCTGCCTCCGCCTATTCACTATGGGGCACATTATCAAGACAGGCGATAAAATTATCGCCGCTTTAGCGGCAGAAAACTGTTGCTAAAACGGCGATAATGTTATCACCTGTCTTGATAATATGCCCCTATGTACTTTAGTACCGGAGGACAAGATTGGGAGGACTCATCCTTTGTGTAGATACATCACAGGCAGGGAACAAACCTGTTACTGAACACTATAATTAGACATTTAATACCCCTTCCTTTTTCCTACATTTTACATGTTTGATTAAACTTTAGACTTTAACCTAGGGGCAGGATACCGTCAGCTAAATGCGTACTCTAAAAAATGAATAATTCTAATAATAATACCACAATCCTACCTCCTCCCTGAACAACACTCAAGGAGTCAGGGGTTTCAATGATGAGGATGATGGTGTGATTAAGTCAACGGGACATCGCTAGCAATATGTGCATGCTATCCAAAAGAAAAGAGCTCTTAAATGTATCCAATATGACATCTCAAACGCCTTACACGTTTTCGGAAGAAAGCAAAAGACAGCAGGAACTTTGAGCTAGAATACATTTACTGAAAAATATTCTAAGCATTCTCTGTTAAGCAGCATAACCACAAACTGAAGTATACTCGGATATTTAAAGAATCGTGTTCAGTATCAAAATGAATACTTTGCAAATATTATATTAGTAAATACAAAAGAACATAAAAAACTAAATATGGGATAGACATAAAGAGAGATTAAACAGCTTCAGTAAAGAGAAACAAATACACAGAGACTTGTTGTCCAGTTAAACTTGAATTTTCTTATTCCATCAATATGTTTCGATCCGAAATGTTTTTCTACATGATACTAACAATTTCAGTCATAGTCAAGGTGCAAAAACAATTTCAGTCATAGACAAGGTGCAAATTGCTTTATGACATGCTTAACCAAGATCTTTGCAAAACGTACTGGTACAGCAGTTGGAATTATCACCCAAGCTGCAAATCGAGAAATTAAAGAGAGTGTTAGTCAGGTGATCCGGTGACGTGCAACTAATCTTTGCAACTGCCGTTTTGCCATACAGTAATACAAAACAAATAAATACGTTTAAGATTTCTTTTAAACAATCTAACCATCTTCGTACACTTAACAAATCTCTTAATTTCTTCCCCACCACTTAAAAAAAAAAGAAACTTTACCACACTAGCCAGATCATTATCGAGGCAGGCGTTGATTGCATCATGACGAATTCGATTTCTCCATGCACTAAATATTGGTCTAAACCAAATGTGTCTTTTTACCACCAGATGCTCGAAGGTGCACATAATGTGCAAAACAGATTCTGCTGCACTACAAAAAAACTTGAAATTAATTCAGTATGTTGTATCAGTTTCTTCCTATCTCTAATAATGGGATCTGAAGATAACCGGATTGCATTATTATGATATGAGTCAATGTTCTTCCTATAGAGGATTTAAAACCGCTGCTGCATCTATGTCTTCTCGGAAGAAAATACATAGGTTGCTACATTCCTTTCTCTAAAAGCAATATTATCAATTAGCCTCGACCTGATAACATTCTGCTCAGCCAACAACCCCTCCCTTTGCAGACTGGATATATTTTTATCTCAGGCTTCTGAGTAGACCAATGGCTTTAATGGTAATGTTTAGCCTAGGGATAGGATGTGCTAGTCATATGTATGTATTGCCAAACAAAAGGGCATATCATCAAGGGGCGGATATATAATTATCGCAGCTTTAGTGTCCCTTTTCGGGCGAAAAGGGGCGATAATTATATTGCATTATCAGAAAGGTCACACTGTCGCGTGAATCCTTGCCTTAGCGCCCTTTTACCCAACGCCCAGCTTTGCATCTCTAATGAGATGCAAAGTGGGCATACCATGCCAAACTTACATGGAGAATGTCGCAAAACGACATTTCGCCAATTAACAAGGAAATCGCTAACCTGCTTAGCTATTAAGAAAGAAGCGCTAACCGCGCTTAACGCAGGTTCTTGTACACTTGCTTTCAGTCTGACTTAGCCATGTAATCCAATGGGAGGTGGATTACATGGCTAAGTCCACCCAGCCCTATCAACAAGGTATTGCCTGTTGCAGTGCGATTATCGCTGGATTTCCAGCGATAATCGCACAGTTTTGTAGCTAACGCTTGGATTTCTATCGCTTTGGAGATAAGCGTTGCTGATAGCACGCTATCGCCGCGATAGAATCCAGCGATAGCCGGCGATAATAATTCTAGCGCTAAGTGCGCTTAGCGATAATTATCGCAGGTTGTTGCTGATATGCCGCAAAATTCTTCAGTGATCCTTCTTCCCTCACACTAAACTCTGTGGAGACGTTTTTTGGGAGACGCCATACTTGCCAAGTCTTGACTTGAAAGGACAAACTCCAACCTAATGTGTGATTGACTGGTGAAGTGGAGAAAGTTGAAGAATTTTCTGTAACATTACACTGACTTCAATCCAACCACAGGAGAGACACTCAAACCTAAAAGGTAAAAGAGTGAAAAAAAATTCGTTTGTACAATCGCTCTACATTTTAAGCGAGTCAGAAATTTGATTGGGATGCCATGTGGGGCACTTGCAAACCAAGATCATAAAATCATAGTTACTGCTTAAAACACTTTTGCACCCACACCGTAAAAGTCTAGGATGAGTCAAAGAATATCTTCAAAACTGTCACCAGTCAGAATAAGCAATAGCCCAAACGTAGAATTAGCAATGCAAAGTCATGCGTCTCAGTTGTTTACTGAAATATTCAGGGCCTCTTCGACATATTCTGAACGGAATATTTCAGAAATCCGACGGAGACATTGTGTGATATGAATTTGAGAGTATTAACTTTGTAAAAGGCAGCATAGAAAATATTTTTGCAACCACTACTTCAACGTCATACAAAAATGAAAGTATTAATAACAGTTACAGCGAAAACAGTGGAAAACATGGCCATAATACACTATGCCTCGTGAGAGACTTCTTTCAACTTTCACAAATATCAGAAACACCCTCAATTTCTACCCATACGTGAAACCATCACAATTCCCTACTTCTACATTGCAAAATCGTTGAGCAAACTAAAGCCAGTATTCTGCACAAACTACTTCGGGGCATATCAGCAAGGAGCTGCGATGAATAACACAAAGCGCGCTTATCGCTTTGTTATTCATCGCCGTCTATTTCTGGAATTTATCGCCCTGGTAGCGTTGCTCCAGGGCGATAAAAATTCCAGACCCAGTGGGGGAAATCGGCGTTCTGCAGGGAACATCGCTGGTTTTCCAGCGATGTTCCCTGCAAAAGGGTGATAACCTTGCTGATACGACCCTGTGGTCGTAGCAGCATATTCCACCCCTATGTTAGGGATAGGTAAGTCAGGATTTTAGCAGCAGTTTTCTCCAAAAACTAACGTCTGCTAAAATACTGAGACCGCCTTGTAAATATCGCGATGTTAGCAGCTATATTTGCAAGGCTGTACTGCCCAGTGACGCCCATTTTGCATCTCATTAGAGATGCAAAGGGAGGCGTCTGGAAAAAGGGTGCTAACATGCGATTATGCATGTTAGCACCCTCTTGTAAATAGGGCGATAGTTTTATCTCCGCTATTTTGGCTTTTTAAGCCAAAGAAGCGGAGATAAAGCCCTTGTTAATATGCCCCCAAAGGTTGCCAAACAGGCCTACTTAAACTCCTGGCAAGATTACTTCTACTTATTATTCCTGTCCCAGAAGTTTCATAGGCAGTGCTTAATTTGTGAAAAAATAAGTGCAGGGGCTCTCGTTAGAACGCCACTGCAGGTTGCACTGCACATTGCCTCTGCCAAAGACAGTAACAACACAGCTACTAATCATATCACACTTCTCCCAATGTGTCAATACTGACTACTTTAGGCCCCTTAAGCTATAAGATTGGCTTGGGCAGCAGGTAACAGTCATTTTTCATGTATTTTGAATTTATAATTAACTGTTGCTGTTCTCTCCTCTAAATTAGCCAGATAGTGCCACCTTGTGGCAGACTCTCAGAAGCTCTGGTGTTGTTAATTAAGTGCTGGTGCTGAGCACCGGAAATTACCGGCTCAAATTATAAGAAGCTGTGATTATGGGCCCTATCTGCTCGAAGGGTACCGTGGAAGTGGTATTTTAAGTCAAGTGTCTACCACAGGTTTATACTCAATTGTGTCTCAAATAGGGGAAAAGCTGGAGCAGTGTTTGTACCACCTTAGACTGCGGTAAATTGTTTTGAGTGCAACTTTAAACAGATGTGCATACAAAGTGGCAGCATTTACTGACATCTGTAAAATAAATAACAAAAGACAACACAATAACATACCACAAAGCAAAATAACACCACACCTAAAACAAAATGGCAATGCAAAACAGACTGCAACACAGCCTTAACAATCTGTATTCATGCTGCTGTCTTTTATTCCCCATACGTAAACTAGTAATACATCTGAAAGGGAGGGGAAATTGCCCTTTTCTGAGGTAATTTATAAAGAGAACATTCATATGTGAAGAGTGTCTGGTCTACCACTAACAATAAATATGGGTGAAAATATTATTATTCCTGGATATGTACATGTACCTCAAAAAAGATTTTAAGTAATGTTGTTTGGTGACATCTTCAATTGTAGTCCCACTACATGCAAACCATGACTATTTTACCCAGAGAAAATAGAATCACAAATCTTGATTTACCCTATGCATCACTACACTTGATCTATATTGCCTTAGTACTTAGCCATCCCACCGTGTACATACATATTCAAAGGAAACATTAATTTCTATTGCACAAAATCTCTAATTAAGTCCAGTGGTGTCAACCCATTACTCACTGCCTTTTGTGTAGAATATGTAATGGCCCACTCTATATCAGATGGCTGTTTTTAATTAGAAGCTGAAATTGTGCTGTAACATTTTAATCAAATCATCTCCCGTTGCGTGGAAATAATCAAGCGAGTGTCTCTTCATAGGAAAAATGTTCTTCACTGTTAATTTCAAATGAGATATGTAGCAACATATTGTATGTCTTGAAGGCCGGGGTCTAGATTGCAAGACATTTTTCAATTGCCGTTTTATTTATTATGAAAGAGTAAAATGCAAGATTAAACGTGAGTAATTATCAAACAAAATTTGCAAGTATAATATTAGCCAAAGGCTCTTGCCTATGCTTATTCCAGAACACTGATATATATTAATAAATCATGGACATGGTAGATTTAAAAAATGCAAGGGTGACCTCAACTAGTCGATTCAAAATATATGAGTTTGTGTTAGTCCACATTGTCTTTGGTAAGGAGAAATGCAATGAGGGCCATGTTGAATTACATGCTCTAGCCACAATTCCACTTGCAGAGTAGCATGTGATAATATTGTAGCATGTGATAACAGGCCTACAACCTATTCACTTATTCCTAACAAATGCATATATTTATATAATTGATTTCATTCATCTAGAACAAAAATAGAATGCAATCAATATATCACTCCAAATTATTTGCACCTGTTACTGACTGTGTCATGAGTGATGAAATCTGTAAGGTCATAAGTAGTGCATTGCAGGGGCATGAGCTCAGTTTTTAAGTGAATTGTAACCTGTAACCTTTGCGAGTGAGTGTGTGAGCGAGTGCATGAGTGTCTCAGTGGGTGTGTGACTAGGTGCATGCATAAATGTCTCAATGGGTCTGTGAGTTTCTGTGTGGGTCTGGGGGTGGCTGCACAAGTGTCTCACTGGGTGTGTGAGTGGGTGTGTCAGTGTATGAGTGGGTCTGTGAGGGGCTGCATGATTGTCTGCATGGGTGTCTGAGTGGGGGCATGAGTGTCTGAGTGGGTGCATGAGTGTTCAAGTGAGTGTCTCGTTGGGTCAGTGAGTGGCTGTGAGAGTTTCAGAGTGGATTTATGAGTACCTCCATGAGTGTGTGAGTGAGTGCATGAGTGTCTGAGTGAGACTGTGAATGGGTGCATTCATCTCTGAGTGGGTCTCTGAGTGGCTGTGTGAGTAGCTGTTTGTGTCTGTGAGTGGGTGCATGAGTGCCTAAGTAGGTCTGTGAGTGGGGGTATTAGTGTTTGAGTGGATCTGTCAGTGGGAGTGGGAGTCCCTGAGTGTGTGAGTGGTATCTAAGTGTCTGTGTTGATGTGGCAGTAGCTGTTTGAGTGACTTGGCCAGAAAGTAACTTCACCTGCTCTTTTATCTGACAAGAGTCCACAGTTTTACAAAAAATATCTATCCAAGTGGAGTACTTTCTACTGGTGAATTAATAAGTGCTACCTCCTTGAGTAAAAGTCCAGTACATATTATGCACTACAGCTGTGGAATGGTGCACAAGGAAATGTCACCAGTGCCCTTGTGAGCATTTTGGCAATGTGATTGTTCTTGATGCGTATTTATCTAGAAATTTGTGATAACATGGATCTTCCTATAGAGACGAGAACAAGATTACAAACAGCGAAATCTACACCAAAAAGGGTCTTTATTTTTAACTATAGGAAGCAAGTGCTTTATTTATTTGGTGACCATGTCTTAATATTCCTCGGCATCAAGAATTCCTCACTAAAATCAGCAGGAAACGTGCTAGATGACCGTTTGCCCATGAACCTGGAAAAAGGCAGGAAGACCATGGCATTCTACTAAGGTGGGCGGGGCCAAACGGGCAGCTTCCAAGTAATATGGACTTTGCCATTCTCATAGTCATTTAAAGGTAGGACTATGGACTCTGCTCTTACCAGGGCGGGACAACAAAGAACCCATTTGTCACAGTCACAAACAGATTGTGCTCAAATAGATTATGATGCATTCACCTCCACAAGGCAGTTCAGATAATTTTTCAATATGGAATTGCAGAGAAAACATACTTCCTTTGCTTTCAACAAGCCCAGGAGTTAGGATCATTTGTCCTTTACAGAACTGGAGCTTCAGTGGGGGCACCTGCTATGTTTATATTTGTAAGTGCCTCCCGTTGAGGTTTAATATATTTGAAATGAGCATGAGGGCCAAAGCGGCCAAACCAAAATCTATTAGGGGAAGGGGGCCATGCGATCCCCACCCTAGGACAATTTTGGCCATGGGAACTCCGCCTCCTGGGGCTAGGTCAAGACTTAATGGGGAGCGACCAGTGACCAACTTTCAGGGCCAAATTCAGCCCCCGTTACTTCATCATCTGAGGCCCAGCCTTGGTATGCTGGGTGCCCTGGAGCCCACCCTGGGCGCCCATTTAGCACCATTGGGGACTGTGGGGGAGCATGAATGCCCTGTGGTCCCTTCCAGCTCCTTGTTCCAACGGGAGCCTCCATTGCTCTCACAAACAGGGAGCTGCTAATCATGCAGCTCTGTCTGTGTGAGGGCAATTGTTTCATCTGTTTCCCTGTCTGCTTGACAGCGAGCATGGAAACAGAGGAAAACTCCGCTCCCAGCAAGCAGGAGTGGTTTGACAGCTCCTGTTTGCTAGGAGTGGAGTTAGTATTGTCTCTGACTTGGTGGGAGCTATCATGGCTCCTGCCAAGTCAGAGCAAATAGCTATGTCCTGGGGCGGGCACCACAGAACATAGGGAGCCAGATCTAGGGATGGCAGTCATCTGGACCAATAATGGCTCCGGGAGGTGAGCCACACAGACCCTCTCTTTCTTTGTGCACAAGCCAGCCCCTGGTAGGCAGTGGTCTCTGGGACCATATATGGCCTACCTTCCCGAAATTACATATTTATTATATTTATATCTATTATATTATAACAATGAGGAGGTGGTGGTCCCCTGGGTTTCTAGGAAGCCCAGGAGGGGGGTCTGGGCAGCCCCCTCCATTTTTATATAAATCCCATGGAGGTAGTGGTCCCCAGGGCTAAACACCACCCTTGTAAGGGGCCCCTGTGCAACCTCCTCCTTTTTTTTAATAGATGAATCTGCTTCCGGGGCCTGGTCCACCTGGGGGCCATAATGTAAACAAGCTCAGGAAACCACCATTGTTTTATTTTTACCATGGATTCACGACTCTGTTGCGATTTTGTCACAAATTTGTCTTACAAAAATGCTTTTTGGCCCTGGTGGGGACTCTAAGGGTCCACAAGACCAGTGCTAAGGAGTCAGGGTATTCCTACCCTGCCCCTTTTTCTTTTTCTGAAACTTTTTTGGGGACTCGACTGAAGAAGACTCCCAAGATGGCTGCCAACACTTCCTGTTTGAAGCATTGGCAGCCAATCAGATTTTAGCATGGGACAGTTGGATCCTCGGAGATCCGCGTTCCTAGATATATAAAATTGTTTATCCCTTTATATTTCAAACTGAACAGATTGACACCAATTTACAATGAGTTTGCTCTCTGGACCAAGAATACCATTCTGCCAAATTGGGTGTAATTTGGTTCAGTGGGTCGGTCTGTGGTCGTGTCCAAAATACCTATCGGAACTAACATGTGAAACACACTTTTTTTAGACCTGATTTTCTCTGCCCCGCTTGATGGATCATCATGAAACTTTCCATCTACAACAATAATCACTGGCACACTTTTTTGGGGACATTTTGTGAAGTCAAACAGCGCCAAAGATATAGCCAAGTCCAAATCGAATTTCCTATAGAAACTAGGCCCTGCATATAACTATCAACCGCCGTTATGTATGCATATATATTTTATTTCTCTGGCTTATGCTCCCCCCAAAAAAACTTATATATAGAAATCATTTATATATAATTTTTTTTGTGAGCATAAGCCACAGAAATAAAATGATTAAAAAAGTATACTCCCCCACCTAAATGTGGTGGTCATATGTTTGTAATGAAAAAGATAATGAGTGCAAGCTAATTGATTTTACTGATTCTACGAACAAGGCTGTGATCAAAACGCGCTTCACGCGGCTTGCGCGGGTTATATGTGCAATTTAGGGGCTTTGAGTTTTAATGAAGGGACTTTGTCTTTTAGTTGCAGACCATAATTGTAAATAGTGAAGGCCCACTTACTTGCATTATAATAGTGTTTACACCGCTGTTTAGCGGGTCCTCGACACCACTACGAACTTTACTGGACGCCATCTTGGTTTGGGGAGAGTTTGGATGCCTGGCGGGCGCCATTTTGGGACAACATTCGAGTTGTCAGGCGGTCAGGCGGTCACCTAAGACGCCTATTTAAACCTGCCACATGCTAGCGCGCAGCGTTAGCGCGCAGCATGCGCGCCGTGGGCGCGCCAGAGGCGAGCCCATCTGCGCCCATCCGTGACCTACCGGGACCAGGGGCCATAAACCCTGGACATTTTGTCAGGTATAGTAAATCGGAGTTGATGAATCTACACCAGGGGAACCTAGAGCTCAGTGGGGACTGTTTAACACTGTTACGGAGGGAAGGAATACTCAAATCAGTATCTGAGCTGAATAGTATGAGGATTAGGAAAGCTGATAAGGCTCTGATGTATGGTCTTTTAAACACCAGATCTCTTCAGAAACACAATTTAGAAATCTTCACACTATTACAAGATGGGGAGTTAGACATCTTGGGGGTCACAGATACGTGGCTGGAAGACTCATCCATGCCAGATGTGGTGGCCTCCCTTCCCCCTAAATATATGGCTATTTGTCAGAATCGAGCTAATGCCAAGAGAGGAGGGGGGGTCGCTTTCCTCTATAAGAGCTGTTGGAGGGTTGAAATAGTTTGCGCTGAAAGCTTGGGCGGTGCCGATATGTTAGGGGTCAAATTTGAGGTGGGTATGGACTGTTTGGTCATCCTACTGGTGTACCGCCCCCCCCCCGGGCCACCCCCGACTTCGTGGATGGCTTTGTAGAACTGGTCTATGACCTCAGGTCTCGTTACAAGGACCTGTTGGTCATGGGAGATTTCAACTTCCACTGGGAGATATCTCCCAAAGAGGGGCAGGCAGGCCATCTAGAAGAAGCACTAACAGCGCTTGGACTGCTACAACTTGTAGTAGGTCCTACCCATGACAAGGGCCACACGCTGGATCTGGTGTGGTCGACTGACCCCGGGGCCAGGCCGGTAGTTAGTACACCATGCGTATGGTCTGACCATTATCCACTCAGATGACAGAAGGAGGCACCAAAATATGGAGGAAAATCCAGGCCAGCATGGAAAACCGTGAGGCGATGGAACTCCATAAACGAGGGAGATCTGGTGGGAAACTTATTAAATTCCGCCGTATTAACCACTTGTGACGATAATATAGAGGTCACTTGCCAGAAGGTTGTGGACAAACTAAAATCTACCATCGAAATAGTGGCCCCGGCTAGAAAGGGGAAAATGGAGGACAAAGGAGCGGGAGCGCCCTGGTTTAATGACTCGTTGAGGCTTAGGAAACAGGCCCTTCGGAAGGCAGAGAGAGCCGGGAGGAGGGATTATAATATGATGGCACAGAGTCTATATCAGCAAGACCTGGCCACGTATAAAAAGGCTATCCTGGCACGAAAATCTGAGTTTTTTTAGACCAGGATCGCCACATCCCAAAATCCGCAGAAAAAAGTTTTTAAGGTGCTCTCTGAATTAAGGAAAAATAAGGAACAGAGGCCTGACGTTTCGCAGGAGGACTGTCAAAGATTCCAGGATTTTTTTATCAAAAAAATTGAAGATCTCCTGTTAGAAATTTCTCACTCCCCTGTTTTAGTCAGGCTCCCAGGTGGATCCTTGCCCCCGAGGGTCTTTAAGCTAGCTATGCCAGGGATGGAAGAGGATGTTCTCAACCTTCTAAATAAGTCTCTGGAAACCGGACAAGTGCCGGTTATGCTTAAGGAGGCCCGGTTGATCCCGCTGCTTAAGAAGCCTGGGGCGGATACAAAAATTCTAACGAATTTTAGGCCCATCTCCCAACTTCCTTTTTTAGCAAAGGTTTTGGAACAGCATGTGCTGACATACCTCTCAAAACATCTGGAGACTAATGATCTGTTAGAGCAAAATCAGGCCGGTTTCCGGGTACATCACAGCACGGAGTTGGTGATGGTGTCTATTTTAGACGAACTGAGATGTAGAGCTGATAAGAAGATCCCGGGGGCCCTGGTGCTACTCGATCTCTCCGCGGCTTTTGACACGGTGTGTCACAGTCAACTGCTGTCGCGTGTGAGAGACCTGGGCATCGGGGGGCCTGCACTAGGTTGGCTTACCTCTTTCTTGCAAGATAGATCGCAGAAGGTGCAGTTGTCCGACCTAGTATCAACATCAGCGGCCATCACCTGTGGAGTGCCGCAAGACTTGGCTCTCTCGCCACTCCTTTTTAACATCTACCTGCAGCCACTGATTTCAGCTCTCAATCAGATGGAATGTCAGATCTTTAATTATGCTGATGACACACAGATCGTCATCCAAATAGAGGATTCTCCAGGAGCACAAGCCAGGTTGCATAACATTCTAAGGTATACAGTAAATTGGATGTCCGCCAACTCCCTGAAGATTAATCCGGACAAAACCGAGGTGCTGCCTATAGCCAGCTCGGGCAGCCCCTGGAACGATGGGTTTTGGCCCAGGGAGTCGGGCAGGACGCCGGAACCAGCAACTGTGGTGAAAAATCTGGGAATCCATATTGACAGCACTTTGTCTATGAAGAAACAGGTGTCCGTAGTGGTAGGCACGTGTGTTGGTCTTCTGAGACAGCTCCGCAAGATCTCCTAACTGCTGTCGTTTTCCACTCTAAGAAGTGCTGTGTCAGCTATAATTTTGGGACGACTGGACTACGGCAATGCGCTGTACATAGGGCTGCCCAAGCAACAACTGGCGAGGCTTCAGACAGTAATGAACGATGCAGCGAGATTGATTTTTAAGAAGCCTAGGAAGACACATGCTTCACCTCTCCTGCGTCAGTTACATTGGCTTCCCGTTAGACAGAGGGCATTGTTTAAAGGATTGTGTATTACACACAAGGCACTTTATGGTAATGTGCCCAGTTACATCAAAACCAGATTATCTAGCTATGTTCCTGGTAGGGTGCTGCGGTCCTCTGAAGCCACTCTCCTGGTTAATCCACGCTTCCGCCTGTCCACTTTGGGAGGGCGTGCTTTCTCCACTGTGCTTCCGGTTGCGTGGAATAAATTACCAACTAATCTCCGTAAGGAGTCCAACCTACTGCTTTTCCGTCGAATGTTAAAAACTATTCTCTTTCGGGAAGCATGGGGAGTGGTGTAAGTTAGCCATCTGTTTTCTGTAGAGTCGGTTTCTTTCTTTTTCTGTACAAGCGCTTAAAGACCTTGGGGTGATAACGCGCTATATAAATTGAAATAAATAAAACAAATAAAATAATTTGAATGTAATAATATGGAGGCTTCCTGGCAGGCAGGAGACATACAATGTGCATGTACGTCTTGATCCCATTGCAATATAGACCCTCTACAACAATGTACAGGCCACATTTTCATTTTGAGACTTGTCATTGAGTAGTAGCTTTTCTTCAAAGGCACAGTAAGCCAAGGCATTCATATTACATTTTCTCCTTCACAGAAAAGTCATCTCAAAAAGAAAAACAAAATGGAGAGGAATAAAACATTTGATATATCTGCCACAAAAAATGTCACATTGTAGTCCATTGTTTTGGTGCTCGATGTGCCACTGTAGAAAGTGATGAAGCCCATGAAGTTACACATGATTTGCTCATGGTCAGTTCTCTTTTCTAGTGGCAAAGGTGAGCTGAAATACAATGGCATGAAAGGTGACCTGAACAATTACAAACAGTTCAGATTAATTAAAGGATGTTTATCAAATTATTTGTTTGTAAAGTGAGTCTGGTGTAGTAATGATGATCATATAGATCTCTGATCCATTTGACCCCTGTTTGTGTTCGATTTTCTGATGTTTCAAATGTCTAAATTAAGACTATGTGGGACCATGTGTTAGATAGGCAAATATATGTGTGTGGAGCGGTCAAAATAGGTAAAGAGTTATTTTTTCTAAACTGGAGCATTTGAACTGCCTAATGCCTTTTCTTTATTTAGGGTTTGTTAAAAGCATGGCAGTTCTATAGATAGCTTTTTGAACTCCATTTTCTAATAGTAATATCAAAAGCATTGTCTTGGACTTGAGAGTATAGTTTTGTAATTAGAATGATTAATTCCCCAAAATTATATGGAGGGACACAGGGTTAATTTATGTGAATTACAAATTAACAGAGTGCATGTGGAGTGAGCTATGCCTATCTCAAATCTAGATATTTTGCAGTTTAAGGAACCCTAATCATACAACTGCAGTGGTAAATTACCTCTTTAGTGGCACATACAATCTAAAAATTATAGTATAAAGTGCACACAGACTAATTACCGAGATCAAGATAAATGTTAGCATTTTGATCTATTACTTTTCCACAGTATCAACCGGGGGAAAAAGTATAAACGTATCTCCACTGGCTTCTCCATCCATGTATTGAAGATTTTGATGAACATTTGAAGAGCTATATAGTGGCTAATCTCACATTTTAGTTCACAGTGTTGGGTGAGCTACATGGACTGGCAGGAGCAAATAAAGCTGCTTCGCTGCCACTAGCTTTTTCCTTTAATCTGCACAAATCATTGCTAAAGTGGTTTAGATGAGAAAATTATTTCCTCCACCTTTCCCCTGGAAGGTCGTTATGCAATGAATAGAAGACTGATGAGGAGCCTGGGTAGGGGCAGGGTTGGAGGAACTGTATAGAGTAAAAATGGATGTTAGAGAGCTCCTGACTTCCAACTTCGACTAAATGTCTACAGTTTTATCTAGTCACAAAATTTGGGGATAATAGTTTATGGGGAAATACAAGAGAAAGTTAAAGGACTTAGGGCGGTATGTATCAACATTCCATTGTGCGATTCCTAAATAGCGATTTTTAAGGAATCGCTATTTAGGAATCGCAAAATGGTATGTATGTAGAAATCTGCTTCTTTTTAGCGATTTCTTAATATTCCTTAATTGCGATTAGCAAATTGCTAATCGCAATTAAGGAATAATTTCCCATTCATTTCTATGGGCCAGGAGGCCCATAGGAATGAAGGGGAAATGTGCGATTAGCAATTAGCTAATCGCAAATTGAGAATATTTTCAAGGGTGCAGGGGTCTCCAAAGGACACCCTGCTGCACCCCTGAAAATGACATGTGTGCGCATATGGCGCACAAACATGCCCTAAGGGCATGTATGAGCGTCACATGGCATCTTTTGTTTTTAAATAAAATGCTTTTTAAAAGGAATTCGCAACTTACCACCAACTTGAAGTTGGTGGTAATTTGCGATTCCTTAGGAACAATTAGCAATGTTTTATTGCATCATACATTGCATTTAAGGAATCGCAAATTTTGCGATTCCTTAAATGCAATCGCAAAATAAGGAATAGCAAATTGTGCGATTCCTTATTTTGTACCACATTTGTTTAATACATACCATATTGAGAATTCGCATTCGCAAAGGCCGAAATTCTGCGAATTTTGGCCTTTGCGAATGCGAATTTCAATGATACATATGCCCCAAAGGCTTTAAAAATGTTGTTTTGTTTGGCTTAAAAGTCAAAAATTGATAGATCTTTGTGAGCTATTTTAACATCTCAGTTTATATTGACACCTGTTTTACTATTTTATATATATATATATATATATATATATATATATATATATATATATATATATATATATATATATATATATATATATATATATATATATATATATATATATATATATATTTATATATATATATATATTACCTACTGGTGGTCGCCAGTTGGTAGTTATAGTTAGGACCTAGCTTCCATAGGAAATCCGCAACATTCTATTGGGAATAACTTTGGCGCCGGGTGATGAATCTTCAAGAATTTCTCAAAGAAGATGGCCCGCTCCGCTCCTTCCCTGAAAGATTTGAGGGGATTCGTCAAGTGGGGGCTGAGAAAAAAGGGGGGTCCCAAAACGTGTTTTCCCCATGTTATTTTCCATAGGACGATTAGACACGGCTACAGCACGAACGGCTTAGCGGAATTACAAAAAATTTGGCAAAACGGTAGAGTCTGATTCGCAGATCACGCTTTTGCTCAAATGGTGTAAATCCCTCCTGTTGTTCCTGAGAAAATCATAAGAAAAAAATATATATATCTATAAGCGTGCACCGTACGCGCACCGTACCTTCCCGCACACGAGCTGCATGCTGATTGGCTGTCAACTGTCTGTCAACACTCCTAACCAGAAATTGTTGGCAGCCATCTTGTGCCTCGGTAGACTGAGGCACAAGAAAGCAGAAAAACAAACTCAAACTCAAAAAGGGGGCAGGGTGAAAGCACCCTGACCCCCTAGGCCTGCTCAGGGGGTCCTACAAGGACCCCCAAGGCCCCCAATTTCTTTTTTTTGAAAAATCGCGGGGTGCGCGTACTCCAGCGATTTCTCAAAAAATAAATTTGGGGGGACCTTAGGGGTCCTTGTGGGACCGCCTGAGCAGGCCTAGGGGGTCAGGGTGCTTCTACCATGTCCCCTTTTTGAGCACAAGCTGCATGCTCATTGGCTTTCAACACTCCAAACCAGGAAGTCTTGGCAGCCATCTTGTGCTCAGTAGACCAAGGCACAAGAAAGCAGAAAAACAAATGTGTAGAACGCAAAAAGGGGGCAGGGTAGAAACACCCTGACCCCTTAGGCCTTCTCCGGTGGTCCCACACAGTTCCCCAAGGCCCCAAATTATTTTTCAAAAAACCCAGTTTGCTTTTTTTCAAATTACCCCCCGGGGGGACCAAATCCCAGGGGCATAGTGAGAAAGAAGTGTGGGGGGCCCAACCCCCACCACACTATCCCGGGGACCGCCACCCCCGGGGCAAAGCAACGCAGCCCCCTGGCGCATACTGGAGGTTCCAAGGGGAATTGGTTCCCCCTCTGCAAACGCGCCAGGGGGCTACGTTGCAGAGAGGTGTAAAGATGGGTGCAGCCTCATTACACCGCTCTGCAATGCAGTCCCCTGGCGCTTACTGGAGGTTCCTGATGGGCTAGTTGGCCCCCATGGACCCCCAGTATGCTAGGGGAATTAGTTCCCCCTCTGCAAAAGCGCCCGGGGGTTGCGTTGCAGAGAGGTGTAAAAAGTGGCGTGGTCTCATTACACCTCTCTGCAATGCAGTCCCCTGGCGTATACTGGAGATTCCTGGTGGGCTAGTTGGCCCCCAGGGACCCCCAGTATGTAAGGGTACTTAAAAAAATATAACAATTAATACATTTAATAATTATCATTTACAAAACCTTTGAAATGCACTGAAAAAACCATAGGTTTCACACACGTTATAGTTAGGAATTCGCATTTAAAAAACCTTGCAAATTCACTGAAAAAACCATAGGTTTCACACACGTTATAGTTAGGAATTAGCATTTAAAAAACCTTGCAAATTCATTGAAAAAACCATAGGTGTCACACATGTTATAGTTAGCTGGACATTACACTCATACAAAACATTTGAAATTCCCCCGTTATAGTTAGTTCAGCTAACTATAACTCGCGCGCCCGCAATGCACTGCTGATGACGTCACATATTACATAACTCATGACATGGTCAGTGACATCACTCATGACATCACTGATGACATCTCAAATGACATCACTGATGACATCATCCTTCTGAAATAGTGGCAGACCGCCTCTCAGCGTAATATAACCTTTGATACACACATTCAAAAATAGAAACTAAAATTTTCAAAAAAATGGAGATACCAATACCAATTCCACCATCTATATACACATCAACTCATTCAATAACACTTCTATATAGTCACTCATACATGTACTCACTCATCATATGTACTGATACACCTATACATCCCGTTACACACCGACAGTCATCCATACAGTTACTCTCACACATACTCACACATGCAAATAAACTATCAAACATCCATTTATTTGCATATACAGCTATACACACACTACCACACTTACTTCTACGGAAACTTACACATACTTACTCTCTTAAACAATCACTTATAGAAACACATACTTATTTAAACAGGAACTCTTCCAAGCTCTCACTCTCACATATACTCACTTATAAACATCAATACTAACATATACTGGATTAAAACATATGTAGTTACTCATAAAGATACTATTGAGACAGTCATTCACTCTGTAACACACCCATACACACACTCATCCACCCATACAGTCCTGCACACATGCTGTCTTCAAAACACATACAAACAGTGAGTCAGTCATTTCGGCATCTATGTGCTAAGTAATACCCCCCACCAAACCATACGGACACTCATACTGATGCAAAAAAAAACTAATAACCCATATACACACTCATGTAGCTACTCACCAACCCATGCAGCCACTTATACACAAAGTGAGACACTGATACATATATTTAAATGTTTAAACATTACTCGCTAATATATGTATTCACAAAGATAAACTTAATAAGTCAGTTAAATAATCAATTTTACAAAAAAACATGCATTTAGACACTTATTTACCCATTTATTCTTCCATTGACCTTTAGATATACATATATAAAAAATTTTTATTTTTCAGAAAGACACACATTCACTGGATGATGTCATCAGTGATGTCACTGACCATGTCATGAGTGATGTAATATGTGACGTCATCAGCAGTGCATTACGGGCGCGTGAGTTATAGTTAGCTGAACTAACTATAACGGGGGAATTTCAAAGGTTTTGTATGAGTGAAATGTCCAGCTAACTATAAAATGTGTGAAACCTATGGTTTTTTCAATGAATTTGCAAAGTTTTTTAAATGCTAATTCCTAACTATAACATGTGTGAAACCTATGTTTTTTTCAGTGAATATATATATATATATATATATATATATATATATATATATATATATATATATTTAAACATATGTATGACAGCAGTAAATTGTCACACCTCGGACTTCCAAAAAGCTTCGATAAAGACAACAGCGGACCCAAGATGAGAAGCGCTATTCTTTTATTGTAGAAAACCCCGCACCTCCGCCATGATGCGTTTCAAGCCTCAACGGCCCTTGATACATACATATATATATATATATATATATATATATATATATATATATATATATATATATATATATATATATATATAACTTCAAAACTGAAATGAGCGTACTCTCAGAATCAAACAGACTCAGCAATGATCCAGTGTTTCACCTCCAGGTTTAATCACGACGCGTTTCGCTTCGAAAAGGAGCTTGGTAACGTGACCAAGCTTCTTTCAGAAGCAAAACGCATTGTGATTAAACCTGAAGGTGAAACACTGGATTATTGCTGAGTCTGTTTGATTCTGAGAGTACGCTAATTGGAGTTTTGAAGTTATGGTTTATGATTGCCGGAGTGTTCCGCCGGATATATATATATATATATATATATATATATATATATTTTCCATATGTATCTGCCCAAAGTTGAGGCACCTCACATCAGCGATATTGCAACCTTTTATTCTTCAAATTGGCAAGGTAAGACAGCATTTCCTGACAGCAAAGTATTTCATCCAGACGCGTTTCAGGCTCTCATAGCCCTTAATCATTGGTCTTGTCAGGAGGCGAAGCTGTGCATTTCCGTGCCTTGTTAGCAGCGCTTGTTTTATGTCATCGCCGTGGTGGGCGTGGCTGATAAGCACTCTGGTCTTTGTAGTCTCTAATCTTTAAGTAGTGTCACCCCGTCTCCTTACTGTTTTTTTCAATCCCACAATGGGTATGTTGTACAGCAAACTACCGAATTCCAGCCAATATTGCCCTTGAAGTACGGTTACGCTGTTCCTCGTGACGCCGATTTTCACTTCACACGGCGTGGAGGAGACGCACATCTGCAGCGGGGTGCCTCGCAACCCAGGCGGGGCCGCTAATACACTCCATATGTATCTGCCCAAAGTTGAGGCACCTCACATCAGCGATATTGCAACCTTTTATTCTTCAAAGTGGCACGGTAAGACGGCATTTCCTGACAGCATATATATATAAATATATATATATGTTGGCTTAGTGGATATATTGGAAACATTAGAATTGATACATTTTTTATTTTAGTTCCTTTACATTCCACAAATGTCTTCATGTCAATGCAGGAGTGATGGTAAGAAGACTTAGTTGCCATTGAATCATTTATATAGCTACTTCACTGATCATCTTCCTAAAACCTTTAGCACAGAGAACTTGTATGTCCTCCTTTTTACCTTGTTAGTAGGGTATGCCCAGGCATGGGTCCCATGCCCACTTTGCCACTGGATTCAAGCTAGCCTGGCTGATGAAGGGTGTTACCCAGAAACCGGTCTCATGATGCTTGTTTTCAGTTCAGGGAAAACCTGGCTTGGCAGCTCGGGCTGGACTGTTCCCATGAGGCACATGGTCAAGACGGATTTGCATATAGCTGGGTCTGATTTGAGGTGGCGAAGTGAGCTAAAGAATGATGATGGATTCAACCCAGAACTATGACTGGGGTTGAGTGTCAGAAATGTTTGAGCGCTCCGCCCATATTCTCCTTGTGTTTGATTTGTTTGCCTTAAGTGAGCAGGGTATGCCCAGACATGGGTCCCTTGCTCACTTTGCCACTGGATTCAAGCTAGCCTGGCTGATGAAGAGTGTTACCCAGAAACCTGTCCCAGGATGCTTGTTCCTGGTTCACTGAAGACCTGGCTTGGCGATTTGGGCTGGACTGTTCCTATGAGGCACAGGGTCAAGACTGATTTGCATACAGCTGGGTCGGAACTGAGATGGCGAACTCGGCTAAAGAATGATGATGGATTCATCCCAGATCTGTGACTGGGGGTGGGTGTCTGAAAAGTTTCAATGCTCCATCCATCATCTCCTTGTGTTTGCTTTGTTCACCCTAAGCTGGCAGGGTATGCCCAGACGTGGGTTTCTTGCTCACTTTGCCACTGGATTCAAGTTAGCCTGGCTGATGAAGGGTGTTACCCTGAAACCGGTCCCAGGATACTTGTTTCTGGTTCATGGAAGACATGCCTTGGCAGTTCAGAATAATCTGTTCCCATGAGGCACAGGGTTAGGACTGATTTGCATATAGCGGGGTCTGAACTGAGGTGGCAAAGTGAGCTATAGAATGATGATGGATTCAACCCAGATCTGTGACAGGGGTGAGTGCCTGAAAAGTTTCAGCCCTCCGTCCACCATCTCCTTGTGTTTGATCCTTTCTACATTGACAGTGCACAGAATGGAAATATTACAACCTCCCAGTAAAGTTGGGATTACCATCTGGTGATCACTACAGAGGGGCTCCCTTTTAGAGCCTTCACTACCCAAAGTTTATTTTGTGACTGATGATCAGCATGCATGGCTCACTGACATCATCACCAATGAAAGTGAAAGTAGAAGGAACTGTTCTCTCCGTTTCATGCTTTGGGGCTCATCATAGTCTCTGGGCACTGATCATAATGGGAGAGGTACTGTTGGAAAAGGGAGAATCTCCCTTTTTCAATGGTACCACTTCCTAGTGGATTCCTGTGGATTCGCTGCAAGAAGGTGATCCCTAAAAAGGGATACACCTTCCGCACCATCATGTATTTAAAATAGGAAGAGCAGCCCACTATGCATGGTAAATTCCTCCTGGCCCCTACCAAGGTCCCTAATAGTCTTTATGCCTTTATGAGTGTACACCGAATTTTCTCATTCTTAGGGGGCACATAAATATCTAGGCACCAGTGTGTGTTTAAAAAAAAGGATGAGACAGACCTATCCTGGCATAGAGGAACATTCCCCACCCCTGAAGCTCAAACAGTCTTTCTGGCTACCACTCACCTGCCATCCCACAGCGGGGCACAAAGCACACTAGACACCAGTGATTTAAAAAAATAGCATGCTATCAGGAGACATCCTCTCTGAAGTGCAGTCATTTTGCTCCCTTAGGGCCCACAGCCTGAATGCTGATGCTATCCCCATGGAAAGTGTCATGAAGTTGGGATTCCTTTGGGTGTAGCTTTGATATCAGGGGCATAGCTTGGTCAGTAACATTGGGGAGTTGCGAGCGTCAGATTTTCCAACAATCATGCTGGCATATAATGTTAAAATAGATTATACGACAAGAAAGGCACATAAGAGGGGCTAAAGTGGCAGTGACTAGAGATACAAATGCAAGTTGCTAGCAGTACTAAGTAAGAGAGAATACAGTATTTTGTTAAATAAACAACATTTGTTAGGTCTTTCAAAGCAGAGGGACAGAGTGTGTGTGTGTGTGTTTCAGTAGAAATTCCTTGTGAAGTCTGATAGACACCTTTCAATACCCGACTGAAAGCACCTGTACCCACACATTTATCAGAAACCACATGTATTGAGTGTATAACACTACAAACACCCCCACCCAGGAAGCCACACCCCTCTTTGATATATAGGTCTCCCTCAGGTGGCACAAAGACTGTCTGGTTCCCAGGATTAGGACTTTATGCCCAGGAGGGCCAATGCCTCTCATCACTCTTTTTTTAACACAAATTCTGGTGTCCAATTGGCTTTCTGCCCTCTGTATCCGGAATATAGAAGGTTAATCTTCCCCTTAACTGAGCAGAGGACAGTATGGTGACTTTTTGTGGGACTTGCCAAGATAGGCGAACTCTGCACTCAATTCTGTTTCTCACTTGTTTTTCTGATGCTCTGATTAAATGCTGGGTCCCTTTTGAGATGGGCCATTAGGAGTAAATACCCCAATCTGCCTACTCCGAAGGACTGACAGCCCACACGACTACCTTCTAAAAAATGAGAAAAAGAATAGTGTTGTGCTGGACCATCTTATCATTGTATCATTGGATACCAGCCCCAGGCACTAAACAGTCTTTCAGCCCCTAAATGGAGGCAGAATAGATCATTCACCCCTTCTCAGTGAGCCCACATTTCAGATCAATGCCAAAAGAAATCCCATTTTCCTTTCTCTATTGATGGGCAATGGCTTCATTATTCAGGCTCTAAGTCTGCTTGCACCTTTCCAACCAAGGGCAAATTTTGTAAACCTAGAGACCCAAGATAATCCACGGTGATGTGTCTTGCATGGACACCAGCATGTTTTCTCACCCAGAATACCATGCATACTTCAATAATATGCATTAAGCCCTCAATATCCTGTCCTACCAAGGAGTGTGGTTGCAACGTTTCAACCTGTGACATTTCGGGTCGGAGTCAGCCGGCTCGCAATCAAACCTATCAACCCTGGAAATTTATGAAGACTAGAAACCCACGGAAATTCATTATGTTGAGGCTTGCATTAATTCCAGCATGTTTTCTTACAAAGGATACTTTGAGAGCATCATATTATGGGTAAAAATATTATGTATTCATGTATTAATGTGACTCAAATCTTGAACACTTCCAACCTATTGCCAAAGTCTTACAACCCTGGATTCCCACTCGTCTCTTTTTAAAAACACTATTCCCTTGTGTGGTTGGACCTAAAGCACATTTTAGGAAATTGCCAATACAGTAGCCACACTACATTGACTTCATGCAGTTCGAGATTTGACTGGCGCCTTTTGTAATAGGCTGACCCATACAAGTGTGGGTATTGGCTTTATTGAGAAAAGTGTGGACATTTTGGGTTGTAGGGCTTTGTCATTACTCACAGATTCTAGAACTTTTCTTCACAGAAGCATGGGATAATTATGTGATTTTAGTCAAAGTTTGACGTTTACAGGGTATTGTGGGTGAGAAAATGTAGTGGGATCCACAAAAGTCACAACACCCTGGACTCCCTTGGTGTCTCCTGTTGCAAGGTGGTATATCATTTGGTATGGCTGGGAGGCCTTACTATGCATTATTCTCACAATGCACAGACATGATCCTTGGATTCAACAACAATAATCCTTAGCCTAGTCCTGGTAATATGGCAAAGAGAAGACAGGCATTACTGGAGGAACATGTGCTCCGCATTTTACTGTACCATTATGGTGCCTTAATTAATTAAGCTGACTCAAAAGAATACAATATCAATTTATAAAAATAGAATGTATCGGAATATAAATATAGACACCAACATGAATTTTGCATCTTACATACAACCAGAGTTGTGGATTTTTAGTCTTCAAAAATTTATGCACTTTAGCTGCTAAACTAGTCCTACTGAAATGAATGGAGAAAAACACAGGTGACACTCTTGTGGATAAGGTCATGCGCGTCCCTAGATTAAGTTCCAACAGTCGTTACTTCATTACCTTGCCCTGGGATTCGGGGGGCAGAGGTGATTTGGCTGTACTTAGTACTGATCAGGATCGGTGGGAGCTGTCAAACTTGCAGCACTTGATAAAACCATACTTGGAGATGGAGTTCCACGCTACCCACGGAGAGTACAGGCCTTAGGTGTCCTAGGACCTACGTTCAACAGTTGGATTTCTTCTAGCTTACTCAGTGGCTCCATGGGATGCGATAGCTGGCAGATGTCAATCACCGGGACAGGTCACGCCATATATGCTTTTACCACACACTCGACGACTCCATCTTCAGCCGACATTGGTCACTGTCACGGTGAGGTGCTCTCGGGCTGGAGATTTCGAGCAAGGGGTTGATCACCTGAAAGACAATCGTCAAGACTTGGCTGCATCAAATGTAGTCCATTGTTACTTCGGTGGTTGGAGGTCAACAGGCGTGGAGTAGCAAATTTAAACTTGCTGAAAGCTCAGATACCAATCCGGGCTTGCAGGACACCACTTCTCTTCTTGCTCATTCTCAACACGCCAAGAGGGTCGCAATTCTTGTCATACAGCCAGTCAGTTTTCCTGCAGCTGGCAGGGGACTAGTGCCCACCACTCCAAGGAAGTCTGCTTTGGTTTCTGGAGTTCACTGGAGTCCCTCTTGCTGGGATCAATGATCTTTTTCCACGGACACACGTTGAACACTTGGTTCCAGTGTATGATCTCTTAGACTCACGTTAGTGTCCTATCCATGCAGTGCAGCAGAGTCCAAAGTCATGTTGTCGATGATGGTGTTTTCTATGTGCCGCTTCTTAGATTCAAAAACCGAACTGAGGATCAGGTGGCAAGTGAGCCCCTTAAATCCTAGTTTAGGGGGCATTAAGTTTGTGAGGGACAGTGGGCAAAGGGATACTTGTCGCTGCGGCTAACTAGCCCCTGTAGTGACAACATCCTGTGGGTGTACAACACTGTGCTTCCCAGAACCCACTATTTTATGGTCTGCCAAAATGTCAGAACCCTTCATTGGCTGCACATAACTCCTAGCCCACCTTAAATACGTGGATAGCCTTATGGAGGTGTACGCCTTCTGGATAACTAATTTTCCTGCCTCTCTGCATGGACAGGGAAGGAAGGGCCTTAACCTCAAGTGGGGGACAAGTAATTACACATCAAAGGCAGTGAAAGCATTTGAGGCTCACCACCTTGATGACTGTAAATATTAGCCATCCTGTGAGGGAGGAGATTTGTTCTCATTCTTTCCCAGGCCTGTGTCTCTATCCTGGGGAATAGCTAGCACATTGTACCGGGGGGCAGACTCTTGTCTTAGCAGCAAACTGCTTTGGGAAGACCGCCAAGGGACTGCAGCACTTAAACTTAGGTGGACAACCATCAGGGTGGCACCTACATGTATGTCAGCTCCCCCCTCGACATGAGAATCATGTTGGGAGTGAAAAAGCACAGTGGTTGATACCAAACACAACTCAAGTTGGTCGTTCCACAATGGAGCGGGCTATCTCAAAGTTTCTCAGTAGCCAGCCCATGTTTCTCTATGGACCTCCAATCATTTACAGCAAAACCTTGCTTTACAGGGTTTATGTAGGATTATATATATATATATATACATATATATATATATATAAAAGTATATATCCACACATTTAATGTAATGCATTATACCTCCTGGGCTTAGGAGGACAACCCTAAAAGTGACTTACTTCCATTAAGGCAGTGGTGCGGCTCTGCAGCACATGGTGTATGCAGAGTCACTCTTGAGCAGACAGACTGCTTGTGCAGGGCTGAAATGATAGACCTGCAGACATACTTTTACTTGGGTCACACAGGGTGGCACAATATAGTGCTGCAGCCCTGGTGACCCCTTTAACACCCTAGCCCTGTGTACCACTGGTGCCATACACTAGGGACGTATAAGGGGCAAAGTATCTGGCCAATTGGGCGTACATGGCGGAGAAAGAGCATGGGCAGTGCACTATCAGAGTCAAAAACCAGCGTGGAGGGGTGTTAGAAATGGGATTTCTGGTTGGCCAGAGCTTGCGCCTAAGTCAGGCAGAAACCACCACTCTAGTCAGGGTAAGGGAGTTACACGCTGAAGATAACCCCTGCTCACCCCCTTGGTAGCTTGGCACGAGAATCAGTCTTATCGCAGAGGCAATGTGTAAACCATTTGTGCAACACACACACAGCAGCAACATACTAGGCACACCACAAATGGAGCACCACACAAGGTTATGTATAAACATTGCCTTTGTATTATCATGAACACATTAGAATAGTAATCACACAATATACACTGTGTCAACTGGCACTAGGCAATATTGGGCCACTGTCAGAACCATCACAAAGTGAAAATAGTAGATTTAGAACCAATAATAAACGTAGAACACAACCAGAAATTACTGGCAAACACTGTACTCAGCATTATCCTGCAACATAAATCATATTATGCACAGTATCCCATCAGGCGTAAAATACATTATGCTCCAACCTCATAAGCCTAAACATATTAGACCATAACCTCCTAATCATAAATCACCTTAGGGGCATAAACAACAGTAGAGAATAACCTCACAAGCATAAACCGCAGTATGCAAATCACCTCATAAACATAAACCACATTAGAGGCATAAATCACGGTGCATAAATCATATTTCCTGCGCACCACATAAATCACATTAGGGCCTGGCACCCTATCCACTTAAAAGTCCCCCTGCCCAACTGGCCTTCTCAGACAGCTCAAATGCCCTATATCCATATCAGGGTGGCTTCTAATGCAGCAGAATTCACAAGTGCACGATTGCGTTGGGCAGAGGAGTGTACCTCCCTCCTGTCTTACTAAAATGCCCCCAAAGAACTAATAGCCAAAACATTGCAGCTGCCGCTAATTGCTGTGCAGCTGTGAAAATCAAATGTGGGCATGGGCACTTTCTGTGTCCTCTGGGTGGGCCCTACTGGGACTCTGTAAGACAAATATGAGCAAAACGTTGCAGCTACCCACTCTGGTGCGGTGCAGCTGGGAACAAAGAAGAGGGCCCTGGCATGACTGTGTCCTCGGGCCCCTACTGGGGCTCCCTAACTCAATACTGCCCCCATTGTTGCAGCTGCCCTCTGTCAGGCAGGGCAGCTGTAAAAATTTAATACGGAGGAAGGCACGGGCACCACTGGCCCTCGGGACCCCCACTGGGGCCCTGAAACAATAGTGCCCATCGTTGGAGCGGCCAGCTCTCAGACAGGGCTGCTCGGAATCAAAGCATGACTGCCCGGGTGCCTCGTGAGCACCAATAACAAAGAAAAAGAGAACGGCCTTGGCCCCACTCGCCGGGGCTTGGATCGGGCTCCGTCTCCTCTCTTCGCTCGGTCCCCTCTCAGGGACCGGGACTTTAACGTGGGACCGGCGAGGCTTCGGACGGGTCTCCTGGCACTGCATCAACACAAGGGGCTCTCTCTTCACTCCGAGAGCCCTGCTGACCAGTGCCAGCATTTCCTGCACACGGGGATTCCCTGAGCTTCACGGGAGCCCCACTACCTTCCGAGTCGTTGCGGCGGCTCCGGTGAGGATTTTTTAATGCGCGGTGGGCACCCGCTCACTAAAGTAAGGTCAGCAATACGGGGTGGGCACCCACGAGGTAAATAGAAGCATGAGCGGAGTGGGCACCCGCCATTTTCAAATATCAAATAAACACCCACGATGTCAGGGGATTACTTCTCCCACTACTCCCAATGCAGATGTCCCATTCAGCCTAGTGCTAACTCACCCTGCCCCTCCTGGAGCCACACACACCTCCCAGCACCTGTCACTCACAAGCCAGACATGCAATTCACATCAGGCAGGCAGACACATAGCACACAGAAATGCCAACTTCTCAAAGTGGTATTTCCCAAATAGTCATAATAGATCTGCGCACACCATTTAGCAGGATTTATTATTACAATTCCAAATACACTAAACTCGGCCACTCTGCTCCTCCCATATCAGGAATTACCACTGACCCACTGATCAAGGAATCCCTAATGCATTACTATGGGAGGGCAGGCCAATGTTACCAAATGTACACAGAGAGTGCACGCACTTTACACTGGACAGCAGTGCTAACGTGCCCAGAGGCCTAAAACCACCAGCATCATGTCAGAAATAAGTGGGGGAGAAAGGCAAAAAGTTTAGGGATGACCCTGCAAAAAGTGCCAAGTCCAACAAGGGGTATCTTCAAAGAAGCACACTTTCCAACATCTGCCTTTCCATTTTTTTAGTGTTGGTAAGTTTCCCTTTGTCCCAGCCAGTCAAATGTCACAGCTACCCACATCACCTGAAAGATTGCAATGCTGAAGGACATTTTGCTTTTTTTGCTTTTCTTTTCATGGGTGATGACTAGCTTTCTGAGTTCACCCATGGATTTATTTTACACCTGATTTCATGTAGATAGAAACCACAAAAATAGAAACAAATGACTATCACTTAGAAAACTGCAAAAATATTATCAACAAATATTTTTCTCCAACTTTGCTCTTTCTTGAGAGGTGCAAAGATGGTGATTCTAACACAAGCAGCCAGAAGTGCCCCAGCACTATGAGAGAGCAGAACTGCACCATATCTTTGGGTAAATATGGCACATTTCTGCTGTCTACCTTTGATGCAACACAGCTCAGCAACATACCTTCCTGAACTGCGTTGCATCAACATTGAGTAAATCTCAGCCTGTATACTTTTTTTCTCACAAAATGGCACAGACATAGGTTTGCTGTGTTAATATCACCCTCTTGCCTACTTCCAGGAAAAGGCAGTTACAAAAGAACAGTTTTTAAAACAATTGTAACATTTTTGAAAGTAGTAGTCTATTTTCCATATTTTTGTGTTTTTCAACTACTTGTAGTTTGTTGTGGAAACATGTTTGATCCCAGCAAGCCATGCATTTCTCAAAAGTAGACACAATCGAATTCCAGCAAAGGGTCATTTTGTAGAACTTTCATAATTTTACCGAAAAATGTCAACGTTGAAATAAAAAATAAAAGATGAAAATAGGTAGAATAAACTAGATGAATGTGACAAAGATTTATTTTGCAATTTTTGCCATAATTGTGTATTTACAAACGTGATATACTTTTATATCCCTTAGTCCATTCTGGCTGCAGGGATATATACTGCCGGATGTACTAATATTAGAAATACTGATTTACTAATTACAGTTCTCTCCGAATTACAATTAGGAAATTTGGTATTCCTAATGTATAAAACTCTTCTGAGTTTCATTAGCGATTCCTAATGGGTTGCAAATAGACCTACTTCATGCAAATTAATGAGGTAAGTCAATATTTTTCACCAATTAGTAAATGTAGCCATCACAGGGATGGTGATCTGCTGAGATCCGCAGACCACCATGTCTGTGATTTTTTGAAAATAAAGCAATTTTGTTTTTAAATGCAAACCATTTTCCTTAATGGAACCCCTTACCATTTGCAAATGGATTACACCCTCCTGCAAGGAGTCAGTGAAATATGAATAATTGGTGGCTGTGATTTGGCCACAAAATATTCAAACATCCCATTCAGATTTGGTATTTGGAAAGGACTCCCTAAACACGCCCCTTTCAAACACCAAATCACAAACTGAAATTGCAATTCAGTAACATGTTACCGAATCATAATTTGTGTTATGTTTTTTGTTGATATAACGTTACTGGCATTTAAGAATCCCAGACAGGCAATTTTAATACAAGAAGTTACCAGAGGGATATGTATCGCCTCCTCCCGCCCCATGGTCACAATAAAGCAAAATAACTGCGCCCCCAGCATTTACCTTTTATATCCAAAAAGGGGAAGGTGTAGAGCACAACCACATTTGCCTCATATCCTTGGAAGATTCCACTGTTCCGTCTGTACTTGGGAATGCAAAAAATAACAAGGATCAATTGCAATCACATTATAAATTATGTAAGGAGATCCTCTCCCCTATCACTTTCCAAAGATTCACATGCCAATCCATTGAACGTCCCCCCTTCCTGTCTCCGTGTCAAAAACCTTGCGTTCCTGCCAGATTATATTGTTTATGTACATCCTAGTTATCCCAAGGTGTCACTATTTTCCACCTACCATCCATTAATTAGTGCATTGGTGGTATTCACCCCTCATGCTCATTCATAACTTCAGGATCACCCAGGGCCTGCGGTTCCTGTAGATCCGCCAGTCTAGATGCCCATGCCCTGAGATCGCCTTCAAGTTTTTAATCCTTTCAGACATGTGTCATTAGGACCGCAGTCACCCACTCACTCATGTCTTTCAGCCATGCCTCAGCTAGTGGGTTTTAGGGCACAACCACGTTACCACAATGTGTCTTTTTGCTAATACCAGGTCCGAAAGGACAAATCTTTTGCTCAAGTTCTTATTTTGGGCAGCAGGAAGCAACCCCAGTAACACTGTCCAAACCTCTCTAGGTACCACCCAACCTGTAGCTCCCTTAAAACATGCAAAGATAGTCTCCCAATAGTGTGCAAGTGTTGGACAGGCCCATGCCATATGCAGAAATTCAGCCTCCATCGCTCCACACCGGGGGCATGTTTCAGAACGGTCTAGGTAGTTCCTACTCAGCATCTGCAGGGTCAGATATGTCTGATGAACAAAAAGTTTAAACCGCGCAATGGAGCTTACACTCTGGACAGTGACATGGACTCTCAGCCACTTCCGCTCCGTTAGAAGTTCCACAACTATAGCATTCCACTTAGCTTTGACAGGAAGAATCCCATACAGAATGTCATCTCGGAGGGCCCGGAATGGATGAGACACTAATGTTCATCCCTGGGCCATATATAGCATTACTTTCAGTACATTGGTCCAGGGGTTTTCCTCAGGGAAGGACCGCCAGACCTCCCATGCAACCTTTGAGATCTTCTCATACTGTAAAAAAATGCCTGGCTCCCAAAGCGCAGGAGGTTGCTTCTGCCCGCGTTATAAAGTGCCCATTATCATAGAGGTCACCCATCAACTGGCACGCTTCCTCCTTCCATCTTGGCACTGACATGGAGTCTGCTCTGCATGAGAAGGGTTTCACCACTCACAATGGCATATCGTGGGCATATGGTGTGCATTGCACCACTCTCCGACCCGCATACTCCTATAAGCAGCTACATGCGGCTTAATGTAAGACAGGAAAGTGGGAACTCCCAAGCCAAGCATCAGGAGTTCTGGTAACGAGTGGTCACAGAGCTGGTCTGGCAGGAGTTGCTTTTCCCAGTTCTCATCATCATCCATTCTGGTGGACCGTGTGTTGAAGTTGGGAGGCCATGTAATAGAGCTCCAGGCAGGGTACATCAAACCCCCCTATTCCCCATGTTCTCTTCAGCGTTGTTAGATGTACACGTTTGCGCTTGGAACCCCACAGGAGATCCACCAGTAGCCCATCTAGTGTCTGAAAATAATGTCTGGGGACTATACATAATGTTGTAGTGCTTTTAGGCATTGGGGCAGAATAATCATTTCTGCAATTGCTATTCAACGCAGAAGGGACAGAGCTAAATCTCTTCTAAATTGTAAGGAGCCATGTATACCCTCCACTACTCTACTCACAAGGAGTTCTAGATAAGAGGAGGCCGTAGTCGCCTGTCGGATCCCCAGGTACTTAGTCCCCTTAGTCACCCATGGGAGACTCACCCTAGGCATCACATGCGTTGGTCTCACTGCCAATCTCCCCAATGGGACCAGATGAGATTTCCCTGGGTTTACACAGAGATCTACGACATCCCCAAACCTCTGTGGCACCTTGAGGAGTATAGGTGCCGAAAGGGCCAGTTTGCGGAGGTACACAAGGGTATCATTGGCTTATAGGGAGACCACCTGTTTGGTCTCCCGGAGAGTTATCTCCCATGTTTCATCTATCCATGCAAGAGGCTCCATAGTGGCTGTGGAAGTGAGTAGGTATAAAGAGCACCCCTGACAGGTGCCTCGGCCTAGTGCAAATGAATTAGATACTATTCCATTAGCATCGTAATTTGTGTTTTGTACATATATAAAAGCATTTTTTCAGTCAGAAATGGCTTGATCTGTCGTTTCTGACTGCAAAAATGCTTTGCACATGTGGCACCCAGTGCTGAAACTTACTTGTGGAAATGTACACACTCAAAGTAGTAAATGCATTCTACAAATATAAGTATCGGGGAGCAGATCACTAAGAAGTAATTTTTGTTCTTGTGCTGGTAAGCATAGGGTTGCTGTGCTCAACCCCCTTGATATGAGGGCACTTCAGCTAAAGGAAGACTGGTGGTGCATGTAGCGTGTTGGCAGGAGGCATTGCACTTTTGGAGAGTACTTTGTGTGATAGCATCTTGCCCATGAACTCCAAGTCCCGGAATTCCTGAACTCTCAAGCGATTTGAATATGGTGGCAGCCATATTGGATTCTTGGGCATCATTTTCTTTCTGTTTCACAGCATCTTTGCTAGACAAAGAGCTTGCTGTTGTGGCTGCAGCAAGGACCTTTCATCATGGATTTGTGATTCATATTTGTGAAACTTATTTTCTTGAGAGTTTTCCAAGGACAACCTTATTGCAGTATTATGTAAGTATACATGTTTGGGAAATTACATTTTGAACTATGCTTGTTCGAAGAATCAGATATTCGAACTGTTATTCTTTAGACATTTACGCCAAATACTTTGGGAAACAATGACAGTCTTTTGAATTTGAATTCCTTTGTGAAACACATCAATAAAGGGGACTAAGAAGCAGAAAAACAAGGATGTCCACAACTTCGCAAACAATAAAAATCATATAAAAGTGAGCAGGTTATCCTGCCTTTTTCAATCCTTGAATGGAGTGGGTGATAGTTAGGGAGAACCTGGAAGCTCTTAAATTTTGTATAAGGATTTTCACCCACAGGTACCACCTATGGCATGCTGCATCATTGGATCCTCACTCACTGTACGTAGTGTGAGTGGGTGGGCTGAATGCAGTTTGTAAGCAGAGCACTAACTAGAAAGGCGTTGCGAAATAAAATTGCCTACATTTTTCTCTAATCTATAGTTTCTTATAAGTACCTTTGGCATGGGTAAAAACAGGTTTACAAAATGGTGGTATTCAGATATGTTATGACCCAAACAGCAGAGGTCAACATGTTTCAGCCCTGCTTATTGTCCTTTAGGGTCATTAATCTTTCTTACGGATCAACATTTCTTATAATACCCTTACTCAGTGTGTTTATACCAATCTACATTATAGTGTAGTGGTGCAAAATGATCACACTCAGAAATATGCATATATGTACAAACCATAAAGCAGGAACTTCCCCATGTCTGTCTGAAATGAAAAGAAGAGAGGCATATTTATCATTATTCATATAGTTGCACATACTTGTGCTATTGCTTACCATGTTCATCATTTCAAACCGTGCACTGTGCACGTGCCGAGTCATGCACAATTTGGAATCCTCTTCCTTCCATCACTCACTGTGGTAAACACACTCAAGTGAGACCATTCTTACGTAAGACAACCAAAAAGCAGTGTTGTGTAAGGCGCAGTATCCGCTTGCCTACAAGTGGAATTATTCCTAAGACCTACACTGCCCATATATAATTTATGACATTATAAAGTCTCAAGGGAAGGCAGACCCTGGAGTCACACTCTGTTAAAAGAGAAAAATATGCTTGCATTCATAGGCTCATTATATGGTTAAGTGCATAAGGAGCTCAAAGTGTCCACTAAAAGAGTAGCCAAAGTGCAAGTACAGTCATGAGATATGCCCCTGAGAACTACTTTGCCAGGAGTTCACAAACTGCACGATATCTATTTTGTGTCCTCCAAGCTTTGTATCAAGGCCGCTTCTGACATTTCTCTTCATTTTATCTAGACGTTGTGTGTCCATAATGTGGCGTGCGCAGACGAGTCAAAATGCCATGCGTTGGAGCTTAGGTCCAACCGGCACACCCGGTGCTCGCAGCGCGTGCACAAACTGGTGCGGGTGCTTGGGTCTGTGAATGGGTGTGTGAGTCTCTGAGTTGGTCTGTTTGTGGGTGTGTTAGTGTTGGTGTGGGACGGTGACTGGGTGCATGAGTCTCTGAATAAGTATGTTACTGGGTGCATGGGTATCTGTGAGTGGATGTGTGAACATGCAAGTAAATTTGAGGGTGGATGTGTGGATATATACATAATTTTTTTCACCAGTGTTCAGGACGCCATCACGGTCATTGTGAAATTGTTGCTACGTTACATGGGGAGCACTGGTTGTCACACATCTCTGCAAATATCGCACGTGGGGGGAAATGGATTCTCCACATATACCTTGTGTTAATAGCACCCCAATTTGTCAAACATGGGTTCTAAGTACCTCTACACTGACCCCTTATATGAGCTTTACCATGAAGTTTCAGCCCCAGGAATCGTACCCGATCCATAAAATGGTGGGCGCAACTTTCTGTACAGGTTGCGACCAGCGAATCACCGCATTCGATTAATTGCGAATTCATAGCAAAATATCTGCATGCAGAGCTGTCAGTACCTATATTTTCTTAATTTTCTCAAAAACCATTGAACAGATTTACAACAAACAACAAAAACACAATCAGCGTAACCAAATCTATCTTTCTGACACATTTGGTGTAATTTTGTTCAGTAGTTCGGGATGCAGGTATATCTAAAGGTCTTAAGCTAATTAACATGGGGAAATGCACTTTTTTTGACAGCCCTTTTTCTCAGCCCCCACTTGACAGATCACCCCCAAACTTTGCATGGACAACAAGTGTGGAAGATGTTGTGAAGATTCGTCGACTAGCACCAAAGTCAAGGCCACCTAAATAAATGCTTTTCCTATGGAAACATGGTACTAACTATGACCAGTATATATATGTACCAGCCTTGAGGGGAACAGCTCTTCGGCTTACCGGCTTGAAGGTCCCACCATGAGGGGAATGGCATCTGGCATAAGGGACTACCTCTCCAAGCAGGTGCTGGTAGATGCTCGCTGGCAACGTCATTGTGGCACCAGGAGGCACGCTAAGTAGTGAGCAGGCCTCCCGCTGTGCGGGCAGCGCCCAGATGAAGCCTGGGCCAAGGGCTGGCCCGTCCTTGCCCGTCAGTGTCCGATAGAGGCCTGGCTGGGCCAACTCGTTTTTGCTGCCAGCATCCAACCAGGTGAGTTTTGCCACTTGAGCATTTCTAGACCAGTTGTCCAAAGAACCCCCAACCATGGGGAAGAGAACAGACACAATATCGTCCCTCCCAGTTATTACAAGTTTAGACAGTATGCTAGATAGGGTGGCGAATATAATGTCTAATGAAATTGTGCTCACGGAGAGGAGATTGTCCCTTGGTATTGAGGCATTACATGATGGTGCTATGTTGGGGACTGAATTTGTTGATACTGCTGGCCCTCTCCGCCCTCATAATGTTCAGAGCACTAACCTGGAGAATATATCAACTCCCAGGCCAAGGTTTATGCCTGGTCATGAAGCTACTCCAAATCATAGCTCGAAGGCCATTAGCATTACAACTGACCACGATTCCCCAACAGCTAGCGCTATCATGTGTGCCAGTGCTAAGCGTGATTGAAAACCAGTAAAGCCCACCCACTTGAATAGAAAACAACCGCCCCACACTGGGTCTACTCGCTCTGTAATGAGTAGTTGGCTACACACACCCTTACAGACTCTGGCTCAGAATCCCAAACTTGTAGATTCCATGCAACATGAAGAACCGAGGAACTCTGTTAGTACTCAGACTGGTACCACATTTTCTTCTCTACCGTATAACAGCTTGGGTGAGACCTTTATTGACACTGTCGTCAATAGTATCTGTGGGCACATCAAAGACCTGATTGACTAATTAACAGATAACCAGATTAACAGGCTGGACACTTTGTCAAATAAACTATGTTCCCAACTTAAGAATGTTAAACCTGTAACATCGGAGGGGCTGGAATCAAGTTTGACACTAGTTAACATTGTTCCTCAACCACACGCTCCCGCTCCAACAGTCCCGTCAGCCCCAATAGTCCCACCACCTCTGACATTTGTGCCATGTCCTACTTACTTTACTTTACTACCCAAGCTAGTAAAGACACATTGAACCACCCACCCACATCCTGTCGACTTGTCTGGTCTGTGTACTTGAAGGTGTACCTGCGCTTAGGAAAAAACAAACTGAGACATGGTACCAACTTCGCAATAAATGCGTTGACTGGTTGTCTAAACACAAGGGATACAAGGTGGCTGACGTAAAAACCATCATCATGGTTCAAAGGGTATACTGCATTGGGTCCGCTGTGAAAAATATTGAGGGGGACTGCATTGTTGTTAACTTCCGTAACCCTGTAATTGTGAAATCCCTACTATAGGTACAGGAAGATATATGTATGAACCCTAGTAATATTTGTCTGCTGCCATTGGGATATTTTTATAAACCAATTTTTAACTCACAAATGTAGGATGCTACACCCTAATTAAGGTATAATAGGTGCTTGCCTTTGTCCACCTTAGGCACCCAAGATTGACTCGCACCCGCAAGGTCATTAAATGAAGTCAACAGCCCACCAGATGCACACCCACTGGGAGGACATTTAAATTCAACCTGGACTGGTACCGACAGTAAACTGAGTATACTTAGCTGGAACGTTGCCGGTCTGGCGTCTAAAATGAATTCACTAGACTGGATTGAAATAGTTGAAAATCAGGATATTATAATGATGCAGGAAACTTGGGCTACTCCGGATTTTTATTTGGAAGGGTTCCAATGCTTTGACATTGTTGTGCCGGTTCCCAAGGCATGGCGACTATCTGGTGCGCTTTCAATATGGGTGAACATTTTAATGGGAGGCACACTAAATGTTTTAGATACAAGAAATGATAAAATACAGGCTCTGATCTACACAAGGGGTATTTCTATATGTTTAATCAACTTTTATAATAATGATTTCCATTCTGTGCCAAAAATCTATTTTAATAATTGTTTAATTATATTCTAACTCTACGAAACCTCAAGGCTTTTACTAATGTTGTCGGTATTTGTGTGGGGGAGATTTTAACGCCAGGATTCCAACAAGTAATAACGAATATTCATTTTTCTCGGTGCACCAGGGACACAGAATTACTAGATCATCTATGCAACCATATTCTAATTAACACCATGGACATCGCTGCTGTCCCCAGTAAAGATAATAGTATTGAACCAACACATAGAGGCAGGGGTTGCGCCTCCACTATTGATTATGTTTTTATACCCTCCATTTTTGAAGACTGTTAAGTACAGAAGTTATACCGACCCACCATAGCGATCACAACCCTATTAAAATATTATTGAAAATTGCGCCTAAGCTTGTAAGCAATAGCTAAGAATTTGTCACCCTCCACAGATAATCTGAGACTAGTCTGGCGTGGAATTGACAATAACAAGTTACTCGTCAACATGTTAACTGCCCATTTGCCACTTGTCGACACCTGTCTGTCATTTAAAGATCATAATCCTGATGCAAAGGGTGTTTTATCCACCTTTGTGAAGGTATCAAACAGTTGTTGTCAAGGCCTACCATGAAACCTCGAATGAGACCAAGATGGTTTAATAGAGACTGCTCACTAGCCAATAGAAAGCTCCGTTTAAGGCACTGTCACAACCCCACAGATCGGGCACTTGTTACATCACTGAGGCACCATTATAAGATAGTAATCACACGAAGGAAAGATGAAATCCTCAAAAGTCATTGGGATAGCTTAGTGTGTAGTGCATCCTCAAAAAATGGAAATGGCGGCTAGGCGGCAGTTAGAAATTTTTGGTCATTGGCCCCCCTAACCGCTATCCGTTGCAATAGAACTAGTGACTTATGGGCGGCTCATTTTTCCAAAATCTACTCGGTCCCAACTGGAAATGAGGACGTATACGAATATCATGCCCCACCCCAATTGATATGACTTTGCTAGAAGTGGAGGATGCAATCCAACAAAGTTTGGGCAGTAAAGCCCCGGGTCCTGATGGGCTGCCCATCGATCTTATCAAAAATAAACCAGACTTTTGGGCACCTCTTTTATTGAATGTTTTTAATAATTTAACCTATGCCACAATCCTTAGTACATGGTCTACGAGTATTATTGTACCGATTTTTTAAAAGGGCGATCGCTCTAACCCCAGCTGCCATAGACTTATCTCTCTCATTGATAACACTCGAGTTACATTTAGCAGAACTAACTATAAGGGAGGAATTTCAATGGTTTTGTACGAGTGAAATGTCAAGCTAACTATAACAGCCCTGAAGCCTATGTTTATTTCAGTGATTTTCTAGTTTTTTTTTAATGCTAATTCGTAATTATAACATGTCTGAAAACTATGTTTTTTTCAGTGAATTTAGAAGGTTTTTCAAATGATAATTTTTAAATGTAATAATAGTTATATGTTTTTTTATACTGATTTTCTACAATTTTTTAACTGTTTATTCTTACATATTTTTTTTTTTTAAATTACGATATATATTTTTAATATCGATGGAAATAAAAATGTTTATTAAAATATTGAACTAACAGTTCCTCCTAGCAATCTAAAATATAGCAATTCACATTTATTTTGTTAAAAACCAAAAATAAATCTAACATGTTTTTAAACCATAATCCTATTATGAGTACGTCAGTAGAGCTCACAGAGAAATCAAACAAATTAAAAAAAGATACTTAAAAATCATACACTTTTTATTATATAAAAAAAGAGGGATTCACCCTCTCAGATTTGTTTAAAAATATCACAATATACAATACATATGCAGAAAAACCAAACAGTCGACGCAGCGTTTCGGTGTTATTTCCATATGACACCTTCTTCAGGATGGTTTTCTATGCAAAAGAAATTATACAAATTATTTGAACGCTCTACAGTTTTACTGACGTACAACTCATTATACAATTATCCTATACAATTACCCACTGATTATTAAAACCAAATTCTGCTGTTTCCTGAATGACAATGCATAACAGAAACTCTGCAAAAAGCATAAATATCTGTGACATTAGTTCATTCTTTATGGATGATCAAGAATACTTTTTACATTAATCATTCCTTTTGACATGCTGTAAGTCTATTACTAAACATGTTTTACCTCAAAAGGACATAAAGATGGAACACATACCTATAGTCTTTGTATGTAGACGAGAAGTCAGCTTTAAAATAAAAAAAACATTTTTTTGCAACGAGTCAGCTTTGCAATTTGCAATGTTGCAGGTTCCCGATGGAACTGAATAAAAACAACCTATTCAAAACAAAAAAACTCTTGTGTCGGTATACCCACATAGATGTACTGTTCACATTTAGTAGGTACACCTTATGTGTAATACATAATGTCACATACCTGCTAGATAGCAATCAAGAACAATGTATGTGCTGTATGTGGGTTAGCCACCATGAATTATTGATTGTGGTCGCTCCCTGGTTAATTAGATGGAAAAAGAACAAAGCACTATTTTGAATATACGTCCATACAATGGCGGACTGACCAATGAATCTTAATGTACTTTAGTCAAAATCAAAAACTAAGAATTCTTATGTCTTTCTTACTTCTAATACGATGCTTAATGTCCGGTCGTATTTGTCTTTAAATCTTCCGTTGTATGCTTAGGATAGCACAAATTTGGTTACTTTCGGGGACCACTCTGTGTCGGGAATACTTCTTTTTTGCATTTAAGGGTCTGCAATAGTAATTTATATAGCAAAGTATGAATAAACCTATTCTGGCGCTACATCCTTATTTAGTTTCACATTTATATTTGTATTAATCTCTGTAAGGCCTATTTTCTATGCCAGTATACAGAAACGGATGTCGGGTGCAACACTCTTTATTCAAAATATTTTATGTATATACCAAGATTATCCAAAGGGATATCTTTGAGGCATTATTCCCATCTGAACTCTATACGCTGGTATTGTCTGTCTAAATAAGACACTCAATCCTCTTAATGTCGAGGTGCAGCTATGTAGTGGATATTTTTTATTTTTTATATATAAGAGTTGCAGCCCTTCACCTTTAGGTCCGGTGTTGCGGAGGTTATTCAATGCAACTACCGCTCTACATACAGCCGTTGCTCAATCACTATTTTTTTTTTTTTTTTTTTTTTAGTTCTTCATCTCAACCATTGCTTAGTCCATCAGTACCGTGGACAGGGAAGAGTGAAATATGTGAGATAGACAAGCTGTCTCAGTCCAAAACTGGTTGGGGTGTAATCGTAGTTCGAATCCGTCGAAACCCCACATCAATGTCATTCTCCCAACTGATCCATACCACTATGTACCATTTGACAGATGGTTACCATTAACCAGTTTCCACCATTGCTATTAGCACCAATTCGCCTAAGAGAAAGGGCGAAGGGGTAAAGCAAAAAAAAAGAGTGTATCATGGCTTCGTAATCATTGGAACTGGGGGGAAAAACAAAAACAAAAAAAAAACCAGCTCGAATTATTGGGACCAATCGAGTTTCAGCCAAAAAGCTCTGTTGTCAGGTTTTCCCGCCCTGGAAAGATCCATTTTTGATATTTGTAACATGGAGGAACACCAGTCATGTAGCGATGGAGGAGATACCTCTTTCCAACGCTTGCAGATTTCACGTCGAGCCACCAACATAGAGTAGAACAAGAGGTTGTTATTTGGACTTCGCTTTTTATCCACTACTCCAAAAATTACTAGCCGGAGATCTATAATCACGGTTGAGCCTATTGAAGATGTTAATTTATTGCCTATTGATTGCCAATAAGATGTTAAGAGTGGGCAATCATAAAACATGTGTGCGTCCGAGGCTGCCAGTTGGCCTCAACGGGCACAGGCCAATGGTTCGCCTGTTGAAAATTTAGACAATCTCTGAGGAGAATAATAAGCCCTGTGGAGGGTGTAGAGGTGGTTTCTACGAAGCCAAGCAGGTTTGACAATATCCCAGAGAACATTGCAGGAGGTTAACCATAGTTCATGCAAGTTTATCGCAGGCAACAGGGAGCCCCACAACTGGTCTGGGAGAAGAAATTCCCCATCAATCTCCTCTAAAATTAGATTGTAAAAGAAGGAGACCTCCTTGGGCGCAGGAGTCTTGTCAAGTAAAGAAGATTCCAGTTGGCAACTTCCTCCTAGAGATAGATGTTGGTGGCGAAGAGGCCCAGTTCTTTGTGCTTGTGCCCAACTTGAGATTTGCAGAAATTTTAATCTTGAAAAATTAGGGCCCACCTTACTCACTAGATGTTCCCAGGAGAACATATCCCCTTCAAAAAACAGGTCTCCCCATGTAGAGATTCCAGCCTCTTTTAATGGACTTATCAGTGCGTCATCAGCCCAACCAGGAGGAGCAGGGAGATCCCATATGGGAGATCTATTAGAGTGATAGCCTATTTTGGTGGTAACTCTGAGATTATACCAGGTTCTTGCTAAGCCCTGCAACACCTTTAGTTTAATCTTTTTAAAGAATTTGGGGTCACCGAACTTGAATAAGAACCCCAACTGACTTAGACCTTCACACTGTAGTAATGTTGAAAACATTAACCCGATGCCTCGATCTGATGGAGTTTTAAGTAGCATTCGGGCGTGTGTCAACTGAAAGGCCCAAGCATAAATCTGGAGGTCTGGACCTGCCAAGCCACCCTTCTCCCTACGACGCCTCAGTTTCCTCCAAGCTATTCTTGCACTCCTGTTGTTCCAGACGAATGAGGTGATGTCACTCTGCATCTTCGCTATCAATGTTTTATCAAAATAGAGTGGTACACTATTGAAGATAAAGGTCAACCTAGGTAAGATAGACATCTTAACTAAGTTTGACCGGCCCAGGAGCGTTAGTGGAAGATGTCCCCAAGAACTCATTAGTTTCCTGCATTCTTTAGCCACCAAAGTGAAGTTAGTAGAGGCGATCAAATTGATATCCTTGACAATTTTTATGCCAAGATATCTCATGTTGTCACAGGGTTGCACAGGAAGCCCCGTTGCTCCGCTGTTCCACACCATGACCTCGGTCTTGGTGGCATTTACTTCATAGCCAGAGATGTCACCAAATTGTCGTGCTAAGTTTATGACTGTCGGAAACGCAGAGCTGATATCTGAAGTTATGATCATAATATCGTCAGCATACAGGGATACTTTTTTTCCCCAATCTCTATGTCTGAAAGGTATGATGTTATTATCCTCCCGAATTTTTTGAGCAAATGGCTCAATATAGAGATCGAAAAGCAGGGGCGATAACGGGCAGCCCTGTCGTATTCCCCTTGTAATAGCAAATGGTTCCGACAGTCCGCCATTAACCAAGACAAAAGCAGATGGATTATGGTATAACAGTTCCACCGCTCTGCGGAAGGCCCGACCCAAGCCGAATTTTTCCAAGGCCCCCGACAGGTACATCCAGTTGACCCTGTCGAAGGCCTTGGCTGCGTCCAACGTGAGAATAGCTAAGGGTATCGATGAGCTAGTTGCCATATCGATCGCTCTTATTAGGTCGTACGTCAATTCGAAGAGCTGACGACCTTTAACAAAGCCCTTTTGATTGAAATGCAGGACTGAGGGAGCGACCTGCCCCAACCTCTTAGCTAAAAGTGACGCGAAGATCTTGTAGTCGGCACTGAGTATTGAAATAGGGTGATAAGAACCGCAGGCGGTGGAGGCCTTTTCTGGTTTCAAAATGAGTGTGATCGAAGCTTTATTCCACGATGTGGGCGGTAAATCACCCTCCATCAAGACTTGATTGAATAACTTAGCAAGGAAGGGAGTGATATCAGCCACAAGATGTTTATAAATCTCGGCGGGCAGGCCATCTGGCCCTGCCGCCTTCCGCTCTTGCTGTTAAGTATAGTAGCTGACACCTCTTCTGCCGTTATAGCCTGATCTAGAAAAGCAACTTGTTCTGTAGAGAGTGATGGCAATGAGATTTTACTGAGCCAATTCCTTACATTTTCAGAGAAAATGTTATTGTCCTCTTGGTAAATAGCCTGGAAGAAGTCTTTAACGGCTGACCTAATTTCTGGGTCAGAAGATACTGTAGCGGAGCTAGTAATTATAGACCCAATATTGTTACGGGTCTGATCAGTTCTAGACTTCCAGGCTAGTAATTTACCCGCCCCGTCACCAAATTTGAAATGGGCTAATTTACGAGCTTCCCACCTTTGCAAAATGCGCTGGTTAAGTAGAGAGGCTAGTTGCCCTTTGAGCTTCATCAACTCCTCCCGTTTAGCCAGTGTGACATTCTCGGGGGCTTTGTTGAGATTTTCTAACTCTAATTGAGCTGTCAATATGTTAGACTCTATTAATGCGACCTCTTGGGTATACTGTTTTTTTCGAAACGTAGTTTTGTTCTTAATAACCCCTCTCAAAGAGCATTTAAAAGCGTCCCATACTATACTAGAACAAGAAGAACCGATATTAACTTTAAAAAATTCTTGCGTTTCTGCTCTAATATACTCCAGATCGTCAGGAGATGTAAGGAGAGACCTATCAATAGACCATGATCTAAACTGGGGTTGAGATTGTAGTTCAAGATCTAAAAGTACCGCCGAATGATCCGATAGGTGAGATGGTAAGTAGGTTACACTCCTGACTGAATTAATCAGAACTCTACTTACTAAGAAGAAGTTGATCCTGGATCTATGGCGATATCTGTAGTTTCGAAATGAAAAAGCAGTTCTCTGTCCCGACCTTGCTCTCCAAATGTCAATGATTCCATATTGATGCATGGATTTAAGTAAAAAGTCTCTGGATTTAGATAGAGCAAGTTGTCGGCTAGAAGTGGACTTATCCAACAAGGGATCGAGCACGATATTAAAGTCTCCTGCTACTATCATTGGTTCTGGAAAATACAAGAGCTCAGAAAATAGCGATGTCAGGGCAGAGGGGTCATTTATTTATTTATTTATTTATTTACGCAACTTTTATAGCGCAACAAATACCCTAAGGTGTCTCGGCGCTGTGGAGCTACTGAATTCGGCTATCCTCTTACTGGTTAAACAACCAAGTTTTTAAGAGCCTGCGAAAGCTCATCAGGTTCGGGGCAGTTTTGATGGCGAATGGCAAAGAATTCCAGAGTCTTGGTGTGGCTACAAGAAAACGCCTGTCTCCCCAAGTGACCGTTCTTGTACGTGGCACAGAGAGGAGACTGATGTTAGCCGATCTTAATTGCCTTCTAGGGACATAAAGCTGAAAGGCTTCAGTCAAGAACCTGGGTCCTATGCCATGTACTGCCTTATATGCAATACAGAGGGCCTTAAATTTTATGCGGCTCTCAACTCTCAGCCAGTGGAGCTGACGGATGCCATAAGTAGTGGATTTGCGGCGAGGAATGTTTAGAAGGATCCTAGCAGCCGCATTCTGAATGGATTGCAGCTTAGTTATGACACGCTTCTGGGTGTGAAGAAAGAGAGCGTTCCCATAATCTATTTTTGAGAAGACTAAGGTGGAAACCAGAGTCTTCCCAGCTGAGGGTGGGAGATAAGGCAGTAGTTTCTTTATTTTTTTCAAAATAAAGAATGATGACGAGACAACCTTGTTAGTATGAAGGTCAAAAGCCAGCTTGCTATCAAATATCACTCCCAGATTTCTGGCTTTTTCCACTGGGACAGGTGGAGGGCCAAGCATTTCCGGCCACCAACTGGAAGACCATTCAGGGGAGAGTTTTCCGAAAGTCATAATCTCGGTCTTGTCCGAGTTGAGCCTAAGACAGTTCGAGGTCATCCAGGTACTGATCTCATGCATAGCTCTCTGGAAGTTAGCCGCCACAGCAAGGCCGTCCCTATGTATAGCCAGGACCAGCTGGGTATCATCTGCGTAAGATGTAAGCCGTACCCCATAGGCCTTTATTACCCTCGCTAAGTCCGCTACATAGATATTAAATAGCATCGGACTTAGCGAGGAGCCTTGTGGGACTCCACAGGGGAGAGCAGAGATAGGTGAATAAAATTCTCCCAGCCTCACCATCTGGGTGCGGTTTGCGAGGAAAGATGAAATAAGATCCCTGGCCAAACCGTTTATCCCCAGGGCTGTGACACGGTCGACTAGAGTGACATGGTCGACCGTGTCAAAGGCCGCTGACAAATCCAAGAGGATCAGGACAGCCGCCCCTCCCTGATCCATGATCACCCTGATCTCATCAGAGGCTTTTATCAAGGCGGTCTCTGTTCCATGCCCTTTCCTGAAACCAAATTGCGTGTCGTCGAGAAGTTGATGAGTCTCGACGAACTCTGAGAGCTGTCTATTCATCAGAGATTCGCATACTTTGGCAGGAAAGGGCAGACACGCAATGGGTCTGTAGCTGGCAACAGCTGTGGGATCTAGGGAAGGCTTTTTTAAAAGAGGTTTTATGACAGCCTTCTTCCATATATTGGGAAAATGGCCTGTCTGAAATGCAGAATTACAAATCTCCATAAGGGGGCGTGAGATCACTTCTGTGAGTTTTGACATCACTGAAGGGGGGCATGGGTCCAAAGGGGAGCCCGATTTGATGATAGAAATGAGTTTGGTGACATCATCATGTGAGGCAAGTGAGAAACATGAAAAGAAATCACAATTGTGATGGTAAGACCCTTCTTCCCCAGTACCGCCTCTATATTCAGTTTCTGTTTCCCCTTTAAATGATGCATATATGTCTGCCACCTTTGAGGTAAAAAAGGTGGATAGTTCATTGCAAAAATTCTGTGAGGGCTCAACTCCAGAGCCAGAGGGGGGTGTGGACAGTGTCGTGACAACAGAGAACAGCTCTCTGGCAGAGTTGGCAGCGGTCTCAATTTGCGCCGAGAAGAAAGTCGTTTTTTGAGCTATAACCGCCTTTTTATAGACTGCAAGAGCATCTTTATAAGTTTGCCTAGCTATGGGGCAGTAGGCTTTCCTCCATCGCCTTTCTAAATTCCTACAATGTTGGCGATGAAGTCTAAGATCTTCGTTATACCAGGCAGCCGAAGGAGATGCTCTGTTTGGTCTCGTACGTTTTTCAGGGGCCACTAAATCAGCTGCGGTACAGATCCAATCCTGGAAATCTGAAGCTGATAATGCAGGAGTGTTTCCGTCCAAAGGACAGGAAAAGGCTAGGAAGTCCAGCATCTGAGGTATATCTGCATTTTTCCTGGCACGGGTCCCCACCCTAGATCGGGGCCTGGGAAATGAAGGATAAACAGATCTTATATCTAGCTGGAATATAATAGCCCTGTGGTCTGACCACGTGATGGGAATAATGTCCAACACAGAGATGTCAGGATCATTAGTGAACAGACCATCAAGGGTATGTCCAGCTTGATGAGTACTACCCCTGACTAATTGGTGTAATCCAAGGTTAGAAAGGTCGGAAATAAGTTGAGTAGTGTCTTTTTCATCTCGGTTAGGCCCATAGTACCCCACTAACGTGAGACATGAACCACCTATCGTGACAGCCGCAATAGCCCATCTACCCAAGGGATCAACCTTCTGCTTCAAGAATCTAGTAGTAATAGTTTTTTTAAAAAGGATGGTAACCCCGCTAGTGTTAACTGTCTGAGAAGTATTAACGGATAGATCTATCCACCTATTCTTTTTCACCAGGTCTAATACCTCAGCTTCAACTAGGTGTGTCTCCTGGAGTATAATGACCTGCGCATCAAAATCACGCATATATTGTAAAATCGTGTTTGATCTAGGTTTGGTGCGCAGGCCATTAACGTTCCAGGAGAGAATCTTAATGGTACTCATAATTGATATATCTAGTGAGGCTGGATCCTGCTGAGTTACACTCCTTAGTACTACTTGAGGATACACAATCCGTCCATTTTTTACATATGTAATTGTCAACAGCCAATTTAGAGATGAGAAACTTTTTGTGTTTATTTACCCTAACCCTCACCCACGTGAAACCCGCCCCCCCCCCCCCGAGGAACCCTTGATTGACCAACCGGAACAGGTCCGGTTTGTGATACCCCGACCCAATCCAGGCTCAGACGAAGCATCATTAATTGTAGTGTTGAGGACTAAACAAATCTAACTAGAGTTGAGCCTATTGTGGCCTTCAAACAGAATTCCGGCCTCCTTGCCTCCTCCAACGTACAGCTTCCGGGTCAGGATCTGTATACGTAATCAGAAGCGCCCTATTTTTAACGGGAGAGTCAACAAGGTCACAAGTCAAGTGATTCCTTGCTCGTTTTACTGAAATCTGTCGCGCAGTATTTTGATAAACGATTGGCACTGCTAACTCAATAAATTTGGCAATCCTTTTATTTATAGCAATTCAGAGTTTATATATTTTATTTAATATTTTTGTGTCGTCCGACTGTATAGTCAAATTTGTCGGCCATCTTAAAACGGATATTAAGAACGTAACATATTCAAACTTTATTGTTCGAATCAGGCTGTACATATATTGTACCTCTCTTTTGTTTTACTAAAATCTATTGCAGAGTATTTTTATAAAACATTGGCACTTCTAGCTTCGTTAAATTTGGCAATCCATATTTATATCAATTAGGAGTATGACTATTATATTATGGTCCGACTCCGAAAGCAAATGTGTCGGCCATCTTGGAAAGGGCATTTCGAACGAGTTCTATTTGTCGTGACATGTATAAACCAGATAGTTAGAACGAGGCTGTACGTGTATTGTACCACTCTCTTAGATAATGACAGGCCAGTATATTGTCGCGTTTGCCTAGATGACTTAAATCTTCAATTGCAATAGAAGGCATACGAACATTGTTATAGATTATTAATGAAAAAAATGCAGTATGTGTTGTAATTACCATGAAAGGTAAGAGATCGCCTATATGCTGAGATGGTCTTATCTCTCAGTAATGAAGTTGCTTTGTTTATTTAAACTACGGCGTTAGCATGCAGGTTATTAAATTGTATTCATGCTAAGCGCCATGTTGAAGCTATTTGTCCCCTACTATGTGTTATCCCGTGTCATTTATAAATCATTTTATTAATTCTTCCTGTACTATTGACTTGAGAGATATGGATAGTCTAGTAGGCCAATTTATCAAAAGGTCTTCATGTTATCAGCTAACAGGCTACTGTATGTGGCTTATTGTAAAAAGCTGTAAGCTAACGGTCAAAGGGCCATATGTATCAACACATTTCCCCATATACACAGAATGGGCAAAACCCTTTGATACATCTGGCTTAAAGTTCCTATTGTTCTGTCAAAGCAATCTTGCCCAATCTTCCTTACTGTTCAATCCCTTAGGAAAGGTGTTCAATTTGGACATGTAGAACTGTTTTCGCTTTTTTTTTAGGGTATAATCCCCTCCTCTGAAGCGCATAGTCACAGTCTCTATTACACATCAGGTTAGGTCTTCAACTGTGTGTTTTTCCTTTTCCCAATGTTCTACCAATGGTGTGTTTTTTTCAGACAATCTAAAGCATGATCTATGTACATTTATTCTTACTCTGACCTCTCTCGAGGTCTCCCCTATGTACCCCAATTGGCAGGGGCATCTAATCAGATATATCAGATATATCAGATTTTCAGTCCAGCAGCTAGAAAAATCTTTAAATTAATGGACGTAGCGATTTACAGTAATGTCAGGGCCTTTGATGATATAATTGCAAACACTGCAGCTGCAGCATGCAAAGGTGCCCTTCGGAAGTGGTGTGTTCATGATACCCACTTGTTGTGGTGTCTTCTGTTCTCTGTATGTCTTTACCAAGCAGTTTCTTATTGTCCTATTGTGCCTAAAGGAAAACATAGGTTTTGGTAACACAATGTAATTCTGATTAGTTACTAAATGCCAGGAGCTTAGCATGAATACAATTTAATAACCTGCATGCTAACGCCGTAGTTTAAATAAACAAAGCAACTTCGTTACTGAGAGATAAGACCATCTCAGCATATAGGCGATCTCTTACCTTTCATGGTAATTAAAACACATACTGCATTTTTTTCATTAATAATCTATAACAATGTTCGGTATGCCTTCTATTGCTATTGAAGTTTTATGTCATCTAGGCAAACACAACAATATACTGGCCTGCCATTATCTAAGAGAGAGGTACAATACACGTACAGCCTCGTTCTAACAATCTAGTTTATACATGTCATGACAAATAGAACTCGTTTAAAATACCCGTTCCAAGATGGCCGACATATTTGCCTACGGAGTAGGATCATAATATAATAGTCATACTCCTAATTGATATAAATATGGATTGCCAAATTTAACCTAACATCTAACATGGGCTTCGATTGGAATTCATAGAGCATATTATCAAGCCCATTATCGCCGCTGCGATAATGTAACGCCCTTTCTTGATAATATGCCCCTAAGTTTTTGTCAACCAGGTAGAAGACAGTCACCCTTGACTGGAGGGGGGCGGACACCGACAATGTGTCCCGGCGCCCCTCCCTTTCTCCTGCCCCACTCACCGGTCGGTCAGACGATCGGCGGCTCTCCTCACTCGGGGCTCTCCCGCCATTCAGGGAGCCTCGCGCCGGACTCCTCTCTCTCGCCGGGGGTCCCTCCACACACGGGAGCCCCAGCTTCAGGCCACGCTTCCTCCTCTCCTCCCGGGGTTCCCTCCTCCTCACGGGAGCCCCGTCAGCACCATCAGCCTTCTTCCTTCGTGCCGCCTCCAATCGTTGCCCCGCTCCGCAGGTGAGCCCCCAGGGACACCGGGACTGCAGCCACTCACAGCGCGGCTTTCCCGATGACGCAACGGCCCGGGAACCAATCCCAGCGCGGCGTTGCTGAGGGGGCTCGACGCTTCCGGCCAATCAGGGCTCTGCTCCTTCGGTTTCTCGGCCATTTCAAGCCCCGGGCAGCGGTGGTGAATTGGGAGCAAATGCCGGGTGGGCACCGGCGTCCTTAACCAAGAATCAACAATAAGTCGAGGTGGGCACTCGATAGGCTCCCCAATCCAGGGCAAACGCCGGGTGGGCACTGGCCTCAATAAAATACAAAAACAAAAGCGCTACTGAGCGCTTGCGCAAAGCAAAGCGCTCCAAAGTGCTAGAAAACAGGAGAGCGCTCCCAGGCGCTCAGGGGGAAGCACAGCGCTTCCAGGCGCTGGAAACACGAATCAACTGCTCTCCACAGGAAAATGCAGCCTCCCCATGTCAAGTCAGGATATTTGTATTGCGCACATATCACTACTAAAGAGTCTCATGGCGCATGGCCCATGCTGCAAAGGTCCCAGGGATTCCCAGGGGGGGCAAAGCCAAGACCCCCCCATCAGCCCAAGCAGGGCAGGGGGTCCCCCAGGAGTCCAGGAAAGTCCATCAGGTGTCCAGGGGCTGGGCAGGGCCCAGGGATTCCCCTGAGCCCAAGCAGCAGCACACCCCTGGCAGATTCAAGTCCAAAAACAAGAACATTTTGGAAGGGGACACAGCCCCTTCTTATACACAGAAAAGTCTTTGAAGTCTTTGTGCAGGCAGTGTGAGAACCAGCTAGAACTGGTTATAGGGAAGTCCTGTCAGTATCAGGGACAGAGGTGACAGTCGCCCAGCGGGGAGGTGGAGCCAGCAATGTGGCAGGCAGGCACAGCCTCATTCACACTCACGTGCTATCTCCACCCACTTCCTTGGCAGCAGATGCTGCCTTTCATCCACGGGCTGACTCAGACAACCTCCTGGGGCTCTGCAGCCCCTGTCACCCTCAAACCAGACAGTCAATCCACAAGCAGGCCCAGGCACTCTGGGCCAGGCTCACCAGCCAATCACGCGCCAGGCACAAATTACACAAATATGCCAACTTCTCAAAGTGGCACTTCTAGACTAGACACAATCATGCTGCATACACCATTACGCAGCATTCAATCTCACGAGTTTGCACATATCAAACTCGACCCTGCACTCCCCACACATCAGGAACTACCATGGGCATACATATTCCCCATTCATTCCTATGGGAGGGCAGGTCACTCACCACACATACACAGAGAGCTCACACACTTTAAACTGTACCACAGTGAAAAAGTGTGCAGAGGCCTAAAATCACCAACACCAGGTCACAGAAACAGGCTAGGAAAAAGCAAAAAAAGTTTCGGGGTGAACCTGCCAAAAGGGCCAGGTCCAACAGAAGCCAAGTCAGATCAGAGATGAACTTGATGGATGGGATGAACGAAAAGGGAAAGAAGGGTGTAAGGAAGGAAGAGCAAGTTAAATTAATGACTGGCAAAGAATGATACATGTTTTTGAATGCAGGCACAGGTGGCTGGGAATCTTATGCATGGGCGGTTGAAGTCTGAAGCAAGGATGAGTGGAAGGAGAAAGAAAAAAGGACTGCCTGGGTGAGCGAAACAGAAACTGTATGTGTGCGCAATATATCCTTTGGTTCAAATTCAAATGCAAGCCAAGAACGGATGCATGGCTGGCGGTTTACAAAATAAAATAAAAAGGGTGTTTTTTTTCGGTGAGAAAAAGTAAGGTTTGTCCAGTTGAGACATTAAGAAGTATGATTGACATTTACTTTGAATGGATGGATGCCTGGATGGTACCTTCCTCATAGATAGCATAGGTGTATGTAGACAGAGTAGACGGTCACTGGATGAAGAGTGTTACTTTGAAGAGCATGTAACACCGCACGTCCGTGCCAGAGTAGCAAAGCCAAGGAAAGTAGAAGTTGTAATTTTTCAGAATACTCCCTTGACTAACAGTAGTTTGCAAGCACAGCATATATTGTGTATCTATATTGTATAGCTCACATTATCAAGTCAAGTCACAATTCACAAGTGCCTTCCTCCGGCAATTATGGGGACCACTCACTACCTCTGTTAATAATTTATTTTCAACTCTGTCATTTATGTGTGGCCTATCGGTGTTCACTGATTCAATAAAAACAAAGCACCTAAAGTCATACCTTATATAAGCAAATATCCTGTGAAGGGATAGATGATCATATTATTTATCTTCTTCATTTTCCTTTTGTAGTAGTCAGGGGCGGGGCAGGGTGAACGTTAAATTAATTGAGCAGTAGCCCTTATAACAGAGTATGGCTAGTGCCACCCATATTAGAAAAGTAAGAGCTTCACCACCTGCATGTACTGCACTGGTAACAGTAACGCAAGTCTGCATCATCATGGCTTGCGTCTGTTTTTCTTGGGTGTAAGCTGACTGTGCTGGCATTTGCCGGCTTCCACAAGTTTGCGTACTAATTTCGCTAAACAAGAGAGAAGAAGAAGACTGGTGTACTGTCTGAGTCTAATGTAGTGAGTCCATATAGTGCTAGTAGAATTCCTGAAACTCCCACTAATGTTAGAGCAGAGGCCGACGAAGTGGGAGATTAGATAGATACATGCCACAAATGTTGTGTACTGTGCTTGCAAGTTGCTAGTGCTACTGTGACACAACTTTATGTTGAATTATTTTGTGTTAATCTTAAAGAGTATTGGTTACAGTATTGTTTTCATATAGATACTCCTTCTAAACTATCAAGGAAGGAGTTGGCTATCCGGGCCAGGCAACGGAAGCTGGAGGCAATTGTTACCGAATATCAGCGGCTGGTGGCTCAGGAGGAGGAGGATGACTCACAGTCAACATCCTCAACAGCTGCATCCTCCTCCGCTGCCCCTGGGTCATACAGCCAGCGCAATACTCCAGCGGTACGGTGCCGTGGTCCGGTAGCTACCCGCTGCCGCCGAGCAGCGAAATCAACAGCTTCCCCCCACTGTACATGCAAGGCTCGTATGCACCGATTGACCCTGCGAGTGGCCTACCTTGAGCAGGAGGTGGCGTCGCAGAAAGATCTGCTCAAGGACCTCCGGAGAGAGCTGAGTGACCACCTGGCCACAGGACACCACCGGCGACAGTAGAGAGAAAGACTGTCCCTTGCCCCTTTTTTAAAGACTTTTAGGGGGGTGGGAATTGGGCATTGGGCTTTTTGGACTTTTGGGTACATTTCATGGGCATTGGTTGGGGTTAGGGAGGGGGGTGACTCGGGTCTTGCGGGATAGTTTATTTTTGTTAGGGTCAAAATAATTATTTATTTTCTACTTAAACATAGCATACGCATTTTTACTGTTTTGTGGGGGAGGCGGGGGTTTAACTGTACATTTGTTTTCCTGAAACTTAACTGACTGCTCGATTTAAATTGTCTAAGTAATCACCCAAATTTGTACAAAAGTGCCACTGACAGAGTTAGTGAATTCTATTGTCCTACTACTTTACGAGTACTACCGTCATTCTCTCCTCTCCTCCTACTCCATTATTATTCCTCCCCCAAAATGCTTATCCTACCTGTGATTCGTGTTTGAATAAGGCTAGGCACAGGGCTGGCTGCATGGCAAATGGCGAATAAGGTTGGCTATGGAATCCTGGATGGATGAAATGGCATAGTTTTGGTGTTAGTAGTAGTGGTACACACTGGCAGTAGCAGCATATGAAAAAAAAGGAAATGAGACATTGAGTGGACTGAGAGGAGCATTAGAAGTTTGAACAGTACGATAGTACAGTACACAAGAACAGTGCCATAAATTGTAGCCTAAGCAATGCTAAAGTATTCAATCAAAAGGTTAATTAGTAGTTGCATAGATTATGGCTACAATTTATAAAGAAGACCTTCCCAACGACCAACATGCAAGGGACAGATGGCTCAAAGAAATCTTGCTCCCTGCCCTTTCAACGGTACAGAGTAAATCCCTGGAGAGCGAGATAACAGAGGAAGAGGTGAGGAAAGCAATACGTCAGTCTAAAAAAGGGCAAGCGGCTGGCCCAGATGGTCTCCCAGGGGAGATATATAGAGCACTGGAAGATGTTATCGCCCCCGTGTTGATGGCTCTATTTAATGACATTTTAATAGAAGGAAATCCACCGCCAAAAACATGGGGGGAAGCTACAATTGTGCTTATTCCGAAACCAGGCAAATCTCCCCGGGAATGTGGGTCATATCGACCCATATCGTTGCTCAACAACGATTATAAAATCTTCACAACGATAATATCAACAAGACTGAGTGGCGTAATAGGCAATAGAGTACATCAAGATTAAAAAGGCTTCATCAAAGGTCGACAACTATCAGAACTAACACACGATCTGATAGGAGCCATAGACATTGCATCAGCCTTTTCCCTACCCTTGGCCACACTCACTTTAGACGCAACTAAGGCGTTTGATAGGGTCAATTGGCCCTACCTCAAGGATGTCCTTAAAAAATTTAATTTTGGAAGTAGATTCTGTAGAGCGATATTCCAACTTTACAGTACCCCCTCCGCTAGGCTACTGGTTAATGGTGTCTTGACGGAAGCCTTTCATATCACCAGAGGTACAAGGCAGGGCTGCCCGCTCTCCCCACTCCTCTTCAACCTATATATCGAGCCATTCGCCCAGGTTCTGCGGGCAGAGGCCAATTTTCCGTCATTTAGTTTGGGGGAGTGGGAGAGGCGGGTAGCACTATACGCTGATGATATTTTGATTTTCACATCTAATCCAACAACAACATTTCCGGTAGTCATACAGCGAGCAAAGGAATTTGGGCATATCTTGGGTTACGATATTAACTCGAGTAAAACCGAAATTATGACATGGAATATTCCAGATCACCACTTGGGGATAAACGTCTCAACCTCCATGCGGTACCTTGGAATAAGAGTCACTCAAGAAGTGGGCAACATTGGTCAAACCAATCTGGACAGAATCCACAGCGAGAGTAAAAAGTTGTTGAGATCTCGGTCACACTTGCCACTCTCCATAACAGGTCGAGTAAACCTAGTTAAAATGTGTATCCTCTTTGCCTTCAGCGCTATTCCCTTGGCATTTGATCTCAAAATAATTGAAAAAAGCCAACAAGAAATTAACTCCTTTATCTGGAACTATAAATCCACCAGACTCGCCTGGAAGAAGCTGAGGAGGAGAAGAGAGAAGGGAGGTCTTGCTTTGCCTGACCTATTATACTATGCTTTTGCCTTCCAGATGACACACTCTACGATGCTTCTAAAAACACCAACCAACCTTTCTAATGGGTCAATGTATAGAGCCATGTTGATTGGGGCAAACTTATCAGTGGACGGGTTTATGTTTAAATTTGCTAGCCAGAAATTTTTCAAAAAAATCAAACTTAAAATACTACAATCATGGTCTAAGACTTGGCTTATCATCAGAAAAAGACTGGGGCTGTCTTACTACTCAAACTTTGCCCCAATTTGGGAATCCCCTGGGCTTCCACTATGTATGAGAGATAACTTGTCATTCACACTAGAACATGCAGGGATTTCAAGATGGGGTCAACTACTGAAGGAGGGATCATTAATTACATGGGACGAGTTATACGACCACACCAGTCCCGGACTGTCCAGATTTAAGTACATTCAACTGGATAGTTGGACGAGAGCCCAGCGCAGTAAAGACAAATATCTTGGGAAAGTAAGTTCTTTGGAACAACAGCTAGTGGAAAAACCAGCGGGAAGAAAGGAGGTAGCTTTATGGTACTGGCAGATCCTTGAAGAAATTGATGGAGAGTTTACCCTCCCAGATCAGTTATGGGGGACAGCAACTGCCCTCCATTGTGAGGAGAAGTGATTAAATTCTTTTGCCCTTCTACATAAGATTGTAAAACCATCATGGCTAAGAAGAAATCATCTCTTCTCAGTACATCGTGCATACATCACGCCACTAAAACTTTCCAAATTCCTGCCTGACAACAAATGTAACAAATGTAATGTTATGGGAGCATCCGACGTCCACATGTTTATGGACTGTCCTGAAATAAGTCGGTTTTGGGAAGAAGTGAAGGCCACTCTAAACTCCATCTTGAATACATCACTCTTAATAACACTACCACTTATTATCTTTGGATTGGAAGACAACATTACTGGTAAAGCAAGGTCATTCCTCTTCTACGCCATTTTGCTGGCAAGAAGGCAAATCTGCTTGCATTGGATAGAGAAAATAGCCCCTTCACACTCTGGATGGCTCACATTTCTATATGAAACATCCAAAGCAGACCTCAATAGATCATGTAGCAAACGCAATCTGGCATTTTGGGATGTGTTATCCGAGTGGAGATAGAATCCGGGGTTTTTTTGGGTTTTTTTTTTTCTCCGGGTCCTATGATTATGCCGTAAACACTCCTTGGACTGGGTCTGGCCTCGATATGATATTGGTCCTACAGGTTGAAATATACCTAGATGGAATCAGCTCAAACTCCTCAAGTTTCTGGGATTTCTCTCCCACCCTTAAAATAACTTGAGTCCTGGTACAGGAAAGAGGGCACGAAAAGCACTTTGGCTTGGCTCCAAAGTGAAGGACTCGCTAGGTGGTTGGTATCTCCTATATTGAGGGCATGGCAAATGAGGACAATAAAAAAAAAATAATAATAATAAAAAAAAGAGAATGGGGGTTTTCGGGAAAGTTTTTTGGAGATAGAAAAAAAACACAGCATGGACAAACAAAAAATGAAGAAAAACAAATCTTTGGATACGAAGATATCCATAAATCTTTTAAGGGACATAAAGGAAGTGCATGCATGAAGTTGTTTGCTAAATAGATGGTTAGGTTACTGAAAAGTAGTACTTACTACAACTTACTAACTAGTACTAAACAATTAGACAGTACAGGGCTGCATTAATTACGCAATTTCACTTGCCTATCTGCCCTCAGAGAGAATAAACACTTAGTAGTACATTACATTAGTTTTAAAAATAGCAAAGAAACTCATCAAATCGCTGTAGGGATGTATTTGAAGCAGAGAGCAAACGCACAGAGTCGCACTCATAGAAGTTCACAACAATACCATTATTTAAAAGATAAGGACAAGTGCAGTGGATACTGTAACTGTATGTTGTTGTTGTCCTGGTCAAATTGGGAAGTTGCATGCATCCAGCCATTCCTCTTATTCGCGGTACTCCTCCCTTCCATCGGGCGCTCCGTCGATCAATCTTGGTGGCCACACTGTCCACTGCCTGCCTGGCGGATGCGGAATTGCGGATTGCTTTGGTAAGCCTGCGTTAATGTTTTTCCCATCACACAGGGTAAGTGTCGGTCGATGGAAAAACAGAAAGGGATATTAAAGCACCCCGGAGGAAAAATATAAGGTACAGTGTGTAGTGCAAAAATAACACTTTCACTTTCAGAGGCAACAGTATATTACATACATGCATCATTTCTAAAGTGCCTACTCTGAGTCTCTTTTTCCAGGATAATAATTAGCACACAGCAGGCCAGGGCCATGCAGACGGTCAAGGCAGGCAGCACTGAGTGAACCAACCTCCATGTAGCATACCTCTTTGACACAGACAGACAAAGCAGAAATAATTTTATACAGCAAGCCACATAGCCCAATTTTACATGAACCGCTGTCTGGACTCTGGCATAACACAACACTGGCTCGACCACTCCATACCGCGACTAGACAGACATGTAGTTCTGCCGTGGTTGTTCTTGACTTGTTTACCTGTTTGCCTCTCACGAAATGGCCATAGTTCTTCCGTAAATCGACGATGATGATCCATCCATCCCAGTGAGTGGCTGTAAAGATATTATGTAACTTTGGTTATCATGACTCATCTTCATCATGGTGTTGGCAAACTCAATGTTGTTCATGCAGTCACAGTCTACACACAGTGAATCCAAGAACATTTTCCATATTAAAAAATGCAACGTAGTGGCCCCTGCAGTAGAAGTACAATTTGCATTAAACAATGTAAACAGAGTAGACTTGATTTACATTTAGTGTGTAAAAGATTAAATAATAACAGAACACAGAGGATTCATTTCATGCACAACAAACATACAGCAATTGCTTTCATCAGAGCCAGACAGCCAGTGTTGTTCACTGCATGCTATCTCATCATTCATTACCTGTTACAGTTTTGTCAGCATCTTATTCTTAAGTGAAGGGCCACAGGGCAGCCTCTCGTGTCAATTTCAGAAGTAACAGTCAGCATAACGACAGTTTCTTGATTCTGCGTAATCCGGCCATCTGCTGTGAGGGAAACAAATGGATAGGGGGAGTCTGGAGGAAGAGGATAGAGGAGTATGACTGAGTTGTGAACTTGTGAACTTTATGAATGCAGAAAGCATCACCTTTAATATGGAAATAAGACGAAGACAGTGCTGCTGATGGATTTGTTGTGATTAGAGTTTGTTGTGCTAAAAGTTGCAAAACAAGGAAAGACACACAGAAATAAAAGCGAATAAGGATGAAAAAAAAAGTAAGTATTTCAAGCCTAGGTGTCAGGAAAGTAGAGCTCATCCTCAAACTCTGTGAATTGAACCTGGAGTAGGTCAGCTAACAGAGAAGAACTTCTGTCACCTAAGTCGGTGTCCTCTTCTTCCTGCGTGGATTCACGTATTTTGTAATCTGGTGGTATGAAGTGCTGATTCATCTCTATCAGTGTTAACCTCTCCACATTTTTGGGCGAGACGCGGGTCCTTTTTGAAGTTACAATGGCACCAGCAGCACTGAAAACACATTCAGAAGACACACTTGCAAGTGGGCAAGCCAAATAATTTATAGTTAGCTTGGTGATCAGTGGCCATTGAGGCCTTTTCCCATACCAATACACCAATGGTTTCTGATCGAAGAAGATCTCTGTTGGGTCATCCACATAGGCCTGCACCATCCACTCAAGGTTCTCCATGGGTGCTCTAATTTGCGTACCATCTGTTGCCTTTGCATCAACACTGGAGCGAGCAAACCCATGATGAGTTATCCAATCCGCTTTCGACAATATTATGGCTGGTCCTGGTGCTGGTGATGATGATGATATGGTTGCTGCTGTCGGTAACGGCTGTGAGGGAAAGTGACTGTCTTCGGCCACAGTAGTGGACCTTGATGCCGGATGGCCTGCTGCTTCAGTAGTACTTGTGGTAGTTCCTTCAATTTCCTGCCGCTCTTTTTTCAAACCAAGTGACTGACAGAGCTAGCCAATGTTTGTACTTGGAAACATCTGCTTCATAAAATGTACTGAATGTATTGCTGGCCAGTGCCTTTTTGTACTGTGGATCCAGAATAGTCGCACAAATGTAATGGTGTTCTGAATGTATTGCTTTAAGCCTTTCATTGTCAACTAGGCGGCTTAATGAGCTCTCCGCCAACTGATATGTATCTTTTTTTTCAGCATCAACTCGGAACGTTGAAGACACCGCCTTCAGATGGTGCTCTAGCATACGCAACAATGGGATAGCTTTGCTCAAAGTACAGTCCTTCCTGCTGACTTCACGCGTGAACACCTCAAAGGAACGAAGCATGTCTGTCAGGCTTTTAACTTAGTCCCAATCATCCACCTCTAGCCTCATGTCTTTCATAGAAGCACCCCTTGCGTTAACCCCTTCGACGCTCATGACGAGCTCAGCTCGTCATGAGGTACGCCTGTCGTACGCTCATGACGAGCTGAGCTCGTCATGAACCGCGGGTTTTTTAAAAACTCAGCATACGGCGGGAAAATGCGCCGCACGCATGAGGTTAAAGACATACTCATTGATTACCAAGTAATGCTCAAACAGACGCTCAAGCATGTAGAAGGTTGAGTTCCAACGTGTTACCACCTCCAGGATGAGTCCTCCGACTGGCACTCTACGGTAACGTTGAATGATCCTCAGCTGCTTCCAGGCCATAAAAGAATGGCTGAAATGTGTGCAGATTCTTCGGCAGGTGGTCAGTAACTTGCTGACTGTTTTTTTCTTTTTTCAAGAAATCTTGAACAACAATGTTAATCCTGTGCGCCAAACACGGCACTCTGAAATAGCCACCATTAGCCATGGCCTTAACTATATTACTGCCATTATGCGTGGAAGCATAACCAATTATGCGCTTTCTTGGATGTAGCCATTCAAAGACCTTACTGTTAAACTCCTCCAAAATGTTTACTGCAGTATGAGATTTTTCCATGGCAAACATGGCTACTGTTGCATGTTTCCGAGTAGCTTGAAAAATTGTGACACTGTCAACACCTGCAGCTATCTTCTCCCTAACTCCCGCAAAAGAGACCCAGTGTGCAGTGATACACATGTAATCAACGGCTTGGCAACTGGTTCACATGTCTGTTGTCAGGTGGATAGTGTGAACAGCACTCTTCTGCAAAGCTGCCCCAATCACGTCCAGCACATCGTGATGTTGTGCTGGAACTGCAACTCTGGCAAAATAGGACCGGCTAGGAACCTTCCATTTAGGGCAGACTGTTGCCACAAATTCTAGAAAACCCACCTCTTCCTCGAAAGAAAAAGGGAGAAGGTCCAGCGCTAATATTTTAGCCAGCATTGCATTATACAGACGTGTCGTTGGGTGGTTGCGTTGAAATGGCGCCTCTGACCAAAACATGCTTTTATTGGTGGTCTGGACCGTTTTCATATGTGATGAGGATCCAGACTTCTTCAACCTAGTTAGGCTCATTGATGTACTTTTTCGCATTGGTGTCTCTATCAGACTACTGTACTTTTGGCTTTCTAGATGTTACTTAGGTGCGCCTCCCACTGGATAATGTGGTGTTTTTGGAGATGACCTCTCTGGCCTCCGGTACCATAGTTGGTGCCAAGCTTACCCCGACTAACTACTTGTTTACAAATCGAACAAATGACTAGGTTTTCCGCCTTTTTGCTAATACTAAAGAAGTCCCAAATTGGGGAGTTGAGATTTCTGGTGGTGGTGGAGGTGCTACTTTCAACAGCAGATGAAGTGGAGGATGGGTGTGGCGGAATTTGACTCTGTTGTGCACTTACAGCACCACTACTTGAGGTAATGGAGGTCGAGCTGGATGGAGGTCCCTACCGGCCCTTCTGATGATAAAATATGGAAGCTGTAGGTCGTGTTGGTGTAGTAGTTACCTGTGTTTGTGGTGGTACCAGTGGTGCCACGCCACACACATCCTGCACAGCAGAAATTCAGGATAAGGTAAAAATTTCTGTATGCTGCATGCCCACTGGGGCTGGAGTGATGACTGTGATGACTGGGTCATCATCGTCAGACTGTTCATCAGCAGCAGAATACACCACTTCTACTTCTTCTTCGTCATCACCCATAACTGAAAGCTTGCGGGAACCTTCCTTTTACCTAGCTTTGTCAGCTCAAGGCGTGCCTCTCTCTCAGACTGCATTGGTGGGTTCCAATCAAGATCTAGATCATCAGAAGGAAGGGGTCTTGAAGAAGAACTTGTACCAGCCCTCCTTGACCTTTTCCTTGCTGGGGATCTGGAAGACAATGGATCATCAGGAGGAGTGGCTTCCTCGGCTGATACCTCCGCATGAATCGCGATTTCCAGATGTGCCCCTACTTCTGGAGGAACAAGCATTGTGGGCAGTTTTGCCTCTCCATGTGCCTCTACTTGCGCCTCTCCTTGCGCCTCTACTTGCGCCTCTACTTGCGCCTCTCCTTGTGCCTCTCCTTGTTGCACCTGTGGTTGTCGTTGCGGCAGTGGTTGAACTCTCGTCAGATGAGTTACACCGTGCATTGATTGGATGCTACTTTGCGATGAGTCAACGCCAACATCACTGGCCGACGGTGAAAGAGCAATTAAAGTGGCTGTCTCTGCGGCACTCATGGGCTTGGGCCTAACTTGGCATGGTGGCACTGAGACCAATGAAGCGGAGGTGCTGCTCCCAGCTTGGTCCCCGACGGACACAGCCGCTGAAGATGCAGTTTTTTCCCCAAAAAAGTGTCTGTCGGCACACCAATCTCCTTGGTAAGTGGCGCCCCTTGCTTCTTCTGCTCTTTCTTACTTCGATATCCAATTTGAGTGTTGGCACCTGGCCTACGAGGGAGCACTTTGGATTTGGTCATAATAGAGATTAAACCGTCTCTTTGAATTCGGATAAGTATATCCGGGTTCTTTTTAGTTCAGGGTTAGTTTTTGACTGCACCTATATACATTTGAATTCCGACTATTTAGACATCGGAGCACTTTTGCGAACCTAACACACCACACTTTATCAATTATATGTCAAACTGTAAATGGCTGTCCCTAAGACACTCAGCTTTAGAGAGGAAGACATAGAGGAACTCCTCAGACGTTCATCCACACTGAACCCGGGGAGCACCACAACCTCCCAAGCCCAACAAACAGACTTGGAGAAAATAACTAGATTAAAAAAGAAACAAGTAAGAACTACATTACACGGCGAAGTGCTATTTGACCATCTAAGATCAGGAACCATACCAGTTGGATTGCAAGTAAAAAACGTTCCAGTTATATTCATCGATCAACCGGAATATCTAGATGGCTTTAGCCATATTGGGACAAAATGCTCTAGGGATTGGATGTTTCACTCGATTAAAACTGCAGAACGACTTAGTCTTAAATAATTGCAATTGATTAAAGAACTGGAAGAGGCACTTCTGAATAATACCGCAGTAGAGAACGCCCAAGCTTTATTGGTGAAGATTGAAAAAGAAAACGAAACATTAAAAAAAAACACAGAAGACGCCAAAAGACTAAAGCTACTAAGGGACATTACAAATTTTTCTGAGATAAGAACCTACCCCTATCTGGATAAGGAATTCTATAGACAGCCCCAGAATACCGGAGCATTAAGGACTTACGGAGGACGCAGTAGACGTCATTTCTTGACTTTCTCCGACGCAGCATCTCTATCTGATAGCTCTAGCGATACAGATCCATCTACGAGCACAAGAAACAACCCCCTAGACAATTTTTTCAAACTGCTCCTTTTTTAGACAGAGGCAACAGAAGAGCGAGGGGACGAGCAAGAGCAAACCGGTGGTACAACCCCCAATCAAATCAATTCCAGGGCGAAATAACCACGCGAAAGAACGTCTACCGATGGTAGAGACACATCAAATTAGGAGTGAGGAAGATAGGTGTGTTATTTACAATCTTTCACAACATACCCTCACTATAGATGAAAAAAGGTACTCCAAAAGGGACTCTCTTTCATACCAACAGTGAAACCAGATCTTGACCAAACCAAAATAGAGATAATTCAACTATTTAGCAAAATGAGACTAAAAATCTTCTTTAAAGACAACCAAGAGAAAACATCCAAAAGCTACTCTGGCTTGAAAAATCCCTTGACCTTTTTCCCCAACTTAAACAGTATGCCTATTGAACTACAGACTTTTGAAAGAAATGTACTAAGAGATATCAATAAGTTGGAGAACAAAAAGGTCTATACGAAATGGAACCTTTCAAAGAATGAAAAGTTGGCGTTGGAAGAACAGAAGAAAAATGATCAATTGATTGTCAAGCCCGCCGATAAAGGCGGAGGTATTGTGGTGTTACAAAGAGATAAATATGAAGTTGAAGTAACAAGTCAGCTAGAAGATGAAAGCTATTACAGAAGAACAGAAGAAAATTGGAGCAACAAAATAAAATCTAAACTGGAAGTTCTGATCAACATCGGAAAAAGTGAGGGTTGGCTATCTAAGAAAGAGGCAGAATATCTGATGAACCAAAACCCTAGGGACCCTCTGATATATATCTTAACAAAGATTCATAAAGATCAAGAAAACCCTCCTGGAGGACCCATAATCTCTGGTGTGAATTCATTACTAGAACGTCCTGCTAAATATATTGATACCTTCTTAAAACCACTCGTCAAAGACACAACAAGTTACATAAGAGATACCATGCAGGCAATCGTTCTCTTGGAAAATCAGCCATTCGAGGAAGAGAACTCAATCCTAGTGACTCTGTATATCGTGAGTTTATACTCAAACATACCCCAAGAAGCAGGGTTGGAAGCATTAAGTATTTTCTTAGACAAGAAAACTCATCCACATAATGTTCCAACAGATTTCTTACTTAAACTAGCAGAGATATGCTATGAAAAAAAAATTCTTCTACTTCAATGAACAACAATTCGTGCAGATAAAGGGGACCGCCATGGGGTGCCCCTTTGCTCCTGAGATGGAAATAATGTTTATGGCACTATATGGAGAGAAGTGGGTTTATAACAACAACCCTTACGATGGCCATATTGAAATGTGGCATCGTTACATCGATGATGTCTTTATGCTTTGGAGGGGTAACAAAGAACAGCTCTTGAAATTCGTAGAGTGGCTTAATCAGAGGAACCCTGATATTCAATTCACTTTGAATGAAGACAAAAAGGACATGAATTTCTTAGATCTAATGATAAGACATGAGGCTACTTGTATACGACATTATACACCAAAACAACAGATAGGAGTACATTCCTACACTTTGGAAGATTTCATCAACATAACTTACAAGAAAATCTTCCGTTGAGTCAGTTCCTGCGAATCAGGCGAAATTGCTCCAAAAGGACTGATTACTTTGAGAATGCTACAATTTTGTTGAAGAAACTATTGGAAAGACAGTACCCGAAGAGATTACTTAAAAAGGCGATGAAGAGGGCGTGGTATACCCCCCGGGAATCATTACTAATTCCAAAATCAAAGACGGAACATGCTCCCCTCGTATGCATTACAACTTTCTCGGGAATTACCAAGGAGGTCCAGAAGATTATGAGAAAAAGTTGAACCATTCCAACAACCACCAATCTTCGCTTTAAAGAAAAACAACAGCATTAGAGACAGACTAGTACGGGCAAACACAAAAATGAAGACACAAGAAATATCATTACGATCAATGCTAACTCTTCCCTCAGTTAAAGGACATCAGAAATGCGGCAATTGTGCCTCGTGCGATAGCACAATAGAAGGGAACAGATTCACATACGGAACCAAATTCATAAAACATGATGAGTTTACTAATTGTAATATCCACAACGTGGTTTACAGTATAGTATGTCCGTGTGGAAAGTCATACATTGGTAAAACCAGCCAACCCATAAAGAAAAGGATCACACAACATCAATCAAGAATTAAATGTCGAACAGCGAATGCCCCACTAGTCGCTCATTGCATAGAAAAAAGCCATAACCCTAACGAGATGAACAATTCTAAGAAAGATAACAGGCAATGATATCGACAATATTTTATCAAAGAGCGAGCTAAGTTCATACTATTTTTGGACACTACCAAGAATTGTCTAAATGAGATGTCAGAACTTATGAAATACAGTTGAGCCAGCACACAAGTGAAAAGATACAGTCTGCAAGAAGAAGATGTCATCACTCACGATCTGTATGTGAGTCGATGTAAGAATGAAGGACACATGAGGCTTCAAACAAGAGGAACCGACATAAAAGTGAACACTGTGGACATCATCCCCAAAAAAACTCTGGTCATCTATATAATCAAGAAAAAGGAGAACCAGATACTCACATTTCAATATAAGAAAGAGAGATGTCGGATATATATGGGGAAAATATTGATTAACTGACAGAATAACTGAAGCGCGACCTAGCTATATGCATGCACACAGTTTAGCAATACGTGGTAGAAGACGTACGAAAACTGCAGAAAGAAATATAATTAGTTCCATCGAATATGCGGGCTACTACACAAAGGAAACTCAAGATACAAAAAAGACGGTACGCAGGAAACGATAACTTCCTTGGAGATTTAGACAACATACTAGCGCCTGAACAATCAGTTGCCCGTATAGGTTACGTCATACATCAGGACACAACTAATCCTGTAGTCCAAGTCAACGCGCATGCGTTAAAAAAGGTCGTGCAAGACACTAAAAACTACTCTGTAGTCGTACTCAACACGCATGCGCATCATTAATCTGTTTTAAAGGAGCAAACTACTCCGTAGATCCATTTAATGCGCATGCGCCACACAAGGACGCCAGTAAAGAATGACGAGTGAAAAGTACCAGATGATCATCAAGCAAGCTTAGCGCATGGCAATGACGTCAGACGCGGAAAGAGTGGCGGTGAACTAATAAGAGAGGAACCCTGCGGAAAGCTGAAATCATAAAGAATCGAGTGGAAACCCCCTCACACAGGTACCAAGCACTTCGGGAGGGCATTTATAGTAGGCTTGGAACTGCGTGCTATATATACGGGTCACTGGAATGTAACTGCACGCGCCTGGCACTACCCACTGGCACATGAACACGTCTCTAAATGACATGTAATTGCATATGGCTGGGACCAACAATTGGACAAAGTTGCACAGTTTTTATATATATTCCCACATATTAACGCAAGGAATACCTAACAGCACCCACTCCACCATAGGTGATTAGAATAGCAGCACAAAGAGAGTAACTGATATATGATTAGAGTAAATAGGGCCTCAGGAGCTAGATTTCATGCAACAACATGATGTTCTTTCCTTTTTTGAATCACAGATATAAATCTCTTCATAATAGAAGAAAAGGCTTAACGAAATTATGACAAAAGCCTGAAGCCAACTCATCGCATTGGGTAGGTTTACTTCGAAATAACAGCAAGCCGACGTGTAAGCATGAGCGCTAAATCCGCTCCGATCGCGGATTTTGCGAATTTTTGGTAAATTCGCGATCCGCGAACTCTCGCGAATTTACCGAAAATTCGCAATCCGCGAGCGGCGGATTCCTAGGTCAAAAGTTCAACCCTTGCTGGCCAGTTGTTGTAACTATTTTACGATGGCGCCGGCAAGCTGCCAGCGCCATCGTAAAACAGTTACTAAATTAGCTTCAACAGGAAGCACTAATAGATAAAATCAAGCAGGCGCTCGTGCATCTGCTTTATTTTATCTATTCGCGCTTCCTGTTGAAGCTAATGTAGCAACTATTTTAGGATGGCGCTGGCAGCTTGCGGGCGCCATCGTAAAATAGTTTACATGCAAGGCAGCTGTGCCCTCTTCCCAAAACGGTGGCGTCTTGTTGAATAAATATGAAGGGCAGGGTTCATTCTGGCATGATGGTCCTGGCACAAAAGCAAACCTCAACCGGAAGCTTACTTATGTGAGCATGAGCCCTAGTTGAAGCTTAAATTCAGTGACTCATTTATCGGCCCCAAAAACGGCGGGCATGTTGCAGTGAGCGATGGGGGTTTGGAGACTCATTCCATGGGTTCAGGGGGACTGGCACTCCACGGAAGCCCCGCAGTGACAGGGGCTTCGAGCGGGTTTGGGGACCGACCGCCCAGCATGGACTGTGCCACTCCTATGACCGGTATCTGACCTTTTATACACACAAGATGCATGTGCACTCGCATGGAAGCCCCGCCCCAAATCCGCAATTATGAAAATCCGCAGATACGCGGATTTTGCGGATCCACGATCCGTGAATACGCAAATTCGTGAATCGTGGATCCGCAAAATCCGCTCATGCTTACCGACGTGTCTTGGACACACTTCACGTGAGAAATAAGCTAATCTAGAGTTCCTTTTGTATTAATTAACAGAATGAGAGAGAGTACTTTACCATAAGAGCAACCTCAACTCCCCTCAAAAACAATAGGTACGTAAATAAGGACCAACGCACACTTGCACTTGTAAATAGCTATATACACGACACTAAAACACTTATTTTTTGACGTTTTTTTCAACAGAATCAGAAACTTGTCCTACGTCACATAGATCGTGCCCTGAGGAAGACCTTACATATAATAAGTGGTCCACATTCCATCAAGGTCAAAACGCGTTGGCATTAACTATAGAGTATCAGAGTGAAAGAGATTTGAATTGACTATGTTTAAATAAACACAGTGGAGCTAAATTGTTTAGCGCACTTATCTTTATGAACAGTCTCTGAACCCTATGAGGACCAAAATAGTAAGATTTGCCAAGAGAAATTGGTAGAATAGTAGGACATTGACCTGAGGAATTGAAATAGGGTCATGTTTTGCGAGCACAATGTGTTGTTTGTTTGTTTTTATAATATATGAAAGAAACTGTATTCACGTTTGTTTATATGTATAAATTTGCACTTATATGCTGCTAAGAAATTGAGATATGGTGTATATACCTTTGTGCAAGAAATCAAAACATGAAATGTTAAGGTGTCTTATGTATATAGTTTGCTAACAAGCCTATGCCAAAAGAAATAATGATATAAAGAAAACAAAAAAGTAATAAGAATAACAGAGTCAATTAAAAGGACTTCTGTGTTTAAAAATAAGAGTGTATGATCTATGGTGTTAAAACTTGTTGACTTGATTCCGGCCTCTGATTTCCTAAATTGAATTACTCCCCTTTATTCGATATCCTCCTTCTTACTTCAGTGGCACTGGCAAATTTCTTGAGAGAGGAGCTATGCTCACCTTTCTTTGGGCCCATCTTCTTCAGAAGCATGACTTCCGTCTTGCCCCGATTTAACTGAAGACAGTTGTCAGTCATCCAGTTTGAAATTTCAGAGATTCCTGTAGCAAAACGGAGTCTATCTGCTTCGAGGTTTGGGCCGATGTTAAACAGCAGCTGGGTATCGTCGGCGTACGAAATAGTTTCGAACCCCGGGGCTTCCACCACCTTCTCCAGAGGAGCCATATAGATGTTAAAAAGGGTGGGGCTAAGGCAGGAGCCCTGGGGAACGCCCTTATCTAATGTTTTTTTCTTGGACTGGTAGGGGCCCATGATGACCGTTTGGGACCGGTCAGCCACGAAATTCAGTAACCATTTAAGGGCCAGACCGTGTACACCGAAAGAGCTTAACCTCTCCGCAAGCCTAACATGAGAGATGGTATCAAAGGCCGCGGAGAGGTCAAGAAGGATCAGAATTGCTGAACCACCGGCGTCCACAGTTGTTCTCAGGGAGTCGGTCACCGCTAACAGGGCCGTTTCCGTACTAAAGCCCAGACGGAATCCGGACTGTGAAGGGTCTAAAATGCCATTTGATTCCAGATAGCTGTTTAGATGCTTGTTAATAATACTTTCAAGTATTTTGCCCAGAAGAGGAAGCAAAGCGATAGGGCGATAATTGCCTCGATCTAGGGGGTTTGCCAGCGGCTTTTTAAGAATGGGACGTACAAATGCTTCTTTCCAGAGGGCTGGGATTACCCCTTGCACAATCGAGAGGTTGAAAATCTTTTGAATAGTGGGGGCCAGTATATGGGATAAGAGCGACATGGTCTTAGGGGGGCAGGGGTCGGCTGGGGAGCCAGAATTGGCACTCTCTACAGCCTTTTGAGTTTCTACTAGGGTGACCGGCCTAAAGCATTTGAGAGAATAGTCGGTCCATATTGTGACAGCACTGGAGTTTGCGGCGATATGTAGAACTTTCAGGTCAGACGGTGAAAAGTTAGCGTAAATTTTTCCAATTTTCTCCTGAAAGAACCTAGCCAGTGAGTCACATAAGTCTTGGGACTTGATAGAAGATTGCTTGCATACCACGGGATCCACAAAGTCTTTAATGATGTCAAATAAAGCTTTGGATGAGTTGTTAGAGTTCTCGATTTGGTTTGCAATGTACAGACTTCTTGCTGCTTTTAGATTACGGTGGTAGGCTGTCAAAGCCGATTTGAAGAGCAGTTTCGACTGGGGGGTTTTACTTCGTCGCCAAAGTCTCTCCAATCTTTTACAGGAAGACTTTTCCTGGCTAAGCTCAGCGGTAAACCATTGAGCTGAGCGTTAATTTAAGGTAAGTCTGGATTTGTTTTTTCATTGGAATAATTACATCCAGTGCCTTCATCAGCCCTTCGTTAAACCCTGTCAGTATATTAGCTACACCCTGAGCCTCTGCCGGTGGAAGCGTCTGAAATACCACCTCAAAGGCCTGGGGGATGAGCTTGTTCCAGGGCCGCTGCCCGGTTAAGCATCTACTGGCAGGCTGACCACTTGGAACCCGTAGGGGAGGGGGTGACATAAACTTAATCATCGAGTGGTCAGTCCAGACAAGAGGCCAAGGAGGGTCATATTTAAGGGAGTCGATATTGGTGAATATTAAATCAAGTGCATGACCCCCATTATGAGTGGATCCTTGTATTCTTTGGGTGAGTCCCAACTGCTCCATATCAATGAGGAGCTTATTTACCTCTGGGAGTGAATGCAGTTCCCCGTGAAAGTTAAAATCACCTAGCACCAGGAACTTGCTAGCTGCAAGGGCGTGTGTGGCTATCAAATCTACCAATCTGTCGGTAAAACCTATTTTCGGGCCAGGCGGCCGATACACTAAGGACCAGGCCCCAACACCCAAAAAAATTGAAATACACACAAAAATCACCCCAATCCAATGCCATCCATGCTCTAAATGAAATTTAAATTCAAGAGACCTCACAGAAAGACGTTGTCCATGTACCACTGACTACCCCTGGGCCTACTGGCTAGTGTGGCTTTAACACGCACCGCAAAATTTAAAAAAACTTCCACATATAACAGTGAGCTATTCAATTCCATGCCATTCATGCCATAAATGATATTTAAGTTCAACCAAACTCACAGAAACAGTTGTATCATGCACCCATGACTAACCATGGGCCTACTGGATACTGTGGCTACCCACAATATATTTTTTTTAAAGTTGTGACAAAGTTTATTAATTGTAGTTGCAGCAACTGCAATGCCCCAAAAAACACCAACTTACTTGTAAAAGCTCTAATCCAAAAGTGATCCAAATAAAAAATCCTCCAATACAAATATCCAGCAGCAACCACAAAGAGTAATCCTTCCAGCTCCAGATCCAAATAAAAAGTGACCAGGACATGGACAAAGCACTGGGAGGAGCCTGCTGGACAGGAAAAGGAAGTTGGAGACTCTGGGCACTTCCTTCCTCCCACCCCCCAATAATTGACTCCTTGCAAAAAAAAGTGCAGCCAAATGTCAATCTGAGTTATTCTGATATAAATCATGATTTTCAGAAGGTTTATGCTGCCTGCGATAGATTTCTTGTGCAGAATTGCAATTTTTGCGACTTCGGTAAAGCGAGCTGTTCAAATCTCCCGCCGGATGTCAGCTGCGGGTAGCATCTCCGTGTTCGAAATTGTTTACTCTTGCGATGCGTGATCACGGGCCCTTATGACGTATTCGCCTTCTCAAAGTCTCGCAGTGCAAGATGGCGGAACGCTATGACGTACTCGCGGTCGAAAAGTCTTGCACGATCACGCAGCCAGATCCAAAATGGCGCAGCGCATGCAAACCTGGAGGAAAACAACTCGGCGAACTCAGAATCACAGTAAGTCAATGCCGCGTACACGAGATTGTATTTTTGAAGCGCGACCAAGCAAAAAAAAAATTGCCAACTCGCGAATTGCGAATTCTTTGACAATTTTGCGCGATTCGTGGACAGCAAAATTGCCAAAGGTTGGCAAATTCCGTAAGCAGAACGAATTTTTAGCCCATGCATAGCACTGACTGAATGATTAGAGAACTGCAAGGAGAGTGCCTGAGTGAGTTTATAATTGTTTGGCTTTTGGCGCAGTGAATGGATCAGTACATGGTGCTGAATGGGTCACTAGAGGAGTGCATGGGGAGTGACAGGGTGTTTGCTGGAAGCGTATGTATATTGACTTGGGAATTTAAGGTGTGAAAAACAAGTGTTTAGAAGGTTAGAGGACTGCATGCATAGTGGATAGGCATTTGAAGCAGTCCATTTGCTAAGGCCTGGCTCAGTGCATGAGTACTTGGGTAGTGACTGAATGATTAGAGTGCTGCAAGGAGAGTGCCTGGGTGACTTTAAAAGTGTTTGGGTTTTGGTGCAGTGTCTATAATTTTTTTAGATGGGTACTGGTGATAACTGACTCTGACTAACCAGTCCTAGAGCCAGTGCTATGCTAAAAGACACTTAGAATACAGTTACATACACTAGGAAACACTATGTGTTGGGGTACCCCTATGATTCGAATGAACTCCTCCGTAATGCCCTAGTACATAATTGGGCAAGGGGATTAAAACTACCTCTTAAAAAGTGCCATAGGGCACGTTTGCACACTGGTGAAGGGGGGGGCTGAGCTGACATGTGCAAACATGCCCTGTGGCCGTTTTAATTTGGGGATAAAGTCCCCTTGAATCCTGAGTGCCCCTTGGATCCAACAAGCCCACCAGGTATCTCCAGTTAGCACCACAGAGCTGCGTTGCAAAGAGGTGTAAATAGTGGCACGGCCTGGACCACCTCTCTGCAACGCAAAATGTAACAAATGTAATCTTATGGGAGCATCCGACATCCACATGTTTATGGACTGTCCTGAAATAAGTCGGTTTTGGGAAGAAGTGAAGGCCACTCTAAACTCCATCTTGAATACATCACTCTTAATAACACTACCACTTATTATCTTTGGATTGGAAGACAACATTACTGGTAAAGCAAGGTCATTCCTCTTCTACGCCATTTTGCTGGCAAGAAGGCAAATCTGCTTGCATTGGATAGAGAAAACAGCCCCTTCACACTCTGTATGGCTCACATCTCTATATGAAACATCCAAAGCAGACCTCAAAAGATCATGTAGCAAACGCAATCTGGCATTTTGGGATGTGTTATCCGAGTGGAGATAGAATCCGGGTTTTTTTTTTTTTTTTGTTTTTTTCGGGTCCTATGATTATGCCGTAAACACTCCTTGGACTGGGTCTGTCCTCGATATGATATTGGTCCTACAGGTTGAAATATACCTAGATGGAATCAGCTCAAACTCCTCAAGTTTCTGGGATTTCTCTCCCACCCTTAAAATAACTCGAGTCCTGGTACAGGAAAGAGGGCACGAAAAGCACTTTGGCTTGGCTCCAAAGTGAAGGACTCGCTAGGTGGTTGGTATCTCCTATATTGAGGGCATGGCAAATGAGGACAATAAAAAAAAAATAATAATAATAAAAAAAAGAGAATGGGGGTTTTCGGGAAAGTTTTTGGGAGATAGAAAAAAAACACAGCATGGACAAACAAAAAACGAAGAAAAACAAATCTTTGGATACGAAGATATCCATAAATCTTTTAAGGGACATAAAGGAAGTGCATGCATGACGTTGTTTGCTAAATAGATGGTTAGGTTACTGAAAAGTAGTACTTACTACAACTTACTAACTAGTACTAAACAATTAGACAGTACAGGGCTGCATTAATTACGCAATTTCACTTGCCTATCTGCCCTCAGAGAGAATAAACACTTAGTAGTACATTACATTAGTTTTAAAAATAGCAAAGAAACTCGTCAAATCGCTGTAGGGATGTATTTGAAGCAGAGAGCAAACGCACAGAGTCGCACTCATAGAAGTTCACAACAATACCATTATTTAAAAGATAAGGACAAGTGCAGTGGATACTGTAACTGTATGTTGTTGTTGTCCTGGTCAAATTGGGAAGTTGCATGCATCCAGCCAGCGGTACTCCTCCATTCCATCGGGCGCTCCGTCGATCAATCTTGGTGGCCACACTGTCCACTGCCTGCCTGGCGGATGCGGAATTGCGGATTGCTTTGGTAAACCTGCGTTAATGTTTTTCCCATCACACAGGGTAAGTGTCGGTCGATGGAAAAACAGAAAGGTATATTAAAGCACCCCGGAGGAAAAATATAAGGTACAGTGTGTAGTGCAAAAATAACACTTTCACTTTCAGAGGCAACAGTATATTACATACATGCATCATTTCTAAAGTGCCTACTCTGAGTCTCTTTTTCCAGGATAATAATTAGCACACAGCAGGCCAGGGCCATGCAGACGGTCAAGGCAGGCAGCACTGAGTGAACCAACCTCCATGTAGCATACCTCTTTGACACAGACAGACAAAGCAGAAATAATTTTATACAGCAAGCCACATAGCCCAATTTTACATGAACCGCTGTCTGGACTCTGGCATAACACAACACTGGCTCGACCACTCCATACCTCGACTAGACAGACATGTAGTTCTGCCGTGGTTGTTGTTGACTTGTTTACCTGTTTGCCTCTCACGAAATGGCCATAGTTCTTCCATAAATCGACGATGATGATCCATCCATCCCAGTGAGTGGCTGTAAAGATATTATGTAACTTTGGTCATCATGACTCCTCTTCATCATGGTGTTGGCAAACTCAATGTTGTTCATGCAGTCACAGTCTACACACAGTGAATCCAAGAACATTTTCCATATTAAAAAATGCAACGTAGTGGCCCCTGCAGTAGAAGTACAATTTGCATTAAACAATGTAAACAGAGTAGACTTGATTTACATTTAGTGTGTAAAAGATTAAATAATAACAGAACACAGAGGATTCATTTCATGCACAACAAACATACAGCAATTGCTTTCATCAGAGCCAGACAGCCAGTGTTGTTCACTGCATGCTATCTCATCATTCATTACCTGTTACAGTTTTGTCAGCATCTTATTCTTAAGTGAAGGGCCACAGGGCAGCCTCTCGTGTCAATTTCAGAAGTAACAGTCAGCATAACGACAGTTTCTTGATTCTGCGTAATCCGGCCATCTGCCGTGAGGGAAACAAATGGATAGGGGGAGTCTGGAGGAAGAGGATAGAGGAGTATGACTGAGTTGTGAACTTGTGAACTTTATGAATGCAGAAAGCATCACCTTTAATATGGAAATAAGACGAAGACAGTGCTGCTGATGGATTTGTTGTGATTAGAATTTGTTGTGCTAAAAGTTGCAAAACAAGGAAAGACACACAGAAATAAAAGTGAATAAGGATGAAAAAAAAAGTAAGTATTTCAAGCCTAGGTGTCAGGAAAGTAGAGCTCATCCTCAAACTCTGTGAATTGAACCTGGAGTAGGTCAGCTAACAGAGAAGAACTTCCGTCACCTAAGTCGGTGTCCTCTTCTTCCTGCGTGGATTCACGTATTTTGTAATCTGGTGGTATGAAGTGCTGATTCATCTCTATCAGTGTTAACCTCTCCACATTTTCGGGCGAGACGCGGGTCCTTTTTGAAGTTACAATGGCACCAGCAGCACTGAAAACACATTCAGAAGACACACTTGCAAGTGGGCAAGCCAAATAATTTATAGTTAGCTTGGTGATCAGTGGCCATTGAGGCCTTTTCCCATACCAATACACCAATGGTTTCTGATCAAAGAAGATCTCTGTTGGGTCATCCACATAGGCCTGCACCATCCACTCAAGGTTCTCCATGGGTGCTCTAATTTGCGTACCATCTGTTGCCTTTGCATCAACACTGGAGCGAGCAAACCCATGATGAGTTATCCAATCCGCTTTCGACAATATTATGGCTGGGCCTGGTGCTGGTGATGATGATGATATGGTTGCTGCTGTCGGTAACGGCTGTGAGGGAAAGTGACTGTCTTCGGCCACAGTAGTGGACCTTGATGCCGGATGGCCTGCTGCTTCAGTAGTACTTGTGGTAGTTCCTTCAATTTCCTGCCGCTCTTTTTTCAAACCAAGTGACTGACAGAGCTAGCCAATGTTTGTACTTGGAAACTCTGCTTCATAAAATGTACTGAATGTATTGCTGGCCAGTGCCTTTTTGTACTGTGGATCCAGAATAGTCGCACAAATGTAATGGTGTTCTGAATGTATTGCTTTAAGCCTTTCATTGTCAACTAGGCGGCTTAATAAGCTCTCCGCCAACTGATATGCATCTTTTTTTTCAGCATCAACTCGGAACGTTGAAGACACCGCCTTCAGATGGTGCTCTAGCATACGCAACAATGGGATAGCTTTGCCCAAAGTATAGTCCTTCTTGCTGACTTCACGCGTGAACACCTCAAAGGAACGAAGCATGTCTGTCAGGCTTTTAACTTAGTCCCATTCATCCACCTCTAGCCTCATGTCTTTCATAGAAGCACCCCTTGCGTTAACCCCTTCGACGCTCATGACGAGCTCAGCTCGTCATGAGGTACGCCTGTCGTACGCTCATGACGAGCTGAGCTCGTCATGAACCGCGGGTTTTTAAAAAACTCAGCATACGGCGGGAAAATGCGCCGCACGCATGAGGTTAAAGACATACTCATTGATTACCAAGTAATGCTCAAACAGACGCTCAAGCATGTAGAAGGTTGAGTTCCAACGTGTTACCACCTACTGGATGAGTCCTCCGACTGGCACTCTACGGTAACGTTGAATGATCCTCAGCTGCTTCCAGGCCTTAAAAGAATGGCTGAAATGTGTGCAGATTCTTCGGCAGGTGGTCAGTAACTTGCTGACTGTTTTTTTCTTTTTTCAAGAAATCTTGAACAACAATGTTAATCCTGTGCGCCAAACACGGCACTCTGAAATAGCCACCATTAGCCATGGCCTTAACTATATTACTGCCATTATGCGTGGAAGCATAACCAATTATGCGCTTTCTTGGATGTAGCCATTCAAAGACCTTACTGTTAAACTCCTCCAAAATGTTTACTGCAGTATGAGATTTTTCCATGGCAAACATGGCTACTGTTGCATGTTTCCGAGTAGCTTGAAAAATTGTGACACTGTCAACACCTGCAGCTATCTTCTCCCTAACTCCCGCAAAAGAGACCCAGTGTGCAGTGATGCACAGGTAATCAACGGCTTGGCAACTGGTCCACATGTCTGTTGTCAGGTGGATAGTGTGAACAGCACTCTTCTGCAAAGCTGCCCCAATCACGTCCAGCACATCGTGTTGTTGTGCTGGAACTGCAACTCTGGCAAAATAGGACCGGCTAGGAACCTTCCATTTAGGGCAGACTGTTGCCACAAATTCTAGAAAACCCACCTCTTCCTCGAAAGAAAAAGGGAGAAGGTCCAGCGCTAACATTTTAGCCAGCATTGCATTATACAGACGTGTCGTTGGGTGGTTGCGTTGAAATGGCGCCGCTGACCATAACATGCTTTTATTGGTGGTCTGGACCGTTTTCATATGTGATGAGGATCCAGACTTCTTCAACCTAGTTAGGCTCATTGATGTACTTTTTTGCATTGGTGTCTCTATCAGACTACTGTACTTTTGTCTTTCTAGATGTTACTTAGGTGCGCCTCCCACTGGATAATGTGGTGTTTTTGGAGATGACCTCTCTGGCCTCCGGTACCATAGTTGGTGCCAAGCTTACCCCGACTAACTACCTGTTTACAAATCGAACAAATGACTAGGTTTTCCGCCTTTTTGCTAATACTAAAGAAGTCCCAAATTGGGGAGTTGAGATTTCTGGTGGTGGTGGAGGTGCTACTTTCAACAGCAGATGAAGTGGAGGATGGGTGTGGCGGAATTTGACTATGTTGTGCACTTACAGCACCACTACTTGAGGTAATGGAGGTCGAGCTGGATGGAGGTCCCTACCGGCCCTTCTGATGATAAAATATGGAAGCTGTAGGTCGTGTTGGTGTAGTAGTTACCAGTGTTTGTGGTGGTACCAGTGGTGCCACGCCACACACATCCTGCATAGCAGAAATTCAGGATAAGGTAAAAATTTCTGTATGCTGCATGCCTACTGGGGCTGGAGTGATGACTGTGATGACTGGGTCATCATCGTCAGACTGTTCATCAGCAGCAGAATACACCACTTCTACTTCTTCTTCGTCATCACCCATAACTGAAAGCCTTGCGGGAACCTTCCTTTTACCTAGCTTTGTCAGCTCATGGCGTGCCTCTCTCTCAGACTGCATTGGTGGGTGCCAATCAAGATCTAGATCATCAGAAGGAAGGGGTCTTGAAGAAGAACTTGTACCAGCCCTCCTTGACCTTTTCCTTGCTGGGGATCTGGAAGACAATGGATCATCAGGAGGAGTGGCTTCCTTGGCTGATACCTCCGCATGAATCGCTATTTCCGGATGTGCCCCTACTTCTGGAGGAACAAGCATTGTGGGCAGTTTTGCCTCTCCATGTGCCTCTACTTGCGCCTCTCCTTGCGCCTCTACTTGCGCCTCTACTTGCGCCTCTCCTTGTGCCTCTCCTTGTTGCACCTGTGGTTGTCGTTGCGGCAGTGGTTGAACACTCGTCAGATGAGTTACACCGTGCATTGATTGGATGCTACTTTGCGATGAGTCAACGCCAACATCACTGGCCGATGGTGAAAGAGCAATTAAAGTGGCTGTCTCTGCGGCACTCATGGGCTTGGGCCTAACTTGGCATGGTGGCACTGAGACCAATGAAGCGGAGGTGCTGCTCCCAGCTTGGTCCCCGACGGACACAGCCGCTGAAGATGCAGTTTTTTCCCCAAAAAAGTGTCTGTCGGCACACCAATCTCCTTGGTAAGTGGCGCCCCTTGCTTCTTCTGCTCTTTCTTACTTCGATATCCAATTTGAGTGTTGGCACCTGGCCTACGAGGGAACACTTTGGATTTGGTCATAATAGAGATTAAACCGTCTCTTTGAATTCGGATAAGTATATCCGGGTTCTTTTTAGTTCAGGGTTAGTTTTTGACTGCACCTATATACATTTGAATTCCGACTATTTAGACATCGGAGCACTTTTGCGAACCTTAACACACCACACTTTATCAATTATATGTCAAACTGTAAATGGCTGTCCCTAAGACGCTCAGCTTTAGAGAGGAAGACATAGAGGAACTCCTCAGACGTTCATCCACACTGAACCCGGGGAGCACCACAACCTCCCAAGCCCAACAAACAGACTTGGAGAAAATAACTAGACTAAAAAAGAAACAAGTAAGAACTACATTACACGGCGAAGTGCTATTTGAACATCTAAGATCAGGAACCATACCAGTTGGATTGCAAGTAAAAAACGTTCCAGTTATATTCATCGATCAACCGGAATATCTAGATGGCTTTAGCCATATTGGGACAAAATGCTCTAGGGATTGGATGTTTCACTCGATTAAAACTGCAGAACGACTTAGTCTTAAATAATTGGAATTGATTAAAGAACTGGAAGAGGCACTTCTGAATAATACCGCAATAGAGAACGCCCAAGCTTTATTGGTGAAGATTGAAAAAGAAAACGAAACATTAAAAAAAAACACAGAAGACGCCAAAAGACTAAAGCTACTAAGGGACATTACAAATTTTTCTGAGATAAGAACCTACCCCTATCTGGATAAGGAATTCTACAGACAGCCCCAGAATACCGGAGCATTAAGGACTTACGGAGGAGGCAGTAGACGTCATTTCTTGACTTTCTCCGACGCAGCATCTCTATCTGATTGCTCTAGCGATACAAATCCATCTACGAACACAAGAAACAACCCCCTAGACAATTTTTTCAAACTGCTCCTTTTTTAGACAGAGGCAACAGAAGAGCGAGGGGACGAGCAAGAGCAAACAGGTGGTACAACCCCCAATCAAATCAATTCCAGGGCGAAATAACCACGCGAAAGAACGTCTACCGATGGTAGAGACACATCAAATTAGGAGTGAGGACGATAGGTGTGTTATTTACAATCTTTCACAACATACCCTCACTATAGATGAAAAAAAGGTACTCCAAAAGGGACTCTCTTTCATACCAACAGTGAAACCAGATCTTGACCAAACCAAAATAGAGATAATTCAACTATTTAGCAAAATGAGACTAAAAATCTTCTTTAAAGACAACCAAGAGAAAACATCCAAAAGCTACTCTGGCTTGAAAAATCCCTTGACCTTTTTCCCCAACTTAAACAGTATGCCTATTGAACTACAGACGTTTGAAAGAAATGTACTAAGAGATATCAATAAGTTGGAGAACAAAAAGGTCTATACGAAATGGAACCTTTCAAAGAATGAAAAGTTGGCGTTGGAAGAACAGAAGAAAAATTATCAATTGATTGTCAAGCCCGCCGATAAAGGCGGAGGTATTGTGGTGTTACAAAGAGATAAATATGAAGTTGAAGTAACAAGTCAGCTAGAAGATGAAAGCTATTACAGAAGAACAGAAGAAAATTGGAGCAACAAAATAAAATCTAAACTGGAAGTTCTGATCAACATCGGAAAAAGTGAGGGTTGGCTATCTAAGAAAGAGGCAGAATATCTGATGAACCAAAACCCTAGGGACCCTCTGATATATATCTTAACAAAGATTCATAAAGATCAAGAAAACCCTCCTGGAGGACCCATAATCTCTGGTGTGAATTCATTACTAGAACGTCCTGCTAAATATATTGATACCTTCTTAAAACCACTCGTCAAAGACACAACAAGTTACATAAAAGATACCATGCAGGCAATCGTTCTCTTGGAAAATCAGCCATTCGAGGAAGAGAACTCAATCCTAGTGACTCCGGGAATCATTACTAATTCCAAAATCAAAGACGGAACAGGCTCCCCTCGTATGCATTACAACTTTCTCGGGAATTACCAAGGAGGTCCAGAAGATTATGAGAAAAAGTTGAACCATTCCAACAACCACCAATCTTCGCTTTAAAGAAAAACAACAGCATTAGAGACAGACTAGTACGGGCAAACACAAAAATGAAGACACAAGAAATATAATTACGATCAATGCTAACTCTTCCCTCAGTTAAAGGACATCAGAAATGCGGCAATTGTGCCTCGTGCGATAGCACAATAGAAGGGAACAGATTCACATACGGAACCAAATTCATAAAACATGATGAGTTTACTAATTGTAATACCCACAACGTGGTTTACAGTATAGTATGTCCGTGTGGAAAGTCATGCATTGGTAAAACCAGCCAACCCATAAAGAAAAGGATCACACAACATCGATCAAGAATTAAATGTCGAACAGCGAATGCCCCACTAGTCGCTCATTGCATAGAAAAAAGCCATAACCCTAACGAGATGAACAATTCTAAGAAAGATAACAGGCAATGATATCGACAATATTTTATCAAAGAGCGAGCTAATTTCATACTATTTTTGGACACTACCAAGAATGGTCTAAATGAGATGTCAGAACTTATGAAATGCAGTTGAGCCAGCACACAAGTGAAAAGATACAATCTGCAAGAAGAAGATGTCATCACTCACGATCTGTATGTGAGTCGATGTAAGAATGAAGGACACATGAGGCTTCAAACAAGAGGAACCGACATAAAAGTGAACACTGTGGACATCATCCCAAAAAAAACTCTGGTCATCTATATAATCAAGAAAAAGGAGAACCAGATACTCACATTTCAATATAAGAAAGAGAGATGTCGGATATATATGGGGAAAATATTGATTAACTGACAGAATAACTGAAGCGCGACCTAGCTATATGCATGCACACAGTTTAGCAATACGTGGTAGAAGACGTACGAAAACTGCAGAAAGAAATATAATTAGTTCCATCGAATATGCGGGCTACTACACAAAGGAAACTCAAGATACAAAAAAGACGGTACGCAGGAAACGATAACTTCCTTGGAGATTTAGACAACATACTAGCGCCTGAACAATCAGTTGCCCGTATAGGTTACGTCATACATCAGGACACAACTAATCCTGTAGTCCAAGTCAACGCGCATGCGTTAAAAAAGGTCGTGCAAGACACTAAAACCGACTCTGTAGTCGTACTCAACACGCATGCGCATCATTAATCTGTTTTAAAGGAGCAAACTACTCCGTAGATCCATTTAATGTGCATGCGCCACACAAGGACGCCAGTAAAGAATGACGAGTGAAAAGTACCAGATGATCATCAAGCAAGCTTAGCGCATGGCAATGACGTCAGACGCGGAAAGAGTGGCGGTGAACTAATAAGAGAGGAACCCTGCGGAAAGCTGAAATCATAAAGAATCGAGTGGAAACCCCCTCACACAGGTACCAAGCACTTCGGGAGGACCTTTATAGTAGGCTTGGAATTGCGTGCTATATATACGGGTCACTGGAATGTAACTGCACGCGCCTGGCACTACCCACTGGCACATGAACACGTCTCTAAATGACATGTAATTGCATATGGCTGGGACCAACAATTGGACACAGTTGCACAGTTTTTATATATATTCCCACATATTAACGCAAGGAATACCTAACAGCACCCACTCCACCATAGGTGATTAGAATAGTAGCACAAAGAGAGTAACTGATATATGATTAGAGTAAATAGGGCCTCAGGAGCTAGATTTCATGCAACAACATGATGTTCTTTCCTTTTTTGAATCACAGATATAAATCTCTTCATAATAGAAGAAAAGGCTTAACGAAATTATGACAAAAGCCTGAAGCCAACTCATCGCATTGGGTAGGTTTACTTCAAAATAACAGCAAGCCGACGTGTCTTGGACACACTTCACGTGAGACATAAGCTAATCTAGAGTTCCTTTTGTATTAATTAACAGAATGAGAGAGAGTACTTTACCATAAGAGCAACCTCAACTCCCCTCAAAAACAATAGGTACGTAAATAAGGACCAAAGCACACTTGCACTTGTAAATAGCTATATACACGACACTAAAACACTTATTGTTTGACGTTTTTTTCAACAGAATCAGAAACTTGTCCTACGTCACATAGATCGTGCCCTGAGGAAGACCTTACTTATAATAAGTGGTCCACATTCCATCAAGGTCAAAACGCGTTGGCATCAACTATAGAGTATCAGAGTGAAAGAGATTTGAATTGACTATGTTTAAATAAACACAGTGGAGCTAAATTGTTTAGTGCACTTATCTTTACGAACAGTCTCTGAACCCTATGAGGACCAAAATAGTAAGATTTGCCAAGAGAAATTGGTAGAATAGTAGGACATTGACCTGAGGAATTGAAATAGGGTCATGTTTTGCGAGCACAATGTGTTGTTTGTTTGTTTTTATAATATATGAAAGAAACTGTATTCACGTTTGTTTATATGTATAAATTTGCACTTATATGCTGCTAAGAAATTGAGATATGGTGTATATACCTTTGTGCAAGAAATCAAAACATGAATTGTCAAGGTGTCTTATGTATATAGTTTGCTAACAAGACTATGCCAAAAGAAATAATGATATAAAGAAAACAAAAAAGTAATAAGAATAACAGAGTCAATTAAAAGGACTTCTGTGTTTAAAAATAAGAGTGTATGATCTATGGTGTTAAAACTTGTTGACTTGATTCTGGCCTCTGATTTCCTAAATTGAATTACTCCCCTTTATTCGATATCCTTCTTCTTACTTCAGTGGCACTGGCAAATTTCTTGAGAGAGGAGCTATGGTCACCTTTCTTTGGGCCCATCTTCTTCAGAAGCATGACTTCCGTCTTGCCCGGATTTAACTGAAGACAGTTGTCAGTCATCCAGTTTGAAATTTCAGAGATTCCTGAAGCAAAACGGAGTCTATCTGCTTCGAGGTTTGGGCCGATGTTAAACAGCAGCTGGGTATCGTCGGCGTACGAAATAGTTTCGAACCCCGGGGCTTCCACCACCTTCTCCAGAGGAGCCATATAGATGTTAAAAAGGGTGGGGCTAAGGCAGGAGCCCTGGGGAACGCCCTTATCTAATGTTTTTTTCTTGGACTGGTAGGGGCCCATGATGACCGTTTGGGACCGGTCAGCCACGAAATTCAGTAACCATTTAAGGGCCAGACCGTGTACACCGAAAGAGCTTAACCTCTCCGCAAGCCTAACATGAGAGATGGTATCAAAGGCCGCGGAGAGGTCAAGAAGGATCAGAATTGCTGAACCACCGGCGTCCACAGTTGTTCTCAGGGAGTCGGTCACCGCTAACAGGGCCGTTTCCGTACTAAAGCCCAGACGGAATCCGGACTGTGAAGGGTCTAAAATGCCATTTGATTCCAAATAGCTGTTTAGATGCTTGTTAATAATACTTTCAAGTATTTTGCCCAGAAGAGGAAGCAAAGCGATAGGGCGATAATTGCCTCGATCTAGGGGGTTTGCCAGCGGCTTTTTAAGAATGGGACGTACAAATGCTTCTTTCCAGAGGGCTGGGATTACCCCTTCCACAATCGAGAGGTTGAAAATCTTTTGAATAGTGGGGGCCAGTATATGGGATAAGAGCGACATGGTCTTAGGGGGGCAGGGGTCGGCTGGGGAGCCAGATTTGGCACTCTCTACAGCCTTTTGAGTTTCTACTAGGGTGACCGGCCTAAAGCATTTGAGAGAATAGTCGGTCCATATTGTGACAGCACTGGAGTTTGCGGCGATATGTAGAACTTTCAGGTCAGACGGTGAAAAGTTAGCGTAAATTTTTCCAATTTTCTCCTGAAAGAACCTAGCCAGTGAGTCACATAAGTCTTGGGACTTGATAGAAGATTGCTTGCATACCACGGGATCCACAAAGTCTTTAATGATGTCAAATAAAGCTTTGGATGAGTTGTTAAAATTCTCGATTTGGTTTGCAATGTACAGACTTCTTGCTGCTTTTAGATTACGGTGGTAGGCTGTCAAAGCCGATTTGAAGAGCAGTTTCGACTGGGGGGTTTTACTTCGTCGCCAAAGTCTCTCCAATCTTTTACAGGAAGAGTTTTCCTGGCTAAGCTCAGCGGTAAACCATTGAGCTGAGCGTTAATTTAAGGTAAGTCTGGATTTGTTTTTTCATTGGAATAATTACATCCAGTGCCTTCATCAGCCCTTCGTTAAACCCTGTCAGTATATTAGCTACACCCTGAGCCTCTGCCGGTGGAAGCGTCTGAAATACCACCTCAAAGGCCTGGGGGATGAGCTTGTTCCAGGGCCGCTGCCCGGTTAAGCATCTACTGGCAGGCTGACCACTTGGAACCCGTAGGGGAGGGGGTGACATAAACTTAATCATCGAGTGGTCAGTCCAGACAAGAGGCCAAGGAGGGTCATATTTAAGGGAGTCGATATTGGTGAATATTAAATCAAGTGTATGACCCCCATTATGAGTGGATCCTTGTATTCTTTGGAGGAGTCCCAACTGCTCCATATCAATGAGGAGCTTATTTACCTCTGGGAGTGAATGCAGTTCCCCGTGAAAGTTAAAATCACCTAGCACCAGGAACTTGCTAGCTGCAAGGGCGTGTGTGGCTATCAAATCTACCAATCTGTCGGTAAAACCTATTTTCGGGCCAGGCGGCCGATACACTAAGGACCAGGCCCCAACACCCCAAAAAATTGAAATACACACAAAAATCACCCCAATCCAATGCCATCCATGCTCTAAATGATATTTAAATTCAAGAGACCTCACAGAAAGACGTTGTCCATGTACCACTGACTACCCCTGGGCCTACTGGCTAGTGTGGCTTTAACACGCACTGCAAAATTTAAAAAAACTTCCACATATAACAGTGAGCTATTCAATTCCATGCCATTCATGCCATAAATGATATTTAAGTTCAACCAAACTCACAGAAACAGTTGTATCATGCACCCATGACTAACCATGGGCCTACTGGATACTGTGGCTACCCACAATGTATTTTTTTTAAAGTTGTGACAAAGTTTATTAATTGTAGTTGCAGCAACTGCAATGCCCCAAACAACACCAACTTACTTGTAAAAGCTCTAATCCAAAAGTGATCCAAATAAAAAATCCTCCAATACAAATATCCAGCAGCAACCACAAAGAGTAATCCTTCCAGCTCCAGATCCAAATAAAAAGTGACCAGGACATGGACAAAGCACTGGGAGGAGCCTGCTGGACAGGAACAGGAAGTTGGAGACTCTGGGCACTTCCTTCCTCCCACCCCCAATAATTGACTCCTTGCAAAAAAAAGTGCAGCCAAATGTCAATCTGAGTTATTCTGATATAAATCATGATTTTCAGAAGGTTTATGCTGCCTGCGATAGATTTCTTGTGCAGAATTGCAATTTTTGCGACTTCGGTAAAGCGAGCTGTTCAAATCTCCCGCCGGATGTCAGCTGCGGGTAGCATCTCCGTGTTCGAAATTGTTTACTCTTGCGATGCGTGATCACGGGCCCTTATGACGTATTCGCCTTCTCAAAGTCTCGCAGTGCAAGATGGCGGAACGCTATGACGTACTCGCGGTCGAAAAATCTTGCACGATCACGCAGCCAGATCCAAAATAGCGCAGCGCATGCAAACCTGGAGGAAAACAACTCGGCGAACTCAGAATCACAGTAAGTCAATGCCGCGTACACGAGATTGTATTTTTGAAGCGCGACCAAGCAAAAAAAAAATTGCCAACTCGCGAATTGCGAATTCTTTGACAATTTTGCGTGATTCGTGGACAACAAAATTGCCAAAGATTGGCAAATTCCGTAAGCAGAACGAATTTTTTGCCCATGCATAGCACTGACTGAATGATTAGAGAACTGCAAGGAGAGTGCCTGAGTGAGTTTATAATTGTTTGGCTTTTGGCGCAGTGAATGGATCAGTACATGGTGCTGAATGGGTCACTAGAGGAGTGCATGGGGAGTAACAGGGTGTTTGCTGGAAGCGTATGTATATTGACTTGGGAATTTAAGGTGTGAAAAACATGTGTTTAGAAGGTTAGATATGTAGGTTTGGTATGGAGAAGTGTGGCTCACTGGTTAGAGGCGGCAGTTCCGTAAGCAGAGAACGGCCCGGGACCAGGGTTCGATTCCTGACGCGGCAGGGTCGTGGACCAGGGTCAGCGGACTCGATAATTCTCGCCTCGGTGCCTACTCTAGTCAGAGACCACACGCGGCAACTCTGGGCATCAGCTTGCCTCATCTTCACAACGGCCCCCCCAGATCGCCGGGGATGCTTGGTCGCACCTTAGAGATACCCATCTGGGACCATCTTACAGGGTGAGCCAGGACGGGTTCCCCAGCGGTCGAAGCGTGGAGATACTCCTCCGGGAGTCGATTCCTAGCACTATATAAACCCGCAATTAAATTAAACTAAATTAAAATTAGAGGACTGCATGCATAGTGGATAGGCATGTGCTAAGGCCTGGCTCAGTGCATGAGTACTTGGGTAGTGACTGAATGATTAGAGTACTGCAAGGAGAGTGCCTGGGTGACTTTAAAAGTGTTTGGGTTTTGGTGCAGTGTCTATAATTTTTTTAGATGGGTACTGGTGATAACTGACTCTGACTAACCAGTCCTAGAGCCAGTGCTATGCTAAAAGACACTTAGAATACAGTTACATACACTAGGAAACACTATGTGTTGGGGTACCCCTATGATTCGAATGAACTCCTCCGTAATGCCCTAGTACATAATTGGGCAAGGGGATTAGAACTACCTCTTAAAAAGTGCCATAGGGCACGTTTGCACACTGGTGAAGGGGGGGGGGGCTGAGCTGACATGTGCAAACATGCCCTGTGGCCATTTTAATTTGGGGATAAAGTCCCCTTGAATCCTGAGTGCCCCTTGGATCCAACAAGCCCACCAGGTATCTCCAGTTAGCACCACAGAGCTGCGTTGCAAAGAGGTGTAAATAGTGGCACGGCCTGGACCACCTCTCTGCAACGCAGCGCAGTGACGCTTACTGGAAGCACCTGGTGGAGTAGTTGGCCCCCAGGGGCCCTCAGGATTAAAGACAAATTATTTCCCCATCTTAAAATGCGCAACAGGGCATGTTTGCATGCGTCACCTCATGCCCCATCCCAACCCTTTACCACTGTGTAAACTCACCCTGTGGCTGTTTTAATTTGGGAGATTAGGTCCTCTTGAATCCTTAGGGTCCCTAGGTTCCAATTAGCCCACTAGGTACCTCCAGTAAGCGCCACAGAGCTGCATTGCAGAGAGGTGTAAAAAAAGGGCATGGCCGGGACCACCTCTTCGCAACACAGCGCAGTGGCGCTTACTGCAAGAACTTGGTGGACTATTTGGCCCTCAGGGTCCCTCAGGATTGAAGGGAAATATTTCCACATCTTAAAAACCGCCACTGGGGGTGTTTGCATACATCACCTCATGCCCCATCCCCTCCCTTCAACACTGTGTAAGCACGCACTGTGTCCGTTTTACTTTGGGAGATTCAATCAATCAATCATGGACACTTATATAGCGCACTACTTACCCGGAGGGTCTCAAGGCGCTTGGGGGGGGGTGCTGCTACTGCTCGAACAACCAGGTCTTGAGCTTCTTCCTGAAGGAGAGGTGGTCTTGGGTCAGGTGCAGGTCGGTTGGGAGGGAGTTCCAGGTCTTGGCGGCCAGGTGGGAGAAGGACCTTCCTCCTGTCGTCGATCTTCGGATGCGGGGGACGGCGGCGAGGGCGTGACTGGCTGATCGGAGGTGGCGTTTGGGAGCGTAGAAGTTGATGCGGTTGTTGAGGTAGCTCGGGCCTTGGTCGTGTAGGGCTTTGTGTACGTGGGTGAGGAGACGGAAGGTGATTCTCTTGTTGACGGGGAGCCAGTGCAGGTCTCTCAGATGTCCGGAGATGTGGCTGCGTCGGGGGATGTCGAGGATGAGTCTGGCTGAGGCGTTCTGGATCCTCTGGAGTCTCTTCTGGAGCTTGGCGGTGGTTCCGGCGTAGAGGGCGTTGCCGTAGTCCAGTCGGCTGGTGACGAGGGCCTGGGTGACCGTCTTCCTGGTCTCGGTGGGGATCCACCGGAAGATCTTTCGTAGCATGCGCAGGATGTTGAAGCATGACGAGGAGACGGCGTTGACTTGTCTGGTCATGGAGAGGGAGGAGTCCAGGATGAAGCCCAGGTTGCGTGCGTGGTCTGTCGGTGTGGGTGCGGTGCCCAGGGCGGGGGGCCACCAGGAGTCGTCCCAGGCGGAGGGCGAGGAGCCCAGGATGAGGACTTCCATCTTGTCTGAGTTCAGTTTCAGGCGGCTGGTCGTCATCCATTCGGCTACATCTTTCATCCCTTCGTGAAGGTTGGCTCTGGAAGCGGCGGGGTCGTTGGTCAGTGAGAGGATCAGCTGGGTGTCATCGGCGTAGGAGATGATGTTCAGGTTGTGTTGGCGTGCGATGGGCGCGAGGGGGCTCATGTAGACGTTGAAGAGGGTGGGGCTCAGCGAGGATCCTTGAGGGACGCCGCAGATGACCTCGGTGGCCTCTGACTTGTACGGTGGTAGGCGGACTCTCTGTGTTCTTCCATCGAGGAAGGAGACGATCCATTCCAGTGCCTTCTCCTGAATTCCGACGTTGCTGAGGCGCTGCACTAGGGTGCGGTGGCAGACAGTGTCGAATGCCGCGGAGAGGTCTAGGAGGATGAGGGCCGCTGTTTCTCCGTTGTCCATCAGGGCTCGGATGTCATCGGTGGCAGCGATCAGGGCGGTCTCGGTGCTGTGGTTGGCTCGGAAGCCAGACTGTGAGGGGTCGAGGGATCCATTCGTCTCGAGGAAGGCGGCCAGCTGTTTGTTGACGGTCTTCTCGATGACTTTGGCTGGAAACGGGAGGAGCGAGATGGGGCGGTAGTTCTTGAGTTCGGTGGGGTCCGCTGTTGGTTTCTTAAGTAGAGCGCTGAGTTCGGCGTGCTTCCAGCTCTCCGGGAAGGTGGCTGTGTCGAAGGAGGTATTGATGATGTCCCGCAGGTGGGGTGCGATGACAGCGTCGGCCTTGTTGAAGACGTGGTGAGGGCAGGGGTCGGTCGGAGATCCGGAGTGGATGGAGTTCATCATGCGGACGGTGTCATCGGTGCTGATCGGAGTCCAGGCGCGGAGGGTGGTGGTGGGTGGCGTTGCTGCGGTCGCTGTGTGCGATGGTTGACTGCTGAAGCTGTTGTGTATGTCCGCGATCTTGTTGTGGAAGTAGGAGGCGAGGGAGTTGCAGAGGTCTTGCGATGGGGTGATGTCGTTGTTTTTGGCGTTGGGGTTGGAGAGCTCTTTCACGATGTTGAAGAGTTCTTTGCAGTTGTGTGCGTTGTTGTCCAGTTGGTCCTTGAATGCAGTTTTCTTGGTGGCGCGGATCAGTTGGTGGTGCTTCCGGGTGGCAAGCTTGAGGGTGGTCATGTTGTCCGGTGTAGGTTCCCTTCTCCAGTCTTTCTCGAGGGCTCGGCAGTTCTTCTTGGAGCTCTTGAGTTCGTCGGTGAACCATGGGGCTTTCTTGCTGCCGGGTCTGCTGGGCGGGGTCCTCAGAGGGGCGAGTTCGTCCGCGCAGTTGCTGATCCACTTCGTGAGGTTGTCGGCGGCCTGGCTGGGGTTCGCTGAGCTGGCGGGAGGGTGCTGACTCAGGGAAACGGCGAGCTGGTCGGCTGTGATCTTATTCCAGCTTCTTCGGGCAACCTGTTGCTGGTGGTAGTGGGTCGTCGTTCTTCTGAAGGTGAAGTGGACGCAGCTGTGGTCCGTCCAGTGGAGTCCTGTGGCGTGGCTGAAGGCGATGTCTTTGCTGGATGAGAAGACGGCGTCGAGTGTGTGTCCGGCGAGGTGGGTGGGGGTGGTCTGCAGTTGCTTGAGTCCCAGGTTTGCGAGGTTTTCCAGCACGGTGGTGGTGTTGCGGTCGTCGTTGTTCTCCAGTTGGAAGTTGAGGTCCCCGAGGAGGATGTAGTCGGCTGAGGGGAGGGCGAGCGGGCTGATGAAGTCGGCGATGTTCTCGCTGAATTGTGTGCGTGGTCCCGGGGGTCTGTAGATGAGGGTGCCTCTGAGGGTGGTCTTGGGGTTGACGTGGATCTGGAAGTTCAGGTGTTCGGCGGGTGCGATGGTGTCGTCGGTGTTGGTCGTGATGCGGATGGTGTTCCTGTGAATGATGGCGATGCCTCCTCCTGTCTGGTTGACGCGGTCTCTCCGGATGATCTTGTAGCCGTCCGGGATGGCGATGGCGATGTCGGGCGCTGAGGAGGCGTTCATCCAGGTTTCCGTGAGGAAGGCGACGTCTGGGGCTGTGGTGTCGAGCAGGTTCCAGAGCTCGACGGCGTGTCTGTGGACGGAGCGGGTGTTGAGCAGGATGCACTTCAGGTGGCTGCTGCTGGATTTCGGTTTGGTGGGTGCTGGTGCAGTGCAGGTCCGTATGCAGGAGAACTTGCAGGAATGGCAGATGAAGGGTCCGTGGGTGCGTCTCGGGGTGGCTCGGTTGCATCCAGGCGTTCGGCCGGCGTTGAGTGCGTTGAGGGTGGCGGCGTCGTACGTCCGGCGGGAGGGCTGGGGTCCGCGGGGACCAGGGGTCATGGCCCTGGGCGCGGGCCAGGCGCGGACGGGCGCAGACGGGCTTACCTTTGGCGCACCTTCGGCGCTCAATCGGTGCTCCCGCTGCGCGCGTCCGCTGCGCGTTCGCTTAGGTGGCGTCATAAGTGAGGAGCCGGGAGGGCGGGTCAGCTGGGTGGCGGGAGCGGGGCGGCCAATGGGCAGGAGGGGGGTGGAGACACCGGGGGGCAGTGGCGGGAAGGATGGCGGCTCGAGGGAGCGAGCGGGAGGGGGAGGGCAGCACAGGGGTACAGAAGGCAAAAGGGGGAGGCAAGTGAGCGAAGGCGAGGGGGGACAGGTAGAAACCGGGGGGAGACAGAAAACCAAGTGGAGGCAAGATACACTACGGGGGGAAGGAGAAGAGGCTAGTGGATAGTACACGCAGCAGGCGCACAGAAGACACAGGGGGGAAGCAGGCACGCCGCAGCAGGCAGACAGTGGCGAGACGAGGGTGTGCAGGGCAGTGCGCGGCACTCAGCAGGGCAGGGTCCTGGCCACGGCGGGCAGGAGCAGCGGAGGTGGTGGGGCAACCTCACCTGGAACAGGTTCGAGCGGTCGCTGCTCACCTCTGTGCACAGTCCCCTTAAGTGAGGAGCCGGGAGGGCGGGTCAGCTGGGTGGCGGGAGCGGGGCGGCCAATGGGCAGGAGGGGGGTGGAGACACCGGGGGCAGTGGTGGGAAGGAGGGCGGCTCGAGGGAGCGAGCGGGAGGTGGAGGGCAGCACAGGGGTACAGAAGGCAAAAGGGGGAGGCAAGTGAGCGAAGGCGAGGGGGGACAGGTAGAAACCGGGGGGAGACAGAAAACCAAGTGGAGGCAAGATACATTACGGGGGGAAGGAGAAGAGGCTAGTGGATAGTACACGCAGCAGGTGCACAGAAGACACAGGGGGGAAGCAGGCACGCCGCAGCAGGCAGACAGCGGCGAGACGAGGGTGTGCAGGGCAGTGCGCGGCACTCAGCAGGGCAGGGTCCTGTCCACGGCGGGCAGGAGCAGCGGAGGTGGTGGGGCAACCTCACCTGGAACAGGTTCGAGCGGATTAGGTCCCCTTGAATCCTGAGTGGCCGTAGGGTCCAAGTAGCCCACTAGGTACCTCCAGTAAGCGCCACAGAGCTGCATTGCAGAGAGGTGTATAAAGGGGCATGGCCTGAGCCACCTCTCTGAAACACAGCGCAGTGCCATCTACTGGAAGCACCTGGTGGACTAGTTGGCCCCCCAGGGTCCCTCAGGATCAAAAGGGAATTATTTCCCATTCTTAAAACTCGCCACACGGCGTGTTTGCCCTCGTCACCTCAGGCCCCATCTGTGAGAAAGTGTCATCTTTCTTGCATGGTATGCCCCCACTTTTTGCTGAATTGCTGATGTGCTTTGACTGAGTGTGCCCTGGGCTCCTGCTAATCAGGTGCCCAGGGCCTGTGTTGCTTCCCTAAAACTGTATTGAAGCGGAAACCCAATTGGCAAATCTGGCCACATGTCAGCTCCTGGTAAATGGTACCCTAGGTACCCAGGGCATTGTGACCAGAGACCCCTATGGGCTGCAGCACTTATTGTGGCACCCATAGGTGCCCTGCACCCTGACACCCACACACTGCCTTTGCAGACTGAGTGTCCTGGTGCAGAACTAAATAAAGAGTTGACATGGCACACATCCCTGTGTGGCATGCCTACAAACCCACTGCCCTGGCTTATATCAGTCACCTCTCTAGCTGGGTACCCTATGACAGTGGTGTGGGCACAGGTGCATGAAGCCTGTGCCACTACAGTACCCAGGGCCATTCCTGGGCACTGTAAGTGAAGTTATGCAATTGAGAGTATATGGTGCTGGGAGGTTGTCATTACGAACTGCACAGCACCATAATGGCTACATTGGAGACTGACAAGTTTGATATCAAATTTCTCAGCACATTCAACCCACACTGGTGCCAGTGTGGGATTTATTGTAAAATGCACTACAGAGGGCATCTTAGAGATGCCCCCTGAAACCTAACCTACAATCCACGTCTTGTCTGAGAGGCTACTTTGCTGCCACACAGCAGACATGTTGCTGGACCCATGGGCGGAGAGCCCCCCACTCTCCTATGCCTGCAACAATGCACATCCTGGGCGAGGTGCTAGGTCTCCTCCCCCAGGGTGGGCAGGGGGAAGCTTCAAAGACATACTGCCTTTGTGAGCTTCTCCAGACCACTTGCTGTACTTAGCAACTGCCCCCCGCTGGTTCTGACCCCCACTCTGGCGGGAAGACTAGCGGGAAACCCTATGTGAGGAAAGAGGTGTGCCAGCCTGTGCCAACTTCCCCCCTCAGGTGGGAGTAGTGAGGTTAAGCACAACTCCAGGCCTCGGCCATCTTGAGGATGGGGAGCCCTGCCCAATCAGACATGGGCTCCTGCCCCCTCTCACAGGAGAGCAGCGGGATAGGGGGTGTACTCACCCCAGGACAGGGACCTGCCTTTCCCCTACCTGTAACACCCCTAAATTTAGTATTTTGGGGCACCCTGAACCTTCCTTCCTCAGATCCCGATTTTGAAACAAGAAAGAAGACCAAGAAGAAGAATACCTGCCGTACAGCTGCTAACAAGAGGACAACATCAACTGACTTGGCCCCGGCCCTAAAGGCCTGTTGATCCTGCTATATCCCAGTGTCTCCTGTGGACAGCAAACTCAAGAACCCCAGAGGACCTGCCTGCCTTGACCCTCTTAGAGACTGAGACTCCCACGAGCATTGGCTCTGCTCAAACAGCAACACCCCTGGTGCCAGCCAGGAACCGCGTATCCAGCCCACTCAGCACCCGCCGAGCCCGGCCTGTGCCTGAGTGGACAAAGAGCCTGAGGATGTTCCCCCGGTGATTTTGACCTGGAATCCAGTGCCCAAGGACCCTCCTCGATGACCCAGATAATGCCTGCAGACTCGGAACTAAGGGGCCCCTCCCACCGCGACAAGCAGAGGATAAGATTTCCCGATGTCCAAAGTCACCCCTGCACCCGGCACCCCCTGACCACCTGTGCCCAACTCCAGTGTGCCTGCCTACCCTCCAAGATCCCAACTTACCGCTCAAAGTGTTTGTCGCTCCAGAAGATCCATGGTCCCCAAGCCTACAGCCTTTGTTCCCTTTTAAAGATATCTATTGAATAACATTGAGCGCCCAATTGCTCAAAATCACCCTGCACCCAGCTGCCCGAGTGCCCCGGGCAGTGCAACCTTTGTCCTATCCTACTTCCCCATTTACCCTGAGCAAGTGACCAGGAGCCCAGCTCCCACAGCCGTGTGGCCTGCTAGCCAGCAGCCACCAACCGAAGGCCCCCTGTCTCTCATTGGATAACATTGGACCTAACTACCTCTGCCCCCGGCTGACCCTGTGCCGCTGAGGGTGTACCAACTGTGTACCCATCCCCCAGGGCCTGACCCTGTTTTTATTTTATTAACAAATTTGGGAAGGGGGCCGAGTTGCCCTCCTCCCTAGGTCATAATCACCCCGGGGACCCCATCCCCCCGGGGCATGGCCACTGTTTTTTTTTTCTTAATTTTTTGAGGGGATTGCGTGGCTCCCCTCCTCTGTCCATTTATGGCCCCGGGGACCCCATTCCCAGGGGCCAGCCTTTCTCTTTTAATTTTTAAAAAATGTATATATAATTTGGAAGGGGGGGCCATGTGGCCCCCTCCCGGGACACTTCTGGCCCCGCAGACCCCATCCACCGGGACCTGGCCATTGTTTTTTTTAAAAAAAAAACAATTTGGAGGGGGGCCGCGTGGCCCCCGTCCTCAGGCCTATTATGGCCCCGGGGACCCATCCTCCGGGGCCGACCTGCCTCTTTTTTTTATTCTAAGGGAAGGGGGGCCATATGCCCCCCTCCCGGGCCATTTCTAGCCCAGGGGACCCCATCCCCCTGAGCTGGCCTCTCATTGGGGACTGTGGGGTGTCCCCAATCCACCCACAGTCCCAGCCGGCACATGGGGAGCAGCTAACATGCTGCTCCCCATGTGGAAAAGTAATCTCCTTTGCTTCATTGAAGCGAGAACAGGTTTCCCTGCTTTCGCTTCAATGAAGCAAAGCAGTTTGCAATGACAGGGTGGGAGCTGTGAGGCTCCCACCCTGTCATTGCAAACTACAGTGTCTCGGGGGTGGGCACCCCGGGACACTGCAGGAGCCGGCCCTGGGGGTGGGGGTCCCCAGGGCAACACCAAGGTCCCAGTAGCGGACCCATCTCCCACTTATTTCAAAGCCCCGTGGGGTGGTGGTCCCCAGGGCTGGGGGGGTCCATAACAGACCCCCTATTTTAAATATTTAATGCCCCAGGGAGGTAGCGGTCCCCAGGAAGTATGGGGGGCTCGAGCCCCAACACACAGGTAGTATAAATATTTTTTAAATAAGCTTCAGGGGGTAGCGGTCCCCAGGCCTGTGGGGGGCTGTGAGCCCCCCGCAAATATGTAAATAAAGCCCCGGGGATGGAGGTCCCCAGGGCTTGGAGAGCCAGTGAGCCCCCTACCCATTTCATTTTGTAGCCCTGGGGGGTGGCTGTCGCCAGGGTGGAGGGCTGAGAGCTCCCCCACAAAACTTCAGAAAAGCCCCAAGGGTGGCGGTCCCCGGGTATTGGTGGGGCCTTTGAGCCCCCCACCCATTTCATTTCGTAGCCCCGGGGTGGCAGTCCCCGGGACTAGAAGGGGCTGAGAGCCCCCCATATAACTTCAGAAAAGCCCAGGGAGGTGGCAGTCCCCGGGGATGGGGGCCAAGCCCCCCACATAACTTCAGAAAAGCCCCAGGGGTGACAGTCTCCGGGGCTTGGTGGACCTTTGAGCCCCCCACCCATTTCATTTTGTAGCCCTGGGGGTGGTGGTCCCCGGGGCTGGGAGGCTGAGAGCCCCCCCTACATAACTTCAGAAAAGCCCCGGGAGGTGGCAGTCCCCGGGGCTGGGGGGCCCCTCCGGGCCCCCCATTACTATAATATATTGCCCCGGGACTTGGCCCCCCCGGGGGCTAATTAAAAACGAAGTGCGGGATGCCGCGCTTCTTTTTTTTCTGCAGTGGGATGTGCGGATCCTACCCACATCCCGTGATTTAAAAAAAAAAAATGTTTTTTTAGCCTTGGGGTCCTTGTGGAACCCCCTGAGCAGGCCTAGGGGGTCAGGGTGTTTGTACCCTGCCCTCTTTGCGTGTTTTGCGTGCTGTGTTTCACTGCTTTCTTGTGCCTCGATTCTAGCGAGGTACAGGATGGCTGCCAACACTTCCTGGTTTAAAGTGTTGACAACCAATTAGCATAAAGCTCGTGCTCGGGAGGATCTGCGGCCCTAGGTATACATATGATTTAACTTTTTATTTTCTCCGCAACTACTAAACGGATTTATACCATTTAACAAAAAGGCACGACTCTGAACCAAGGGCTACCTTTTTGCCAAATTTGGGGTAATTCCGTTCAGCAGTTCGGGCTGTAGCTGCTGCTATAGGGTCCTATGGGAAATTGCATGGGGAAAACACGTTTAGGGACCCCCTTTTTTTCTCAGCTCCCGCTTGACGAATCACCATGAAACTTTCAGGATAGGAGCGGACCGGAGCGGGCCATAGGTTTTGAAAATTTCGCGAAGATTCATCAATCGGCACAACAGTTATTGGAAATAGAATGTTGCAGATTTCCTATGGAAAATAGGTTCTAAATATAACTACCTTCTGGCGACTGCCAGTAGGTAATATATATATATATATATATATATATATATATATATATATATATATATATATATATATATATATATATATATTACCTACTGGCAGTCGCCAGTAGGTATATATAGTTAGGATTTTTTCTCTATGGGTTTTTTGAAAATTCTATGTCTAATAACTTTGGCGTTTGTGGACGGAATTGGCTGAAATTTTCAGGAAAATGGCACATTTTGTTTCTGAGCAGCCCCTGAAAATTTTGGGGGGGTTCGTCAAGGGGGGGCCGAGAAAAAAGGGGGGTCCCAAAACACGTTTTTCCCATGTTAATTTCCATAGGGCGGTTGGCCTCACTTTTAGCCCGAACGGCTGAATGGATTTGCACGAAACTTGGCAAAATTGTAGGGACTGGTAGCCAGATGTGCCTTTTGTAGGTCTCAATATATGTGCTGCAGTGGATTTTGAGAAATTAACGTTTAAAAAAAGATATATATCTGTAACAGCGGACTGGGCAGCGGCCCAGGACGCGGACTTTTCGCGCAACGGAGCTTTGTGAAGCGAAGCTGATTGGTTCTCCGGCGTCTGTCAACATTCCAAACAGTCCGTAGCGGCCGCCATCTTGTCTCTCGGTAGGATCGAGAGACAAGAGGAGGTCAAAACAAAGGGGGAAATAACTATAAGGGGGCATAGTAGATCCTCGCTGACCCCCTAGGTTTGATGTGGAGGTTTTAAAAGGGCCCCGCGGGGCAAAAAAAAATAATAATAATAATAATCGAACGGCTGAATGGATTTGCACGAAACTTGGCAAAATATTAGGGACTGGTAGCCCGATGTGCCTTTGCTAGGTCTCAATATATGTGCTCCAGTGGATTTTGAGAAATTAACGTTCAAAAAAAGATATATATCTGTAACAGCGCTCCGCTTCGCGTAACGGAGGTTTGCGAAGCTGATTGGTCATTCTGTCACTGGGCTATAGTTGGGCTACATCTGGCTGATATTTGGGCTACATTTGTTTTTTTGTGTGTCTGGCGGCCATCTTTGGGCTACATTGGGCTACATTGGGCTTCATTGGGCTACATTCGGCTAATTAGCAAATAGCTCATCGCAAACTAGGAATGGTAAAGAATCGCTATTTATTCCTTAAAGTTCGCTATTTAGGAAATGCAAAAAACTTTGATGATACATATGGCGGTTCATCTCTAACAAGATAAGAAGCATAGGGATACATTTATGATGACTGGCGCATCACCAGGGATGTGTTAGTCATTCTGTGCCGCTGTTCCGTCACCTATGGTGTGCTGCATTTACAATGCGGCGCATCATGGGGCAAAAACAGCACAGATGCGTGATGTATCTGTGCCGTAAAGGTGGCGCATTGCTGGAGTTGTATCGCAAGTGTGATGAAGCTCCAGCAAGGGTCGGGGGTGCCCCTGTCGCAGGGTTTCTGTTCTCACACAGAACTGTGGGCAGAGGATTGGAACCTCGGCGAATGCATTGCTGGAGTTGTATCGCAAGTGTGATGAAGCTCCAGCAAGGGTCGGGGGTGCCCCTGTCGCAGGGTTTCTGTTCTCACACAGAACTGTGGACAGAGGATTGGAACCTCGGCGAATTAGGGTGTCCCAAAACTCACGTTAGTAATCAAAAACTCCTTAGCAAGCTAGGTACAGTGTCACATTGGATATAACAAACTCTCAATGTTTAGACAATCCAGAATATGAACTTATAGTACCTCAGGATACGTGGAACTCATGAACAGTCGGTCGTTATAGATTTCTTAGAAACCAGAACATGGAGTTAAGAAGAACAGATGTGTATTTGAAATGTTTATTTACTAATGCCGTCTTCTCAGGCGTAGTACCTTAGATAATAAAAGTACACATATTATCAGTAGCAAAATTACCAGCATAGTTACTAGTACATAAAAAGCGAATGGTGACAGTATGTTAACATGCTGTAAATGAATAAGAGTTAGCAACACTTATAAGCAGCCGCGGGCCGTGGAGGGAGTTACGGTGGGGCAGGGAGGCGGGGAGGGGGAGGGGCAAGGTAGAGAGGGCTCCACCCTGCTTCTCCCCCTCCCCGCCTCCCTGCCCCATCGTAACTCCCTCCACGGCCCGCGGCTGCTTATATCTCACCCTCCCTAATACACATATTATATTATTTGCTAAGAAGGTCTCTTTGTGTTGGTTTAGGGCGTGCCCATACTTTAGTGTCTTAGATTTGAAGGAATCACATCAGCATACACCAGCTCTCTCTTCATGTGAACCGCATCAACTGTTGTGTATGTGTGTTCGGCAAAGCAATATAAAACCCGCCTCATGCCCAGAATTGGCAGAAGTTGCACTTATGTTATGAGTATGAAGTCGTGGAGATCAGACCTCATAACAATTCTGTATCGTGTTGTTCTTGAAACTTTAGCACTCGCTGTACAGATATAGTTTAACAAGTAAAGCAGATAGTAGACCAATAACATATTATTCTCATGTAAACCACGATGAACTACTAGGTGGAAAGCTAAAGCAACAACTAAATGTCTTGTGCAGAAGTTGCAAAAAAGGAAAAATGGCAATTAAACCGGTAATGAGCCCATGCTAACTTAACACGGTGTAAAGATATCCAGGACCTAGATGACACCTCCCCATGATCCGGAAACGAACTGAATAAGATAATAGAAGTGCCATCTCATGAGAGCAGATTGCAAGTTTATATGTGGACGGTCCGCAAGGTAAAGCATTAAAAACTAGGAAAATGTAATGCTAAAGAAAAATAAAACAGCCAAGTACTTTATCGAGTCTTAAGCCAATAGGCAAGGTAAATAATAAAAACTTGACAAATAAGTCAATGAATTGTCAATGAAATGCTAGTACTCAGCATATCAAACATGAAAAAGGTCTATGACATAACTGTGTATGCAAAATAAGCTGCAACAGCCTCCAATAGGAAGTCACCGTCTTCATCCGAAAACAGTTCAGCCATCCAATTTAAAAGCGGAAAAGAACATACGTGCTCTCCCAGCACCGGATCCTCTATCACCATCAGAGGACAGCTCGGTGGGTTTTCAAGAAAGCTCTGTTCCAAGAAAGACTGTGCTGCCGCCAGTAAATTCCAGGGACCAAGTAGTCCATGCATCAATGCCACAGCCATAATCCTTTCGCCAGGACAAACCAACTCGTGAGTAATGATAGGAGTCATCAGCTGATTAAAGTCGACGTCAGGAGAAACCGGTCCGCAGAGACACAAATCAATGGCCCAATCGAAATCACAGGTCAGGCAGTGAAATACAGGCTGGACACAGGTGAAGTAGGAGAATCGAAAAGATAATCCATATGCCGTGCTTAATATCGCCAACGGCATTGTGCCATAATATTCTAGCATGCGATTGCGGAACAGTGTCAGCAGCTGCAGGGTGTGAGGTTGCATAGGAGGGACATCCATATTTAAAAATGTAAAAAAGCACAAGAGCGTCCGCTGGTAATGCAAGTAAAAATGCCAATCCACGAACCAGAGTGGAGAAAATGGAATGAAAGGAAGCAGGGATGACTCCAAAGATTTTCTCAAATGAAGTCACGAGACCACTGGTAACAACTTTAAAAAAGTGCGCCAGGGACTTTGTGGAGGATGCGTTAAAGATAGTCGGAAACATGTTGCTGAAATTGAAAGGCAAATCTTAATTGAAAAGGGTGTGCACCTCTGTACGGGTGTTCGCTATGTGAAGTACGAAAGTTTCACGGGCCGAACTCAAGGCCACCTCTCTCTGAGACAAAAGAGCTCTTATTCTTGCCATGCCGTTGAAACGTGTCCCAAGGTTGGTATTTGTTTCTATTTTAGCGAGGTCAAAAAGAGATCCCATTAGTGGCCTACTGATTTTACTCGATTCCTTTTCTTTTTTTTTACACGATTTTTCGTCATCTGCAAAGACTAAACAGAGTATTGCGACTCTGTGTTTGTTTGTAAATAGAGAATGAACCAAAGAGAACTAATTCTAAAACAGTAAATACTTGGATAACAATAAATCAAATGGAGAGAGAAGCAGGCACGACGGATTACAACGGGGGCAAAGGCCTGCGTTAACTACCTTTCACTATCTGCAAAGAGAGAGTACTCGTAATAGAAATGAGGGGGGGGGGCACCATTCAAAGCAGATCAGTGTGCATAAACACGAAAATGTTTTCACTTACCACGTACTTGACATTCGACAGCTTATGATATTTGCTATTAAAAAACCATTGAAATTCACTGAAAAAACCATAGGTTATAGACCATATATAGTTAGGAATTAGCATTTACAAAACCTTGAAAATTCACTGAAAAAACCATAGGTTATAGACCATATATAGTTAGGAATTAGCATTTAAAAAACCTTATTTTACTCACACAAAACCATTGAAATTCCATATATAGTTAGTTGCACTAACTATATATTGCGCACCCGCAATCCACTGCTGATGATGTCACATATTACATCATTCATGACATGGTCAGTGACATCACTGATGACATCACTGATGACATCTCAAATGACATCACTGATGACATCACTGATGACATCTCATTTGACATCAATGACCACATCACTGATGATATCATTCATGTGACAATACAATGCATCTCCTCACATTTTAATATAACCTCTGTTTCACCCAGTGTTAAAAACAGAGTATAATTTTTGAAACCATTGACACACCAATACTAGTTACTACATACGTACTCACTGATTCCTACGTCTACACACACATTCACTCATTCACCCATACAATCATTCATACATAGAATCACTCATGTTTAGAACACTATCATATGCACTCATACACCTATACAGACACTCACACTCTGCCACTCATCCATGGAGTTACTCACACACCTAGTCAGTCCTGTAAAGAATCAATCACACTTCCATTTTCTACTCTATACAGTTAAACATAGAGCACCTTACGTTTTCAACCATATACTAACACATACTTACTCTCTTATACAATCATTGATACAAGTACACATTGATCTGTACAGAGTCACACACCTCCCAGCCAGCCACACACACACTCAGTCTCCCATGCAAATACTTGGGCAATCAATCAATAACCCATATAGTTACTCATATAGCTACTGATCAACACATGCAGCAGTTTACAGAACAACAGACATAATGATGCACAAATTAAGACAGTTTAGTCACTAACCCATGCACTCAGTGAGACACATTTAATCACTCACTCATACATTCAGTCATGCACCTACTAAATCCTTCGTCCAGACACTTATACATCCACTCATTCTTCAATATGTAAGACATATTTTAACTTTACAGAAACATAGTCACTGGATGTTGTCATCAGTGATGTCATCAGTGATGTCATTTGAGATGTCATCAGTGATGTCATCAGTGATGTCACTGACCATGTCATGAATGATGTAATATGTGACATCATCAGCAGTGGATTGCGGGTGCGCAATATATAGTTAGTGCAACTAACTATATATGGAATTTCAATGGTTTTGTGTGAGTAAAATAAGGTTTTTTAAATGCTAATTCCTAACTATATATGGTCTATAACCTATGGTTTTTTCAGTGAATATATATATATATATTACCTACTGGCGGTCGCCAGTAGGTATATATAGTTAGGATTTTTTCCCTATGGGATTTTTGAAAATTCTATGTCTAATAACTTTGGCGTTTGTGGACGGAATTGGCTGAAATTTTCTGGAAAATGGAACATTTTGTTTCTGAGCAGCCTCTGAAAATTTGGGGGGGGTTCGTCCAGGGGGAGCCGAGAAAAAAGGGGGTCCCAAAACGTGTTTTTAACATTGAGTTTTCCATAGGGCGGTTAGCCTCACTTTTAGCCCGAACGGCTGAATGGATTTGCACGAAACTTGGCAAAATTGTAGGGACTGGTAGCCCGATGTGCCTTTTGTAGGTCTCAATATATGTGCTCCAGTGGATTTTGAGAAATTAACGTTCAAAAAAAGATATATATCTGTAAGCGCGCTCTGGGCAGCGCTCCGGTTCGCGTACTTGACGCGTAACGGAACTTCGCGAAGCGAAGCTGATTGGCTCTCCGGTGTCTGTCAACATTCTAAACAGTCCGGAGCGGCCGCCATCTTGTCTCTCGGGAGGATTGAGAGACAAGAGGAGGCCAAAACAAAGGTGGAAATAACCATAAGGGGGCATAGTAGATCCTCCCTGATCCCCTAGGTTTAATGTGGAGGCTTTAAAAGGGCCCCGCGGGGCAAAAAAAAAAAAATTTTTTTTTTTGTTTTTTTTCGTGGTTAGCGCCCGGTCCGCGAACCGGGAAGCGTTCTAGGCAGCGTACTATAATGAAAAATGAATGATAGACTTTTCAAATACTGTATGTTAATTGATTGTTGGTTTTGTTGATTATTTTTTAATTTTTTTATTTTTTAAGCAATTATTTATTATTGTGATTGTGTTTCAACATTTAATAACATTTCTAACATTTCACTAGTTTATGAATTACATATAAAAATGATTAAAGACTCAAATAATTTTTTAATATTACATATAATTTTATTTTTCGGATTGTTTTTCAAAATTTAATAGAATGTCTAACATTTGACTGTCAGATATGTCCTCTTGTTGAGTGAACATAACTTCCCACATTTGACCGTCATCATAATGAAGTAAATGATCCACAGATTCTACACATTGAACTAATTCATGGTCCCGTGATTCATCCATGAAATCTGAGTCATCATTGTCCTCAATATCTTTTTCTGTGTTGTTCTCCAGAACAATTTCGAAGGAAATATTCTGCTCTCCTTCCATTTTCTTGCTGTAATTTGCATAAAAAATAAATATATCAGTAGAGATAGGGCACTGTTGGGTTTAAGTTCAGACAGGTACTTGTGAGTTTATAACAGAGAAGTAATCTATGGGCACTGTATGGTTTCAGGCGTGAAGTAGTACTATTAAAAAGTGCCTGTGAAGAAGCCTAAGTAAATTCATAATTATACCACAGAAACCTAAATCAATCCATAATTATAATAAAGAAGCCTTTCTCAATGTCTAACTCTTACAGAGGGATAGTATATAACTATCTGAAAATGTTTTCAAATTTATAAAATAATATCTCACCTTCTAAAAAGAAGTTTAAGTTGTGAGTGAAAATGATCTTGCAATGTAATTCAGGAAGTAGTAGTCAAAATGGCTGTGTTTCTCTCTCTTTCTTTATAAATATTCAGGTACATAACCAATCAAATGTCAGGTAAAAAAAGTAGAAAATGAAAGTAACATTTTCATTGGTTGTCAATTCCAACACTTCAGATGTGTTTTGAGAAGTAATTTACCTCAGGGTATTTAGAGAGGTCTACAGGTTAAATGGTTAAATGGAATTCCAATCAAATTTGTGAAAATGGTAGGGATTGGTATGTAGTATGAGCTAATCTATATTTGGTGAAATTGTCTCCAGTAGATTTTCTGTGAACTACTTTCCCACCGTTTTTGATGGTGCGCTTCCCAGGGAGCGACCCGGTACGCGAACTGTTGAGCGCCCCGGTTCGCGAACCTTAAGCGTTAAGGGAGTCCACCATTTTGTGTTTCGGTCGAATTAAGATACAAGATGGAGGGCAAATAATGTTCAGAATGGGTAGAAGGGGGCACGGTAGAGTTATCTTGACCGCCTAGGTTTTGTGAGGGTGGCTGAGGAGGCTTATATGTGCGAAAAAAAACCATTTTTTTAAAAAATTTCACGAGGTTAGCTCCCGGTTCGCGTACCGGGTAGCGCCCCAGGGAGCGTACTTTGTTGAAAATTAGTTAAAAATGTTAGAGTAAAATAATAATTGTGAGTGATTAGATGTAGGGTAGCTCTGAGAAGAGCTTTTGGGTTTATGGTACATTTAGGTACTTATAAGTAGGTACCAATGCACATTTTTAAATTCAGAGTGAAAATTCTGTTGCCCTCATCTGAGAAGTGAACTCCATCTCCTCTCTAGATATCTTGCATGTAGTAACGCAAGTTATTGTTGTACAGGGAGCCCATTCCATGGTCTCTCATGTAAGCTGAAACAGATTTGTTTACATGCTTCCTCGACTTCTCAATTTGTGGACAAAATTGGTTTGACCACCTCCATTTCTGTCTTTGGCATATATTTGAATATACCAAGGCAGTCTGAGGAAAAAGTGCCATTAATTGCTCAAAGGTGTCCTTTAAAAGCATTTCCAGACCTACACCAGTCAAAGTGCCCAAGTCATTACCTCCACAGTGCACAATTAACAGGTCAGGTTTGGGCAAATGCATAAAGGTTTTCACCAATGGTATCAATTGGTGACATTTTAATCCTCTGTGGCCAAACCACTTAATTTCCACATCTTGTAAATTGAGGTTAGGTAATTTCCTGTTTTCAACGTACCTTTGAGCCCAGTGAATATAACTATGTCCAACAATCCAGACAGAAAACATGGTGAGAGAAGGTTCTCCTGCAGTCAGATGAAGTGTGGCAATGAAATGGCAGTTGAAAAAATGAGAGTTTAAAATAAAAAAAACTGTGGAGTTTCTGTGTTCATGAAGCAGTAACAGTGATTGGTGGATTTTGATTGCTGAAAACAGAAAGTTAGGGTGCACGGATGTGTTCTTTGAAAGATGTATTTTGAGTGGTCAATAAAAAATCATTAAATGAAAGAATGCACTGGATATGCAGGTGCACTGAGAGTTCAGAGTTCAATTGCAACATTGTTGTGTGAACTTGCAAACAACAGAGGCCTTCCAAGAGGTGGTTGCCATGCAGAAAAGGCATGAAATGGCAGAGGGGGGAAGGGTTTTCATTTGAAAAAAAGTGAGGGAAGAGTTTTGATTGGGTGACATGAGAGATATGTGTGAAGAATTACAGCATTTCTGTGCTTTTGATAGCTGCAGACTCTGGAGTGCATACCTTTTGCTCTGCTGAAGACAAATTGGTGTGTTTCTGAGACTGTTTTCAAACTCAAAGTATTTGCTAAGGTGAGAAAATATTTCTTTAATTTAGATAGAGAATAGTGTGCTTTAAGGAGAAAATTATGAATTATGTGGCGCAAATTGCTTGTAAATATAATCCCACCTGTGCATGGAAAATTTAGATTTTGAATGTTTGTGTTACATAGCCATGTTAAAAGTGACCCAACCATGCAGGAAAGGCAATTAAAAAACGCTTTTATGTGTCTTAAGGACATTTTAAGTAATTTTCCCATGTGCAGTGTTTTGAAATTATGAATTGAAAATCGTTTTTGAGGTAAAGGAATTGTTTTTAAATTTATGACAAGGACATAATGGTGTATGCTTCTTTATAAGGCAATTGACTGTCCCTGATGTTATTTTTCCCATTTTAATGTAAGACTTTTCTCTGTGGCGCAAATTGCTTGTAAATATGCTCCCACCTGTGCATGGTAAATTTAGATTTTAAATGTTTGTGTTACATAGCCATGTTAAAAGTGACCCAACCATGCTGGAAAGGCAATCAAAAAACGCTTTCATGTGTCTTAATGACATTTTAAGTCATTTTCCCATGTGCAGTGTTTTGAAATTATGATTTGAAAATCGTTTTTGGGGAAAAGGAATTGTTTTTAAATTCATGACAAGGACATAATGGTGTATGCTTCTTTATAAGGCAATTGACTGTCCCTGATGTTATTTTTCTCATTTTAGTGTAAGACCTTTCTCTGTGGCGCAAATTGCTTGTAAATATGCTCCCACATGTGCATGGAAAATTTAGATTTTGAATGTTTGTGTTACATAGCCATGTTAAAAGTGACCCAACCATGCAGGAAAGGCAATCAAAAAACGCTTTTATGTGTCTTAAGGACATTTTAAGTAATTTTCCCATGTGTAGTGTTTTGAAATTATGATTTGAAAATCGTTTTTGAGGTAAAGGAATGTTGTTAAAATTTATGTGCGCCATATGCTCCCAAATTTCTTTTTCAGGGGTGCAGCAGGGTGTTATTGAGACACCCCTGCAGCTTTGGAAAAATTCCTAATTTGTGATGAGCAAATTGTTAATCGCAAATTGCACCTTCATTTATATGAGCCTCCTAGCCCATGGAAATGAATGGGTAATTTGCAATTAGCAATTTTCGCATCGCAAATTTGGAATGGTAAAGAATCGCTATTTATTCCTTAAAATTCGCTTTTTTGGAAATGCAAAATAGTTATATGATACATATGGCGGTTGATGTCTAACAAGATAAGAAGCTTAGGGATACATTTATGATGACTGGCGCAATGAAGTAGAAATCACTTACTTCATTGGTAGAGCTTTACATGTATTATCTCCTCTGTATTCTTCATCAAGCGTAACTTTAATCTGCAATCCTGAGTAGGCCTCACTTTAAACAAACCTCTGGATAGGCCACATCTTATTGTTATCCTGAATTAATCATTTAAAATGCTAGGGACAGATTTATGATAGGTGTATGCCTCTTTTGCGCCACTTAGAAAACATTGTCCATGGGGAAATGACTTAAAATGTCCTTAAGACACATGAATGTGTTTTTTTAAAACGTTTGCAATTTTTTTGGGTCACTTTTAACATGGCTATGTGACTCAAACAGTCAAAATCTAAATTCGCCATGCACAGGTGGGAGCATATTTACAAGGAATGTGCTCCATGGGGAAAGGTCTTATAATGTAATATGGGAAAAATGACATCAGAGACACTGAAATGCCTTATAGAGAAGCATACACCATTATGTCCTTGTCATAAATTTGCAAACCATTACTTTTCCCCCAAAAACGATTTTCAAATCATAATTTGAAAACACTGCACATGTGGAAATGACTTAAAATGTCCTTAATTCAAAATTTGCGATTCCTTAAATGCAATGTATCAAACAAAAAATATGTAAAAAATGATATTAAGGATTTGGAAACTACCACCAACTTCTAGTTTGTGGTAATTTGCGAATTCTTTTCAAAAAGCATTTTTTTCCAAAAAACAAAAGTCCCATATGACGCCCATACATGCCCTTAGGGCATGTAGGTGTGCCATATGCCCCCAAATTTATTTTTCAGGGGTGCAGCAGGGTGTTCTTGAGATACCCCTGCACGCTTGAAAAAATTCCTATTTTGTGATGAGCTGATTGCTAATCGCAAATTGCAACCTTCATTCCTATGAGCCTCCTAGCCCATGGAAATGAATGGGTAATTTGCAATTAGCAATTTGCTCATTGCAAATTAGGAATAGTAAAGAATTGCTATTTATTCCTTAAAATTTGCTATTTAGGAAATGCAAAATAGTTTGATGGTACATATGGTGGTTCATCTGTAACAAGATAAGAAGCTTAGGGATACATTTATGATGACTGGCGCAATAAAGTGGACATTAATTACTTCATTGGTAGGCCTTTACATGTATTATCTCCTCTGTATTCTTCATCAAGCGTAACTTTAATCTGCAATCCTGAGTAGGCCTCAACTTAAACAAACCTTTGGATAGGCCACACCTTATTGTCATCCTGGATTAATCATTTAAAATGGTAGGGACGGATTTATGATAGGTGTATGCCTCTTTTGTGCCACTGTGCGTCACTTTTATGATGCAACGGCGGTGCTAATTTGCAATTAGCAATTTGCTCATTGCAAATTATGAATGGTAAAGAATTGCTATTTATTCCTTAAAATTTGCTATTTAGGAAATGCAAAATAGTTTGATGGTACATATGGTGGTTCATCTGTAACAAGATAAGAAGCTTAGGGATACATTTATGATGACTGGCGCAATAAAGTGCACATTACTTACTTCATTGGTAGGCCTTTACATGTATTATCTCCTCTGTATTCTTCATCAAGCGTAACTTTAATCTGCAATCCTGAGTAGGCCTCACCTTAAACAAACCTCTGGATAGGCCACACTTTATCGTCATCCTGGATTAATCATTTAAAATGCTAGGGACAGATTTATGATAGGTGTATGCCTCTTTTGTGCCACTGTGCGTCACTTTTATGATGCAGCGGTGGTGCAAAAGATTTGCTATGAGGCGACAACATTACAAATTGATGCATTTAGGCAGATATGTCATGGTGTAAAAAAAACGTACCACATGAAACCGATGCAGCAGTGATGCAAAAGATGCACCATGTCGTAAGACAGGCCTCACTTGGGGCCATATGTATCAAGCTAATTAGCATTCGCAAAGATCAAAATTCTACGAATTTTGGCCTTTGCGAATGTTAATTAGACAAATGGTATCTATCAAACAAGTTTGATGCAAAATAAGGAGTAGCAAAATTTGCTATTCCTTATTTTGCAATTGCACTGAAGGATTTGCAAATTTTGTGACTACTTAAATGCAATGTATCAAACAAAAAATATGTAAAAAATGACATTAAGGATTTGGAAACTATTGTGGTAAATTGGTGGTAATTTGTGAATTCTTTTCAAAAAGCTTTTTTTAAAAAAAACAAAAGGTCCCATATGACGCCAACACATGCCCTTAGGGCATGTATGTGTGCCATATGCCCCCAGGGGTGCAGCAGGGTGTTCTTGAGACACCCCTGCACCCTTGGAAAAATTCCTAATTTGTGATGAGCAAATTGCTAATCGCAAATTAAACCTTCATTCCTATGAGCCTCCTAGCCCATGGAAATGAATGGGTAACTTGCAATTAGCAATTTGCTCATCGCAAATTAGGAATGGTAAAGAATCGCTATTTATTCCTTAAAATTCGCTATTTAGGAAATGCAAAATATTTTGATGATACATATGGCAGTTCATCTCTAACAAGATAAGAAGCTTAGGGATAGATTTATGATGACTGGCGCATCCGCAGGGATGTGCCAGTCATCTTGCGCCGCTGTTCCGCCACCCATGGTGTGCTGCATTTACAATGCGGCGCAGCATGGGGCAAAAACGGCACAGATGCTTGACGCATCTGTGCCGTTAAGGTGGCGCATTGCTGGAGTTGTATCGCAAGTGCGATGCAGCTCCAGCAAGGCTCAGGGGTGCACCATCTCCACAATGTTGCGTCAAGACCTATGCCTGCTTCAAGCAGGCGCAGGGTTTTGACGCAGGTTTCTCCTATCTGATTGTAAATGCGGCACACCATGGGTGGCAGAGCAGTGGTGCACGTTAACTGGTGCATGCCTGGGGATGTGCCATTTAACATAAATCTGCCCCTTTACATTTAAGTATGTGCAGGGGACACAGAGTCGGTGAGGCTTATCCAAGGTTAAGAAGAGATGAGTCCTGTTCAGTGAAAAATTAGACATAGGCTTCACCTGCTCAGCATCGCTGGACATGGCTAAATAATAGCTGCAAAATGTTACTCTTGTTAAACAATTTTACTATTATAATCTGTGAGATTTGTCTCTTACTCTGCAACATCTCATTGTTGTTATCTTTCTTTAAAGATAAAGACAACCTCAACATGAGCGACAATCTGCAATCAGTTGATTTTGACCTCATCATTGAACTTGTAATTGAAACATCAGTGGATGTTGATCCCTTGGATGATTTAAATCCTGAGGATGAAGAAGAGCGTGATGAGGATGCAGATTTGTCCGAATTATATGATATAGGATGGGAAGCTGACCTGCTTGAGCCTTTGGAAATATAAACATTTATTTTTAAAATTTATAATTAATAAAAAGTAAAAAGGTAAACCGTTTAATTTAAAAATAAAGACACCTTCAAAAGCAGGTTATGTGTAGTGTCTTCAATAAAATATTAAAATATGCTCATAAAATTAGATCAGATTCACATATAAAATAGCATAGGTAACATAAATATAAATGTCATTTCTTTTCTGGTATTTCTGTATTGTAAATTTGCCAACGACTAAAAAATCTTCTAATTAAAATGTCAAGTAGTGTGTTAAGTTTTTGATCACTGTTACTGATTTACTGTTTGGTAATAATGGTTAATAACATTTTTTATTATATTTTTCCACAGATTCAACTGCAGATCATTTCAAGATTTCACCATGCCTACAATAGAAAGACAGATAAAGGCTGCAAAACGTCAAAGACAGCAGGTGAAAAAAAATACGCAGCAGTCCTCTAACAAAAAGATTTGTCAAGTCACGAAGAAAGCACCGGGTAAGAGCACAAAACAATTTATAAGAAATATGTGTAGTAAAAAAAATATTACTACAGAAAATGTTTCAGTCCATAAAACGAGAAGGAAATCAAATGGAAAGGAAAGGCCAATGAAAAATGTTACTGCTAGAGCAAGAGATAACTCTGTGCATGATAGTAGAAGGAAACAACAGTTTAGGGAGATTCGTAAACGAATGTTCCGGAACAGGATAATTGGCAATTTGTTAAAAAATATTAAGAAAGGTCAACAGAAACTGGTTTTTTATAAGACAAAAAAAAAGTTGAGAAAGTTATTGATCAGGCATTTGAAATTAAACGTAAGTTATTTATTTTGATAATCAATAGAATTAGGAAGCTAAACAAGGCAATTTTTGATTTCAAAAGAAATAGTAGATGGAAGAGAATAGTTAATCGTAGTAATTTTTGTGAAGTTTTTTCTGGAGAATGGATGCATAGTTCAAGCTGTGAGGCATTTTTTAATGAGGAGAGTTATTTCCAGGATAATGATTTGGTGCATGCAGTTGACACCAGTGGTCGTGCTTATGAAGTGAAAGATGGTTGTCCAGTTGAAAAAGAAAAACTTGTGACAACAGAGGCAGAAGAGGTGTTAGGTAATGAGGTTTTAGGAAGACGTGCTAAGGGTCCTGTGTACACCTGGAAGTGTAGTAGTATTTGCAGTGTGCGACAGGATTCCATCAATTTGCTTTGTGATTTTGTACGGTCATTTAATAAGAAAAGTTTGAAGCAGAAAATGATGTTGTTGCAAGAATTAGATCCTTGCAGAGTAAGAGAAGTGACAGGTTTGCATGGACATTCACTGGCTTGTCTTTCCAGGAGAGTATGCCAGAGTGTTTTTCATCATTTCAGGATGCTAGCAGTGCATCATAACAAAGTGAGGAAATTAGTTAGAATGTTGTATTATGCTAAGAGTCCAGCAATTATGCTTAAACAATTATGCACTGCTCTTTTGCATGGTTCTGAAATAGATGTGAAGAATATATGTGAAGAAATTGAGTTTTGTTACTTTGGAAGTAAAGAGGAGAATGTTGAAATTGAGCAAGAAGAAGAGGGTCATGTGGAAGATAGTGTACAGGTTTCCAGTACAGATAATTTCCAGAGGGAAATTGCGACGTTTGAGGTGAAATCAAGTGAGAGGCCTAATTTCACTTGTGTGTGTTGTCGACGCACTTATTATAAGAATCAGACTAAGTTAGTGGATTTATATGCAAAAAGTGAAAGGGAAAATAATAGTGAATGGAAGGATTTTGCAACATACTTGATGGTAGAAAATTGTTTTGATTTGGGATTGGATCAACGTGTGTGTACTTATTGTTCTTGCAAATTAAATCAAAACCAGATGCCTGCTAGAGCAGTTCATAATAATCTGGAATTGGTTGAGATTCCTTCTGAATTGAAGGATTTAAATACTTATGAATCTATTTTGATTCAAAGTATCCATCCCTTTCAGGCTATTGTAAGAATGGAGCCAAAGACAGGGAAATTGCCTCCATCAGATTTACAGAGAGGATTAAAGGGAAGAGTTGTTTATTTGCCTCTAGATTTGAAGAAAAACATTAACACAATTGGAGTAGAAAAAGTGGAAGAGGAACCTCTGGTTATCTTAGTTAATGGGGTTCCGACAAAGAATAAGAAAATATGGCAAGATTTAGTAGATGTTAGGAAAGTTAAAAAGGCAACATTGTATTTGAAAAAAAATAATAAATACTATAAGAATGTATATGTTGCAGAAGAGGAAGTAAGTGAGGAAGAGGATAGCGATTTGTGTGCTGGTCAAATTGAGAAAGTAGAACCCTCTACTAGTGAAGAAATATATGAACATTATAGTGTTCATCCTTTGCATTCCAAGGAAGTCATGGGGAATGCTATTGAGTTGTTTCAAATGAAACAAGCCAAAGGGAGTCCCATTAGTGTTTGGGAGGAAAGTTTGGAAGCTCGGTGTTTCCCACAGCTTTTTCCAACAGGTCAGGGAGGAAGATATGATGAGCGACCTCATCAAATTCCTGCTTCTGAATACCGGACTTTGCGATTGTATGCAGTAGATGCTAGGTTTCGACAATGCATTCCTTATTTGTTTCATCTCCTGTTTGAAAGCGATCTGTCTGGACTGTCATATGCAGTGAACCACATCTTGAAAAGTGGTATACACATGCAAAACATCTCGGCAAGTGACTTTATGGATAAAGTCAATGTCCAAGATAGTATTTTGGATTCTCACCTGATTAATCTCATGGCGTGTCAGCGTGGTACTAATGAGTACTGGTACCGTCGTCATGGTGATTTAAAATGTATGCTGAGGAACTTAGGTACTCCCACATGGTTCCTCACTCTGAGCTGTGCCGAGTATGGCTGGGAAGACTTACTTGAATTTCTACGAGAGGCAAATGCTAACGTAGATAACATCGAATTCAAGACACCCGGAGAACTGTGCTCTTTGGATCCAGTCAATGTATGTAGGTACTTCAATCATAGATTTGAAGCTATGATGTCTTTCATCATGAATAAGAAGAATCCACCTCTTGGAGAGGTGTTGGATTTCTTCTGGAGAAAAGAGTACCAAGCAAGAGGTGCTCCTCATATACATATGTTGCTGTGGATCAAGGATGCACCTAAATTTGGAACGGATCCAGAAGACTCAGTGATGAGTTTCATCCAACAGTATTCTACGTGTGCTGTTCCAAACGCAAAGGAGAAGAAAAGCCTAAGAGAAAAAGTTCTGCGTTTCCAAAGCCATCGATGTGGAAAGTACTGCCGTCGTAAATTCCGAAACAAAGACAAGTTCTACACTAAATGTCGTTTCGGCTTTCCACGACCGGTGATTTCTAAAGGAAGAGTAAACAGTTTGATGTCTTCGCTGCGACACAATGTCATGAAGAAATCACCTAAAAACACTTACAATTTGAAGAGGAACGAAGAGTCCAAGTACATCAACGACTACAACCCGGTGATTTTGTCCATGTGGAATGCTAACATGGATATACAGTTTGTGGCTGATAACTGTATGGCTGTGGCTCGGTATGTGACGTCTTACATCACCAAAAAAGAGAAGACAGAATTGAAGGATATGTGGGAGGACATTTCCCATGAAAAGAGCCTCAGCAAGAAGTTGTACAGTTTCAGTCTGAAGATGTTGTCGCATCGAGAAATCGGAGCGTACGAATGTTCTGACCGGTTGTCTTCAGCAAGTCTCTATGCCAAGTCCAGGAGTATCGTTTGGGCGAGTCTTAGTCTTGCTGCAACGCGTAATCGAGTTCTCAAACCTGTGCGGGAAATTGAGTATTTGGCGGAAAAGGAGCCAAACAGTACCGACATTTTGAAGACAAACATGTTGGATACATATTATCCAAATCGAAGCAGTCACCTCGAGAATGTTTGTCTGTATGAGGTTCTGCAAAATTACATATTCAAGAGGAACATCAAAGAAGATACTGAGAAAGGAGTGTATGCTGTAATAGGAAGTGAGGGATGTCTGGTCAAGCAAAGAAAATGCCACTTGGTAAACCATCGAAAATTGAGTGGCGAATCTCCTGAAAAAAAGGAGTTTTTCTATTTAGCACTTTTGCAACTTTTCAAGCCTTGGCGTGCAGAAGAGGAACTGCTTGGAGATTTCCTCTGTTACGAAGACTCTTTCAATGCCGCCAAGGAGACCATAGAATGTCCTGCTTTTCCCAAATATGTAGAAATGTTGAATGCGGAAATTGAGCAGGAAGCAACAATTGCAGCCGAGATTGCCAGAGACAGTTCTCAGGACAGTCAGAGTTCTGCTTCATTGAGTCAGGATCCACTAGGAGGACCTGTTATCGAAAATGAAGCTGCCACTGCTATGAATGAAGTGGAAAGAGCCATGGCACATGCTCAGGAGGATGCGGTTAACTTAGAAGAGTTGGAAAGACAACTCAACGTTGAGCAGAGGAAAATATATGACGAAGTTACCATGCAAATTGATCATGGATTAAGTCATGATAAGAAAGAGTGCTCATGTACGTCGTTGAAGCCTGTCCGACTGTACGTGAGTGGAGAAGCGGGAACTGGAAAAAGTTTCCTCATTAAAGCAATATCATGCTATTTGCAGGAAAGGACAGAGTCATCGCTGTCTTGTGTTGTCACTGCTCCAACTGGACTGGCAGCACATAATATTAAAGGGATTACTTTACATCGTTTACTGATGCTGCCAGTGGAGCATGACAACAAATTACAATATCACAAGCTATCTGGAGATGCTTGTTTTGAAGTTTCAAGAATCTTGAGGAAAATGAAACTTCTTATCATTGACGACGTAAGCATGGTTTCCAATGTCATGCTTGCCTTTGTGCATTTGAGGATGCAAGAAGTTCTCAAAACAGAGTATGATGTGTTATTTGGTGGCAAACACATCATTGTTTTCGGAGATCTTTTGCAGCTGACACCAGTGAAAGGGCAACCTGTGTTCAAAATGCTCACGCATGAAGATACCAGGAAGTGCCTAGGCAGCATTGGCAACGTCAATATATGGTTAAACTTCAATTATGCTGAACTGCATGAAAATATGCGTCAGGCGAAGGATGAAGTTTACAAGACTATTCTACAAGATGTTAGAATTGGAAAAGTGACCGAGCATGGGAAAGAAGCTTTACATGCACGATTACTGTCAAATTTATATCCAGAACAAGATGTTGTGCCTGAGAATATTTTTCAGAAAATTACTGAGAAGAAATCTGGAATATGTTTGATGCCAACTCTTGCAGAATGTGCCAAATTTAACAACAAAATGTTGCATTTAGAAAAGCAAGAGATTGTGAAACTGGAAGCTATTGATAGAGTAGAGCATATGGGATCAACAATTATTTTGTCTGAGAATCTGAAAACAAAATTGGATTCATTAGAGAAGAGTATATCTAAAACTGCAGGTTTTGAAAAGACTCTGAATGTGTGCTTGAACTGCCGTATAATTTTAAGAAGGAATTTACATGTTGAAAGAGGTCTGGTAAATGGATCAATGGGTAATGTTGTTGATTTTGTGAAATACAGAAATAGAGATGGAATTGAATTTTTAAAAATTAAATTTGATGGCATTGAGGAAGTACAGCTAATTGGTCGTTGTTCTGCTAGATTTTTGCTTGTAAAAGACTTATATGTTCGCCGTAAGCAGTTTCCTGTTTGCTTGGCATATGCGGTGACAATCCATAAATCGCAAGGTTTAAGTGTAGACAGTGCATTGGTGAATATTGGCAGTTCTGTGTTCAAGGAGGGTATGGCATATGTGGCATTGTCACGAGTTAGAACTTTATCGGGATTGTACTTGATTGAGTGTGATGTCACAAACATTTGTGCGGATCTAGATTGTGTTAAGGAATACAATAGGTTAAGAAGAGAGTATGCGCCACATTTGCCTCAGTATCCTTTGTTTGAGAAACGTGTGGTAGGCCGGAAACGAAGAAATGAGAACAATACTGGGGAGGTAGTAGCAAAAAGACAAAAAGTCAATGAACCTAAAATTACAAGCAGAAACAAAAAGGATTCTGTTGAAGATGTTGTTGGTTTTCAGTTTGAAAACAGTTCTGGTGTCAACTGCTATGCTAATGTAGTGGTTAATGTTTTGTTTTCTCTAGAAAATGTAAAAGAAGAGATTGTGGTCAATTCTGATCAAAGATTTTGCAGTTTGTTAAATTCTGTGTTAGAGAAATGTAGCACTGATAGAAGAAACATAGAAAGTGTGTCTGAAATTCGAAATCTGTTAGACAGATGTTCAGGCCAAACACAATTCTCTCAAAATATTCAGCAAGATTGTCAGGAGTTTTTAATGTACATGCTTGATGTATTACATGCTGAAGGTGTAGATGTAGATCAGCTGTTTGGGCTTTCTTATCAATGGCAGCATGACTGCGAGAACTGTATGGTATCAAGTACTACTAGTGTAGACTCAGAAAGATTTATATATTTAACTTTGCCAGACAGTAAATCAGTCTCCTTTAATAAGCTAGTAAAAGCAGCTGATCACAACATGGAGTGTAGCCAATGTAAATCTGAAATGATGTCCACATTATTTATACGAACATATGGCCAGTACGTCATTTTAATGTTCCAACGATGTAGGCCTGATGGAACAAAATTGACAACTTTAATTAAAAATTTTGTAGCTTCGCAGTTGTCAATATCAGGAAGGACTTTTGTAACTGCAGCAATTATATATCATGACGGCCCTTCAATAACATCAGGACATTACACAGCTTATTTAAAGTCTAGAAATGGCTGGTCATTCTGCAATGATTCTGTTTTAATTTTCAAAAAAAATTTGCCGTATGATCTTAAAAACTCTTACCTGGTGTTTTTAAAACCAAAATTTTAGGGAAAGAATCTCGGGATGTGCTCTGAGGAATTTCAAGAAGTTCTAATGGCTCCTACACGATTTGGCCTTGAGGATAAGTGTAGTTCAGAGACATAACTTCTAACCATAGGACTGGACGTCATGGAGAAATATGTGCACTTTGAATGAGTTCAGAAAAACTGTTTCTTTTTATAAGCTAATTGAAGCAGCCAATCAAAACATGGAGTAGAGGGAATGTAAGTCTGCAATGCTGTCTACTGTTTTACATTGCTTTGTGATTAAAAGTGATGTAGAGAATTAAATAATTGTAGTAGTCATAGAGGTAGTGTAAGTCTGCTTCATAGTAAGCAGTATCAGTGTCATAGGAAATGTAGAACATGACTGAGCAAGAAGGGGAAGATATTACTATTCCAGGATTGTGAAAATGATCTTCAACATTTTAATTCTGAAAGTTGCGGAAATTCCAAATGACGGGATTGGCTTACAAGAAATCCAAGAGTTATAAATGGCTCTGACCAGATTTGGCCTTGAGGAAACTTGTGGTAGAGAGCAAGAAGTCATTTATTCGATGTAACGTGTTTTTAAAAACGATGGAGATTTTCTTTCAGAAAGTGGCGGGCTGAAAGTAATAACAGCACAAAAGAGTGTAAGCTGTTCATAGGACATCCTTGGACATCATGGAAAGTAAGTTAACTTTAAGGAGTTCTGAATTCTGATTTCTGATGTTGTATGGGTTTTTTAAACACAATCATTTTGATTGTGTTTTTTGTCCCCGCTGTTATATGATGAATACCTTTAAGTCACTGTTTTTAGTGAATTTTGATACATTCTGAGAACAGCAAAAATAAACCATTTAACATGTATAATTAATTCTGTACTGTTTGCATTTATGATGTACATGTAGAACTGTGTAGGAGGCATGGAGAAGGTGAGGCTTCTGTAAGTGTCAAAGGTGTTGCATACAGTGCTGCACTTCTGCGTATTCTTTCATATGCTAGACTACATCTGCACAATGAGATACCTAAGCAAAGGAAACGCAAGTGATGTGATTGAGAAATGAGCAAAATAAATTGCACGTATTTCAATTACATCACCTGTGTTTCCTATCATTACGAATCACATTGTGCAGATCAAGTTTAGGTCTGTCCAGGGAAACATAGGAGGTTTGTACTTTGTTGAAGAGTGCAGTGGACATGACTCACTTCATTGGTAGACTTTCCCAGATATTATCTCCTCTGTACACTTCAACAAGTGTAAATCTCATCTTGAACTCTGAGTAGGCCTCACCTCAAACAAACCTCTGGATAGGAGACATGTTATTGGCATCCTGAAGCGACACTTTTCTGAAACAAGAGCAATGCAAAAGATGCACCATGTTTTAAGATAGGCCTCACTTCATCTGCATCAAGATACTGTTAGTTTAAAATGTATATCTTTAGGACTGTGTAGGGGGCCTGGAGAAGCAGAAGCTTCTGTCAGTGTCAAAGTTGTTGAAAAACTATTTGTCCTTCAATCTTTTCCCTTGTCTTTTGTAATTTTTAAATACATGTTTTAATATTTTTCAAATGTTGGTTCTCTCTTTCACAGATTGAAAGTATAAAAACAAAAAGTGAGTAATTTAACGGCAATTATAAGGTAAATATTTTGTACTCTTTTCGTTACATTTCTATCACATTCACCTACTATTAGTTCCACTGCTTCACTTCTTTAACCCTCAGTTTCCTGCCTTTGCTACTTTCCTCATTCCTTTCTCTATTACCTACTTACTCAACTCCTTCCACTCTTTTTCTCAGTCCCTCTCTTCTCATAGTTCCTCAGTCTTGTTCACTCACTCCGTCTCTATTACTCTTAGTGTCTGTGAATTACTTTCCCACCTTTTTTTTTGGACCGCTTCCCGGGAAGTGGCCCGGTTCGCAAACCAGCAGCGTTACGGGAGTCCACCATTTTGTGTTTCGGTCGAATCAAGATACAAGATGGAGGGCAAATAATGTTCAGAATGGGTAGAAGGGGGCACGGTAGATGTATCTTGACCCCCTTGGTTTTCTGAGGGTGGCTGAGGAGGACCATAGTTCTTCACTCTTGTTCACTCTCTCTGTTTCTATTAATGTCACTGTTTCTGACTGATCAAAACAAATTTTTTAAAAAAAGAACAGTAACTATAAGGGAAGGAAACAGACAGTTATGTTAAAAGAAAGACAGCTATAGGGAGTAAACTAAGGATACTGTTACCCGCAATCCACTGCTGATGATGTTACTGACCATGTCATGAATGATGTAATATGTGACATCATCAGCAGTGGATTGTGGGTAACAGTATCTCTTGTTTACTCCCTAGAGCTGTCTTTCTTTTCACATAACTGTCTGTTTCCTTCCCTTATACTTACTGTTCTTTTTTTTAAAAAATAATTTTTTTGGTTAGCTTCCGGTTCGCGTACCGGGTAGCGCTCCGGGGAGCGAACTAAGAGAAATAGAGGTTGGCAGAGTTCCAAATATTCTACCAATTTTTTTATAACGGGGAGGTAGTTCTGAAAAGAACTTTTTTTTTAATGTTTTTGTCGTTTTATATTTTTTTTAGTATTTTTTGAACATTTTTTTACTTTTTTTGTATTTTCTGAACGTTTTTATATTTTTTTTGGTTTTTTTGGGGGGGGGGGAAACAAAAACGATCCATTGTAAAGGGCTCAACAGGAGCAACAAAAAAAAAAGAATTTATTTTTTTGGGCGTTTCGGACAAACATTAACATGATTCTGAATAGCTCTCATAATCAAAATGATGCTACTTTCCCTGTAGCAAATGAAATCGCCGCAGTGCACGCACACTTGCTTCACGTGCCCAAACAACATTTGAATGTTTGGGATCATCTCCCTCGCCTCTGGTCCCGACACCTCTGGAACAACCGATCTTCTTGCCATCGGAAGGGGATTTTGTTGCTCATCACGTAGCTGGGCAGCACTATAATTATTAGGATGCCACCTACTCATATGCCGATGCATAGTGTGATTGCCGTAACTGTACTTTTTTTCAGTTCCCCTTGACAGTCTATCACCGCATATACGGCAAAACACGTAGCGTGCATTTACTTTTTTTTGCCCCTCAGGAAATTTATAGAATTGCCAAATGTAGTTCTCTTTTCGATTATACCTCCTGGGCTCCTCTGGCAAAAACCTTGGCTCTTCCTCCTCTTCCTCCTCTTCCTGTTCTTCCTCTTCTTGTTGTAAAATTACTTCAGCAGGTGGTCCTCTCTTCTTTGGATTTGGTGGAGGTGGTGGGTTAGAACCAGCTGAAGCTACTAATGAAGCCATGTCACAATGTAAATAAAGGGTCTTTCTCTCACCAAGATGAAAGTCAGAGTGAGGAAAGAAGGAGGGGTTTTCATCATTTGGGAAAAGCAAAAGTTCTAAACCAATGAAAAGTGTTCATTTTAGATCACATGACCTAGTATTACATCATTAGGAAACCAAAAGTGAAATGAACCAATGAAAAGTGTTATTACCGAGTCACATGACCTGCTGTGTTTACGTTACGCGGTCGGCGCCGCGCCGCGGATCGCTTCCGGTTCGCGTACCGCTGCGCTTCCGGGTACGCTAACGTAGCACGTCATATGACGTATCACGCGAGAACGCGAAACGTCATGCTGACGCGACGCGTCACGATGTTGTTTTCTAACGCGACAGTTGCGCAAACGGAACGTTTACCGGTTCGCGGACCGGGTCGCGGCTCCGAATTGAGCTAACGGGAAGCTAACCGGTTCGCGTACCGGGAGCGAAACAATAAAAATAATTTAAAAAAAATTGTATTAAAAACATGTAAAAAATATTTTTCGATTTAAAGAAGAATACATTGTAAAGGTTTTGATATTTGCTATTAAAAAACCATTGAAATTCACTGAAAAAACCATAGGTTATAGACCATATATAGTTAGGAATTAGCATTTACAAAACCTTGAAAATTCACTGAAAAAACCATAGGTTATAGACCATATATAGTTAGGGATTAGCATTTACAAAACCTTATTTTACTCACACAAAACCATTGAAATTCCATATATAGTTAGTTGTACTAACTATATATCGCGCACCCGCAATCCACTGCTGATCATGTCACATATTACATCATTCATGACATGGTCAGTGACATCACTGATGACATCACTGATGACATCTCAAATGACATCACTGATGACATCACTGATGACATCTCAATGACATGACTGATGACATCACTGATGACATCTCATTTGACATTACTGATGACATCACTGATGACATCATTCATGTGATAATACGATGAACTTCTTCAGACTCTAAAATAACCTTAGATACACTCAGTTTAAACAGACACTCACAGACTGTCACTCATCCATGGAGTTACTCACACACCTACTCAGTCATGCAAAGAATCAATTACACCTCCATTTCCTCAACTATACAGTTATACATACCTTACTTATTCAAACATATACTAACACATATTTACTCTCTTTTACAATCCCTGATACAAGTTCACAATGATCAATACAGCCACTCACACATTCACGGGCTCTTATGCACAGTTATTTATATATGTCAACTCTCACATGTACTGTGTTTTACATATTTTCTTACTTTGACATGTAGCACTCAGATATCCATTCACTCACCAATGCACTCAGTCAACCGCCCATACACCTGTTTCCACATGCACTTTTGAATCCATATATCTAGTGAATCAACTGCTTACACATCTATGCACAGAGTCATACACCTCCCAGCCACCCACACACACACTCAGTCTCCCATACAAATACTTGGGCAACCAATCAATAACCCATATACTTACTCATATAGCTACTGATCAACACATGCAGCAGTTTACAGAACAACAGACATAATGATGCACAAATTAAGACAGTTTACTCACTAACCCATGCACTCAGTGACACACATTTAATCACTCACTCATACAGTCAGTCACACACCTACTAAATCCTTCATCCAGACACTTATACATCCACTCATTCTTCAATATGTAAGACATTTGAGATGTCATCAGTGATGTCATTTGAGATGTCATCAGTGATGTCATCAGTCATGTCATTGAGATGTCATCAGTGATTTCATCAGTGATGTCATTTGAGATGTCATCAGTGATGTCATCAGTGATGTCACTGACCATGTCATGAATGATGTAATATGTGACATGATCAGCAGTGGATTGCGGGTGCGCGATATATAGTTAGTACAACTAACTATATATGGAATTTCAATGGTTTTGTGTGAGTAAAATAAGGTTTTGTAAATGCTAATCCCTAACTATATATGGTCTATAACCTATGGTTTTTTCAGTGAATTTTCAAGGTTTTGTAAATGCTAATTCCTAACTATATATGGTCTATAACCTATGGTTTTTTCAGTGAATATATATATATATATATATATATATATATATATATATATATATATATATATATATATATATTACCTACTGGCGGTCGCCAGTAGGTATATATAGTTAGGATTTTTTCTCTATGGGATTTTTGAAAATTCTATGTCTAATAACTTTGGCGTTTGTGGACGGAATTGGCTGAAATTTTCAGGAAAATGGAACATTTTTTTTCGGAGCAGCCACTGAAATTTTGGAGGAGAGTCGTCAAAGGGGGGCCGAGAAAAAAGGGGGGTCCCAAAACGCGTTTTTCCCATGTTAATTTCCATAGGGGGTTGGCCTCACTTTTAGCTCAAAAGGCTGAATGGATTTGCACGAAACTTGGCAAAATTGTAGGGACTGGTAGCCCGATGTGCCTTTGCTAGGTCTCAATATATGTGCTCCAGTGGATTTTGAGAAATTAACGTTCAAAAAAACATATATATCTGTAAGCGCGCTCCGGGCAGCGCCCCGGTTCGCGTACCTGACGCGTAACGGAACTTCGCGAAGCGAAGCTGATTGGCTCTCCGGTGTCTGTCAACATTCTAAACAGTCCGGAGCGGCCGCCATCTTGTCTCTCGGTATGATCGAGAGACAAGAGGAGGCCAAAACAAAGGGGGAAATGACCATAAGGGGGCATAGTAGATCCTCCCTGACCCCCTAGGTTTGATGTGGAGGCTTTAAAAGGGCTCCGCGGGGCAAAAAAAAAAAAAAAAAGTTGTTTTTTTTTGCGTGGGGAGCGCCCGGTACGCGCACCGGGAAGCGGTCCGGGAGCGTACTATAAGGAAAAAAGAATGATAGACTATGATATTTTGAAATATTGTATGTTTATTGATTGTTCTTTTTTTTTAATTGTTTTTTTTATTGAAGTAGCAGTATTAATGATTATTAAATATAAATGTATTTTTGGAATTGTGAACAGTATACTATAAGTATGAATTTACATTATAATCAATTTGGTACTAATTTATGAATTACATATAAAAATTATTAAAGACTCAAACAATTTTTTAATATTAAATATAATTTTATTTTTCGGATTGTTTTTCAAAATTTAATAGAACGTCTAACATTTGACTGTCCGATATGTCCTCTTGTTGAGTGAACATAACTTCCCACATTTGACCGTCATCATAATGAAGTAAACAATCCACAGATTCTACACATTGTAGAAGTTCATGGTCTCGTGATTCATCCATGAATTCCAAGTCAATGGGTTCAATTATTTCCTCATAGTTCATGTCTAGGACAATTTCAAAGGAAACGTTCTGTTCTCCTTGCATTTTTGTGCTGAAATTTGAATAAAAAATAAATATATCAGTAGAGATAGGGCACTGTTGAGTTTAAGTTCAGACAGGTACTTTTGAGGCATGAAGTAGTACTATTAAAAAGTGCCTGTGAAAAAACCTATGTAAATTCATAATTATACCACAGAAACCTAAATCAATCCATAATTATAATAAACAAGCCTTTCTCCATGTATAACTGTTACAGAGGGATAGTATATAACTATCTGAAAATGTTTTCAAATTTATAAAATAACATCTTACCTTTTAAAAACAAGTTTAAGTTGTGAGTGAAAATGATCTTGCAATGTAGTTCAGGAAGTAGTAGTCAAAATGGCTGTGTTTCTCTCTCTTTCTTTATATATATTCAGTTACATAACCAATCAAATGTCAGGTAAAAAAAGTAGAAAATGAAAGTAACATTTTAATTGGTTGTCAATTCCAACACTTCAGATGTGTTTTGTGAAGTAATTTACCTCAGGGTATTTAGAGAGGTCTACAGGCTAAATGGCTAAATGGAATTCCAACCAAATTTGTGAAAATGGTAGGGATTGGTATGTAGTATGAGTTAATCTATATTTGGTGACATTGTCTCCAGGGTTTCTTCTGTAAATTACTTTCCCACCTTTTTTAATGGAGCGCTTCCCGGTGAGCGCCCCGGTACGCGAACCGGCAGCGTTACGGGAGTCCACCATTTTGTGTTTCGGTAGAATTGAGATACATGATGGAGGGCAAATAATGTTCAGAATGGTTAGAAGGGGGCACGGTAGACGTATCTTGACCCCCTAGGTTTTTTGAGGGTGGCTGAGGAGACCCATATGTGCAAAAAAAAAACATTTTTTTAAAAAAATTTGCACGGTTAGCGTCCGGTGCGCGTACCGGGTAGCGCTCCGGGGAGCGTACTTTGGTGAAAATTAGTGAAAAAAGTTAGAGTAAAATAATAATTGTGAGTGATCAGATGTAGGGTAGCTCTGAAAAGAGCTTTTGGGTCCTGTGGCTGATGTAGGTACCTACAAGTAGGTACCAATGCACAGTCTTAAATTGAGGATGAAAATTCTGTTCCCCTCATCTGAGAAATGAACTCCATCTGCTCTGTAGATATCTTGCATGTAGTAACACAAGTTATTGTTGTAGATGGAGCCCATTCCATGGTCTCTCATGTAAGCTGAAACAGACTTATTTACATGCTTCCTCGATTTCTCAATTTGTGGACAAAATTGGTTTGACCACCTCCATTTCTGTCTTTGGCATATATTTGAATATACCAAGGCAGTTTGAGGAAAAAGTGCCATCAATTGCTCAAAGGTGTCCTTTAAAAGCATTTCCAGACCTACCCCAGTCAAAGTGCCCAAGTCATTACCTCCACAGTGCACAATTAACAGGTCAGGTTTTGGCAAATGCAAAAAGGTTTTCACCAATGGTATCAATTGGTGACATTTTAATCCTCTGTGGGCAATCCACTTGATTTCCACATTTTGTAAATTGAGGTTAGGTAAATTTCTGTTATCAGCAAACCTTTGAGCCCAGTGGATATAACTATGTCCAACAATCCAGACAGAAAACATGGTGAGAGGAGGTTCTGCTGCAGTCAGATGAAGTGTGGCAATGAAATGGAGTGTTGAAAAAATAAGAGTTTAAAATGAAAAAAACTGTGGAGTTTCTGTGTTAATGAAGCAGTAGCAGTGATTGGTGGATTTTGATTGCTGAAAACAGAAAGTTAGGGTGCATGGATGAGTTCTTTGAAAGATGTAATTTGAATGGTCAAAAAAAAATCATTTTATGAAAGATTGCACTGGATATGCAGGTGTACTGAGAGTTCAGAGTTCAATTGAAACATTGTTGTGTGAACTTGCAAACATGAGAGGTCTTTCAGGAGGTGGTTGCTATGCAAAAAAGGCAGAAAGGGCAGAGGGGGGAAGGGTGTTGATTTGAAAAAAGTGAGGGAAGAGTTTTGATTGGGTGACATGAGAGATATGTGTGATGAATTACAGCTTTTCTGTGCTTTTTATAGCTGCAGACTCTGGAGTGCATACCTTTTGCTCTGCTAAAGACAATTTGGTGTGTTTCTGAGACTGTTTTGAAACTCATAAAGTATTTGCTAAGGTGAGAAAAGATTAATTTAATTTAGATAGAGAATAGTATGGTTTAGGGAGAAAATTATGAAGAAAGTTGTGTATTTAAAATGTTGCTTTGTGTCAAGTGTTTTACAAATAGATTTTGTTTCTTTGTGTTACATAGCCATGTTAAAAGTGACGCAAAAAAAGTGCAAGGGTCCTACAAAAATGCTTTAATGTGTCTTAGGGTATTTTACCTCACTTCCCCATGAATGTATGAATATAATTGCTTTACAAGATGTGTTTAAAAACGTTTTTGAAATCAATTAGGTTTCTTGATATGTACTGCTAGAGTTTCATAGGTTGCTTGGGGCATATTTTCAAGGCTTTTGAGTTCCTTTGATGTAATTTTTCCCATTTTAATTTAAGACCTTTCCCCGTGGTGCAAGGTCCTTGTAAATATGCCCCCATCTGTGCTTGGCAAATTTAGATTTTAATTCTTTGACTAACATAGCCATGTTAAAAGTGACCCAAAAATGTTGCAAGGGCCTTAAAAAAACGCTTTCATGTGTCTTAGGCCATTTTAAGTCATTTCCTCTTGAATGTAGGTATATAATTGATTTAGATGATGTGTTTAAAAATGATTTTTGAAAACAATTAGGTTTCTTGATATGTACTGCTAGAGCTTCATAGGTTGCTTGGGGCATATTTATAAGGCCTTTGAGTCTCTCTGATGTTATTTTTCCCATTTTAATTTAAGACCTTTCCCTGTGGTGCAAGGTCCTTGTAAATACGCCCCCATCTGTGCTTGGCAAATTTAGATCTTGATTATTTGACTTACATAGCCATGTTAAAAGTGATCCAAAAATGGAGCAAGGGCTTAAAAAAACGCTTTCATGTGTCTTAGGGCATTTTAAGTCACTTCCCGATGAATGTAGGTATATAATTGATTTATATGATGTGTTTTAAAACGTTTTTTGACATCAATTAGGTTTCTGGATATGTAGTGCTAGAGTTTCATAGGTTGCTTGGGGCATATTTATAAGGCATTTGAGTCTCTCTGATGTTATTTTTCCCATTTTAATTTAAGACCTTTCCCCGTGGTGCAAGTTCCTTGTAAATATGCCCCCATCTGTGCTTGGCAAATTTAGATTTTAATTCTTTGACTAACATAGCCATGGTAAAAGCGACCCAAAAATGGTGCAAGGGCCTTAAAAAAACGCTTTCATGTGTCTTAGGCCATTTTAAGTCATTTCCCCTTGAATGTAGGTATATAATTGATTTAGATGATGTGTTTAAAAACGATTTTTGAAATCAATTAGGTTTCTTGATATGTAGTGCTAGAGTTTCATAGGTTGCTTGGGGTATATTTAAAAGGCATTTGAGTCCCTTTGATGTTATTTTTCCCATTTTAATTAAAGACATTTCCCCGTGGTGGAAGGTCCTTGTAAATACACCCCCTTGTGCTTGGCAAATTTAGATTTTGATTATTTGACTTATATAGCCATGTTCCATACAGTTCTCACCTTCTGCGTAGTCTTACATATGCTATACTCCATCTGCTCTATGAGATACCTAAGCAAAGGAAACACAGGTGATGTGATTGTGAAATGAGGAAAAGAATCTCCACATTTTTCAATTACATCACCTGTGTTTCCTAAGTTTACGAATGACATTGTGCAGATGAGGTTTAGGCCTGTCCACGGACACAGAAGAGGTCTGGCCTTTGTTCAAGAGTGAAGTGGCTATTACTTACTTCATTGGTGGGCCTTCACATGTATTATCTCCTCTGTACTCTTCAACAAGCGTACATTTCATCTGCAACCCTGAGTAGGCCTCACCTTAAACAAACATCTGGATAGGCCACACCTTATCGTCATCCTGAATCAATCATTTAAAATGTTAGGGACAGATTTATGATAGATGTATGCCTCTTTTGCGTCACTGTGCGTCACTTTTGTGACGCAGCGGCGATGCAAAAGATTTGCTATGTGGCGACATATTTACAACTTGATGCATCTAGGCAGATGTGTCATGCTGTAAAGTTCCGTGCCACATGAAACCGATGCAGCAGTGATGCAAAAGATGCACCATGTTGTAAGACAGGCCTCACTTCATCTCCAACAAGATAAGAAGCTGAATCTTCTGTAAATGTCAAAATTGTTGTATACACTGCTGAACTTCTGTGTACTCTTTGATATGCTAGACTCCATCTGCACTATGAGATACCTAAGCAAAGGAAACACAGGTGATGTGATTGTGAAATGAGGAAAAGAAACTCCACATTTTTCAATTACATCACCTGTGTTTCCTAAGTTTACGAATGACATTGTGCAGATGAGGTTTAGGCCTGTCCACGGACACAGAAGAGGTCTGGCCTTTGTTCAAGAGTGAAGTGGACATGACTTACTTGATTGGTAGGCCTTCACGTGTATTATCTCCTCTGTACTCTTCAACAAGCGTAAATTTCATCTGCAACCCTGAGTAGGCCTCACCTTAAACAAACATCTGGATAGGCCACACCTTATCGTCATCCTGAATCAATCATTTAAAATGTTAGGGACAGATTTATGATAGGTGTATGCCTCTTTTGCGTCACTCCGCGTCACTTTTGTGACGCAGCGGCGGTGCAAAAGATTTGCTATGTGGCGACATATTTACAACTTGATGCATCTAGGCAGATGTGTCATGCTGTAAAGTACCGTGCCACATGAAACCGATGCAGCAGTGATGCAAAAGATGCACCATGTTGCAAGACAGGCCTCACTTCATCTCCAACAAGATAAGAAGCTGAATCTTCTGTAAATGTCAAAATTGTTGTATACACTGCTGAACTTCTGTGTACTCTTTCATATGCTAGACTCCATCTGCACTATGAGATACCTAAGCAAAGGAAACACAGGTGATGTGATTGTGAAATAAGGAAAAGAATCTCCACATTTTTCAATGACATCACCTGTGTTTCCTAAGTTTACGAATGACATTGTGCAGATGAGGTTTAGGCCTGTCCACGGACACAGAAGAGGTCTGGCCTTTGTTCAAGAGTGAAGTGGACATGACTTACTTCATTGGTAGGCCTTCACATGTATTATCTCCTCTGTACTCTTCAACAAGCGTAAATTTCATCTGCAACCCTGAGTAGGCCTCACCTTAAACAAACCTCTGGATAGGCCACACCTTATCGTCATCCTGAATCAATCATTTAAAATGTTAGGGACAGATTTATGATAGGTGTATGCCTCTTTTGCGTCACTGTGCGTCACTTATGTGACGCAGCGGCGGTGCAAAAGATTTGCTATGTGGTGACATATTTACAACTTGATGCATCTAGGCAGATGTGTCATGCTGTAAAGTCCCGTGCCACATGAAACCGATGCAGCAGTGATGCAAAAGATGCACCATGTTGCAAGACAGGCCTCACTTCATCTCCAACAAGATAAGAAGCTGAATCTTCTGTAAATGTCAAAATTGTTGTATACACTGCTGAACTTCTGTGTACTCTTTCATATGCTATACTCCATCTGCACTATGAGATACCTAACCAAAGGAAACACAGGTGATGTGATTGTGAAATGAGGAAAAGAAACTCCACATTTTTCAATTACATCACCTGTGTTTTCTAACTTTACGAATGACATTGTGCAGATGAGCTTTAGGCCTGTCCACGGACACAGAAGAGGTCTGGCCTTTTTTCAAGAGTGAAGTGGACATGACTCACTTCATTGGTAGGCCTGGACATGTATTATCTCCTCTGTATTCTTCAACAAACCTAAATTTCATCTGCAACCCTGAGTAGGCCTCACCTCAAACAAACCTCTGGATAGGCCACACCTTATCGTCATCCTGAATCAATCATTTAAAATGTTAGGGACAGATTTATGATAGGTGTGTGCCTCTTTTCCGCTGCTGTGCGTCACTTTTGTGATGCAACGGCGGTGCAAAAGATTTGCTATGTGGTGACATATTTACAACTTGATGCATCTAGGCATATGTGTCATGCTGTAAAGTCCTGTGCCACATGAAACCTGCGTCAGATTTCATATAGGTGTTTTGTTGCAGGGTATGCATTTATTTGCATGAAAGCCCTGTAAAACTAACACAGTGAAATTTAGAAGATTTCACTGAGTCATATTTATAGCATTGCTGAATCAAATCCTTACGTCTGTTTGAAACAGGCATAAGGAGTGATGCACCATGCAATGTGAGGCTTCCTCCTGTGCATTGCAGTAGACATGTCGCGCTTACAACGTGATTCCTGCAATGTGCTGCTTTTACAGCACAGATGCGTGACGCATCTGTGCTGTTTTTGCTCAATGGTGCTCCACATTGTAAATGCGGCATACCATGGGTGGCAGAGCAGCGGTGCACATTAACTGGTGCATCCGTGGGGATGCGCCAGTTAACATAAATCTGCCCCTTTACATTTAAGTATGAGCAGGGGACACAGAGTCGGTGAGGCTTATCCAAGGTAAAGAAGAGATGAGTCCTGTTCACTGAAAACTTGGACATAGGCCTCACCTCCTCAGCATCGCTGGATATGGCTAAATAATAGCTGCAAAATGTTACTCTTGTTAAACAATTTCACTATTATAATCTCTGAGATTTGTCTCTTACTCTGCAACATCTCATTGTTGTTCTCTTTCTTTAAAGATAACGACAACATCAACCATGAGTGATAATGAGCAATCAGTTGATTTCGACCTTATCATTGAACTTGTAATTGAAACGTCAGTGTAAGTAGATGGTTGATGATTTAAATCCTGAGGATGATGAAGAACATGATGAGGATGCCGATTTGTCAGAATTGTATGACATAGGGTGGGAAGCTGACCTGCTTGAGCCTATGGAACTATAAACATTTATTTTTAAAATGTACTTGAAATGAAAAGTAAAAATGTAAACCGTTTCATTTAAAATTAAACACAACTTCAAAAACAGGTTATGTGTAGTGTCTTTAATTAAATAGTAAAATATGCTCATAAAATTAGATCAGATTCACATATAAAACAGCACAGGTAAAATGTAGAAGCATTCCATTTCTTTGCTACTATTTGTGATTTCTAAATTTGCCAATGCACTAAAAATTATTCTATGTAAAAATAACAAGTAGTGTGTTAAATTTTTTATGACTGTTATTGATTTACTGTTTGCTAATAGTGGTTAATAAAAATTTTTATTATATTTTACCACAGATTCAACTGCAGATCATTTCAAAATTAAAGAATGCCTTCGAAGGACAGAAGGCGAAAGGCTACCAAACATCAAAGACAGCAGCTCCAAAAAATATTACAGCAGACCTCTACAATAAAAACTTGTCAAGTCACCCAGAAAGGTCCGGGTAAGATAAAGAAATCATTCATAAGAAATATTTGTAGAAAAAAAAGTAGTACTACAGAAAATGTTTTAGTCCAGAAAAAGAGAAGCAATTTAAACGGAAAGGGAAGGCCAATCAAAAATGTTACTGCTAGAGCAGGAGATAACTCTGTGCATGGTAGTAGAAGGAAATACCAGTTAAGGGACATTCGTAGACGAATGTTCCGCAACAGGATAATTGGCAATTTGTTAAAAAATATTAAGAAAGGTCAGCAGAAAGTGGTTTTTTATAAGAGAAAAAAAAAATGAGAAAGTTATTGATCAGGCATTTGAAATTAAGCGAAAGTTATTTATTTTGATAATCAATAGAATTAGGAAGCTAAACAAGGCAATTTATGATTTCAAAAGTAATAGTAGATGGAAGAGAATAGTTAATCGTAGTAATTTTTGTGAAGTTTTTTCAGGAGAATGGATGCATAGTTCAAGTTGTGAGGCATTTTTTATTGAGGAGAGTTATTTCCAGGATAATGATTTGGTGCATGCAGTTGACATCAGTGGTCGAGCTTATGAGGTGAAAGATGGTTGTCCAGTTGAAAAAGAAAAACTTGTGACAACAGAGGCAGAAGAGGTGTTAGGTAATGAGGTTTTAGGAAGACGTCCTAAGGGACCTGTGTACACCTGGAAGTGTAGTAGTATTTGCAGTGTGCGACAGGATTCCATCAATTTGCTTTGTGAGTTTGTACGGACATTTAATAAGAAAAGTTTGAAGCAGAAAATGAAGTTGTTGCAAGAATTAGATCCTTGCAGAGTGAGAGAAGTGACAGGTTTGCATGGTCATTCACTGGCTTGTCTTTCCAGGAGAGTATGCCAGAGTGTTTTTCATCATTTCAGGATGCTAGCAGTGCATCATAATAAAGTGAGGAAATTAGTTAGAATGTTGTATTATGTTAAGAGTCCAGCAGTTATGCTTAAACAATTATGCACTGCTCTTTTGCATGGTTCTGAAATAGATGTGAAGAATATTTGTGAAGAAATTGAGTTTTGTTACTTTGGAAGTAAAGAGGAGAATGTTGAAATTGACCCAGAAGAAGAGGGTAATGTGGAAGATAGTGTACAGGTTTCCAGTACAGATAATTTTCAGAAGGAAATTGCCACGTTTCAGGTGAAATCAAGTGAGAGGCCTAACTTCACTTGTGTGTGTTGTCGACGCACTTATTATAAGAATCAGACTAAGTTAGTGGATTTATATGCAAAAAGTGAAAGGGAAAATAATAGTGAATGGAAGGATTTTGCAACATACTTGATGGTAGAAAATTTTTTGATTTGGGATTGGATCAACGTGTGTGTACTTATTGTTGTAACAAATTAATTCAAAACCAGATGCCTGCTAGAGCGGTTCATAATAATCTGGAATTGGTTGAGATTCCTTCTGAATTGAAGGATTTAAATACTTATGAATCTATTTTGATTCAAAGTATCCATCCCTTTCAGGCTATTGTAAGAATGGAGCCAAAGACAGGGAAATTGCCTCCATCAGATTTACAGAGAGGATTAAAGGGAAGAGTTGTTTATTTGCCTCTAGATTTGAAGAAAAACTTTAATACAATTGGAGTAGAAAAAGTGGAAGAGGAACCTCTGGTTATCTTAGTTAATGGGGTTCCGACAAAGAGTAAGAAAATATGGCAAGATTTAGTGGATGTTAGGAAAGTCAAAAAGGCAACATTGTATTTGAAAAAAAACAATAAGTACTATAAGAATGTATATGTTGCAGAAGAGGAAGTAAGTGAAGAAGAGGATAGCGATTTGTGTGCTGGTCAAATTGAGAAAGTAGAACCCTCTAAAAGTGAAGAAATATATGAACATTATAGTGTTCATCCTTTGCATTCCAAGGAAGTCATGGGGAATGCTATTGAGTTGTTTCAAATGAAACAAGCCAAAGGGAGTCCCATTAGTGTTTGGGAGGAAAGTTTGGAAGCTCGGTGTTTCCCACAGCTATTTCCAACAGGTCAAGGAGGAAGATATGAGGAGCGACCTCATCAAATTCCTGCTTCTGAATACCGGACTTTACGATTGTATGCAGAAGATCCTAGGTTTCGACAATGCATTCCCTATTTGTTTCATCTCCTGTTTGAAAGCGATCTGTCTGGACTGTCATATGCAGTGAACCACATCTTGAAAAGTGGTATACAGATGCAAAACATCTCGGCAAGTGACTTTATGGATAAAGTCAATGTGCAAGACAGTATTTTGGATTCTCACCTGATTAATCTCATGGCGTGTCAGCGTGGTACTAATGAGTACTGGTACCGTCGTCATGGTGATTCAAAATGTATGCTGAGGAACTTAGGAACTCCCACATGGTTCCTCACTCTCAGCTGTGCCGAGTATGGCTGGGAAGACTTACTTGAATTTCTACGAGAGGCAAATGGAAACATTGAAAATATCGAATTCAAGACACCCGGAGAACTGTGCTCTTTGGATCCAGTGAATGTATGCAGGTACTTCAATCATAGATTTGAAGCTATGATGTCTTTCATCATGAACAAGAGAAATCCACCTCTTGGAGAGGTGTTGGATTTCTTCTGGAGAAAGGATAACCAAGCAAGAGGTGCTCCTCATATACATATGCTGCTGTGGATCAAGGATGCACCTAAATTTGGAATAGATCCAGAAGACTTAGTGATGAGTTTCATAGAACAGTATTCTACATGTGCTGTTCCAAACGCAAAAGAGGACAAAAGCCTAAGAGAACAAGTTCTACGCTTCCAAAGCCATCGTTGCGGAAAGTACTGTCGTCGTAAATTCAGAAACAAGGACAAGTTCTACACCAAATGACGTTTCGCCTTTCCACGACCGGTGATTTCTAAAGGAAGAGTGAACAGTTTGATGTCTTCGCTGCGACATAATGTGATGAAGAAATCACCTAAAAACACATACAATTTGAAAAGGAACGAAGAGTCCAAGTATATCAACGACTACAACCCAGTGATTTTGTCCATGTGGAATGCTAACATGGATATACAGTTCGTGGCTGATAACTGTATGGCTGTGGCTCGGTATGTGACATCTTACATCACCAAAAAAGAAAAGGCAGAATTGAAGGATATGTGGGAGGACATTTCCCATGAAAAGAGCCTCAGTAAGAAGTTGTACAGTTTCAGTCTGAAGATGTTGTCACATCGAGAAATCGGAGCTTACGAATGTTCTGACCGGTTGTCTTCAGCAAGTCTCTATGCCAAATCCAGGAGTATCGTTTGGGCGAGTCTTGGTCTTGCTGCAACGCGTAATCGAGTTCTGAAACCTGTGCGGGAAATTGAGTATTTGGCGGAAAAGAAGCCAAACAGTACTGATATTTTGAAGACCAACATGTTGGATACATATTATCCAAATAGAAGCAGACACCTCGAGAATGTTTGTCTGTATGAAGTTCTACAAAATTACATATTCAAGAGGAACATCAAAGAAGATATTGATAAAGGAGTGTATGCTGTAATTGGAAGTGAGGGATGTCTCGTCAAGCAAAGAAAATGCCACTTGGTAAACCATCGAAAATTGAGTGGCGAATCTCCTGAAAAAAAAGAGTTTTTCTATTTAGCACTTTTGCAACTTTTCAAGCCTTGGCGTGCAGAAGAGGAACTGCTTGGAGATTTCCTCTGTTACGAAGACTCTTTCAATGCCGCCAAGGAGACCATAGAATGTCCTGTTTTTCTCAAATATCTAGAAATGTTGAATGCGGAAATTGAGCAGGAAGCAACGATTGCAGCCGAGATTGCTAGAGACAGTTCTCAGGACAGTCAGAGTTCTGTTTCATTGAGTCAGGATCCACTAGGAGGACCAGTTATCGAAAATGAAGCTGCCACTGCCATGATTGAAGTGGAAAGAGCCATGGCACATGCTCAGGAGGATGCGGTTAACTTAGAAGACTTGGAAAGACAACTTAACGTTGAGCAGAGGGAAATATATGACGAAGTTACCAACCAAATTGATCATGGATTAAGTCATGAGAAGAAGGAGTGCTCATGTACGTCGTTGAAACCTGTCCGACTGCACGTGAGTGGAGAAGCGGGAACTGGAAAAAGTTTCCTCATTAAAGCAATTTCATGTTATTTGCAGAAAAGGACTGAGTTATCGCTGTCTTGTGTTGTCACCGCTCCAACTGGACTGGCAGCTCATAACATTAAAGGTATTACTTTGCATCGTCTACTGATGCTGCCAGTGGAGCATGATAACAAATTACAATACCACAAGTTATCTGGAGATGCTGGTTGTGAAGTTTCAAGAGTCTTGAAGAAAATGAAACTTCTTATCATTGACGAAGTAAGCATGGTTTCCAATGTCATGCTTGCCTTTGTGCATTTGAGAATGCAAGAAGTTCTCAAAACAGAGTATGATGTGTTATTTGGTGGCAAACACATCATTGTTTTCGGTGATCTTCTGCAGCTGACACCAGTGAAAGGACAACCTGTGTTCAAAATGCTCACGCATGAAGATACCAGGAAGTGCCTAGGGAGCATTGGCAACGTTAATATATGGTTAAACTTCAATTATGCTGATTTGCATGAAAATATGCGTCAGGCGAAGGATGAAGATTACAAGAATATTCTACAAGATGTTAGAATCGGAAAAGTGACCTAGCATGGGAAAGAAGCTTTACATGCACGATTACTGTCAAATTTGTATCCAGAACAAGACGTTGTGCCTGAGAATATTTTTCAGAAAATTACTGAGAAAAAATCTGGAATATGTTTGATGCCAACTCTTGCAGAATGTGCCATCTTCAACAACAAAATGTTGTATTTAGAAAACCAAGATATTGTGAAACTGGAAGCTATTGACAGAGTAGAGCATATGGGATCAACAATTATTTTGTCTGAGAATTTGAAATCAAAATTGGATTCATTAGAAAAGAGTATATCTAAAACTGCGGGTTTTGAAAAGACTCTGAATGTGTGCTTAAATTGCAGTATAATTTTAAGAAGGAATTTACATGTTGAAAGAGGTCTGGTAAATGGATCAATGGGTAATGTTGTTGATTTTCTGAAATACAGAAATAGGGATGAAATTGAATTTTTAAAAATTAAATTTGATGGCATTGAGGAAGTACAGCTAATTGGTCGTTGCTCTGCTAGGTTTTTGCTTGTGAAAGACTTATATGTTCGCCGTAAGCAGTTTCCTGTTTGCTTGGCATATGCGGTGACAATCCATAAATCGCAAGGTTTGAGTGTAGACAGTGCATTGGTGAATATTGGCAGTTCTGTGTTCAAGGAGGGTATGGCATATGTGGCATTGTCACGAGTCAGAACTTTATCGGGATTGTACTTGATTGAGTGTGATGTCACAAACATTTGTGCGGATCTAGACTGTGTTAAGGAATACAATAGGTTAAGAAGAGAGTATGCTCCACATTTGCCTCAATATCCTTTGTTTGAGAAACGTGTGGTAGGCCGGAAACGAAGAAATGTGACCAATAGTAGGGAGGTTGTAGCAAAAAGACGAAAAGTCGATGAACCAGAAATTATAAGCAGAAAGGAAAAGGATTTTGTTGAAGATGTTGTTGGTTTTCAATTTGAAAACAGTTCTGGTGTCAACTGCTATGCTAATGTAGTGGTTAATGTTTTGTTTTCTCTAGAAACTTTAAAACAAGAGATTGTGGTCAATTCGGATCAGAGATTTTGCAGTTTGTTGAATTCTGTGTTACAGAAATGTAGCACTGATAGAACAAAAATAGAAAGTGTGTCTGAAATTCGAAATCTGTTAGACAGATGTTCAGGTCAAACACAATTCTCTCAAAATATTCAGCAAGATTGTCAGGAGTTTTTAATGTATATGCTTGATGTATTGCATGATGAAGGTGTAGATGTAGATCACCTGTTTGGGCTTTCTTATCAATGGCAGCATGACTGCGAGAACTGTATGGTATCAAGTACTACTAGTGTAGACTCAGAAAAATTTATATATTTAACTTTGCCAGACAGTAAATCAGTGTCCTTTAGTAAGCTATTAAAAGCAGCTGATCACAACATGGAGTGTAGCCAATGTAAGTCTGACATGTTGTCAACATTATTTATACGAACATATGGCCAGTATGTCATTTTAATGTTCCAACGATGTAGGCCTGATGGAACAAAATTGACAACTTTGATTAAAAATGTTGTGGCTTCACAGTTGTCAATATCAGGAAGGACTTTTATAACTGCAGCAATTATATATCATGACGGTCCTTCAATAACATCAGGACATTACACAGCTTATTTAAAGTCTAGAAATGGCTGGTCATTCTGCAATGATTCTGTTTTAACTTATGACCTTAAAAATTCTTACCTGGTGTTAAAAAACCAAAATTTTAGGGAAAGAATCTCGGGATGTGCTCTGAGGAAATTCAAGAGGTTCTAATGGATCCTACACAATTTGGCCTTGAGGATAAGTGTAGTACAGAGTCAAAAGTTATTTTTGAGTTTTAAATAGTTCCTGGAAAAAAAGAAGGTTTTCTTACAGAAAGTGGTGGGCACGGATTAGTTAAAGGACAACAGAGTATTTCCCAAAACAAACGGTGTTCTTACCATAACACTTGACGTCATGGAAAAATAACTGCACTTTGAATGAGTTCAGAAAAACTGTTTCTTTTTATAAGCTAATTCAAGCAGCCAATAAAAACATGGAGTAGAGGTAATGTAAGTCTGCAATGCTGTCTAGATTATTTGACCAAACTTTTGGTTATAATGTCATTTTAAAATTCCAACTATATAAACCTGATGAAAGTAAGTCTTCAACTTTAATTACAAATGTTGTGGCTACATAGTCGTTTATTTTAGGAAGAACATTTTTAACTGCAGCTATTATATGACATGATGGTCCTTTGACAAGATCCGCTTATTTCACAGCTTATTGAAAATGTAAAAAAAGCTGCTGTTTCGTAAATGATTCCTATTTGACTACGATACAATGTTGCCTTTTTATTTAAAAATATTCTTACTTTCTGTTTTCAGAAAAGAGAATTTAGGGTAGGTAACTGGCCTATAATGATTCTAGGGGTTGATATAATTGTATCTACTGTTTTAAATTGCTTTGTAATTAAAAGTGATGTAGAGAATTAAATAATTGTAGTAGTCATAGAGGTAGTGTAAGTCTGCTTCATAGTAGGCAGTATCAGTGTCATAGGAAATGTGGAACATGAGTGAGCAAGAAGGGTGAGATATTACTAGTACAGGATTGTGAAAGTGATCTTGAACATTTTCTTTCTGAAAGTTGCGGAAATACAAAATGACGGGATTTGCTTAGAAGAATTCCAAGAGTTATAAATGGCTCTTACACGATTTGGCCTTGTGGAAACGTGCAGTAGAGAGCGAGAAGTCATTTATTGTATGTAACATATTTTTCAAAACGATGGAGCTTTTCTTTCAGAAAGTGGCGGGCTGAAAATAATAGCATCACAACAGAGTGTAAGCTGTTCAAAGGATATCCTTCGACGTCATGGAAAGTAAGTTACTTTTCAGGAGTTCTGATTTCTGATTGGTTATGTTATATTGGTTTTTTAAACACAATCATTTTGATTGTGTTTTTTTTTCCCCGCTGTTATATGATGAATACCTTCAAGTCACTATTTTTAGTGAAATTTGATAAATTCTGAGAACAGCAAAAATAAACCATTTAACATGTATAATTAATTCTGTACTTTTTGTATTTATGATATACATTTAGAACTGTGTAGGAGGCATGGAGAAGCTGAGGCTTCTGTAAGTGTCAAAGTTGTTGCATACAGTGCTCACATTCTACGTAGTCTTTCATATGATAGACTACATCTAAACAATGAGATACCTAAGCAAAGGAAACAAAGGTGATGTGACTGTGGAATGAGCAAAAAAAATTGCACGTTTTTCAATTAAATTACCTGTGTTTCCTAACATTACACATCACATTGTGTAGATGAGGTTTAGGCCTGTTCCAGGAGACAGAGGAGGTCTCACATTTGTTCAAGAGTGCAGTGGACATGACTCACTCCGTTGGTAGGCCTGCACATGTATTATCTCCTCTATACTCTTCAACAAGCCTAAATTTCATCTGCAACCCTGAGTAGGACTTACCTGAAACAAATCTCTGGATAGGCCACACCTTATCAGCATCTAGAAACAATCATTTAAAATGTTAAGTGCAGATTTATGATGGCCATACGCCTCTTTTGCGTCGCTGTTCCGTCACTTTTGTGACGCAGCAGCAGTGTAAAAGATGCACCATGTTGCAAGATAGGCCTCAGTTCATCTCCAGCAAGATACCGTCAGTTTAAAATGTATATAATTAGGACTGTGTAGGGGGCATGCAGAAGCTGAGGCTTCAGTAAGTGTCAAAGTTGTTGCATGCAGTGCTGCACTTCTGGGTACTCTTTCATATGCTGGACTACATCTGCACAATGAGATACCTAAGCAAAGGAAACACAATTGATGTGATTGTGAAATGAGCAAAAGAAATTGCACGTTTTTCAATTACATCACCTGTGTTTCCTAACATTACACATCACATTGTGCAGATCAAGTTTAGGCCTGTCCAAGGAAACAGAGGAGGTCTGGCCTTTGTTCAAGAGTGAAGTGGACATGACTCACTTCATTGGTAGACATGGACATGTATTATCTCCTCTGTACTCTTCAACAAGCCTAAATTTCATCTGCAACCCTGAGTAGGCCTCACCTCAAACAAACCTCTGGATAGGACACACCTTATTGTCATCCTGAAACAATCATTTAAAATGTTAGGGACAGTTTTATGATGTCTGTGCACCTCTTTTGCGCTGCCGTTGCATCACTTTTGTGAGACAGCAGCAGTGCAAAAGATGCACCATGTTGCAAGATAGGCCTCACTTCATCTGCATCAAGATACTGTTAGTTTAAAATGTATATTTTTAGGACTGTGTAGGGGCATGGAGAAGCAGAGGCTTCTGTAAGTGTCAAAGTTGTTGAAAAACTGTTTGTCCTTCAATCTTTTCCCTTGTCTTTTCTAATTTTTAAATACATGTTTTAATATTTTTTAAATGTTTGTTCTTTCTTTCACAGATTGAAAGTATAAAAATAACAAGTGACTAAGTTAACGACAATTATAAGGTAAATGTTTTGTACTCTTTTCATTACATTTCTATCACATTTAAGTACTATTAGTTCCACTGCTTCATTTCTTTAACCCTCACTTTCCTGCCTTTGCTACTTCCCTCATTCCTTTCTCTATTACTTACTTACTCTACTCCTTCCACTCCTTTTCTCAGTCCCTCTCTTCTCATAGTTCCTCACTCTTGTTCACTCACTCCGTCTCTATTACTCTTAGTGTCTCTGACTGATCACTCTTTCACTACTTGTTCATTATGCTTTCTCTGTGTAGTTTAAGCACACTAAGGGGCATATTATGAACACAGCCAATGAAATTATTGCTGTTTTTATCGGCAGAAAACTGCTGCAAAAGTGGTTTTAGCGGCAGTTTTCTGCTGCAAAAGCGGCTTTAGCGACACATTTCTGCCGATAAAAGCTGCAAAACTTTTATCGCCTATGTTGATAATATGCCCCTATGTTATTTACATTTCTTTGCTGTTTCAATTATTCCTTTTCTGTTACTTCTTCTTTTCTGCTTTCTGTTTTTTCTCTCTGTTATTCCACATGTTTTAATCTTATTTTGAACATTCACTCACATTCTCTAAGAAACTCTTCTTTGTTATTCTTCTACTCTCCTTTTTTTCTTTCACTTCCTTATCTATTTTGTTTTTCACAATTATACCCTCTTCCATCTTTTCTTCGGTAAATAGATCTATTAAACAGTATCTCTGGTTTAGTCCCTATAGCTGTCTTTCTTTTAACATTACTCTGTTTCCTTCCCTTATACTTACTCTTCTTTTTTTTTAAATTTTTTTTTTGGTTCGCTCCCGGTTCGCGTACCGGCGAGCGAACCGGGAAGCGAACCAAAAGAAATAGAGGTTGCCAGAGTGCTAAACATTCTAGCAATTTTTTTATAAAGGGGAGGTAGTTCTGAAAAGAACTTTTTTTATGTTTTTGTTGTTTTATATATTTTTTTTATTTTTCTGAACATTTTTTGTTTTTTTTGTATTTTTTGAACAATTTTTTTTTTTTTGTTTTTTGGGGGGAAACAACGAAAAACAGGCATTAGAAAGGGCTCAACAGGAGCAAAACATTTTTTTATTTTTTGGGGCGTTTTGAGCACTTGTGGTTTTCATATGCTCTGTTTATCAAATTAATACTCATATTGGCACATGAGAGTAGGTTACCACAATAAAGACACACTATCTTCATGTGCACAACATTTTCTTGAATGTTTGGCACTGTTTCCCGTGCCTCTGGCCCCGACAGAGTTACCTATGCCGATGTCCTGGCCACAGGAGTTGGTGGGTTGTCTTGGAGGTCACGCATCTCTGCCATGCTGTAATTCAGTGGATGCCACCTCTGCATGTGACGGTGCATAGTATAGTTGCCGAAACTATACTTTTTATCTGTGCCTCTAGATAAATCTTCTTTGCATATGAGGCATGTCACATAGCGAGCATTCACTTTTTTTTGTCCTTGAGGAAAAGAAAAAAACTGCCAAATAAAACTATTTTTGTGGTGAGATATCCGGGGCTCCTCACGTAAAAACTGTCTTGGCTGTACTTCCTCTTCCTCTTCTTCGTCCTCTTCCTCCTCTGTGTTGGGAAGGAACTGTGGAGGTGGTCCTCTCTTTCTAGAAGGTGGTGGTGGTGGTGGTGGGGGTGCACCAGCTGCAGCTACTACTGAAGCCATTTTCTACTCAGCAAAATAGGTCTTCCTTTCACAAAGTTGAAAGTCAGAGTGAGAAAAAAGGTGGGGGCTTTCATCATTTTGGAAAAAAAATAGTTCTAAACCAATGAAAAGTGTTATTTTTAGGTCACATGACCTAGCCTTACATCATTAGGAAACCAAAAGTGAAATGAACCAATGAAAAGTTTTATTAACAAGTCACATGACCTGTTACGCTTAAGTTACGCGCTGCGGGCCGCGCCCCGGATCGCTTCCGGGGAGCTGCGCTTCGCGCCTCGGTTCGCGCTCTGGAGCACTTCCGGGTGCGCAAACGCGGCGCGTCATAAGACGCATTACGCGGCAACGCGATACGTCGCGCTTACGCGACGCGCCCCGGATCGCTTTCGGGGAGCTGCGCTTCGCGCCTCGGTTCGCGTACCGGAGCACTTCCGGGTGCGCTAACGCGGCGCGTCATAAGACGCATTACGCGACAACGCGATACGTCGCGCTTCCGCGACGCGTCACGATGTTGATTTCTAACGCGGCAGTTGCGCAAATGGAACGTTTACCGGTTCGCGTACCGAGTCGCGGCACCAAATTGAGGTAACGGGAAGCTACCCGGTTCGCGGACCGGGAGCGAACCAAAACATAATAATACATTTTTTTTTATTAATAAACATATAAAATATATTTTTTGATTTAAAGAAGAATACATTTTACAGCTATAGATATTAGCTTTTAAAAAACCAATGAAATTCACTGAAAAAACCATAGGTTATAGACAATATATAGTTAGGAATTAGCATTTACAAAACCTTGAAAATTCACTGAAAAAACCATAGGTTATAGACCATATATAGTTAGGAATTAGCATTTAAATAACCTTCTTTTACTCACCCAAAACCATTGAAATTCCATATATAGTTAGTTGTACTAACTATATATCGCGCACCCGCAATACACTGCTGATCATGTCACATATTACATCATTCATGACATGGTCAGTGATATCACTGATAACATCACTGATGACATCTCAAATGACATCACTGATGACATCACTGATGACATCTCAAATGACATCACTGATGACATCACTGATGACATCTCAAATGACATCACTGATGACATCACTGATGACATCACTGATGACATCTCAAATGACATCACTGATGACATCACTGATGACATCTCAAAAGACATCACTGATGACATCACTGATGACATTATTCATGTGATAAAACGATGAATCTCTTCAGACTCTAATAAAAACTTAGATACACTCAGTGTAAACAGACACTCACAGACTGTCACTCATCCGTGGAGTTACTCACACACCTAGTCAGTCATGCAAAGAATCAATCTCACATCCATTTCCTCAACTATACAGTTATACACACCTTACTTATTCAAACATATACTAACACATATTTACTCTCTTATACAATCCCTGATACAAGTTCACAATGATCCATACAGCCACTCACACATTCACTGGCTCTTATGCATAGTTATTTATATATGTCAACTCCCACATGTACTGTGTTTTACATATGTACTTACTTTGACATGTAGCACTTAGATATCCATTCACTCACCAATACACTCATGCACACAGTCAACCGCCCATACAGCTGTTTCCACATGCACTTTTGAACCCATACATCTAGTGAATCAACTGCTCACACATCTATGCACAGAGTTATACACCTCCCAGCCACCCACACACACACTCAGTCTCCCATACAAATACTTAGGCAACCAATCAATAACCCATATAGTTACTCATATAGCTATTGATCAACACATGCAGCAGTTTACAGAACAACAGACATAATGATGCACAAATTAAGACAGTTTAGTCACTAACCCATGCATTCAGTGAGACACATTTAATCAGTCACTCATACAGTCAGTCATGCACCTAATAAATCCTTCATCCAGACACTTATAAATCCACTCATTCTTCAATATGTAAGACATATTTTAACTTTACAGAAACATACAGTCACTGGATGTTGTCATCAGTGATGTCATCAGTGATGTCATTTGAGATGTCATCAGTGATGTCATCAGTGATGTCATTTGAGATGTCATCAGTGATGTCATCAGTGATGTCACTGACCATGTCATGAATGATGTAATATGTGACATGATCAGCAGTGGATTGCGGGTGCGCGATATATAGTTAGTACAACTAACTATATATGGAATTTCAATGGTTTTGTGTGAGTAAAAGAAGGTTTTTTTAATGCTAATTCCTAACTATATATGGTCTATAACCTATGGTTTTTTCTGTGAATTTTCAAGGTTTTGTAAATGCTAATTCCTAACTATATATGGTCTATAACCTATGGTTTTTTCAGTGAATATATATATATATATATATATATATATATATATATATATATATATATATATATATATATATATTCACTGAAAAAACCATAGGTTATACACCATATATAGTTAGGAATTAGCATTTAAAAAACCTTATTTTACTCACACAAAACCATTGAAATTCCATATATAGTTAGTTGCACTAACTATATATCGCGCACCCGCAATCCACTGCTGATCATGTCACATATTACATCATTCATGACATGGTCAGTGACATCACTGATGACATCACTGATGACATCTCAAATGACATCACTGATGACAACATGCAGTGACTGTATTTTTCTGTAAAGTTAAAATATGTCTTGAGTGGATGTATAAGTGTCTGGATGAAGGATTTAGTAGGTGCATGACTGACTGTATGAGTGAGTGATTAAATGTGTCTCACTGAATGCATGGGTTAGTGACTAAACTGTCTTAATTTGTGCATCATTATGTCTGTTGTTCTGTAAACTGCTGCATGTGTTGATCATTAGCTATACGAGAGGCTATATGTGTTATTAATTGGTTGCCCAAGTATTTCTATGGGAGATTGAGTTTGTGTGGGGGTGGCTGGAAGGTGTGTGACTCTATGCATAGATGTGTGAGCAGTTTATTCACTAGGTGTATGAGTTCAAGAGTGCATGTGGAAACAGCTACATGGGCAGTTGACTGTGTGCATGAGTGTATTGATGAGTGAATGGATATCTCAATGCTACATGTCATAGTAAGTACATATGTAAAACACAGTACATGTGAGAGTTGGCATATATAAATAACTGTGCATGAGAGCCACTGAATGAGTGAGTGGTTGTATCGATCATTGTGAACTTGTATCAGGGATTGTATAAGAGAGTAAATATGTGTTAGTATATGTTTCAATAAGTAAGGTGTGTTTAACTGTATAGTTGAAGAAATGGAGGTGAGATTGTTTCTTTGCATGACTGACTGGGTGTGTGAGTAACTCCATGGATGAGTGGCAGTGTGTGAGTGTCTGTTTACACTGAGTGTATCTAAGGTTATATTAGAGTCTGAAGAGGTTTATCGTATTAGCACAAGAATGATGTCAAATGAGATGTCATCAGTGATGTCATCAGTGATGTCATTTGAGATGTCATCAGTGATGTCATCAGTGATGTCACTGACCATGTCATGAATGATGTAATATGTGACATGATCAGCAGTGGATTGCGGGTGCGCGATATATAGTTAGTGCAACTAACTATATATGGAATTTCAATGGTTTTGTGTGAGTAAAATAAGGTTTTTTAAATGCTAATTCCTAACTATATATGGTGTATAACCTATGGTTTTTTCAGTGAATTTTCAAGGTTTTGCAAATGCTAATTCCTAACTATATATAGTCTATAACCTATGGTTTTTTCAGTGAATTTCAATGGTTTTTTAATAGCAAATATCATAAGCTGTCGAATGTCAAGTACGTGGTAAGTAAAAACATTTTCGTGTTTATGCACACTGATCTGCTTTGAATACTGCCCCCCACCCCTCATTTCTATTAGGAGTACTCTCTCTTTGCAGATAGTGAAGGGTAGTTAACGCAGCCCTTTGCCCCCTTTGTAATACGTCGTGCCTGCTTCTCTCTCCATTTGATTGATTGTTCTCTTTGGTTCATTCTCTATTTACAAACAAGCACAGAGTCGCAATACTCTGTTTAGTCTTTGCAGATAGCGAAAAATCGTGTAAAAAAACAAAAGGAATCGAGCAAAATCAGTAGGCCACTAATGGGATCTCTTTTTGACCTCGCTAAAATAGAAACATTAGGAACAACCTGTTGAAAATAGCAATGCGTATGTACATAAGCGGCGTTCATTTGTGTTCACAGTACCCCTTGTTGATTGTATCAATCGAGCATTGAATTGTTCGAAGTTAATTCTCTTAAGGATCTTCTCTACCTGCAAACGAGGAAGAATAGGAATATTCTCTCTCCCTTTGCAGATAGTGAAGGGTAGGTAACGCAAGCCTTTAACACGTCGTACCTATTTCATTCCTCATTGATTGATTGATTGTCCGAACATTGACTGTTTGGGAATTAGTTATTTTTGGAGGTATTCCCTGTTTGCATATAAACGTAGGAAAATCTTTGCAAGTAGTGAAAGGGTACGTAATGCGGACCTTTCTCCCCCGTTGTAATCTGTCATGCCTATCTACTCCCCACTGATTGATGCACCTTTTTCACCCGGACCATTTACTAGAGATACGTCATCTGGCCCGACCAGAGAGCACCCCTAGTGAAAAGGACATATGCAATAATAACGAAGTGATCACTGTATCCTGTTAACAGAAACTTTACCATGAAACAACCTGGAAAGAAAAAAATAGGAAAACGAAAATCAGTAGGCCACTGATGAACATGAACTTTTATTAAACAACAAACAAAGAAACGATAACATAACGTAATGATAAAACCTATTAATGTCCTAGAAACAAGAAAACGTTAAACTATGCCAGTGGTGAGAGACCAGAAAAACAGTCCGAGAAACCAAATCCGAGAAACCAAATCACCCCTCGCTGTCCCAACTCATGCACTCTGAAAGTTCAAAGTTTTGAGGAGTGCTTGTAACATTGTCTGAAGCCTATTTGCAATTGCTTCATCTTCACTATTCTTAAAGTAAGTGGGGGCTGTTGTGATGCGGTGCCACCCTGAACCGCTTGACGGAGGCCCCCGAGGGACGGTGTCATGTCGCGGACTCGGAGGGGGCGCTTGGCTCCGGCCCCCTCCCCAAGTCGTGTTGCCCTGGTGTGGCCTGAGATCGCCCCCGACATAGGTGGCCGGCTCCCGGGGTCAAGCGGAACTTTTTTCCTTTTGGTGACTCTTCCATTCTTCACCTTGTCCCACAATCCGTTTCACCTAAAGACACGCTGTAGTGGGGCACCCCTTTTCCGTTTCATTTGCCATTCAGCCCGCTTTTGCTACACTGTGCCTCTTCCGCTATTCAGCTGTTTACCGCCCGCTCTTTCGACTACAGCGTCTCGCTCACCATGTACTTGAGTTGCTCCCGCTCTTGCGGCGCAGCGATAGGCGGCTGCCACAGGACTCTCAAAATGGCGGCCATCTCTTCAGATTTGGGCGTGGTCCACTAAAATGGGCCTGCGACACCTTGGAACTCGGACGCTTGTCTGCTAGAGCTTGGGCTCCATTCTCGAAAGCGTCCCCTCATCCTTGAAGATTCTACAAAAGTCTTGGGGGGCCCCCGACTCCCGCAGGCTTCTGGTGGGGAGCGCCTAGCATGATTGCTCGTGGAATGGCCACGACGGAGCTACGAAATGGTGGTGCTCTCATGCTAACGCCAGCTTCAGTCTGAAACATCCAGAAACACTGTAGACTACCAATTCGATCAGTTCCGGTAGCGCTCCAACGTGACCCGGTAGAGAAGAACTTGCCCTCCCCTCTTTGACTGATGGTTCTTGTTGCCTGTCCCTTCTGTTGTCATTTAACAGAACTATTTAGCCTGCTGAAAGGGGTTGTGTGCCGTCCGCTGGTTGGTGGAGACATTTTCACTATATTCTGGACCTGCGTTGTCGCGTAATGCGTCATATGACGCGCCGCGTTAGAAAGTTTAATAAATTATTAAACACAATAAACAATCCTTAAAAAATAAAAGTCTATCATTCATTTTTCATTGCAGTACGCTGCCCAGAAAGCTTCCCGGTTCCCGGACCGGGCGCTACCCACGCAAAAAAACAAAAAAAAAATTATTTTTTTTTGCCCCGCGGGGCCGTTTTAAAGCCTCCACATTAAACCTAGGGGGTCAGGGAGGATCTACTATGCCCCCTTATGGTTATTTGCCCCTTTGTTTTGGCCTCCTCTTGTCTCTCGATCCTACCGAGAGACAAGATGGCGGCAGCTACGGACTTTTTGGAATGTTGACAGACGCCAGAGAACCAATCAGCTTCGCTTCACAAAGCTCCGTTGCGCGAAAGGTACGCGTCCTGGAGCGCTGCCCGGTCCGCTGCTACAGATATATATCTTTTTTTAAACGTTAATTTCTCAAAATCCACTGGAGCACATATATTGAGACCTACAAAAGGCACATCGGGCTACCAGTCCCTACAATTTTGCCAAGTTTCGTGCAAATCTATTCAGCCGTTCGGGCTAAAAGTGAGGCTAACCGCCCTATGGAAAAATCAATGTTAAAAACACGTTTTGGGACCCCCCTTTTTTCTCGGCCCCCCCTTGACGAAACCCCCCCAAATTTTCAGGGGCTGCTCAGAAACAAAATGTGCCATTTTCCTGAAAATTTCAGCCAATTCCGTCCACAAACGCCAAAGTTATTAGACATAGAATTTTCAAAAAACCCATAGGGAAAAAATCCTAACTATATATACCTACTGGCGACCGCCAGTAGGTAATATATTACCTACTGGCGGTCGCCAGTAGGTATATATAGTTAGGATTTTTTCCCTATGGGATTTTTGAAAATTCTATGTCTAATAACTTTGGCGTTTGTGTACGGAATTGGCTGAAATTTTCTGGAAAATGGAACATTTTGTTTCTGAGCAGCCCCTGAAAATTTGGGGGGGGTTCGTCCAGGGGGGGCCGAGAAAAAAGGGGGGTCCCATAACGTGTTTTTAACATTGAGTTTTCCATAGGGCGGTTAGCCTCACTTTTAGCCCGAACGGCTGAATGGATTTGCACGAAACTTGGCTAAATTGTAGGGACTGGTAGCCCGATGTGCCTTTTGTAGGTCTCAATATATGTGCTGCAGTGGATTTTGAGAAATTAACGTTCAAAAAAAGATATATATCTGTAAGCGCGGACCGGGCAGCGCCCCGGTTCGCGGACCTTAAGCGTACCAAAACTTCGCGTAGCGAAGCTGATTGGCTCTCCGGTGTCTGTCAACATTCTAAACAGTCCGGAGCGGCCGCCATCTTGTCTCTCGGTAGGATCGAGAGACAAGAGGAGGCCAAAACAAAGGGGGAAATAACCATAAGGGGGCATAGTAGATCCTCGCTGACCCCCTAGGTTTAATGTGGAGGTTTTAAAAGGGCCCCGCAGGGCAAAAAAAAATAAAAAAAATTTTTGTTTTTTTTCGTGGTTAGCGCCCGGTCCGCGAACCGGGAAGCGTTCTGGGGAGCGTACTACAATGAAAAATGATTGATAGTCTTTTTAAATGCTGTATGTTAATTGATTGTTGGATTTGTTGATTATTTTTTATTTCCTTTATCTTCCCAGGGAGCGACCCGGTACGCGAACCGTTGAGCGCCTCGGTACGCGGACCTTAAGCGTTCCGGGAGTCCACCATTTTGTGTTTCGGTCGAATTAAGATACAAGATGGAGGGCAAATAATGTTCAGAATGGGTAGAAGGGGGCACGGTAGAGCTATCTTGACCCCCTAGGTTTTCTGAGGGTGGCTGAGGAGGCTTATATGTGCGAAAAAAAAACATTTTTTTAAAAAAAATTCTCGAGGTTAGCTCCCGGTACGCGTACCGGGTAGCGCCCCAGGGAGCGTACTTTGTTGAAAATTAGTGAAAAAAGTTAGAGTAAAATAATAATTGTGAGTGATTAGATGTAGGGTAGCTCTGAGAAGAGCTTTTGGGTTTATGGTACATTTAGGTACTTATAAGTAGGTACCAATGCACATTCTTAAATTCAGAGTGAAAACTCTGTTGCCCTCATCTGAGAAGTGAACTCCATCTCCTCTGTAGATATCTTGCATGTAGTAACGCAAGTTATTGTTGTACAGGGAGCCCATTCCATGGTCTCTCATGTAAGCTGAAACAGATTTGTTTACATGCTTCCTCGACTTCTCAATTTGTGGACAAAATTGGTTTGACCACCTCCATTTCTGTCTTTGGCATATATTTGAATATACCAAGGCAGTCTGAGGAAAAAGTGCCATTAATTGCTCAAAGGTGTCCTTTAAAAGCATTTCCAGACCTACACCAGTCAAAGTGCCCAAGTCATTACCTCCACAGTGCACAATTAACAGGTCAGGTTTTGGCAAATGCATAAAGGTTTTCACCAATGGTATCAATTGGTGACATTTTAATCCTCTGTGGCCAAACCACTTAATTTCCACATCTTGTAAATTGAGGTTAGGTAAATTCCTGCTTTCAACGTACCTTTGAGCCCAGTGAATATAACTATGACCAACAATCCAGACAGAAAACATGGTGAGAGAAGGTTCTCCTGCAGTCAGATGAAGTGTGGCAATGAAATGGCAGTTGAAAAAATGAGAGTGTAAAATGAAAAAAAAACTGTGGAGTTTCTGTGTTCATGAAGCAGTAACAGTGATTGGTGGATTTTGATTGATGAAAACAGAAAGTTAGGGTGCACAGATGTGTTCTTTGAAAGATGTATTTTGAGTGGTCAATAAAAAATCATTAAATGAAAGAATGCACTGGATATGCAGGTGCACTGAGAGTTCAGAGTTCAATTGCAACATTGTTGTGTGAATTTGCAAACACCAGAGGTATTCCAGGAGGTGGTTGCTATGGAAAATAGGCAGAAAGGGCAGAAGGGGAAGGGTTTTCATTTGAAAAAAAGTGAGGGAAAAATTTTGATTGGGTGACATGAGAAATATGTGTGAAGAATTACAGCATTTCTGTGCTTTTGATAGCTGCAGACTCTGGAGTGCATACCTTTTGCTCTGCTGAAGACAAATTGGTGTGTTTCTGAGACTGTTTTCAAACTCAAAGTATTTGCTAAGGTGAGAAAATATTTCTTTAATTTAGATAGAGAATAGTGTGCTTTAAGGAGAAAATTATGATTTATGTGGCGCAAATTGCTTGTAAATATGCTCTCACATGTGTATGGAAAATTTTGATTTTGAATGTTTGTGTTACATAGCCATGTTAAAAGTGACCCAACCATGCTGGAAAGGCAATCAAAAAATGCTTTCATGTGTTTTAATGACATTTTAAGTCATTTTCCCATGTGCAGTGTTTAGAAATTATGATTTGAAAATCGTTTTTGGGGAAAAGGAATTGTTTTTAAATTCATGACAAGGACATAATGGTGTATGCTTCTTTATAAGGCAATTGACTGTCCCTGATGTTATTTTTCTCATTTTAGTGTAAGACCTTTCTCTGTGGCGCAAATTGCTTGTAAATATGCTTCCACATGTGCATTGAAAATTTTGATTTTGAATGTTTGTGTTACATAGCCATGTTAAAAGTGACCCAACCATGCTCGAAAGGCAATCAAAAAACGCTTTCATGTGTTTTAATGACATTTTAAGTCATTTTCTCATGTGCAGTGTTTTGAAATTATGATTTGAAAATCGTTTTTGGGGAAAAGGAATTGTTTTTAAATTCATGACAAGGACATAATGGTGTACGGTTCTTTATAAGGCATTTCAGTGTCTCTGATGTCATTTTTCTCATTTTAGTGTAAGACATTTCTCTGTGGCGCAAATTGCTTGTAAATATGCTCCCACATGTGCATGGAAAATTTAGATTTTGAATGTTTGTGTTACATAGCCATGTTAAGAGTGACCCTACCATGCAGGAAATCCAATCAAAAAACGCTTTTATGTGTCTTAAGGACAATTTAAGTAATTTTCCCATGTGTAGTGTTTTGAAGTTATGATTTGAAAATCATTGTTGAGGTAAAGGGATGTTGTTAAAATTTATGTGCGCCATATGCCCCCAAATTTCTTTTTTAGGGGTGCAGCAGGGTGTTCTTGAGACACCCCTGCACTTTTGGAATAAATTCCTAATTTGTGATGAGCAAATTGTTAATCGCAAATTGCACCTTCATTTATATGAGCCTCCTAGCCCATGGAAATGAATGGGTAATTTGCAATTAGCAATTTTCTCATCGCAAATTTGGAATGGTAAAGAATCGCTATTTATTCCTTAAAAATCGCTTTTTTGGAAATGCAAAATAGTTATATGATACATATGGCGGTTGATGTCTAACAAGATAAGAAGCTTATGGATTCCTTTATGGTGACTGGCGCAATGAAGTAGACATCACTTACTTCATTGGTAGAGCTTTACATGTATTATCTCCTCTGTATTCTTCATCAAGCGTAACTTTAATCTGCAATCCTGAGTACGCCTCACTTTAAACAAACCTCTGGATAGGCTACATCTTATTGTTATCCTGTATTAATCATTTAAAATGCTAGGGACAGATTTATGATAGGTGTATGCCTCTTTTGCGCCACTTAGAAAACATTATCCATGGGGAAATGACTTAAAATGTCCTTAAGACACATGAATGTGTTATTTTAAAACGTTTGCAATTTTTTTGGGTCACTTTTAACATGGCTCTGTGACTCAAACAGTCAAAATCTAAATTCGCAATGCACAGGTGGGAGCATATTTAGAAGGAATGTGCTCCATGGGGAAAGGTCTTATAATGTAATATGGGAAAAATGACATCAGAGACACTGAAATGGCTTATAGAGAAGCATACACCATTATGTCCTTGTCATAAATTTGCAAACCATTACTTTTCCCCAAAAACGATTTTCAAATCATATTTTGAAAACACTGCACATGTGGAAATGACTTAAAATGTCAATAATTCAAAATTTGCGATTCCTTAAATGCAATGTATCAAACAAAAAATATGTAAAAAATGATATTAAGGATTTGGAAACTACCACCAACTTCTAATTTGTGGTAATTTGCGAATTCTTTTCAAAAAGCATTTTTTTCAAAAAAAAAAAAAGGTCCCATATGACGCCCATACATGCCCTTAGGGCATGTAGGTGTGCCATATGCTCCCAAATTTCTTTTTCAGGGGTGCAGCAGGGTGTTCTTGAGATACCCCTGCACGCTTGAAAAAAATCCTATTTTGTGATGAGCTAATTGCTAATCACAAATTGCAACCTTCATTCCTATGAGCCTCCTAGCCCATGGAAATGAATGGGTAATTTGCAATTAGGAATTTGCTCATTGCAAATTAGGAATAGTAAAGAATTGTTATTTATTCCTTAAAATTTGCTATTTAGGAAATGCAAAATAGTTTGATGGTACATATGGTGGTTCATCTGTAACAAGATAAGAAGCTTAGGGATACATTTATGATGACTGGCGCAATAAAGTGCACATTACTTACTTCATTGGTAGGCCTTTATATGTATTATCTCCTCTGTATTCTTCATCAAGCGTAACTTTAATCTGCAATCCTGAGTAGGCCTCACCTTAAACAAACCTCTGGATAGGACACACTTTATTGTCATCCTGGATTAATCATTTAACCCCTCCAGCGCTAATGACAAGGGTAACTCGTCATGGACTTTCCATTGATTTCAATGGAAAGTCAATGGAGCTCATCGAACACCCTTAGCAGCCAAGTGGTTAAAATGCTAGGGACAGATTTATGATAGGTGTATGCCTCTTTTGTGCCACTGTGCGTCACTTTTATGATGCAGCGGTGGTGCAAAAGATTTGCTATGAGGCGACAACATTACAAATTGATGCATTTAGGCAGATATGTCATGGTGTAAAAAAAACGTACCACATGAAACCAATGCAGCAGTGATGTAAAAGATGCACCATGTTGCAAGACAGGCCTCACTTGGGGCCATATGTATCAAGCTAATTAGCATTCGCAAAGATCAAAATTCTGCGAATTTCGGCCTTTGCGAATGTTAATTAGACAAATGGTATGTATCAAACAAGTTTGATGCAAAATAAGGAGTAGCAAAATTTGCTATTCCTTATTTTGCGATTGCACTGAAGGATTTGCAAATTTTGCGATTACTTAAATGCAATGTATCAAACAAAAAATATGTAAAAAATGACATTAAGGATTTGGAAACTATTGTGGTAAATTGGTGGTAATTTGTGAATTCTTTTCAAAAAGCTTTTTTTCAAAAAAACAAAAGGTCCCATATGACGCCAACACATGCCCTTAGGGCATGTATGTGTGCCATATGCCCCCAAATTTCTTTTTCAGGGGTGCAGCAGGGTGTTCTTGAGACACCCCTGCACCCTTGGAAAAATTCCTAATTTGTGATGAGCAAATTGCTAATCGCAAATTAAACCTTCATTCCTATGAGCCTCCTAGCCCATGGAAATGAATGGGTAACTTGCAATTAGCAATTTGCTCATTGCAAATTAGGAATGGTAAAGAATTGCTATTTATTCCTTAAAATTCGCTATTTAGGAAATGCAAAATAGTTTGATGGTACATATGGCGGTTCATCTGTAACAAGATAAGAAGCTTAGGGATAGATTTATGATGACTGGTGCATCACAAGGGATGTGTCAGTCATCCTGCGCCGCTGTTCCGCCACCCATGGTGTGCTGCATTTAGAATACGGGGCATCATGGGGCAAAAATGGCACAGATGCGTGACGTATCTGTGCTGTAAAGGTAGTGATTGCTGGAGTTGTATCGCAAGTGCGATGCAGCTCAAGCAAGGCTCAGGGGTGCCCCAGCTCCACAATGTTGCGTCAAGACCTATGCCTGCTTAAAGCAGGCGAAGGGTTTTGACGAAGCTTTCTCCTATCTGATTGTAAATACGGCACACCATGGGTGGCAGAGTAGTGGTGCACGTTAACTGGTGCATGCCTGGGGATGTGCCATTTAACATAAATCTGCCCCTTTACATTTAAGTATGTGCAGGACACACAGAGTCGGTGAGGCTTATCCAAGGTTAAGAAGAGATGAGTCCTGTTCACTGAAAATTTAGACATAGTCTTCACCTGCTCAGCATCGCTGGACATGGCTAAATAATAGCTGCAAAATGTTACTCTTGTTAAACAATTTTACTATTATAATCTCTGAGATTTGTTTCTTACTCTGCAACATCTCATTGTTGTTATCTTTCTTTAAAGATAAAGACAACCTCAACATGAGCGACAATCTGCAATCAGTTGATTTTGACCTCATCATTGAACTTGTAATTGAAACATCAGTGGATGTTGATCCTTTGGATGATTTAAATCCTGAGGATGAAGAAGAGCGTGATGAGGATGCAGATTTGTCCGAATTATATGATATAGGATGGGAAGCTGACCTGCTTGAGCCTTTGGAAATATAAACATTTATTTTTAAAATTTATAATCAATAAAAAGTAAAAAGGTAAACTGTTTAATTTAAAAATAAAGACACCTTCAAAAACAGGTTATGTGTAGTGTCTTCAATAAAATATTAAAATATGCTCATAAAATTAGATCAGATTCACATATAAAATAGCATAGGTAACATAAATTTAAATGTCATTTCTTTTCTGGTATTTCTGTATTGTAAAATTGCCAATGACTAAAAAATCTTCAAATTAAAATGTCAAGTAGTGTGTTAAGTTTTTGATCACTGTTACTGATTTACTGTTTGGTAATAATGTTTAATAACATTTTTTATTATATTTTTCCACAGATTCAACTGCAGATCATTTCAAGATTTCACCATGCCTACAATACAAAGACAGATAAAGGCTGCAAAACGTCAAAGACAGCAGGTGAAAAAAAAACGCAGCAGTCCTCTAACAAAAAGATTTCTCAAGCCACGAAGAAAGCACCGGGTAAGAGCTCTAAATATTTCATAAGAAATATTTGTAGTAAAAAAAATATTACTACAGAAAATGTTTCAGTCCATAAAACGAGAAGGAAATCAAATGGAAAGAAAAGGACAATGAAAAATGTTACTGCTAGAGCAAGAGATAAATCTGTGCATGATAGTAGAAGGAAACAACAGTTTAGGGAGATTCGTAAACGAATGTTCCGCAACAGGATAATTGGCAATTTGTTAAAAAATATTAAGAAAGGTCAACAGAAACTAGTTTTTTATAAGAGAAAAAAAAAAGTTGAGAAAGTTATTGATCAGGCATTTGAAATTAAACGTAAGTTATTTATTTTGATAATCAATAGAATTAGGAAGCTAAACAAGGCAATTTTTGATTTCAAAAGAAATAGTAGATGGAAGAGAATAGTTAATCGTAGTAATTTTTGTGAAGTTTTTTCTGGAGAATGGATGCATAGTTCAAGCTCTGAGGCATTTTTTAATGAGGAGAGTTATTTCCAGGATAATGATTTGGTGCATGCAGTTGACACTAGTGGTCGTGCTTATGAAGTGAAAGATGGTTGTCCAGTTGAAAAAGAAAAACTTGTGACAACAGAGGCAGAAGAGGTGTTAGGTAATGAGGTTTTAGGAAGACGTGCTAAGGGTCTTGTGTACACCTGGAAGTGTAGTAGTATTTGCAGTGTGCGACAGGATTCCATCAATTTGCTTTGTGATTTTGTACGGTCATTTAACAAAAAAAGTTTGAAGCAGAAAATGATGTTGTTGCAAGAATTAGATCCTTGCAGAGTAAGAGAAGTGACAGGTTTGCATGGTCATTCACTGGCTTGTCTTTCCAGGAGAGTATGCCAGAGTGTTTTTCATCATTTCAGGATGCTAGCAGTGCATCATAACAAAGTGAGGAAATTAGTTAGAATGTTGTATTATGCTAAGAGTCCAGCAATTATGCTGAAACAATTATGCGCTGCTCTTTTGCATGGTTCTGAAATAGATGTGAAGAATATATGTGAAGAAATTGAGTTTTGTTACTTTGGAAGTAAAGAGGAGAATGTTGAAATTGAGCAAGAAGTAGAGGGTCATGTGGAAGATAGTGTACAGGTTTCCAGTACAGATAATTTCCAGAGGGAAATTGCGACGTTTGACGTGAAATCAAGTGAGAGGCCTAATTTCACTTGTGTGTGTTGTCGACGCACTTATTATAAGAATCAGACTAAGTTAGTGGATTTATATGCAAAAAGTGAAAGGGAAAATAATAGTGAATGGAAGGATTTTGCAACATACTTGATGGTAGAAAATTGTTTTGATTTGGGATTGGATCAACGTGTGTGTACTTATTGTTGTAACAAATTAAAACAAAACCAGATGCCTACTAGAGCAGTTCATAATAATCTGGAATTGGTTGAGATTCCTTCTGAATTGAAGGACTTAAATACTTATGAATCTATTTTGATTCAAAGTATCCACCCCTTTCAGGCTATTGTAAGAATGGAGCCAAAGACAGGGAAATTGCCTCCATCAGATTTACAGAGAGGATTAAAGGGAAGAGTTGTTTATTTGCCTCTAGATTTCAAGAAAAACATTAACACAATTGGAGTAGAAAAAGTGGAAGAGGAACCTCTGGTTATCTTAGTTAATGGGGTTCCGACAAAGAATAAGAAAATATGGCAAGATTTAGTAGATGTTAGGAAAGTTAAAAAGGCAACATTGTATTTGAAAAAAAATAATAAATACTATAAGAATGTATATGTTGCAGAAGAGGAAGTAAGTGAGGAAGAGGATAGCGATTTGTGTGCTGGTCAAATTGAGAAAGTAGAACCCTCTACTAGTGAAGAAATATATGAACATTATAGTGTTCATCCTTTGCATTCCAAGGAAGTCATGGGGAATGCTATTGAGTTGTTTCAAATGAAACAAGCCAAAGGGAGTCCCATTAGTGTTTGGGAGGAAAGTTTGGAAGCTCGGTGTTTCCCACAGCTTTTTCCAAGAGGTCAGGGAGGAAGATATGATGAGCGACCTCATCAAATTCCTGCTTCTGAATACCGGACTTTGCGATTGTATGCAGGAGATGCTAGGTTTCGACAATGCATTCCTTATTTGTTTCATCTCCTGTTTGAAAGCGATCTGTCTGGACTGTCATATGCAGTGAACCACATCTTGAAAAGTGGTATACACATGCAAAACATCTCGGCAAGTGATTTTATGGATAAAGTCAATGTCCAAGATAGTATTTTGGATTCTCACCTGATTAATCTCATGGCGTGTCAGCGTGGTACTAATGAGTACTGGTACCGTCGTCATGGTGATTTAAAATGTATGCTGAGGAACTTAGGTACTCCCACATGGTTCCTCACTCTGAGCTGTGCCGAGTATGGCTGGGAAGACTTACTTGAATTTCTACGAGAGGCAAATGCTAACGTAGATAACATCGAATTCAAGACACCTGGAGAACTGTGCTCTTTGGATAGAGTCAATGTATGTAGGTACTTCAATCATAGATTTGAAGCTATGATGTCTTTCATCATGAATAAGAAGAATCCACCTCTTGGAGAGGTGTTGGATTTCTTCTGGAGAAAGGAGTACCAAGCAAGAGGTGCTCCTCATATACATATGTTGCTGTGGATCAAGGATGCACCTAAATTTGGAACGGATCCAGAAGACTCAGTGATGAGTTTCATCCAACAGTATTCTACGTGTGCTGTTCCAAACGCAAAGGAGAAGAAAAGCCTAAGAGAAAAAGTTCTGCGTTTCCAAAGCCATCGATGTGGAAAGTACTGCCGTCGTAAATTCCGAAACAAAGACAAGTTCTACACTAAGGTGTCGATTCCGATCCGGTAAAAAGCGCTCCGAATTGCAGTTCGGAGCGTTTTTCCCCGTACGAATAGCACCCGTAGGCGTCCCCGTACGATTCAGCAAGTACGATCACAAATAAATGCGTGGCTCCGTACGACTCGTACAAAACACCGTACAAATCGAAAATCCGTACGATTTGCAGTCGGCTGACGCACCACGCAGCGTCCGTACGTAAATAGACCGCGCCTTCCGACCCAGGAAGTACGATCCGTGTCGAACACACACCGTACGGCTCTTTTGCTACGAGAGCTCTAAACTACCGTAAACCCACACTCCGTCAAACCCGGCACCCGGTACACGACAAGCAAGACATGAACGCCATCGTCCGTGTCATCCCTATCCTGTACGCCCACCACCTCGTATATAGAAACCGACGACGGCGCAGAAGGTGAGTACAACGAACACCAACATACCTGTACGTGTTGCCATACGAGCACATCTCCATTGCACGACTGTCATGTCTGGGTACGTTGCACCACACAATCCCGCACAACACCAGTGTCATACGGAGACGTACCGCACCTACGTCATCGACTTCGGGGTACGGAACGTCACCGCACAACACCAGTGTAATACGGAGACGTCCCGCACCTACGTCATCGACCACGGGGTACGGAACGTCACCGCACATCACTAGTGTAATACGGAGAGGTACCGCACCTACGTCATCGACTTCGGGGTACGGTACGTCACCGGACTCCACCAGTGTTATACGTGCCGCATGTACGTCATCCAGCTCGGGGTACGGTACGTCACCGCACAACACCAGTGTCATACGGAGACGTACCGCACCTACGTCATCGACTTCGGGGTACGGTACGTCACCGCACTCCACCAGTGTTATACGTGCCGCATGTACGTCATCCAGCTCGGGGTACGGTACGTCACCGCACAACACCAGTGTCATACGGAGACGTACCGCACCTACGTCATCGACTTCGGGGTACGGTACGTCACCGCACTCCACCAGTGTTATACGTGCCGCATGTACGTCATCCAGCTCGGGGTACGGTACGTCACCGCACAACACCAGTGTCATACGGAGACGTACCGCACCTACGTCATCGACTTCGGGGTACGGTACGTCACCGCACTCCACCAGTGTTATACGTGCCGCATGTACGTCATCCAGCTCGGGGTACGGTACGTCACCGCACAACACCAGTGTCATACGGAGACGTACCGCACCTACGTCATCGACTTCGGGGTACGGTACGTCACCGCACTCCACCAGTGTTATACGTGCTGCATGTACGTCATCGAGCTCGATGTACGTCATCCAGCTCACCGCACAACACCAGTGCAATAGACGTGTGGGACATACGTCTGCTAAGTAATTGTATGTGTAAGTATGAGAGTGTGTGTCTGAGACACCCCCCCCTGGCCACCTGTGCCCAGCATCAGAGTGCCCAGCATCAGAGTGCCCACCACTGCCCAGCATCAGAGTGCCCACCACTGCCCAGCATCAGAGTGCCCACCACTGCCCAGCATCAGAGTGCCCACCACTGCCCAGCATCAGAGTGCCCAGCATCAGAGTGCCCACCACTGCCCAGCATCAGAGTGCCCACCACTGCCCAGCATCAGAGTGCCCAGCATCAGAGTGCCCACCACTGCCCAGCATCAGAGTCCCCACCACTGCCCAGCATCAGAGTGCCCAGCATCAGAGTGCCCACCACTGCCCAGCATCAGAGTGCCCAGCATCAGAGTGCCCACCACTGCCCAGCATCAGAGTGCCCACCACTGCCCAGCATCAGAGTGCCCAGCATCAGAGTGCCCACCACTGCCCAGCATCAGAGTCCCCACCACTGCCCAGCATCAGAGTGCCCAGCATCAGAGTGCCCACCACTGCCCAGCATCAGAGTGCCCAGCATCAGAGTGCCCAGCATCAGAGTGCCCACCACTGCCCAGCATCAGAGTGCCCAGCATCAGAGTGCCCACCACTGCCCAGCATCAGAGTGCCCACCACTGCCCAGCATCAGAGTGCCCAGCATCAGAGTGCCCACCACTGCCCAGCATCAGAGTGCCCACCACTGCCCAGCATCAGAGTGCCCAGCATCAGAGTGCCCACCACTGCCCAGCATCAGAGTCCCCACCACTGCCCAGCATCAGAGTGCCCAGCATCAGAGTGCCCACCACTGCCCAGCATCAGAGTGCCCAGCATCAGAGTGCCCACCACTGCCCAGCATCAGAGTGCCCACCACTGCCCAGCATCAGAGTGCCCAGCATCAGAGTGCCCACCACTGCCCAGCATCAGAGTCCCCACCACTGCCCAGCATCAGAGTGCCCAGCATCAGAGTGCCCACCACTGCCCAGCATCAGAGTGCCCAGCATCAGAGTGCCCACCACTGCCCAGCATCAGAGTCCCCACCACTGCCCAGCATCAGAGTGCCCAGCATCAGAGTGCCCACCACTGCCCAGCATCAGAGTGCCCACCACTGCCCAGCATCAGAGTGCCCACCACTGCCCAGCATCAGAGTGCCCAGCATCAGAGTGCCCACCACTGCCCAGCATCAGAGTGCCCACCACTGCCCAGCATCAGAGTGCCCAGCATCAGAGTGCCCACCACTGCCCAGCATCAGAGTGCCCACCACTGCCCAGCATCAGAGTGCCCAGCATCAGAGTGCCCACCACTGCCCAGCATCAGAGTGCCCACTACTGCCCAGCATCAGAGTGCCCAGCATCAGAGTGCCCACCACTGCCCAGCATCAGAGTGCCCACCACTGCCCAGCATCAGAGTGCCCAGCATCAGAGTGCCCACCACTGCCCAGCATCAGAGTGCCCACCACTGCCCAGCATCAGAGTGCCCAGCATCAGAGTGCCCACCACTGCCCAGCATCAGAGTGCCCACCACTGCCCAGCATCAGAGTGCCCAGCATCAGAGTGCCCACCACTGCCCAGCATCAGAGTGCCCAGCATCAGAGTGCCCACCACTGCCCAGCATCAGAGTCCCCACCACTGCCCAGCATCAGAGTGCCCAGCATCAGAGTGCCCACCACTGCCCAGCATCAGAGTGCCCAGCATCAGAGTGCCCACCACTGCCCAGCATCAGAGTGCCCACCACTGCCCAGCATCAGAGTGCCCAGCATCAGAGTGCCCACCACTGCCCAGCATCAGAGTCCCCACCACTGCCCAGCATCAGAGTGCCCAGCATCAGAGTGCCCACCACTGCCCAGCATCAGAGTGCCCAGCATCAGAGTGCCCAGCATCAGAGTGCCCACCACTGCCCAGCATCAGAGTGCCCAGCATCAGAGTGCCCACCACTGCCCAGCATCAGAGTGCCCACCACTGCCCAGCATCAGAGTGCCCAGCATCAGAGTGCCCACCACTGCCCAGCATCAGAGTGCCCACCACTGCCCAGCATCAGAGTGCCCAGCATCAGAGTGCCCACCACTGCCCAGCATCAGAGTCCCCACCACTGCCCAGCATCAGAGTGCCCAGCATCAGAGTGCCCACCACTGCCCAGCATCAGAGTGCCCAGCATCAGAGTGCCCACCACTGCCCAGCATCAGAGTGCCCACCACTGCCCAGCATCAGAGTGCCCAGCATCAGAGTGCCCACCACTGCCCAGCATCAGAGTCCCCACCACTGCCCAGCATCAGAGTGCCCAGCATCAGAGTGCCCACCACTGCCCAGCATCAGAGTGCCCACCACTGCCCAGCATCAGAGTGCCCAGCATCAGAGTGCCCACCACTGCCCAGCATCAGAGTCCCCACCACTGCCCAGCATCAGAGTGCCCAGCATCAGAGTGCCCACCACTGCCCAGCATCAGAGTGCCCAGCATCAGAGTGCCCACCACTGCCCAGCATCAGAGTGCCCACCACTGCCCAGCATCAGAGTGCCCAGCATCAGAGTGCCCACCACTGCCCAGCATCAGAGTCCCCACCACTGCCCAGCATCAGAGTGCCCAGCATCAGAGTGCCCACCACTGCCCAGCATCAGAGTGCCCACCACTGCCCAGCATCAGAGTGCCCAGCATCAGAGTGCCCACCACTGCCCAGCATCAGAGTCCCCACCACTGCCCAGCATCAGAGTGCCCAGCATCAGAGTGCCCACCACTGCCCAGCATCAGAGTGCCCAGCATCAGAGTGCCCACCACTGCCCAGCATCAGAGTGCCCACCACTGCCCAGCATCAGAGTGCCCAGCATCAGAGTGCCCACCACTGCCCAGCATCAGAGTCCCCACCACTGCCCAGCATCAGAGTGCCCAGCATCAGAGTCCCCACCACTGCCCAGCATCAGAGTGCCCAGCATCAGAGTGCCCACCACTGCCCAGCATCAGAGTCCCCACCACTGCCCAGCATCAGAGTGCCCAGCATCAGAGTGCCCACCACTGCCCAGCATCAGAGTGCCCAGCATCAGAGTGCCCACCACTGCCCAGCATCAGAGTGCCCAGCATCAGAGTGCCCACCACTGCCCAGCATCAGAGTGCCCACCACTGCCCAGCATCAGAGTGCCCAGCATCAGAGTGCCCACCACTGCCCAGCATCAGAGTCCCCACCACTGCCCAGCATCAGAGTGCCCAGCATCAGAGTGCCCACCACTGCCCAGCATCAGAGTGCCCAGCATCAGAGTGCCCACCACTGCCCAGCATCAGAGTGCCCAGCATCAGAGTGCCCACCACTGCCCAGCATCAGAGTGCCCAGCATCAGAGTGCCCACCACTGCCCAGCTCGTACATCATAAACATACCATTGTCAACCTCATTACCCTCAGGAGATAGACACATTTTAGTAGACCTAAATGTGAACATCACACCAGCTCCCAGGCACCCAGCAGTCACAGACATCATCACACAAACTACAAATCTGAAAAGAAAAAATCAGCTTTATTCAGCGGAATCACAAAAGAAAAGCAAATGAGAGTCCTCGCTCATTAAAGGGCAATGGCCAGTCCAATAGAGTCTCAGCAATAGCTTGTGCCTCCATGGGTGTCATCTCACCCAAACATGCCTGCACATGGCGTTTAATCAGCTGTGCTGACTATGGGGGCACCATCTGTGGAATCCTCCGGCACCGCATGGACAGGAGAGGGAAGGACAGGTGGAGTGGGTGCAGGTGTAGTGGATTCATCCACACTGGTTGGGGCATCGCCGAAAGTAGATTCAAAAACCTGGCTGCACACCTCAGCCAGGGCGGAAAAACTACCACCAGAACCCGGGGACACATTGGGGGTGGAGGTACAGGGCTGTGAGTCAGTCCTACTGGGTGTGTGGATGTGTGTGTGAGGTGTCTCCCCTCTCCCTGTGGGTGTGCCTACTTGCCCTTGAGACTGTGTGCGTGGAGCTTTGAGCTTCTTATGCTGTGTGTGTGCGCTGGGTGTGTCTGACCTGTGGCGTGTGCGTGTATGCTGTGTAGGTATGTGAGAGGCAGAGGTGGATGGCTCGGAAGGATGGGGGGGGGACAGATGCTGCTGGGTGTACATAGCTGCCGTCAGCGTTGATTCAATGGCAGCCACACTCCGACGCAGATCAGACATGGCTGATGACATGCCCTCCATGAACGACACCACCTGTGTAATCAGTTGTGTATGTCCATGGAGGACAGACAGCATGGATGCCTGACCTACTGCAATCTGCCGGAGTAGGTCCACTGTCTCAGCACTGAGGGCAGCAGGGGACACAGGGGCAGGGGCTGCGGTGCCGGGAACAAAGGAGACACGGGGGCTAGCACGGACCCTAGGCACACCAAGGAGTGGGAGGTTGGAGATGGGACTGGAGGAGGGGAGGGCAGCCAAAGATGTATGAGTGACCATTGCTGCATATTCCCCCCCCTCCTGAGAGTCTGTCTCGGATTCGTCGGCATGGTACGATGTGTCAGTCACATGTCGTGCGGCCTGTAGACTCTCCTCCCACTCTGTGCCACTGCCTCCCTCTGACACCTCCCAGCAGGTGGCACTGTCGGTGTGTCCCTCCGCCTGGTCCGCGCCTCTGTCTCCTCCAGATTCAGATGATGATGCTGTGAGCAAGGAGAAGAATTAAAACATATCAGTCACCTGTACACATCAGACATATCAGCTGCAAATCATATGGCCTCTTTCGTCAACATGGCATGCATCATGAGTCACATGACACATAACTCTTCATAATGACAATTCTACTTGTGGAGAAATGTCAGAGACACACAGCTCAATGTAAGGTAGGAGACAAGGTATAGGCAAGGAAAATACTTGTATGAGAGACACAATCATGATCCACTGCCTGACAACAGGATAGCTGATGATGCATAACAGTTCATTACCCAACCCTGCCACCCAAATCAAGACCTGGTCATGTTTGATTAGCTTTGACTCTGTGCCACATTAGAAAAGTCCTGGGCAAACTGCCATGTGATGCCGTCCTGGGACCTGAAACAAGTCTTCCATCACCTCACACTGCCATCACCGCTTTGTACATCCAAAGTCACATTGTGTGGCAAACCATCAATACCATGTACAAAGAACATGCCACAGATGGAGAGAATATGCACACACGCACTGCCCAGTGTGAGTATGCAGAAGTCCAAAATATAGCACATGTACATTGTGCACCTGCAGCTAACACAAGATAATTAGAAAGTGTACCATGGACAAAGGCCACTGAGGCTGACTTGTGCACAAAACACTTGTTGAGACTCAAGAACAGTGCCACAATATGAAGAAGGGCAGACATAGTGCACATGTGGTGCTACATTTAAGGTACGAACAGGTGTGACATACCCCCTACAACATGAAGATGTGCAAAGGAAGATGCAACTTGAGACACTGCACCATAGGAGTACATGTCAAAAACAAGCATTAGCCAAAGCAAACCTCTACTGTGGAGTAGGGCAAGGCATGTAAAGAAGCAGCTGCTGACAGAGGGACAATCGAATTCCAATGCATGAACTGCCTGTCTGACTACACCACTCAAACTATGGGAGTGTGACCATGCCGTAGAGCTCTTCAGGTACCATTTCTCACACACATGACTACAAACAGACATGTACCTACCCCCTTCGTGCTGCTGTCCCTCCTGCAACTGCCTATGGAGGTCTGGGAACACCACTTCCAGGACCCGGAGCATGTTGGGGGTGAGTTGCCGGCTGCCGCCATGCCGGCGTGGAGCTTCCAGCTTCAGCTGGACTCGGGCGATGCGGCGGCTCCAGCACCGGATGTCCTGCCACCTCTTCTTTATGTTTCGAAGCCTCCTGCGAGGCCCCCCCTCGCTCCGGACAGCCCTGGCGATGTCCACCCAGATTTCACCCTTCTCATAGGCAGATACCTGTCACAAATGTAAAGTTACAGAACATCAGTATACCTGGTGCATGTTCCCAAGACACCCATATGTCCACAAAATACATGATGACAATAGGGCAACGTATGGCACACACATTAGCATCATTGTCCAGGAGTATGTGGCCTGTGTGCTAACAAAACTGCTTAGCATTACATTGTAAATCTACAGATTACATGAGGGCTGTAAAACACTCTTTGAGCATGACACTCACTGAACAAGACATGCTATATCTGGGTGCAATGCAGCACGTGACATGCTGTCACACACCACACTACAACAAATAACTCTCTTCTAACAACACTGTGCACCCTGGCACTCACTCACAACAACATTGCATCTATCCAGTATTACTACACAGTGGCTATGATGTCACACACACAACAGGTGCACACTCCAAGGTATTGCACACATCACTCACCTGATCCCCTGGTCTCCCATACAGCTTGCTGAAGTTGGGCAGGAGGGCATCCAGAAGGGCCTTGTTCTCACCATCAGTGAATGCAGGTGCCCTCTCCATGTTCAGCTAATCAGGGCCAGAGGATTCAGAGACAGCAGCTGTGGTTAGCACACCAATGTTGTGCAGGCAAGTGCCCTCCCACAGCCACATGCTGCCTTATATCTGTGCTGCAGAGGGTCTGTGAGTCCAAGGAGTAGTGTGTGATAGGCCACCATAATTTGCATCCTATGTTCCATCCAATCACATCACACCTAAGCCCATTACACACATATGCATGGTTTGAAAATAGAGCCAGAGCTGAACAACAACTTTCGCAACATTGTATACTTTTTCCTAACTGAATCTTCCAGGACACCTGTAGGAGTGTAAAAAACTCCGTATCCATGACAACCTGGTTGCATTTGGAACAGTACACTGTTTCCTTAGTTGTTCCCTATGAAATTTTAAAAATCCACACACAAGTACGGTGACATTGCCATTGCTACACATTGAATGGTGTAACGATGCGTACACAGGCCCGTACCATTGGGGTACGCTCAGCTCGCGTAGAGCCTAAAGGCGATAGGGAAACGATGCGTACACAGGCCCGTACCATTGGGGTACGCTCAGTAGAGCCTAAAGGCGATAGGGAAACGATGCGTACACAGGCCCGTACCATTGGGGTACGCTCAGCTCGCGTAGAGCCTAAAGGCGATAGGGAAACGATGCGTACACAGGCCCGTACCATTGGGGTACGCTCAGTAGAGCCTAAAGGCGATAGGGAAACGATGCGTACACAGGCCCGTACCATTGGGGTACGCTCAGCTCGCGTAGAGCCTAAAGGCGATAGGGAAACGATGCGTACACAGGCCCGTACCATTGGGGTACGCTCAGCTCGCGTAGAGCCTAAAGGCGATAGGGAAACGATGCGTACACAGGCCCCTACCATTGGGGTACGCTCAGCTCGCGTAGAGCCTAAAGGCGATAGGGAAACGATGCGTACACAGGCCCCTACCATTGGGGTACGCTCAGCTCGCGTAGAGCCTAAAGGCGATAGGGAAACGATGCGTACACAGGCCCGTACCATTGGGGTACGCTCAGTAGAGCCTAAAGGCGATAGGGAAACGATGCGTACACAGGCCCGTACCATTGGGGTACGCTCAGTAGAGCCTAAAGGCGATAGGGAAACGATGCGTACACAGGCCCCTACCATTGGGGTACGCTCAGTAGAGCCTAAAGGCGATAGGGAAACGATGCGTACACAGGCCCGTACCATTGGGGTACGCTCAGCTCGCGTAGAGCCTAAAGGGGATAGGGAAACGATGCGTACACAGGCCCGTACCATTGGGGTACGCTCAGCTCGCGTAGAGCCTAAAGGCGATAGGGAAACGATGCGTACACAGGCCCCTACCATTGGGGTACATTGAGTCAGACATGGTCAAGTGAACGATTGTGTAGGCTGCGTCCCTGTCCACCTTCATGTCACCATTGGCAGAGTCACACTAGGAAATCACACAGCAGGGATGTAGTCTACACTCATGTCAACCATGTGGATGCATACATCAGCATGGCACACATACATCAGTATGTGCCAGGTTTGGCAGACATTGAAGAAGCACAGGGATTGTGACCGTGTGCCTCAGTTGATGTGTAAATAGCTTGCACAACATGTCATCATTCATGATGCACATGTGCATCACATGCATTCAACAATTTCAACACGATTGACGTCTGCAACATGTAGCGTGGCACATGAACACTCGAATGGGCCACAATTCAGTACAGGGAACTGCCACATGATGACAGGAACATGCCCACTGTCACAGAGGTGTCATAGCCGCACAGCATGACCCTGTGTGACCACGTCATGTGTGTGCCTTGTGCTACATTGTGCATGCTGTTAGCATATGCCATGAAGAGGTCAGTAAAGTATTACTCACCTCAGAATATCCACACATGTCATCCTGGACATGGCAATTTCCGTAATACCGTACACTTGTGTGTTGGTGTGTAATTCCTCTGGCTCTGCAAGTATCCTTGGCGTTGTGTCTGCCCTGATGACGTTATCTGAGTAGTCATATGTCACCTCTGCGTCCACACGTCAGGTCCTCTGTTTGTTTCTCAACACCAACGCAGCTCCGGTCTAAGTTAAAGCTTACACATTTTGTACCCTAAATCATTGTACTAACACTTCAGAACATTTACCTTTTATTGTCATACTCAAGACCGTGCCAATAGGGATGTCACTTACAAAGCCTGTGAGGAATGAAAAGGCCTCATGTTGGTGAGTGACCCTCACCGTCTGTGTCTCCACGGTTTTCACGTCATGCACAACAACAAGAGCTGCTCCAATTGCGGGGAGCTGACATATGAATCCAGGTGTGATATGTCCCACAAGCCACTTAGACTCCAGCAGTTGGCACAGCAGCACAATAGCTCATGGTTGGGATGTAGGACCAGTGCATGTGTGTGGGTGTGGAGACATGTGAGCCCCTCATTAGTACATCATTCCCCAGGCGACACTCGTCAGGTAAACAACAAAAGTCAGAGATGTGTAATTGCATTGACAAATAACCATGATGCAAGTGCAATGCTGCATGGGATTAGGGTGACGGCGACCACACGGCTCCATCAGAACAGCAGCCATCGTAGCCAGCACCACGACCTACGGTCCCAGCCCTGCATGTGACACAGGAGGAGTAACTGCACTTCCTCATGTCCATGATGTCCTTCACCCCGGCCAGTGACTCTGCATCAGCTTCTGGCCCACCGTACCCGTCAGGGGGCAGTTGCGCCTCAGTTGATATGCCCCTGACGCCATCATTCGCTGAGTGACGGACGCAGGCGGTGCATACGTCCCAGAACCGCTGTGACAGACATGATCGGAATGTTCATCCAGGTCCCCGCTGGTGCAACTCACAACCTCACTGCCAGATCTCCCCCAGGTGTCAGCCGTGGCGCCATTCTGGGGTGGTGCTGGCCCCGATAACACACACTGTACGGCTCCGCCGTGGTAACTGTGTGGCAGAACACCGCTCTTAATGCTGCATGGGAATGTAAACATCAATGAGCTGGCCACACCTCATTACAATTGGCGCTAATGAGTATTGGGAGGGTCAAGAAGACCCACTGGCACGTGAGTGTCAGTCCCAACACCACAGGACAGGTGGACTGGGGGATGCGAGTGTTGTGGACACCTAGCCAGACACAGGTGATGTCTCAACTCAAAAGATGTATTTGGATGATTTGGCAACGTTCAGTGTAGTGTTTATGTGGGCGGTTGTAACCATGGCCCTTCATCTCCCTGTTGTTGCGGTGAGGACCAACTTGTCACTCAGGTCCTTCAACTACACTAACGCTACGCTGAGCCTCTGCAGGCTCATCTTGATGAGAGTACTGTATGTATTTTTGCAAGCTTGTACAGCCACGCAGCATGTTTGTCTGTACATAGGCACGTTGTCAGACCCCCACTGCCCTACCCGGACTGACCATGTTCCCTGTCCTACCACCCCATCCCAGGAAGCATCTGCATGCAGCCCTCAAAACTACAGAACACATTCACGTTACCTACGCTGTAGAGGGTATCCAAGAGGTACAGGCACTACGCAAAGATGTCATCATCCTCCCTGACTCTGGGAGTGATGTTTAGCTACTTGACATGCATCTTTGCCTGCTACCCACACTCTCTGTGGGATATGTTTGTGTAACAGCTGCCAGTGTATGCGTTGTAGGTACAGCCAAAACGTGGCCACGCCCTTGTCGGATGCCAATCAACAACACTACTTTTGTTCCGGTGTGGCCTGGATAGCCACCACTCACTGGTCAGATCAATGACACCCAGGGAGGCTAATTAGTCCTAAGCTATGTATGTATAGAAATGTGACACTTTGCTACTGCCTACTGTTCCTTACAGATATTGGTTCACAAAAGGTAAGTAACTAGTCCTTGAAAGTACTGTGCATCTGCTGTAGGAGCATATATGTTGTGTCCTTGCTGTGATGGCAGGGTGACTAATGTACACACACCATGCCACGTGTGTAAATGACCCGTTCACATGTGTGATGGCATTACAGACCGTCAGTGACAAATGTAATTATCATGATGTATGATGATGGTCATGTAATTCTCACTGAAAGTACACACCGCGACATGACTAAGGCTGAACAGTGCAAATGATTGCACATGTGGTGTGTGTGTGTATTGCAGTCTGCCCTCTGGGTGTGCAACCTCCTACTGACATTGACATGACGTGTCTCACTGACATGATACATTGTCATGGTCACTTAGACCTGTACATCTGAAGGCTTGTATGCATGTCACATCCATTCCACACACTACAGGTATTTACCTTCGCCACGGAGGAGTGTGTGGGAGCTGGCATCTGTGTGTATCCCACACCACACTCCAAATTGTCTACATCATTTGAAGAGGTGTTGCTTGTGCCATGTACATTGTTATAGTCTTAGTCAGACAGTTGTAGACATTTCCTTAAAATTGTGTCTTGCAGGGCACCCCCTCTGGAAAGGCCGTTGCCTGACTTGGAAGCCATGAGGGAGCGCAACTGCATCCGTCGATATCGCTTCGGCCGACAGTTGATCAAGGACCTGACGGGCAGGCTTGAGGCTCACCTACAACCACGCCACAGGTATCCAAGTGCACTGACACCCAAGGTGAAGGTGATGGCAGCCCTCCATTTCTTTGCCACAGGTACCTTCCAATTTACCATAGCTGATGTGGGAGGGATGTCTCAGACCATGTTTAGCCGGGTATTGAGTGATGTTTTGGGAGCAATGTTGCTCCACCTTGATGATTTCATTATATTCCCTACTCCAGAAGAGTTGACAGATGTCAAGGGGCAATTCTATGGCCTGGGCCGTATGCCACATGTAATTGGTGCAATTGATGGTACACATGTTACTCTTGTCCCACCACAGGCTCAGGAGCAAGCGTATCGCAACAGGAAACACTACCACTCGATAAATGCCCTGGTGGTGTGTCTTGCCAACATGATTATCTCACATGTTTGTGCACGTTATCCAGGATCGTGCCACGATGCTTTCATCATGAGGCGTAGCAGGGTACCACAGATGATGCTGCAGCTGCACAACCACCGGGCATGTCTAGTTGGTGAGTATACACTGTGAGCTCTGTATGTCAGTATGTCACAACTTCATGATCTGCATCATATGATTGACTCTTGTACATGTTGTCAAATTGCAGGAGACGCTGGATATCCAAACATGCCATGGCTAATGACTCCGCTACGCAACCCCAGGACAGCTGCAGACCAGCGTTACAACAATGCACATGTGAAGACCAGGCAGGTGATCGAACGGACCTTTGGACTCCTGAAGAGCCGCTTCAGGTGCCTGGACAAGACAGGCGGAGCCCTCCAATACAGCCCACGCAAGGTGTGTGACATCTTCACCGTGTGCTGCATGCTACACAACATGGCAGTGGAGAAGGCTGTGCCACTCTACCTGGATCCTGATGAGCTGGAACATCCGCCCGTTGAGGATGAAGGCCTTGGCCAGGATGCCAGTGATGAGGAGGGTGAAGATGATATCCGCGGTCACCTCATCCGCAACTTCTTTTCATGATGGTGAGTCCTTTCATCTTTTCACTAAAAGATGGACTATAGAGTAGCATGGGTAGCATGCTATGTATGCAACAGACTGTAAGCAAGATCAATTGGATGTGTGTTGTGCTGTGTCACATGTTCAGTTGGAATGCTACACACATACGTGCTATGAGTGCACTCGGAATGTACAGGTGTCATACTACATCTGGCTATTCAACAGACATTGTCAAAATGACATTATACCGACCGTGACCCCTTGTGTGCCACTCTCATCCACAGCTCGCCCTGCCTGTTGTCCGTTGGGGTACATCGTGGTCATCCTGCTACTGCTCATTATGATTGCACCGTCAGCCACATCAACGGAGCATGCTTGAACATGTGGAGGAGTCAATTTGGGTAAGGACTCATATGAGGCTGTTTAGCATTGGTATGTGTAGAAATGTGTGGTACATGTTCATGTGCATGTGGTGTCATCTTGCATACATGCTACTCCATTATGTACCTCATGACATGTATGGCCACTCCCATGACAGGATAGTCACCCCTTCTGTCATCTGTTGTACTTTGATACTCTGGTGAATGCATCAATGTGTGGAGACATTGCCACAGCAACATTGCACATACCATGGCATGACATTGTGTCAGAGGTCACAACCACGGACTCTGTGGGGGATTGCAGCCTCACTGTGTGCATTAGAATGTGACTGGATCCTCACCTCCAGCTTGTGGGCCAGTCCAGTGTGAGTACCATGAAAGCATGTGGTGTTGGTGTTGCCCAGTGTATGTTCCACATCTTAAGACAACTGTCCCGTGAATCAGTTAACATGGATGCATTGCCCCTTGCAGCAGTATATCATGTCACTGTCATGTCGTTACCTCAGTGCAGGTTGAGAATACTGCAACGCCAGCCTTCACAGTGAGTAGCCGTGATGTTTAGATGCACATGATGCCATGTATGTTTAGCATGACAAAGTAAAAAGTGTGAAAGATGCATATGTGAATTTCTGTGTAGCACCAGTGGAGTGCGGTCATTCACATGAATCTCTGGTCGCCGGCACCATGACTGTGCTATGGTAGGGTCTGATTATGTAGCTTGGATGGACATCACTTGCACTTAATATTTGTTGTACATGCATATCATGTTTAGCATTGTGATGCATACTTGCCACACCAAAAGACTGGCTACAGAGTGCCTTCATTGCATGTCGATCATTAACTTCCTCGTCATATGTGATACTAACAGCTGGAGTGGATTTGCTCAAGTTAGCTTACAGGGCCCTTATGGCTTACCAATATCACATACAGACTTTAGAGTTAGCGGTAGTTTGATTTCCATATGTTTCCATTTGTTACTGATGTCTACCTCATCTGTGCCTGGGAATGTGTTTATACTACATAGATCTTTTTGCATGGGTGCTCACTTGTGAGCGTTACACATGACTCTAATGGATGACAGACTATCCCAGTTTTTATGTGTCTGTGTCACAGCATCGAATCTGATGTGATGGCATGATTAATCATCATTATTTGTCACCAGACAGTACACTTCACAGGTGTGACTGGTAGAGTGTAGCTAATGAGGTTTTTGAAGTGTCTGTGACATGAGAATGTTGTCCTAATGCTTAATTGCCTCTGTTTCAGGTCTCCCTCCCAGCAGTTCCCATCCTCTCCTTCCCTCGCCTGATCACCCTTTTGTGTCTGTTGTTTGTACTCAGACCAATGGGCTATTTGGAGGTGGAACCCTTAGAGCATCACACCAGTCTGATGAAGAAAGGTACGGCCAGTCGTTGACAGCCTTGTAGGTATTCGTAAAGCGGCATTACAGGTGACATCATGATTAGTGTAAATTGGACTTATTGACAATGCACATGTATGATTGTGATAGCTCCATGGGCTCACAATGTAGATTATCATGTTGTGCATGACGTCTGACTCCTACAGAATCTAGTGCCTGCTTGTGTCTCTACACACATGTCCGTCTAATGTGCACATATACTATTTTCAAATTAGTTACCTCATGCTTGTTAGGTGTGTAACTGTGTATTGTCCACACACATGGGGTGGGTGAAGGCTATAATACTATGTTGTGTGTGAGGTAGATGTCTTTGTTGGTGCAGTTTGGATTTGAACACACTAGCTCTTGTATACACCTGCAGACGCTGTGTGTCTTGTGCCCCACTTGACCGTAAGGGCCCTGATCCACTGACTGTGATGTGTGGTGTTTACTGTGCCATTTAGTAGTCAGTGATCCTGAGTGAGGCAGACACTCCTGCCTTCACATCCACATGTCACTTTGCGCATTGCGGCTGCCCTTGTGTTATGTGTTTGTTTAGCAATTAGTCACACCCCTCCTGCCGTCATGTATTCACTCATTGCTGCAGCTGCATACACAGCCAACATGCAGCGCACACTATCCAGGAACACAGACACCTACAGGATGACCCTCCTTCCATCCATTAATAGAGCATGCTCCGGCCACCCTACACACAGACAACACCAGACATTCACCCTCGTGCTATGAAAATGCTGTGTACTCAGTCATAGCTGCTGCTATGCGTGTGTGTGCAACACATACTGGCACAACTAAGCAGATTCACATAACATTGGGTCTACGTACCACCAGGTCATGTGGCGTGTCCAACACACACACACCTTACATTGGCACACTATTGTAGAGTGTTAGCTTGTCAACACCACTAGATCCGAAAACTGTTAGCTTACAGTCACGTGCCAGAACACAACATGCTCACACCACTTCAACATTGCTGTCACAGTCAGTCAAGTTGGCACATGGGACACACACCATGACCCTGTCTCTTGGGTGTGGTGTGATTTGGCGGTTCCGGGGTTGGTATTTGTCTGGTGTGTGTTGTTTTTCTGTATGCGTTGTTCCCATTACAGTAGTATAGTACTTGTAGCTCCATAGGGGTAGGTCACCTAATCAGGTGTGCCTGTGTAGAGTGCTCCAGCCCATTGCCCACAGTCTGTCCTGCCACCGTCATCCTGTGCGGCATTAATCACATACACAGTAATGCATCATGCTGATGGTAGCTCACATACCTGAGGACACAGTTGTAGGTACTCCCTACATGGACTACTACTTTTGTGACACTGACATGTACTCCTCAAAGTGACTCTCCTGGGCCTGCCTGTGCTAGCTGTTTGGGATTCATTCCCCCCTCCAGCATTGACTGTCCCACACAGGTGTGTCTTACCATCCATGTATGTAGTTTGTGGAAATTTCTGACCAATGTGTGTCCTCACTCAGATTCTGATCCAAGTGTGTGGATGACTGCTGTTTGTTGTATACCTTGCATTTATGACATTTGCTGACACATATACATGTATGCTGTTTCAAAGATTACTCACCAAATGCGTATGATGTTTACATTATTTATTGGGTGCTCTAGTGCATGAAACGTGAATAGGTGCTGTACAGAAAGGGGGGGGAATCCAAAATTCACTGCTGGAGATGAGATGGCTTACTGTTTCAGTCAACAGAGTCCAGCCCACAGTGCCTGACATCATTGGGCAGACTGTGACCAGCAAGTCCTTGTGGGAGAGTCTCGTAGGGGATGCTGTTGCACCCAGGGGCTATATGCCAGGTCCAGTGTCCTGGGAGAAGTCCATGGGCCACAGGCCCTCAACGCCTTCGGCGTGGACGACCCGCCTTCCTTGGGGGACCCTCATGTGCAGGCATGGACGGTGCATGGGACGCTACGTCAGAGGGTTCAACCTCCTCCCTCTCCTCCCTCCCTGTGGCTGGTGTTGCACTTTGCCGTGATGTTGCTGGCCTTGTGACACAGGGAGGGGGCTGCATGTTGGCAGCCATCTGACGTAGCACATGGACAATGTCCCTATGCACCATCAAGAGCTGAGCCTGGTGTGCCTCCACCCGTCCATAATGCAGGTCTTGCCTGGCTATTTGCTCTGCCTGCTGTTCTTTGAGCTGGTTGAGGGTCTCCGCAAGCTGGTTTACCTCACTGGTGTCCCGCCGGTATGCCTCAAGGATGTTATCGAGTTCAGCCATACCGGTCCCTGCAGCTGACCGGCCAGATTCTCGCCTCCGCCTTGCGCCACTCCCACCACCCTGACCCACATGAGCACGGCCTGCGCTTGTGGGCACATCCGATCGACGGGCCCCCCGAGTGCTGGGAGGGTGGAGGTTGTCACCAACCTCAGGGGCGCCCGACAAAGGGTGTCCCTCATTTTCAGACTGGCTCTCTTGTGAATCATGGGCAGGGCTCTGACCTGTCTGCTGGGATGTGGTGGGAATAGGTCCGGTGGTTGGCAGAGATGTAGCTGGTATAGTTGCTGCAGGGGTTTGGGATCCAGAGGAGCCAGGTTGGTTGGGGTCATCCACAGTGCGTTGAGGGACGGCGCTGGCGGTGGGGTCTGGGTCCTGCTGAGCCTGGGACTGGGATCCTTGGCCCCCCTGGCTGGGGGGGCGATCCGCACGTTGCCCTGTGTGTGGGAGAGAGAGAGACACTGTTAGGGCTATATCAAGTGACATGTGGTTTTGTTATCCATTATCAGCATCACTGTTCCACAAGCTATACATAGTTGACATTGTACAGTTGTGTATTTAGTGGTAGAAAAACACAATAGTACGATGGGGTATATACATTCTTCCAATCTCTTGACAATGACTGACACAGCCATTGCTGTGTCTTGTGTTGCCGGCACCACACGTGTACAGAATTTGTAAGTTTCACGCAACATCCTGGATGTGGTGAAAAATCTTATGTGTGCGGCAAGCATGCACAGAGTTTAGATGCAGCATGTTGATGTAAGAGACAGAGCATCATTATTTAGCATGTCAGCTACTACTTTGGATGTCTTTTGCTGTTCCATACTGGCCAAACAATGGCAACACCGCTGGACCTGTACACCCACTTGGAGATCATGGCTTTAGAACTTGGCACTTCTCTGAGACGCATCACCTTGTCAATACCCATGTCCATGTTGGTGCTTATGTACATCCACAAAGGTAATGAGATGGGGCACTAGCTTTTTTAGAGGGCCACAATGGACTGGAGCTTCTGTTATGTGCATGTAAGAGTTGTATGCATATTCATATGAGTACGTGTTTTGTTGTGGTACATGGCAATTGGGACAGTGTTGCAATACAACGCCTGTCTCCCGGGGATGAGTTTATGTAAGGGGTGTGTACAACACGCCATGCTATTACTTTGTTTGCAAATTGCAAGCGTCCATTGTTCATGTTTTGGCTGTCCCCTCATGTGGCATGCTGCCATTATGTTGGATTTGTGTTTATGCACAGCATGTGTGACCTTGTCCTGATGTTTGTGTTGGCAATGAGCACAGGAGGGACTTGTGCTGCCTACACCTGTGCCCATTGTGTACTATTGAGCTTTCTGAGATGTGTGTCCTGACACAGTACAGTGTTGACAGGAAATGGTGGCTGTCTTACAGGCACATGGCAGATGCTTGCTGGTACTTGTGAGACATCCCTTAACATTCAGCTCTATGGAGTTTGTGAGGCCTGTGCAGTGCTTGTGTGCAACTGTGTGTGTGCCTCAGGGATGTGCGTTGAGGTGACCGAGGGACAAACACTGACTGATGGAGAGGGCAACAGAGGGAGAGGGCCACAGAGGGAGACAGAGGGAGAGGGCGACAGAGGGAGAGGGCGACAGAGGGAGACAGAGGGAGAGGGCGACAGAGGGAGACAGAGGGAGAGGGCGACAGAGGGAGGCAGAGGGAGAGGGCGACAGAGGGAGAGGGCGACAGAGGGAGACAGAGGGAGAGGGAGACAGAGGGAGAGGGCGACAGAGGGAGAGGGCGACAGAGGGAGACAGAGGGAGAGGGCGACAGAGGGAGAGGGCCACAGAGGGAGAGGGCCACAGAGGGAGACAGAGGGCGACAGAGGGAGAGGGAGGGAGAGGGCGACAGAGGGAGAGGGCGACAGAGGGAGAGGGAGACAGAGGGAGAGGGCGACAGAGGGAGACAGAGGGAGAGGGCGACAGAGGGAGAGGGAGACAGAGGGAGAGGGCGACAGAGGGAGACAGAGGGAGAGGGCGACAGAGGGAGAGGGCGACAGAGGGAGAGGGAGACAGAGGGAGAGGGCGACAGAGGGAGACAGAGGGAGAGGGCGACAGAGGGAGAGGGAGACAGAGGGAGAGGGCGACAGAGGGAGACAGAGGGAGAGGGCGACAGAGGGAGAGGGCGACAGAGGGAGAGGGAGACAGAGGGAGAGGGCGACAGAGGGAGACAGAGGGAGAGGGCGACAGAGGGAGAGGGAGACAGAGGGAGAGGGCGACAGAGGGAGACAGAGGGAGAGGGCGACAGAGGGAGAGGGCCACAGAGGGAGAGGGCCACAGAGGGAGACAGAGGGCGACAGAGGGAGAGGGAGGGAGAGGGCCACAGAGGGAGACAGAGGGAGACAGAGGGCGACAGAGGGAGAGGGAGGGAGAGGGCCACAGAGGGAGACAGAGGGAGACAGAGGGAGAGGGAGGGAGAGGGCCACAGAGGGAGACAGAGGGAGACAGAGGGAGAGGGCGACAGAGGGAGAGGGCCACAGAGGGAGAGGGCCACAGAGGGAGACAGAGGGCGACAGAGGGAGAGGGAGGGAGAGGGCGACAGAGGGAGAGGGCGACAGAGGGAGAGGGAGACAGAGGGAGAGGGCGACAGAGGGAGACAGAGGGAGAGGGCGACAGAGGGAGAGGGAGACAGAGGGAGAGGGCGACAGAGGGAGACAGAGGGAGAGGGCGACAGAGGGAGAGGGCGACAGAGGGAGAGGGAGACAGAGGGAGAGGGCGACAGAGGGAGACAGAGGGAGAGGGCGACAGAGGGAGAGGGAGACAGAGGGAGAGGGCGACAGAGGGAGACAGAGGGAGAGGGCGACAGAGGGAGTCAGAGGGAGAGGGCGACAGAGGGAGAGGGCGACAGAGGGAGACAGAGGGAGAGGGCCACAGAGGGAGAGGGCGACAGAGACAGAGGGCGAGACAGGGATGGAGACAGGTAGATTGTGCTTGCTCTCTTGCTACACTGCCTTACTTTGTCACAAAATGATGCATCTCTGAAAGGTGTGTCAGCAAAATGTTAATATTTAGCAGCTGTGGTCTAGTATCTTGTGTGATCTTTACCTATCCCTGTGCATTGGGCATTATGCTTGTGTGTGTCCCTGGGACATATGGCATGAGAGCAGCCTCTTACCCTACACATTGCACCCTATGTGCCTCCCCCTTGCAACTCCCACCATTTGGTTGTGTACTGCTTGGAGTCATGGCCACCCACCCCATGCTGCTGGGCACTGTTGTTAGTCTACCCATGTAAGTTGTGTTTTTTGTACACTCACCAGACTCAATGGCTCCTTCTATTCCATGTACTCCCACCGCTGGCAGTAGGACCATGACCTTCTCCTCCCAGGGCTGGTATACAGGAGGTCTGCGGGGACCACCGCCTCCAGTGTGGTGTGCATTGGCGTAATCCTGTGCCATCTTCTTCTTCACCATCCTCCGCAGATCGTACCACCTGGCCTGGCATTCTTCCCTGGTGCGCCTGATGGGTGCAACAGCATTGACCCGGTCTACAATCCTCTCCCACAGGCGTGTTCTTTCTGCCATGCTGGTCTGTCTGACCAATGCGCCAAACAGCTGTGGGTCGACTCTGATGACTTCATCAGTAAGTATCTCCATCTCCGGGTTGGTGAATTTTGGATTCTTGGGTGTGCTCATGGTGTGAGGTGTATGTGATTGAGGGTGTGATGGTGTGTATGGATTAGGGTGTGTGTTTGTGATAGTGAAGGAGGTGGTGTTGGTGTAGATGTGATAGGGTGTATGTGTGAAGGTATGTGGCTGGAATTGTTGGTGTGCTCTCTGTTTCCTCGCAAGCATGGGTATGTTGCAAAGGATGATGGGTTGTATGTGTGGTCCCTTTTATTGGTCAAATCGTGGGTGTGGCTTAATTTGAAATTTTTGTGTGGGTGTTATATGGGGTGGGTGTTGGCTTTGTCCTCTGTTTGGCTGCTTGGCTGTGACCAGGACATTGATTGTCAAAGGTGTGTACACAGGAGACATGTTCAGTGTGGTAGTGCGACTTGTTAGCAAGGTCCTTGTGGTCGTTTTGGTGTTGGCGTTATGTGTGCTTGCAGTACTTGTGCGTGCGAGTGAGTAGTACGGGCCGTTGGCGGGTGGGGGTGTTCGCGTAGGCTTGGCCGAGGGGTGTGCGTGTCGTACTTGTGCGTGCGAGTGAGTAGTACGGGCCCTTGGCGGGTGGGGGTGTTCGCGTAGGCTTGTTGGGGGGGTGTGCGTGTCGTACTTGTGCGTGCGAGTGAGTAGTACGGGCCCTTGGCGGGTGGGGGTGTTCGCGTAGGCTTGTTGGGGGGGTGTGCGTGTCGTACTTGTGCGTGCGAGTGAGTAGTACGGGCCGTTGGCGGGTGGGGGTGTTCGCGTAGGCTTGGCCGAGGGGTGTGCGTGTTGTACTTGTGCGTGCGAGTGAGTAGTACGGGCCGTTGGCGGGTGGGGGTGTTCGCGTAGGCTTGGCCGAGGGGTGTGCGTGTCGTACTTGTGCGTGCGAGTGAGTAGTACGGGCCCTTGGCGGGTGGGGGTGTTCGCGTAGGCTTGTTGGGGGGGTGTGCGTGTCGTACTTGTGCGTGCGAGTGAGTAGTACGGGCCCTTGGCGGGTGGGGGTGTTCGCGTAGGCTTGTTGGGGGGGTGTGCGTGTCGTACTTGTGCGTGCGAGTGAGTAGTACGGGCCGTTGGCGGGTGGGGGTGTTCGCGTAGGCTTGGCCGAGGGGTGTGCGTGTCGTACTTGTGCGTGCGAGTGAGTAGTACGGGCCCTTGGCGGGTGGGGGTGTTCGCGTAGGCTTGTTGGGGGGGTGTGCGTGTCGTACTTGTGCGTGCGAGTGAGTAGTACGGGCCCTTGGCGGGTGGGGGTGTTCGCGTAGGCTTGTTGGGGGGGTGTGCGTGTCGTACTTGTGCGTGCGAGTGAGTAGTACGGGCCGTTGGCGGGTGGGGGTGTTCGCGTAGGCTTGGCCGAGGGGTGTGCGTGTCGTACTTGTGCGTGCGAGTGAGTAGTACGGGCCCTTGGCGGGTGGGGGTGTTCGCGTAGGCTTGTTGGGGGGGTGTGCGTGTCGTACTTGTGCGTGCGAGTGAGTAGTACGGGCCCTTGGCGGGTGGGGGTGTTCGCGTAGGCTTGTTGGGGGGGTGTGCGTGTCGTACTTGTGCGTGCGAGTGAGTAGTACGGGCCCTTGGCGGGTGGGGGTGTTCGCGTAGGCTTGTTGGGGGGGTGTGCGTGTCGTACTTGTGCGTGCGAGTGAGTAGTACGGGCCGTTGGCGGGTGGGGGTGTTCGCGTAGGCTTGGCCGAGGGGTGTGCGTGTCGTACTTGTGCGTGCGAGTGAGTAGTACGGGCCCTTGGCGGGTGGGGGTGTTCGCGTAGGCTTGTTGGGGGGGTGTGCGTGTCGTACTTGTGCGTGCGAGTGAGTAGTACGGGCCGTTGGCGGGTGGGGGTGTTCGCGTAGGCTTGTTGGGGGGGTGTGCGTGTCGTACTTGTGCGTGCGAGTGAGTAGTACGGGCCGTTGGCGGGTGGGGGTGTTCGCGTAGGCTTTGCCGAGGGGTGTGCGTGTCGTACTTGTGCGTGCGAGTGAGTAGTACGGGCCCTTGGCGGGTGGGGGTGTTCGCGTAGGCTTGTTGGGGGGGTGTGCGTGTCGTACTTGTGCGTGCGAGTGAGTAGTACGGCCCTTGGCGGGTGGGGGTGTTCGCGTAGGCTTGTTGGGGGGGTGTGCGTGTCGTACTTGTGCGTGCGAGTGAGTAGTACGGGCCGTTGGCGGGTGGGGGTGTTCGCGTAGGCTTGGCCGAGGGGTGTGCGTGTCGTACTTGTGCGTGCGAGTGAGTAGTACGGGCCCTTGGCGGGTGGGGGTGTTCGCGTAGGCTTGTTGGGGGGGTGTGCGTGTCGTACTTGTGCGTGCGAGTGAGTAGTACGGCCCTTGGCGGGTGGGGGTGTTCGCGTAGGCTTGTTGGGGGGGTGTGCGTGTCGTACTTGTGCGTGCGAGTGAGTAGTACGGGCCCTTGGCGGGTGGGGGTGTTCGCGTAGGCTTGGCCGAGGGGTGTGCGTGTCGTACTTGTGCGTGCGAGTGAGTAGTACGGGCCCTTGGCGGGTGGGGGTGTTCGCGTAGGCTTGTTGGGGGGGTGTGCGTGTCGTACTTGTGCGTGCGAGTGAGTAGTACGGGCCGTTGGCGGGTGGGGGTGTTCGCGTAGGCTTGGCCGAGGGGTGTGCGTGTAGTATGTATTGGTGGAGCTTGCAGTGAGGCGAATGTCCCATACGACTGAATGTTGAAGCGTGAATACTTAGGCCCGTACGTATCTCGCTCAGGCATGTCGTTCCGAATCGGAATAGTGAGTTTGTACGGACTGATTACGATTCGTACGGTGGTCTGCCCGAGGCTTATTCGTACGGGTATACGAATGTCAATCGTACGGATCTTAGAAAATCGTACGGAAATCAACGGTAACGGATCGGAATTCGCTGGTCGGACGGTAGTTTCCCAATCGTACGGAATCGGCTACGAATACGAATCGTAAGCCGTTTTTTTTTACCGGATCGGAATCGAGCCCTAAATGTCGTTTCGGCTTTCCACGACCGGTGATTTCTAAAGGAAGAGTAAACAGTTTGATGTCTTCGTTGCGACACAATGTCATGAAGAAATCACCTAAAAACACTTACAATTTGAAGAGGAACGAAGAGTCCAAGTACATCAACGACTACAACCCGGTGATTTTGTCCATGTGGAATGCTAACATGGATATACAGTTTGTGGCTGATAACTGTATGGCTGTGGCTCGGTATGTGACGTCTTACATCACCAAAAAAGAGAAGACAGAATTGAAGGATATGTGGGAGGACATTTCCCATGAAAAGAGCCTCAGCAAGAAGTTGTACAGTTTCAGTCTGAAGATGTTGTCGCATCGAGAAATCGGAGCGTACGAATGTTCTGACCGGTTGTCTTCAGCAAGTGTCTATGCCAAGTCCAGGAGTATCGTTTGGGCGAGTCTTGGTCTTGCTGCAACGCGTAATCGAGTTCTCAAACCTGTGCGGGAAATTGAGTATTTGGCGGAAAAGGAGCCAAACAGTACCGACATTTTGAAGACAAACATGTTGGATACATATTATCCAAATCAAAGCAGTCACCTCGAGAATGTTTGTCTGTATGAGGTTCTGCAAAATTACATATTCAAGAGGAACATCAAAGAAGATACTGAGAAAGGAGTGTATGCTGTAATAGGAAGTGAGGGATGTCTGGTCAAGCAAAGAAAATGCCACTTGGTAAACCATCGAAAATTGAGTGGCGAATCTCCTGAAAAAAAGGAGTTTTTCTATTTAGCATTTTTGCAACTTTTCAAGCCTTGGCGTGCAGAAGAGGAACTGCTTGGAGATTTTCTCTGTTACGAAGACTCTTTCAATGCCGCCAAGGAGACCATAGAATGTCCTGCTTTTCCCAAATATGTAGAAATGTTGAATGCGGAAATTGAGCAGGAAGCAACGATTGCAGCCGAGATTGCCAGAGACAGTTCTCAGGACAGTCAGAGTTCTGCTTCATTGAGTCAGGATCCACTAGGAGGACCTGTTATCGAAAATGAAGCTGCCACTGCTATGAATGAAGTGGAAAGAGCCATGGCACATGCTCAAGAGGATGCGGTTAACTTAGAAGAGTTGGAAAGGCAACTCAACGTTGAGCAGAGGAAAATATATGACGAAGTTACCATGCAAATTGATCATGGATTAAGTCATGATAAGAAAGAGTGCTCATGTACGTCGTTGAAGCCTGTCCGACTGTACGTGAGTGGAGAAGCGGGAACTGGAAAAAGTTTCCTCATTAAAGCAATTTCATGCTATTTGCAGGAAAGGACAGAGTCATCGCTGTCTTGTGTTGTCACTGCTCCAACTGGACTGGCAGCACATAATATTAAAGGGATTACTTTACATCGTTTACTGATGCTGCCAGTGGAGCATGACAACAAATTAGAATATCACAAGCTATCTGGAGATGCTTGTTTTGAAGTTTCAAGAATCTTGAGGAAAATGAAACTTCTTATCATTGACGAAGTAAGCATGGTTTCCAATGTCATGCTTGCGTTTGTGCATTTGAGGATGCAAGAAGTTCTCAAAACAGAGTATGATGTGTTATTTGGTGGCAAACACATCATTGTTTTCGGAGATCTTCTGCAGCTGACACCAGTGAAAGGGCAACCTGTGTTCAAAATGCTCACGCATGAAGATACCAGGAAGTGCCTAGGCAGCATTGGCAACGTCAATATATGGTTAAACTTCAATTATGCTGAACTGCATGAAAATATGCGTCAGGCGAAGGATGAAGTTTACAAGACTATTCTACAAGATGTTAGAATTGGAAAAGTGACCGAGCATGGCAAAGAAGTTTTACATGCACGATTACTGTCAAATTTATATCCAGAACAAGATGTTGTGCCTGAGAATATTTTTCAGAAAATTACTGAAAAGAAATCTGGAATATGTTTGATGCCAACTCTTGCAGAATGTGCCAAATTTAACAACAAAATGTTGCATTTAGAAAAGCAAGAGATTGTGAAACTGGAAGCTATTGATAGAGTAGAGCATATGGGATCAACAATTATTTTGTCTGAGAATCTGAAAACAAAATTGGATTCATTAGAGAAGAGTATATCTAAAACTGCAGGTTTTGAAAAGACTCTGAATGTGTGCTTGAACTGCCGTATAATTTTAAGAAGGAATTTACATGTTGAAAGAGGTCTGGTAAATGGATCAATGGGTAATGTTGTTGATTTTGTGAAATACAGAAATAGAGATGGAATTGAATTTTTAAAAATTAAATTTGATGGCATTGAGGAAGTACAGCTAATTGCTCGTTGTTCTGCTAGATTTTTGCTTGTAAAAGACTTATATGTTCGCCGTAAGCAGTTTCCTGTTTGCTTGGCATATGCGGTGACAATCCATAAATCGCAAGGTTTAAGTGTAGACAGTGCATTGGTGAATATTGGCAGTTCTGTGTTCAAGGAGGGTATGGCATATGTGGCATTGTCACGAGTTAGAACTTTATCGGGATTGTACTTGATTGAGTGTGATGTCACAAACATTTGTGCAGATCTAGATTGTGTTAAGGAATACAATAGGTTAAGAAGAGAGTATGCGCCACATTTGCCTCAGTTTCCTTTGTTTGAGAAACGTGTGGTAGGCCGGAAACGAAGAAATGAGAACAATACTGGGGAGGTTGTAGCAAAAAGACAAAAAGTCAATGAACCTAAAATTACAAGCAGAAACAAAAAGGATTCTGTTGAAGATGTTGTTGGTTTTCAGTTTGAAAACAGTTCTGGTGTCAACTGCTATGCTAATGTAGTAATTAATGTTTTGTTTTCTCTAAAAAATGTAAAAGAAGAGATTGTGGTCAATTCTGATCAAAGATTTTGCAGTTTGTTAAATTCTGTGTTAGAGAAATGTACCACTGATAGAAGAAACATAGAAAGTGTGTCTGAAATTCGAAATCTGTTAGACAGATGTTCAGGCCAAACACAATTCTCTCAAAATATTCAGCAAGATTGTCAGGAGTTTTTAATGTATATGCTTGATGTATTACATGCTGAAGGTGTAGATGTAGATCAGCTGTTTGGGCTTTCTTATCAATGGCAGCATGACTGCGAGAACTGTATGGTATCAAGTACTACTAGTGTAGACTCAGAAAGATTTATATATTTAACTTTGCCAGACAGTAAATCAGTCTCCTTTAATAAGCTAGTAAAAGCTGCTAATCACAACATGGAGTGTAGCCAATGTAAATCTGAAATGACGTCCACAATATTTATACGAACATATGGCCAGTACGTCATTTTAATGTTCCAACGGTGTAGGCCTGATGGAACAAAATTGACAACTTTAATAAAAAATTTTGTAGCTTCGCAGTTGTCAATATCAGGAAGGACTTTTGTAACTACAGCAATTATATATCATGACGGCCCTTCAATAACATCAGGACATTACACAGCTTATTTAAAGTCTAGAAATGGCTGGTCATTCTGCAATGATTCTGTTTTAATTTTCAAAAAAAAATTGCCGTATGACCTTAAAAACTCTTACCTGGTGTTTTTAAAACCAAAATTTTAGGGAGATAATTTCGGGATGTGTTCTGTGGAATTTCAAGAAGTTCTAATGGCTTCTACACTATTTGGCCTTGAGGATAAGTGTAGTTCAGAGACATAAATTCTAACCACAAGACTGGACATCATGGAGAAATAAGTGCACTTTGAATGAGTTCAGAAAAACTGTTTCTTTTTATAAGCTAATTGAAGCAGCCAATCAAAACATGGAGTAGAGGGAATGTAAGTCTGCAATGCTGTCTACTGTTTTACATTGCTTTGTGATTAAAAGTGATGTAGAGAATTAAATAATTGTAGTAGTCATAGAGGTAGTGTAAGTCTGCTTGTAGCAGTGTCATAGGAAAAGTAGAACATGACTGAGCAAGAAGGGGAAGATATTACTATTCCAGGATTGTGAAAATGATCTTCAACATTTTAATTCTGAAAGTTGCGGAAATGTGAAAAGACGGGATTGGCTAACAAGAAATCCAAGAGTTATACATGGCTCTGACAAGATTTGGCCTTGTGGAATCTTGTGGTAGAGAGCAAGAAGTCATTTATTGTATGTAACATGTTTTTAAAAACGATGGAGATTTTCTTTCAGAAAGTGGCGGGCTGAAAGTAATAACAGCACAAAAGAATGTAAGCTGTTCATAGGACATCCTTGGACGTCATGGAAAGTAAGTTAACTTTAAGGAGTTCTGATTTTTGATTTCTGATGTTGTATGGGTTTTTTAAACACAATCATTTTGATTGTGTTTTTTTTTCCCCGCTGTTACATGATGAATACCTTCAAGTCACTGTTTTTAGTGAATTTTGATACATTCTGAGAACAGCAAAAATAAACCATTTAACATGTATAATTAATTCTGTACTGTTTGCATTTATGATGTATATGTAGAACTGTGTAGGAGGCATGGAGAAGGTGAGGCTTCTGTAAGTGTCAAAGTTGTTGCATGCAGTGCTGCACTTCTGCGTATTCTTTCATATGCTAGACTACATCTGCACAATGAGATACCTAAGCAAAGGAAACACAAGTGATGTGATTGTGAAATGAGCAAAATAAATTGCATGTATTTCAATTACATCACCTGTGTTTCCTATCATTACGAATCACATTGTGCAGATCAAGTTTAGGTCTGTCCAGGGAAACATAGGAGGTTTGGACTTTGTTGAAGATTGCAGTGGACATGACTCACTTCATTGGTATACCTTCACATGTATTATGTCCTCTATTCTCTTCAACAACTCGAAATTTCATCTGCAACCATGAGTAGGCCTCACCTGAAACAAAACTCTGGATAGTAGACATCTTATTGGCATCCTGAAGCAATTATTTAAAATTTTAGTGTCTTGCAACACTTTTCTGAAACAACAGCAATGCAAAATATGCACCATGTTTTAATATAGGCCTCACTTCATCTGCATCAAGATAGTGTTAGTTTAAAATGTATATCTTTAGGACTGTGTAGCTTCTGTAAGTGTCAAAGTTGTTGAAAAACTGTTTGTCCTTCAATCTTTGCCCTTGTCTTTTGTAATTTTTTAATACATGTTTTTATATTTTTCTAATGTTTGTTCTCTCTTTCACAGATTGAAAGTATAAAAACAAAAAGTGAGTAATTTAACGACAATTATAAGGTAAATATTTTGTACTCTTTTCGTTACATTTCTATCACATTGAACTACTATTAGTTCCACTGCTTCATTTCTTTAATCCTCAGTTTCCTGCCTTTGCTACTTCCCTCATTCCTTTCTCTATTACATACTTACTCAACTCCTTCCACTCTTTTTCTCAGTCCCTCTCTTCTCATAGTTCCTCACTCTTGTTCACTCACTCCATCTCTATTACTCTTAGTGTCTTTGACTGATCACTGTATCACTATTTGTTCTTAATGCTTTCTCTGTGTAGTTGAAGCACACTAAGTGGCATATTATGAATACAGCCAATAAAATTATTGCTCTTTTTATTGGCAGAAAACTGGTGCAAAAGCGGCTTTAGCGGCAGTTTTCTGCCGCAAAAGCAGCTTTAGCGACACATTTCTGCCGATAAAAGCTGCAAAACTTTTATTGCCTATGTTGATAATATGCCCCTATGTTATTTACATTAGGGCTATATTGTCCAGTATAACAATCAAAATTGCTCTCCAAAGACACCAGGCAAAGCAGACGCTCCCTCAAACAGATCACCAAGCGCAATTTACCCTACTTACAGCCTAGCCTGTTCTCTGTCGAGACTTTAGCAATCTTTAGAGCACAAGATAAGATCTTTTCACATGGAGGAGTCAGACATATTGCAATTCTACTTAAGAAACAAGCATTGGCATAGACAATAGGTCTCGCTTTTGGGACCTTATACGTGTTTAGACATGCAACAGTTGATGTTGCTGCACCAAGTATATTATGCTGCATAACTAAATACTTAGAAGGTCCCAAAGGCGAGATCTATTGGCTATGCCAATGCTTGTTTTTCTTTCACTTCGTTATCTATTTTGTTTTTCACAATTATACCCTCTTCTGTCTTTTCTTCGGTAAATAAATCTATTAAACAGTATCTCTTCTTTACTCCCTATAGCTGTCTTTCTTTTAACATCACTCTCTGTTTACTTTCCTTATACTTACACTTTTTTTTAAAAAACAATTTTTTTTGGGTTAGCTCCCGGTCCGCGTACCGGGAAGCTAACCCGGGAGCGAACCAAAAGAAATAGAGCTTGCCAGAGTGCTAAACATTGTAGCAATTTTTTTTGAAAGGGAAGCCACTTTGCTGTGGCAGCTGAGCGCTCTATAAATTTATAACATAACATAACATAAGGTAGTTCTGAAAAGAACTTTTTTTTAAATATTTTTGTTGTTTTATATTTTTTTTGTATTTTTTGAACATTTTTTGTTTTTTTTGTATTTTTTGAACGATTTTATATTTTTTTTGGTTTTTTTGGGGGGGGGAAACAACAAAAAACAGGCGTTGAAAAGGGCTCAACAGGAGCAAAAAAAAATTACTGGGGGCGGTTAGGGCAATCATGGTGTTCATATGCAAGGTTGAGTGCATTGATGCTCATGTTGCCACAAGCTAATAATGCACGACAGCGCATACATAAATGTATCATATTCCCAAAATTTGGTTGGATATTTGGCACAGTTTCCCGTGCCTCCTCTGGTGTTAAAGAAACCGATGTTGTTGATCTCGCCACAGGAGTTGCTCTAGGATTGTCCATCATATCCCTTAATTCCGCCCGGCTGTAATTTAGGGGATGTTTCCTCGTCATGTGCCTATGCATGGTGTGATTACCATAACTGTATTTTTTGTCCGTCCCTCTGGACAATTGTTCCTTGCATATGAGGCATGTTGCGTACCTGGCATTGACCTTTTTTTGGCCAGGAGGGATGGAAAAAAACTGCCAGATGAAACTGGCTTTCTTTCTTGAAACCCGGGGCAACTCTTCCAGGAATTGTGGTTGTTCTCCCTCCTCATCCATTTCTTCATCTTCCTCCTCAGTGTTGGTAACCACCTGGGGAGGTGGTCCTCTCTTCCCATGAGGAGGTGGAGGTGGTGGTGGGGGTGCACCAGCTGCAGCAATCAATGAAGCCATTTTCACACAACCAAAATAGGTCTTCCAAGAAGCAAAATAGGTCTTCCTCTCACAATAATGAAAGTCAGAGTGAGGAAAGAAGGAGGGGTTTTCATCATTTGGAAAAAACAATACTTCTCAACCAATGAAAAGTGTTATTTTTAGGTCACCTGACCTAGCCTTCCATAATTATGAAACTGAAAGTGAAATGAACCAATGAAAAGTTTTATTAACAAGTCACATGACCTCTAACGCTCATGTTACGCGCTGCGGAACGCTCCCCGGTTAGCTTCCGGTTCGCTGCGCTTCGCGCCTCGGTCCGCGCCCCGGGACACTTCCGGGTGCGCTAACGCCATACGTCACAAGACGCATTTCGCGGCAACGCGATATGTCGCGCTTTCGCGCCGCGGATCGCTTCCGGGGAGTTGCGTTTCGCGCCTCGGTCCGCGCCCCGGGGCACTTCCGGGTGCGCTAACGCAGTACGTCATAAGACGCATTACGCGGCAACGCGATACCGTCACTATGTTGATTTCTTACCGGTTCGCGGACCGGATCGCGGAATCAAATTGAGCTAACGGGAAGCTTCCCGGTTCGCGGACCGGGAGCAAAACAAAAAAATTATTTTAAAAAAAAATTATTCATAAACATATAAAATATATTTTTGGATTTAAAGAAGAATAAATTTTACAGCTATAGATATTAGCTTTTAAAAAACCAATGAAATTCATTGAAAAAACCATAGGTTATAGACCATATATAGTTAGGAATTAGCATTTACAAAACCTTGAAAATTCACTGAAAAAACCATAGGTTATAGACCATATATAGTTAGGAATTAGCATTTAAAAAACCTTATTTTACTCACACAAAACCATTGAAATTCCATATATAGTTAGTTGTACTAACTATATATCGCGCACCCGCAATCCACTGCTGATCATTTCACATATTACATCATTCATGACATGGTCAGTGACATCACTGATGACATCACTGATGACATCTCAAATGACATCACTGATGACATCACTGATGACATCTCAAATGACATCACTTATGACATCACTGATGACATCTCAAATGACATCACTGATGACATCACTGATGACATCTCATTTGACATTACTGATCACATCACTGATGACATCATTCATGTGATAATACGATGAACCTCTTCAGACTCTAATATAACCTTAGATACACTCAGTGTAAACAGACACTCATAGACTGTCACTCATCCATGGAGTTACTCAGACACTTAGTCATGCAAATAATCAATCACACCTCCATTTCCTCAACTATACAGTTATACACACCTTACTTATTGAAACATATACTAAAACATATTTACTCACTTATACAATCCTGGATACAAGTTCACAATGATCCATACAGCCACTCACACATTCACTGGCTCTTATGCACAGTTATTTATATATGTCAACTCTCACATGTACTGTGTTTTACATATGTACTTACTTTGACATGTAGCACTGAGATATCCATTCACTCACCAATACACTCATGCACACAGTCAACCGCCCATACAGCTGTTTCCACATGCACTTTTGAACCCATACATCTAGTCAATCAACTGCTCACACATCTATGCAGAGAGTCATACACCTCCCAGCCACCCACACACACACTCAGTCTCCCATACAAATGCTTGGGCAACCAATCAATAACCCATACAGTTAATCATATAGCTACTGATCAACACATGCAGCAGTTTACAGAACAACAGACATAATGATGCACAAATTAAGACAGTTTAGTCACTAACCCATGCACTCAGTGAGACACATTTAATCAGTCACTCATACAGTCAGCCATGCCCCTACTAAATCCTTCATCAAGACACTTATACATCCATTCATTCTTCAATATGTAAGACATATTTTAACTTTACAGAATTATACAGTCACTGGATGACGTCATCAGTGATGTCATCAGTGATGTCATTTGAGATGTCATCAGTGATGTCATCAGTGATGTCACTGACCATGTCATGAATGATGTAATATGTGAAATGATCAGCAGTGGATTGCGGGTGCGCGATATATAGTTAGTACAACTAACTATATATGGAATTTCAATGGTTTTGTGTGAGTAAAATAAGGTTTTTTAAATGCTAATTCCTAACTATATATGGTCTATAACCTATGGTTTTTTCAGTGAATTTTCAAGGTTTTGTAAATGCTAATTCCTAACTATATATGGTCTATAACCTATGGTTTTTTCAATGAATATATATATATATATATATATATATATATATATATATATATATATATATATATTCACTGAAAAAAACCTAGGTTTCAGGCAAGTTATAGTTAGGAAATAGCATTTGAAAAACCTTACAAATTCACTGAAAAAACCATAGGTTTTAGGAATGTTATAGTTATATCTTAATCTACGGAGATGTGGCAACCAAGTATGTATAAGGGAGGGAACTCGAACATCAACAATAATGTACACAATGCTAAGACTACCTGTGAAATACTATACACAATTCACTATAGAAATCAAAGCATTTTCAGTGTGTAGATATACCATTGATACGTGTATTGTACTGAATAGTGGACCCAACCTTATTATCTCAGACACCGGGGAATATTTTGGTCATGTAGCTGTGTTCACCCCCCCTTTGAAACAGAAGCTGCGTAGGCTAGTCCAACGTAAACAACATCAACGTACGACTATAAATAATTAGGCTACGCCTTGGGCATGGTTCGCTTCTGCAAAGAGAAGAGACCGCACCGCAGCAAAGGTCCCCACCCTACCACGTGGCTGCCGCCATAACTGCGTGCTTCCTTGATACAGGCCGATTGTGAACTCAGCACCAGAGCACCGCAGACTTATATCTGTATCGACTATTGGTTTCCATCGACACTGCGGACAGCAGGGTTCACAACTTGAATTCAACTTTGGATCTAAATTTTTCTTCAGTATCTGTGCTGAGAACTTCCTTCAATCTATTCTGCGGTCAGTAGAGTTGACAACTTGATACCTGTTGAATTCAGCTTTGCATCAAAACTACGAACAGCACTGAATCCAGCCTTTCTTTATTTAAGGCAGAAACAATCGTACTGTGTCTTCAGATTCTGTTTACTCTGACAAAATAGCATTTGTCGATCTTTGTGTCGACTACTGCCTTCAATCTACACTGCGTACAACAGGGTTCACAACTTGAATTCAGTTTTGCATCAACACTACGAACAGCACTGAATCCAGCCTTTCTTTATTTAAAGCAGAAAAAATTGTACTGTGTCTTCAGATTCTGTTTACTCTGACAAAATAGCATTCATCGATCTTTGTGTCGACTACTGCCTTCAATCTACACTGCGTTCAACAGGGTTCACAACTTGAATTCAGTTTGCATCAACAATACGGACAGCATTGTATAGGATACAAAAGTAGTTGTGATGTACAGCAAAATTGTTTGGTATAAGACTCACAAGTATGAATGTTTAATGTTTTTCTTTTGAGAGTGTGGTTGATTGAATGTTGAATACATGATGTGGTGAGAGTGATGAGAATTAATGAATGTTATTGTAATTTATTTGTCTATTCTTCTCTTATATGTAGTGTTTATATGAAGTATTTACCATATGTATGATAATGTTTTTTTGAATATGATAATTTGAAAAAAATTAAAACATTTCAATAAAAGCTACTAATGAGCGTTAAGATATTTTGATGGTATGTCCACATGTCTTTTGATATAAATAAGTTTAAAGAACCAGCAGTATTTGCATTGGTTTTGGTTGTTGGTTAATGAGTGCTCAGCCTTACTGCTTATGAGCCATATCCTTTTGTGTTATATAATAGTTGGAGCGGGAGGCTTCTCGCGAGGTATTCACAGGTTATTGAATGCTTTTTTATTTGAATTCCTAGTTTTTTTCGTTATTATTTTAATTTATTTTGTGTTTCAGTTTGTTTCTGGTTTGACTGGTTTCATTGACAAATACTGAAAGTGACACTTTCGCCTATAGTGAAGACCATATAAAAAAACTTTTGAGTGCACCACCTATTTTTGCCTCAGCTTCGTTAAGCGCATCAGCTAAAGTACAAAACAAATCCGATAAACTATTGCGCCTAAGGAAAAAACAAATTAGAACAGATCTACACGGCCACTTTTTACTACAGCATTTGAGAGAAGGTACAATACCAGTTGGTTTACAAATTAAGAACATCCCTGTAATTTTTAGGGAAGATCCAATTTTCAAGAAGGGTTTCAGTTTCATCGAAACCAAATGCAGTAGGGACCTGATGGTCCTTACTGTTGAGACAGCACTTAGGATATCAAAGAAAGAACTAGAGGAAATTGAAATATTGGCAACTAAGATTAAAAACTACCAAGCCATCGCGGATTCTAAAACCTTGTTGGAAAAAGTGGACAAGGAAATCCTAGAATTTAAGGATTATACCATCAATCAAAAGAGTAATCAGTTTGACAAAAATAAAAAGAACTTCTCTTTGGATACTGTATATCCTTATCTTCAGGCAGACTTTTACACAAAGGCTGAATCAAGGAGATATTTGTCAGACAATCAAGGGAGATCAAGAAACCAATTCATATCGTTCTCTGAGACGTCGTCCTTTTAGATAGATAGATAGATAGATAGTGGAGCAAACCGCTCCAATAAAAATAAAAAATGGAACCAACAACAACAACAACAACAAGGGCCTTTTTTAGGAAGAGGCCAGCCCAAACCAAGGGGACGAATCAGATACAACAATCAGCCGTGGGAGATGACTACGAGAAGGCAACATTACAAAAACTAGGAACATCATCCATTTTAACCTATCTAAAAAGATCTTGACGGATGTGGAGGAAAGTGTCCACACAAAGGGCCTTTCATTTGTTTCAACTAAGAAAACGGACTTTGTGAAAGTAAAAACTGAGTTTATTGAAATGTTTTTTCTTTGAAAGGAGCTACCAATAGTGATTGAACAAACAGGACTACGTAAAAATTCAACTTTTTGCCCACCTGGAAGCCAAATACCAAAGGATGATATTCTATTTGAGAAAAAGTGTTATCCGCTATCTCAGAAATGGAAAAAAGAACGAATTATGTAAAACATAATATTTTAAAAGAGCAGAGAGAAGCATTAACTGCCTTAAAAAATGAAACTGAGGTGATTATAAAACAGGCAGACAAAGGGGGCTCACTTGTTGTCTGGGATACAACAGAATACACAAAGGAAGTCCTAAAACAGTTGGAAGATCCGCATTGCTGTAAAAAGACATCTTTTTGCCATCCTAAAGGAAGGTTTTGATCAAAGCCTGTTGGGACCTAAGGAGTATGATTATTTACAGAACAAACATCCACGAGTCCCTGTTTTTTCTATATACTCCCGAAAATCCATAAAAATGAGACATAACCACCAGCAAGGCCAATTGTCTCCGGGTGCGATTCCCTTCTCAAGCCAATCACAAAATACGTTGACTGCTTTCTGAAAGAGTTTCTGCCTGACGTGAAGTCGTATCTTCAGGACACTACAGAATTCATCAACAAGTTAGAGAATGTTCCATTCATACAAGACAAGGATCTATTGGTGACGCTTGACGTCACCTCATTATATACACAAATTTCTCAAGCCAAAGCAGTGGCAGTGCTGACTCATTTCTAAGAAAAAAGAGAAAAACCAACAAGAATACCAACAGATTTCATCGTTGACTTGTCATCATTTGCCCTAAAGAAAAATTATTTTTCATTTGGAAATGATTTCTTTTTCCAGATAAAAGGCGTGGCTATGGGCTGTCCCTTTGCCCCAGAGCTAGCGGTGCTATTTATATCAATGTATAAAGATACTTTCGTACACAACAACAACCCATTTTCCGAGCACATTTCCACCCGGCTTCCGTTTATTGATGATATTTTCATTGTGTGGACAGAAGGCCAAGAGGAACTCTTCTGTTTTTTCAATTGGCTTAATTCCAGAACATCAGATATACAGTTTGGTACATTACATTCAGCTCGCAGAATAGCTTTTCTAGATGTAGAAGTTTATTCAGATACAGATGGCCTGGCAACAACTTTGTTTCAAAAACCAACAGATTGAAATAAAGCACTCTTATTCTCCAGCAACCACCCGAGGAGCCTAAGAGAAAATCTGCCCTACGGGCAGTTTCAGAGAACACGCCGCAACTGCTCTTACAAGGATGAATATGTATTACATGTGAATAACCTAGTAAGTAAATTGAGGGATCAAGGTTATCCAAGGAAATTGGTTTAAACCACAATGAAACATGCATGGTGGACCCCGAGTGAGACTCTCTTGGAAAGAAAGAAAAAAGTGCCAGCGCAATGCCAAGTGTGTGTCACCACGTTCTGCCCTAACTCTAACCACCTTAAAAGAGTGATTAATCAGAACTGGCACTTACTAGAAAACTTAGACCAGGATTTTTCAACTGCCCCTCTCTTTGCATTTAAAAAGGAGAGTAGCATATCAAATTATATTGTAAGCCAAAAAAGAACCAAAACCAACATAAATCTTGCATCAGGAAAAAGGTGGAAACCGCACCCGTGGTAAACCATTGGATAAAAAAATCACACACGGAGGGAGACCTCGGATGGACAATAATTTCAAAAGTGGAAAGGGATCCCCGTGATGGAAACCAAGAAATTAAACTTCAAAAAGGGAAGCGCTACTGCTTGTGAAATTTGATACTGCAGTCTCAGGGCTAAATGAACTTTCAGAACTTTATAGATTATGAGCCACAGGAGGGTGAAGAATACAGTACAGTCCTTTCTACCAGAGTTTTTAATTGATCAACTTTTGTGCGATATGTGTTACATCCGTGGTGTTTACACATGTCATATACTGATGCAATAATAGGTGTACCATGCTATGGACTGGCCGATGTTCAGCTATATTGCTTGGAAAGTACACACAACCTCACCAGTTAGCATCTCCCCTTGCGGAAAAGCAATGCCGACTCCCGAAGAACGCGGGAAGCCGGTGGGGCATGGTAGCTCCCCTCACGGTGTCCAACATTTTTTTTTAAGACCCGGGGGAAAGGGTCCCCGGTGATATTAGAAATTACTGATAGGGGCTATTTTTTTACGGTCAAATTACAAGTCGCGTACCCAGCGCATCGCTCAGTGCGGCCCCCTGGTGGGCATGCGCTGGATGCATGACTCATAATCTGTAGGATGTGCAACTCCAGCGCCTTTGATGCACAACTTCTACGCGTTTGGGACGCAGCATTACTTTTCCACACCGCAATCTACTAACATACAACTCCCCATGTGGAAAAGCAATCTGATTTTGAGTTTGAAAGATAGAAAAGATTTCCTTGCTATGGGAGGGTGGGATGGACACCCTGGAACACTGCAGGAACCGACCCTCCCACAATACATAAAGCCCTGGGGAGTGGTGGTCCCCGGGGTTTTGGAGACCTTACAGCCCCCCTCCCTAGCCATACTTTTCTTTGTAGCCCCTGTGGGTAACGGGGCTCTCGAGTGCTCCAGGAGGGGAGCCACGTAGGATCCCGCACCCAATACATAAACCCCCGATGGGTGATGGTCCCCATGGCTTTCAGGACCTTCGACCGCTGCCCCCACAATTTTATTTCTTTGTAGCCACGGGCGCTGACATTCCCCGAGGCTGGGGGGCCCCTCTGGGCCCCACATAAAATTTAATAATTTTGCCCCTGGAATTCAACCCCCCGGAGACAAATTATTTAAAAAAAAGATCCTTTTTATTTTATTTATTTTACGGCACAGTCCACGCACTACACACGCATCCTGGTTTTAAAAATAAATGTGGGCCCTGGGGGTCATTCTAGGACCAGATTTCTGAGTCAGTCGTCCTAGCTGTGGCGCCACACCTCTTCCCATCCTGCCAACAGTTCCTGATTTCGAATGTTTACAACTGTTTGACAGCCAATTAGCATTGAACGCGTGACCGGGACGCCCAATCCACGGATCCACCGCGCCCATTGATATACAAATGAATTTAACCATAATTTTCACAGGAACTACTGAACAGATTGACAACATATAAGCAAAAGGCACAAGTCGGAACTGAGGACTACCTCTCTGCCAAATTTGGTGCAATTCCGTTCAGCCGTTTGGGCTGTAGCCATGGCAAAGTTCCTAAGGGAAATTGCATGGGGGAAACATGTTTTGGGACCCCCCTTTTTTCTCGGCCCCCACTTGGCCAATCACCCCCAATCTTTCAGGGAAGGAGCAGAACTGAGCAAAACAAACGTTTGGAGAATTTCAAGAAGATTCATCAATCGACGCCTAAGTTATTGCCAATAGAATGTTGCAGTTTTTCCTATGGATAATAGGTCCTAACTATAACTACCTACTGGCAGTATGAATTTATATATTTATGCATATATATATATATATATCCACTGAAAAAAACATACGTTTTACAGACGTTATAGTAAGGAATTAGCATTTAAAAAACCTTTAAAATTCACTAAAATACCATAGGTTTCCGGCCGTCATAGTTAGTTGGACATTTGACTCATATAATACCGGAGAAATTCGCCTGTTAGAGTTAGTTGAGCTAACTATAACTCGCGCGCCCGCAATGCACTGCTGATGATGACACATATTACATCACTTATGACATGGTCAGTGACATCACTGATGGCATCACTAATGATATCTCAAATGACATCACTGATGACATCATCCAGTGAATGTGTATTTCTGTAAAGTTTAAATATTTTTCATATATATCTATGCCAAGGTGTATTGAAGAATGAGTGGATTTACAAGTAGCTGAAGGAAATATTTAGTAGGTGCGTAACTGACTGTGTAAGTGAGTGATTGAACGTGTCTTATTGAATGCATGAGTTAGTGACTAAACTGTGTGAAAGTCTGTATTAGTCTCTCAATCGGTGTGTAAGTGGCTGCATAGGTTGGTGAGTAGCTACATGAGTGTTTACATGGGTTATTTATTTGATGTCTGAGTTTCTGCATGGGTGCCTGATGTCTGTGTGGGAGGGTGGGGGTGTGTGTGACTCTATGCATAGATGTCTGAGTGGGTGATTCAATGGTTGTATGGATTCAAAAGTGCATCTGGGAAGGGCTGTATGGGTGAGTTAGTGTGTGTATAGGTGTGTTGGTGAGTGAATGAATGTCTCAGTGGTATATGTGTGAGTAACTACATATGTTTTAAGGCAGTATATGTGAGTGTTGGAGTATATAAATAACTATGCATGAGAGTAAGTTATTTGAAGAGTGGGTGTATAAATGAATGTCTGCTTGTATCAGTGATTTTATAAGACAGTAAGTATGTGTTTGTATCTGCATAAATAAGTGATGTGGTGTGTGTATAAATAACTGAGTCAGTGTTTATAAGTGTATACATGAGTAAATGGTTATGTGATTGATTCTTTGCATGACTGACTAGGTGCGTGAGTAACTCTATGGATGAGTGGCAGAGTGTGACTGTAGGTATATGTAAATAACTGCATATTACAGTACTGTATTGATGAGTAACTGCATGTATACGTGACTGGATGTGTGTGTAGACCTAGGAAATAGTGGGTGGTATGTAGTATCAGGCATTGTTGTGTGTATAATTTAAAAAATAGTAGTCTGTATTTTAGAGTGGGTGTATCAAAGTTTATATTAGGGCATCAGTATTTGCATCAGATTATCATGTGCATGATGTCATCAGTGATGTAATTTGAGATGTCATCAGTGATGTAACTGACAATGTCATGAGTGATGCAATATGTGACGTCATCAGCAGTGCATTGTGGGCGCACGAGTTATAGTAAGCTCAGCTAACTATAACAGGCGAATTTCTCTGGTTTTATGTGAGCCAAATGTTCAGCTAGCTATAACGTCCCTGAAACCTATGGTTTTTCTAGTTAATTTCTAAGGTTTTTTAAATGTTAATTCCTAACTATAACGTCTGTAAAACCTATGGTTGTTTCAGTGAATTTCAAAAGTTTTTAAATGTTAATTTCATATTTTAATATCGTATATCTTTTTTTTTCTGAGAAAACTGGAGTCTTGTACCGGTAATGTACCAAGCTCCACCAGAATCAAATCCTATCCGCCATATTACTAAACTCGTAAATGATGTGCATTTCGTAACCGACGGGGTCCCGCATAACATCATATACGTATGAGGTTGTGCCAGCTGCTTCTTTGGTATGCGACGGGTACGCAGTACCAAGCCGCGCGATACGTCATGTACGTATGGGGTCACGCCCGCTGTGAGTTGCCTATGCAACGAGTGCACGCTGCCAGGCTCTGTGTTACATCATAGATGTATGATGTTGCACCAGGTATGCCATTCGCTAATTTTTTTATGTCTCAAAACTATATCTAAATGACTTTAAAGTGTATGTAAGAGCAAACGATAATCCAAAATATTTTAAACATTTGTATATTTCTAACTGTAATAAACTTATATAATAGTACATTTATTTTTTCAAAATCGCGTCGGGTGCAGTCTCCTTGCACACTGGGTGCGCGATTGCCATGTGACCTTAAAAAAAAGCATTTGATTAGTTCATAACATTTCCCATTGTAGCAGTTGGAGAACGCCACCCACTTTAGTCATTCTCTCTACAGCATTTGATGAGACACACCTCTTCTGCTTAGAGAGCTTTTTTGCAAACTTTTTGCTGTGTACACATATCTTACACTACACACAACATGCAACCATCATCTTCATCAATATTCATGGTCTGTAAAGTAGCCTTCCACCTGTAATAGCCATGCATCTAAAAGTTACATAACCGAAGTTTTCCCCACTGCCTGAGGTAACATAGTTGCATATGCTGTCCACAGCACAATGTAATGTGGTACAGCCCAGGGGCAGTATCATGCAAAGATAATGAACACACGGACACAGACAGGTAGTGGAAGAAGGTACGGGCACGTGTACTTGACTCCTTTTTATTACCAGGGTCACATATCGAGTGACGTCTCTCTTGGATGCATGTGGGAGGAGTGTAAACCAGCCCTCAGGGAATAGTTGCAGCTAGCATCAACTTCAACAGTAATCATTGGATCACACACAGAGATTCATTAATAAAAGGGTCAATAGTTTGTGCTGCAGTAAGGTAGGGACAGTAGATGTGAAATATTACACAAAAGATTCTTTTGTAACAGAACCATAACTTGTGGTATACTGAGACACAGGCAGTAGATCTGAAATAATACACAAAACAATTGCATCATAAAGGGTCCATCAGTTCTCGTGCACTCAAAACTCCACATCAAAAGCATTCAGCATGTGCACAGCCAGCGGTGATGTGTGCTGCGGACAGGCCGTACTAGGAGCAATGTCTGATGCCTACAGGACTGCATCATCTGCAATAGTGACTGAATCTGAATTGTTAACACTGCTGTCTGCAATGTAGGCCAGAGAGATCGGTCAGCAAGGGCCCACAGCCACGTGGCGTTGACTTGAGCTGCCCAGTTTGCAATACACAAAGCAACAAAAGCTTGTGCGGAGCCTGTGATAATGCGTATGCGTGGTGCGGACAAAGCGCACTACAGCAATGTCTTTTGCCTACCGGACTGTGTCATCTACTATAGCGACTCGATCTGAATTGTGAACACTGCTGTCTGCAGTGTAAATTGAAGGCAGTAGTCAACACAGACATCCATGAATACTTTTTATCACCTCTTCACAAAATACAACAACATAAATTACCAAAAACTCTGCAATAAATAAATCAAAACAATTTGAATTGTGATCTCTGCTGTCCACACTGTAGACTATTATTCAGAGTTCTTTTCCACTACCAAGAAGAATTTGGTCATTGTACTAAACCTATAACTCATCTAAAAAGAGTTCTTCAAGCAACTATATTAAAAGGATATTGTGTATATTTCAATAGACGTTGTAGTTAGTTGCCTACTGGATTCTGTAATTAAACAATCACCACTCAATCTGAATTGTGAGCCCTGCTGACTGCAGTGTAGGCCACAGGCAGTGGTCATTAAGACTCACAGCCAAGTGCCATTGGATTCGGAAGCACAGAGTTGGTTGCACCTGATCGGAGGGGGTACACACAAATCTTCACACACTTTAACTTCTGACATCCTCAATCATAGAATTAAGACCCCGTTTCACTGTTCGGACCTGCTGTACCATGGTGTACTACACTGACTGCTGTCAACCAAGCACAATAATCATGTGCAGCAGTTAGCTACGGAAGCACAGAGTCTGATGCACCTCAACGGAGGGAGTTGTGTAAAACCAAGCAGCAGGCACTCTCAGACATCGTCCATTGTGGGATCAAGACACTGTTTCACTGTTCGGACCTAGAGTTGGTTGCACATGGACAAAGGGAGTACCTTCAGCTCCACTAACAGATGCAGTTCTAACATTGTCCATTGTGCGATCAAAACACTGTTCCACTGTTGGGACCTAGAGTTGGTTGCACCTGGTCGAAGGGAGTACCTTCATTTCCACTCTCAGATGCAGTTCTAACATTGTCCATTTTGGGATCAAGACATCCTTCCACTGTTGGTCCCGGTTGGACTACTGTGTTAGTAGTATACAGAGCACTCCATGGTGCTGGGCCTCAGGCTGGGCGCTGTGTGCCTGTGTCGCAGTAGCCAGTGTTGATCTCAGGAGCCTTACGAGCTCGCAGACCTCGGCCCAGGACCTTCTGCCGGCACGTTGTAGGCCGTCTTTCACATACAGTGGTGTTGAAAGGTGAACTGGGGGGCATATGTGCGTTGCAGCGGCCATGACAGTTTCTAAGTACCAGCAGACTGACAGCATCATTCACTCAGCCACCTTCACTCACAGCGTCAGCCTCGGTGCAGTGTAATCTGCACAGACCCGGCAGACACATTCGCCATTCAGGAAGAGAACCACACCCAGAGAAACATGCCCATTATTCATACCCCTACGCTAGTCTTGCATATGCCAAGCCAGCTCACTACGCTAAAGATTTGGGGGGGGCACGTACACGCTATGTTTTCATAATCTTCCCTACTGACTGTACTATCACCTCAACACTTTGCATTGTATACTTATATAATCGATAATCACAAGCCCCCTTTGCACATACTTTGCTCCCATCTCACTCTGCATTCTGCAATGTGAGGCAGAGTTGCCATGCCATGTTTGGTTTGTGTACATGGCTAGCCACGGATCCCACAGTATGTGATGTCATTGTGTCTGCTAGGTGTACATGTTGTTTGTAATGTTGTATGTGATTATATAAGGTAGTGCATTTATTCACGAGCAGTGGTTTCTCCCATTTACATATTGCTGTCTTAAAGAGGATACCGGTGAAAAGTCTGATGACGCTTCAAAGCTTACAGCTCCCAATCTTGCGTGCTTTCTTAAAAGCACGCCAACTCCCACAATCAGACCAATATTCACACAGCTTTCTAACAGCAGATATCTAGGCCCCAATTCACAGAACTAACTTAAGACAAAATCCGAAACTTACTGCCCTTTTGGTATTCACAGAAGGCACTTGTTCCACTGCGGGGGAGCATTTCACCGCTTCTATCACTGCTGGAGTCAGCGACCTGCTGGAGGGCTGTTGTGCGGGGCCATCTAACATCGGCTTTCAACTGGAACTGTCCCGCCGTAAAGAACAAAGCCTAAAGCTCCCATGGTACACTTGTCCAAGCGCAGCTGTTGTGAGTGAGGGGGAGGTCTGGTGATCGCGCTTAAAGCGCTGCCTCTCCACCCGCGGCGCGGGACGCGTGCGGGATGAACTACGGTCGAAGCCCATACCAAGCGCGGGCCTGTCTGAGCCCGTCCGAGACTGACTGAGACTGGGCTGGGCTACCCCCATTTCTTCTGCATGTAGTGAGCACTATTCTATGGACTTTTGCTCTTGTGGAACAATCTTGAACTGGGGGCATTAGGGATTAACTATTCTATTGTACACATGTTAATTTAAGTTACTGGGGATTCCACACTGTCATAGTACAGTAATTATTAATAACTGTTGCCATTAACCATATACTTTATTTGGTTTAAGATAGGAAACAACTATGGGGAAGACTACTCCCCCTTTGTTTAAGGCCCAACACTAGACAGAAACTCCCCCAATTAAACCTCCATTATCCAGTCGACTGCAATTGATAGAATGCTGCAACTGGTTTCCAGCGAAATAGAACGCACAGAGAGGCGTTTTTAATTAACACCCGGAATGATAAGCATATCACAGTCCGCAGAGATAGACACCCCTGTTGTATCTCAATCATTAGCTCCTTCCACTTCCCCAGAATTACCCCTTGCTCTAGTTAATATACCCTCAACGAGTATTTGCAGGGTGGGCACAAGAGGAAAGGTGAAAGGAAAGGAGCCCCTCGGAAGAAGAGCACCTATAGGGGGGATTCATGACCAGCATTCCTTAGGGATAGTGTCTACTAACACTTCAGGGGGTGGACATTCGGATGCCAGCAATAATAAAATCTCTGAGCCCCCGGGCTGGGCATTACCAGTGAAATTGGAGCTTAAATCCTTTTTAGATCAGCTCATAAAATTTGAATTGAGAGATGAAATGAAAAGTATTGCCAAATTAAAATCATCTCTGGATGCATGGGGAATCAAAATTGATGCAGCTTTGAATACTATTGTTACTTCCAATCCTTTGAAGAGGGCTACTATCTCCCATAGAATACAGGCTAGTCCGCCTTCTGGTGACCAGCATCCCCTACCAAAAATCATCTACCAACTGAACTTGCCCATTATGACTAACCGCCCCTCCCAATTGAATCAAACTTTAAGTAGCCCCAACTGTATGGCGCCCCATTCTTCTGTTAATGCACACAATTCTCAGGTTGTGGCGCATAGTACAGTTATACCAGATGACCATCAGACACAAACAATAGTGTCAAACACCGAAAGGAATCCAACACTACCCAAGCCAAGATTGACAAACTCCTCTCACCCCTGTATCGATCTGCCTCCATATTCAACACCTTATGTGCAAATTTTAGCAGCAGTACCACCGCTGGAAGGGGGTCAGGGGGAAACATACCTTGAGTTAAAAAATAAAACCATTCATTGGTTGAACAAATGTAGACCACTCCCCCACCTAGTGCAGACTGAAATTGTATTTACCCGGAGGGTTAGCTGGCTTGGGCAGAGACAAAACAAAAAGATATTGCAGGGGACTGTGTCCTGATCAATTTCAGAAACCGAAGAGTGGTTCAACATATTCTCAAATGAGGACCAAAAATAGCATCTGGAGGTATTCAGACACTTCCCTCGGGCTACTTTTACCCCCAAGCCTCTCTTAGAAAGAGTGGGTAGATTGTATAAAAATGGGAAATGAGTGCCCAGAGTAACGTCTTGTCACATATAGGCAAGGATTGGGGTAATAGAGAGCAATTTAACATTCCTGTAAATAATCGCTTCAGCACCCTGGATTTGGTGAGATTGACTAGCTCCCAGGTATGAAAACTTGAATTCGGTCCAAAATGTACCTACTAAATTCCATCACTTAGAAGGACTCAAAACTAGTGTCCAACCATCAGAAAATCCTTCTAAGACTACCCTTTCGGATGGAGCCTCCGGAGTACCCGAGGCTTTTCAGGGTAATTTAGCTCGCACTACACAGGATGATATAGGGCGACAAGAGCATGCCAAAATTACCCTCCTGGTTGTACATCCGGGAGGGCTCCCTACACAGAACATATCTGGCAGCCCCCTGGATGTACAGCAGGGCGGGTTCCCTACACAGAACACCAAGATTTTATCCTGGAATAGAGCAGGCCTTAACTCAAAAATGGACCTCCCAGATTGGGGAGCCTATATAGATGCCCATGAGTTATGCCTCTTTCAGGAACCTGGTCAAGGAAGCGCTTATATAGAGCAGGGTATGTTGCATAGTTTAACCCAGCTGTTCAGGGGCCCAGGGGGAGACCCTCTGGTGGCCTCTGCATCTGGGTCGGTATACATTTCGGTATATATTTGGGTTGCAGTATTAAAGTGATAGATACATCATCCCCTGACATCCTGTGTATTCTCCTGACTTTATTTTTTAACAACATGAAGATTGCTATTATCAACATTTATTCACGGCCAGTGAACCAGGGGCTGACATTGCAGGTTTCAGACTGCCAGGCAACATTTTTACACACACTGCCCGAGACCTTGCATATAATTATCGGGGGGATTTTAACTTCCATTTTGAACCACTAAACCCATTTAAACACTACTATTACTAGTGAGGAGGACCCGGCCTGCTCAATCCCTGATTGTAATACCTATCCAGTTGGGGGTTGGACCCCCATAGTCCTGCAGATGAACTCCCTTACCCTTACAAATCTGCTAAGGGCATTTAATGCTCGTTTTTCCTCTGATAGTCCGGCATTTCTCCCTATAACAAGCTGGGTCAAACATCTATTATTGATTACATACTGGTAGATGTGGCACAGAACAGTATATTTTGTTGTTAATCCACGTTGTGAAAGTGACCATAACCCGTTGGTGTTAGAAATGATTCTGCCTAAACTTGAACAAGACCAGAATCTACCTGCCCAATCTGCCCCAAATTTGATAGAAATAGTAGGGGGCAGAAGAGTTCACTGGGGAACATTTGTACAGTCAACTGACAAAAAGGCCACTCTTTATGAACAAATTATTCCCCATTTGGAATTTGCTTTTCAAATGTCGGCAAATGACCAGGGCTTCGACTCCCTGCAGGAAATAGGTAAGAAATACCAGGAAATGCTCTCTAAAATTGCAGTGTACTTTTATAATGTAGACTCTAAAAACAATCCAGATCCCAAAAATTAGACACTCCTGGTATAATAAAACATGCAGGGATGCGAAAAGTGCCCTGGTGTCAGCGATCAAAGATAAGGATATTCAACGCACCTAAGAAACTAGGGCTGTATACAAAAAAAACTGTGGCTGAAGCTAAGTTAACATGGGAATTAGACAAATGGGAAGCAATTAAAACGGCTTTAGAGAATAGAGACACGAGAGACTTCTGTAACCTAGTGAGAACTGGGAAGTCTGAAGGCAACTCGGCAATCAAACCAAACCTGGGGGAGGAAGTATGGAGGATTCATTTTCAAACAATATAATCCAGACCTGCGGATGGAGTTGTATCAGCCAGGGATCCTACTGCTTATAAGACTCCCTTGGATATTAGTGCTCCTTCAAGACTCCCTTGGATATTAGTGCTCCTTCTTGTACTTGTTACTGCAGCCTTGGGCAAAATGCTCCCAGCCAAAGCGCCAGGCCTGGATAAAATCCCTGGTGACTTATTTAAGAATGAAGGATCTGTGTGGGAAACCTATCTTTGGGTGTTATTTAACGCTATTCTGCAAGGGATGGAGTTACCTTTGACTTGGACAGGTGCGGAAATTATCCTGATTTACAAGAAGGGCTCCCCGTTTAACCCAGCTAATTACCGCCCAATAAGCTTAATCGGCGTGACACAAAAGCTATTTGCTCACATTCTCCTGGGTCGGTTGCAGTCTTGGATTGATGAAAAAAATGTTTTAACACCTTTACAAGCTGGTTTTAGTAGTACAATATCAACAATTGAACATATTTTCAGATTGCAACCGATCGACTGGAAAACACTGATCATGGAGGGTGGCAGCCTTTACCTAACCTTTGTGGATCTTAAATCCGCATTCGAAATTGTGCAGCGTGATCAGCTATGGGGCAACCTTCAGGGTACTTATGCCACCTGCTGAAACGTCTGCATCAGGACACGCATGCGAGAATTAGTAAAAAATGAGAATTTACAGCTCCCTTCTCAGTAGAGAAAGGGATGAGACAGGGTTGAGTGCTTGCACTGACCCTGTTTTCCCTCTTTTTAAATGGATTAATAGAAACTCTGCTGGTGATAAAAGATATAGACCTACCAAGGTTAGTAAATCGTAAAATACCCGCGCTTCGGGGGTGATATGCTGCTACTCTCTAAGTCACCAATGGGTATGCAGAGGGTATTGGAGGAGTTCTGTAAATTCTGTAAGTAGACGCATTTGAAGATAAATCTCAAAAAAGCTAAATATATGGTATTTCACGCAAATACCACCAATTGCCCACAGCCACAAATGGATGGCAAGTCCCTAGAAAGGGTTTCTACCTTCAATTACGTGGGCCTTACCCGTAATAATAAGATGAATTGGGGATCCAAGTAAAGAAAGCTAACTTAAAACTCACACCATCTATAGGGGTAATTCTCAAAGTTTACAGAAATTGTTCCCAAAAAGCAGTAGGACCCTCAGCAGGAATTTATAAAATACAGGCCAGCTTCTCTTTATTATTTACAACAAGGGGTGGTGATGGACAGAGTCTCTGAATTAAGCAGAGTACTCTCACCCAGTCAAGAGATCAGGGCTAGATCCAACACCGTTTTTTAGCTCATTGCACCATCCCAGTTTCAGAACCTGGCTGTATGCAAATTAGTCTGTCCCTGGCCCAGTGCATCATGGGAACAGGGCAGACCAGACTACAAAAGCCAATTCTTACACTGGGAATGGTGCAATGAGCAAGGGACTCACATCTGAGTATACCCTTCCACGCTTAGGGTGGACAAAATTATTTACAACAAGGGGTGGTGATGGACAGAGTCTCTGAATTAAGCAGAGTACTCTCACCCAGTCAAGAGATCAGGGCTAGATCCAACACCGTTTTTTAGCTCATTGCACCATCCCAGTTTCAGAACCTGGCTGTATGCAAATTAGTCTGTCCCTGGCCCAGTGCATCATGGGAACAGGGCAGACCAGACTACAAAAGCCAATTCTTACACTGGGAGTCTATGAATTAAGCAGAGTACTCTCACCCAGTCAAGAGTCCCTTGCTCATTGCTCCATCAGGATTCAAGCAAGCCGGGCCTAAGACGGCTGTAATGCCAGAAACCGGTCCCCGGAAGCTTGTTTCCTTCCCAGTGTAAGAATTGGCTTTTGTAGTTTGGTTTGCCCTGTTCCCATCATGCACTGGGATAGGAACAGACTAATTTGCATACAGCCAGGTTCTGAAACTGGGATGGTGCAATGAGCTAAAAAACGGTGTTGGATCTAGCCCTGATCTCTTGACTGGGTGAGAGTATTCTGCTTAATTCAGAGACTCTGTCCCTCACCACCCCTTGTTGTGAATAATTTTGTCCACCCTAGGCGTGGAAGGGTACACTCAGACATGAGTCCCTTGCTCATTGCACCATCAGGATTCAAGCAAGCCGGGCCGAAGACGGCTGTAATGCCAGAAACCGGTCCCCGGAAGCTTGTTTCCTTCCCAGTGTAAGAATTGGCTTTTGTAGTTTGGTTTGCCCTGTTCCCATCATGCACTGGGACAGGAACAGACTAATTTGCATACAGCCAGGTTCTGAAACTGGGATGGTGCAATGAGCTAAAAAACGGTGTTGGATCTAGCCCTGATCTCTTGACTGGGTGAGAGTATTCTGCTTAATTCAGAGACTCTGTCCCTCACCACCCCTTGTTGTGAATAATTTTGTCCACCCTAGGCGTGGAAGGGTATACTCAGACATGAGTCCCTTGCTCATTGCACCATCAGGATTCAAGCAAGCCGGGCCGAAGACGGCTGTAATGCCAGAAACCGGTCCCCGGAAGCTTGTTTCCTTCCCAGTGTAAGAATTGGCTTTTGTAGTTTGGTTTGCCCTGTTCCCATCATGCACTGGGACAGGAACAGACTAATTTGCATACAGCCAGGTTCTGAAACTGGGATGGTGCAATGAGCTAAAAAACGGTGTTGGATCTAGCCCTGATCTCTTGACTGGGTGAGAGTATTCTGCTTAATTCAGAGACTCTGTCCCTCACCACCCCTTGTTGTGAATAATTTTGTCCACCCTAGGCGTGGAAGGGTATACTCAGACATGAGTCCCTTGCTCATTGCACCATCAGGATTCAAGCAAGCCGGGCCGAAGACGGCTGTAATGCCAGAAACCGGTCCCCGGAAGCTTGTTTCCTTCCCAGTGTAAGAATTGGCTTTTGTAGTTTGGTTTGCCCTGTTCCCATCATGCACTGGGACAGGAACAGACTAATTTGCATACAGCCAGGTTCTGAAACTGGGATGGTGCAATGAGCTAAAAAACGGTGTTGGATCTAGCCCTGATCTCTTGACTGGGCGAGAGTATTCTGCTTAATTCAGAGACTCTGTCCCTCACCACCCCTTGTTGTGAATAGCTTCTCTTTATGGCGCTGATCTTTGGGGCTTCTGCCCCGCTAATGTCCTCGCCACAACAGAGAATACCTTCCTTAGACATCTCTTGAGCTTACAGAAAAGCACTTCCTTAACACCTCTGAGGATGGATTTGGGGATCGGTGATATAATCGCTTCCCACCTGCTTCTATTTTTGCATCGGATATGGAGCACGCCCGAGCTACTAAACTATAGGGAGGAACTGAAGGATGTAATGTCTATTTTAGGAGCATGGAAATACACCTTGGTTATCCTATATTCATAACACATGTCATACATTGGGGTTGGCAACTCTGTGGTCATCGCCCGAGGAGACCTGCTCCTTCACTTAAAAAAAAACCTTCAGCTCACTATCAAAGAACATAATTTAGCTCAACTCTCCCAGAGTACCAATACCTGCTCTCCGACCTCCAGGTTTCTGGATGTCAAAAAGCAATACAAGCTTGAATCAGTACTGGATAACATCCAACCACCTCTTGCTAAGAAACAGTTTTTGCAATTTAGACATGGGATGCTTCCCCTTAGAGTACTTATAAACAAATGGAAGGGAAGCCCAAAGTTGGACTGTCCAGGAGTATAGGTCGAACGAAGAGTCGGAACTTCATGGTCTTCTCTTCTGCCCGGCTTACAGAAGGCCAAGGTCCAAATGGGTGCTCCAGTTGTGTTAAAACCTTGGAATTAGAGATCACACTGAGGCCTATTGGCTATTAAAATATAAGTCACACCCATTATTTGTCTTTGCAACTTCTAGATTCTTGCTTGCGATGTGGCATATGTGTAGAGCCATTATAGAGATTCAGAGCTCGGGAATAAGTTAAGCGTGCCCATTCAATGAGTTTGCTGCTATTTTAAAATTGCATTATCCCCCATTAGAGAACTTGTATAGATGATTGCTTCTTATTTTTAATATTTTTTAATTGTTTTTATCGGTTTTAATACTATTTATTGCAATGGTCTTAAATAATCTTAACTATGAGTATATTTGCCCTCTCTTTGAGTGGTACCTTTGCCCCTCTTCATTGTGATGTCCCTGCTCTCTGGGCTTGAAAGCTTTTCATAACCCCTGAACCCATCTGCTTTTTGTAGTCCTGTTAAATACACTATGTAACCTTTTTTAAACCATTGTGCAATAGAAGCTTGGTGTTTTATGTATATTTTTTGTCTGTGCTTTTATGGCTCATTGCCAAAATAAAGTTTTTCTTAACTGAACTTACTCATTTTGGTATTCACAGAAGGCACTTACTCATTTCGGTATTTAAAGAAGTTAGGACTCCTAACTTTAGGACTCCTAAATGCCTTCTGTGAATACCAAAAGTCTTAAAATTAGGATTTTTCTCAGTTTAGGAGCAGTAAAGTTAGGGGTCCTAACTTTAGGACTCCTAAATGCTTTCTGTGAATACTTTAGGAGTCGTAACGTTAGGATTCCCAAATTTAAAAGAGACAAACAGGATTATGCGCAAGGCAGAATACTTACATTTGCCAAACGTTTTGATACCTTGAAGAAGAACTTTCCCACTCAACAATCAAAAGGAACACCAGTGAGTACCAGTGTATCAGATGTGAGTGAAGATGTGAGTGAAGATGAAACACCCAGTGGAGTAGGAGGCATTGTCCCAGTCACTTTTTTAGAAGAGATGCGACTCATGAACCTGGACAAAACACAAACCAGAGGAGGGGGTCACGGAAGAGCGTCAAACCAAGGATGAGGAAGAGGAATAAATAGCAATGTGCAAAATCTAGAAAAATAATGAGAGCCAAAAGAAAAAAGGCACTATTCCCTAAGAAATCACAAATAGAGAATTTAATTGTGAATTTGTCGCAACATATATTAACCAAGGAAGAAACATCATTATTGAACAAAGGACTGTCAATCTGTCCAGATAATCACTTCAACTACACACAGGTCCAAATTGACCTGTATAAGTATGTGCATAAATTAAAATTAGCAACAGTACATGCAACTAAGCATTCCATCGACCTTTAGATATACATATATAACAAATATTTATTTTTCAGAAAGACACACATTAACTGGATGATGTCATCAGTGATGTCATCAGGGATGTCATTTGAGATGTCATAAGTGATGTCATGAGCGATGTCACTGACCATGTCATGAGTGATGTAATATGTGACGTCATCAGCAGTGCATTGCGGTCGAATTTCAAAGGTTTTGTATGAGAGAAATGTTTAGCTAACTATAACGTGTGAAATCTATGGTTTTTTCAATGAATGTCTAAGCTTTTTTAACTGCTAATTCTTAACAATAACGTGTGTGAAACCTATGGTTTTTTCAGTGAATTTCAAAGGTTTTATAAATGATCATTTATGAATGTATTAATTAGTATGTCTTTCTTTTTATACTAATTTCTTATATTTTTAATTTAAATATTTATATTTATTTTACTTTTTTTAATTATATTTCATATTCTTATTATAAAATAATAACAAAACTAAATTGCAAAGGAACTTTTGGAATAATAATAGCTTGACGTCGATTGCAAGTATAACACAGCTCCACCAATGCTCTTAGGGCCCTATGCTCACAATACTGTATCAATCCTTACACCTCCTTCAAGCATGTGCAAGGTTTTGACGCAGCATAAGCTCAAAAGTGACTGAATTAAATATTATACATTTCACTCAGTCACTTTTCGGAGACATTGCTACACCCACTTCTGCCCCTAAAGCCTCTTCTGGTGCAGCACTTTACAATGTAATACAGCCTCCAGATGCGTCACATTGTTAGTAGCACACACGATGGCACATCTTTTGCACCACCGCTGTGTCACAAAAGTGACGCAACAGCTGTGTAAAAGAGGCACAAGGGGATTGTAAATCCGCCCCTAACACATACAAATTCACCCAGGCAGTTTCACCACCAGCACAAATTTAAGCATAGACTTGTGACATATTTATCTACATATGTTACATTCAAGTGCTTCGGACATACTACAGTATACTATAGATAAATGCCTTATAGATTTATGCTGTAGCACTTCCTTATAGTTCTCCACTTTCACATTCTCCAGACACTAGTAAGATATTCATTCATTCATTTATGAACTACACATTCATCCTGACAAACTTTTACACACTAACATAGAAATATAGTTCTTTCTTTGACCAGTGAAGGTAGTTCTAAAAAGAACTGTTTTTTTTTGTTTTTTTTGTTTTGTAGGTTTTTTTGTGTTTTCTCAACAAATTCCAAGTGGAACAAAAGAATGAAAAAAACAACTAATGTCGAGGACAGCAATGATCCTGCATCCTCCGTTTCATCGGGTCTATAGACTGTTCCCCATAACACAAAAGTTTATCGCAATAAATGCATAGAATTTTAACTTTAGCAAAGTCAGAATCAATTTGTGGGTGTGGACTGCTTGCTGAAAATGCTGCTGCCGCAGTTGATGTGCGTGGTGCAGTAGCAGGTGGATTCTCATGCAACCTCCGGCTTGCAGCTCGAGCAAAGTTCTTGGGGTGCAAGTTCTTCACGTGTCGCACCATATTTGCTGTGCCAAAGGAGTATTTTTTAGATGGATCACCCCTTGAAAGAGTTGTTGGCAAATTTTACAGGTTACTTTTGGAGCATTAACCTTTTTTTGACTTTCTGGAAAAGTGAAAAACGTCCAAATTAGAGCTTCTTTCCTCTTCTTTGGACGTTTTTCAGGAATTAAATCTCCCTCTGAAGAACTGCTGGAAGATGACTCCATTGCTCTTATTATTGTGATCTTCCTTCTATTTGAGAAGATTCTCAGAACAAATGCTTCTTCTTAGAAAGTCAAAGTCGAATAATTAAAATGGGACGGAACTTTCAACAGTTGCAATAGGAAAAGTTATGAACCAATCAAATCTCTACTTTTAAAGTCACATGGCTTTACGTACGCTTAGGATGCGCTTGCGCAGCACTTTCAATACGATTATGCATGGTATTCTACCGTGTAATTCTTTTTAAAAGTGATATATGATTATTACAAGTATTAAAAAAATCATAGTTATCCCAAATGTCTGCCCTTAGTATGTACATTAAATACATACATGTTTTAAACCAAGTAGAAACATTGCCCCCTTTCGCATACAGAACGCCGTACATGACGTCTCACCGAAACTTTAATGCGATGCGTAACGTCAATGCATATTCGTACCGTATGCGCGGGTACGCGCTGAGTATGATTAGCAGCACAAACTATGGTGCGATCACCCTCTCAGTGACAAATCAGAGCTCAGGGCGCGCTAAGGAGAATGATTAGAAGTGCTGACTCATTGCAGTTCCGATTCTTGGCCTGCCACTGTGCACATTATAACACCGCCCCATCTCTCTCTGTTGTTAATTGTTAGTGCACACACTCATACTTGCACATGCACGGTGCACGCCCGCCCACACTACCCACATGCCACCACCTAGAATGCTTGCTATCATTTAGCCTGGAAACCAATACATCACCCAATGGCATGTCCCCCAGGGCCATCATTCTTGCAGACCGCGAAAACGCTACCAATGACGGCCCTGGGCTTGGTTTGGTCAGCCCCCGCAGTTTCCATATAATGCGGGCACTGACGTGAGCACGCTCTCTTTTGCCTGCCTCTGCTGCGGTGACAGACAGACTGTCGAAAACACCCCAGACTCAGCAAAACCGCAGCCTTTCAAGACACAACAAAAGACGACAGAAGCAAAGGTAAGAGAAGACGTTACAACATCAGCCTCCACTGTAAATTGTATATGCATAATGCTATTTTTTTATCCTTCATATGGCTTTCCTACCCCTCAATGGTTGTAAATTGTACTTACATAATTGAAATATTTTTTTATAAGTCATGAGGTCCTACACACCTCTAATCTTAAAAATTGTGCGTGCATACATTTCTGTGTCGTATTTCTGTACTACGCCACATGCTTAGGCCTCTATTATTATTAATTGTGCTTGAGCTGCAACAGTCTTAACTACGGAATATTAAGAACCCACATTAAAATTCACTTTTGATAGTAGTAACGCAACTTTGTTTACGATGACTAATTAAAATGTCCTTTTGTTTCCTTCACCAAACATCGTTCAGAAGCAACCACGGCCTATCGAGCTACAGCAATGGAATTCTCTGCAACTTATTGAATATACTTTGACGTATAGAAGCAGAGTTCAAGTCGAATGGTGAACTCCGGTGGCCGCACTCTTTATACAAGGTAAGCACAGCATCCTAGATCTACAAAGCCTTCATAGCAATGCATTAGAAATAAGTCGCCATAACAGGCGTCAGTAATGCAGTAAGCACTTCCATATAGACACCACTTGAACGAGGCACTATAACAACTGAAATATACCAGGTACTCTGCACTCGTAAAACTGTAGTGGTACTTTTATTTGTGAAACGAGAGAGGGCCATATTATTAAGCCTTGGCGACAAAATTATCGCCACTTTATCGGCAGGAAAGTGCCGCTAAAGTGGCGATAATGGATTTGATAATATGCTTTATGGAATTCCAATCGAAGCTCATGTTAGATGTGAAGGACATCAGACATGAGCTTCGATTGGAATTCCATAGAGCATATTATCAAACCCATTATCGCCACTTTAGCAACACTTTCCTGTCGATAAAGTGGCGATCATTTTGTCACCCAGGCTTGATATTATGGCCCAGAGTGCATAGTGTACAGCAGCTTCTCTTTAAAATCTATAATTACCTCCGAGCAGTGACAACAGATAGCTTACAACAGTCTGACAAACAGATCCACAACCTTATTACGCCACTTTTGAGTCACTTTTAACATAGGTAAATTGATGCAAGGAGCTAGTAAATCTACATCTGACTTTTCAAGAAAAAATCTCAACTCCAGACTCTGCAACACAGTTTTAATGTTGTTTTCTCTCTCTCTCTCTCTCACTCTCTGTGACATCATTTCTCTTTCTCTCTTAAACTTAGACACTGCTGTCTTGGACGTGTAGACGTGTAGAAGAATTGTTCAGAATAAGTTGTGACACCAACTTCCTGAAATGTTACCCGCAAGGTTTATACAACGGTAAGCACAGAGGCCTAGATTTACAAAGCCTTCATAGGAATGCATTAAAAATAAGTCGCCATAACGGGCGTCAGTAATGCAGTAGGCGCTTCCATATAGACAGCACTTAAACGCGGCACTATAACAGAACTGTTATAACATAAAAGAAGAGGACATTTGATTAATCACCGTAAACTGAGTTGTGAAACACCTGACAAAAGGGAATTTTACTATTTAGCTCTTTTGCAACTTTTCAAGCCATGGCGTTCAGAATTAGAATTACATGGAGATTTCGAGAGCTATGAAGATTCCTTCAATGCAACTAAAGATACTATAGAATGTCCAATTATGTGAGAATGTTGAACGATGAAATTAAGCAAGAAGCTACAATTGCAGCTGAGATTTCTAGAGATAGTTCTCAAGACAGTCAAACTTCTGCTTCGTTGAGTCAGGGCCCATTAGGAGAACCAATTGTTCTAATTGAAGCAGCAACTCCTATGGAAGTGGTGGAAACAGTAATGTATCAAGCTCAAGAAGATGTAAGAAACTTAGGAAACTTAGAAGAACAATTAAATGTTGAGCAGAAACAAATATATGAACAAGTGAGAGAGCAGATTAACCATGGATTACTTCATGAAAAGAAAGAGTGCTCTTGCTCATCGTTTCAACCTATCCGATTGTAGGTGAGTGGACAAGCTGGGACAGGAAAAAGTTTTTTAAATTAAAGTAATTTCAACTTATCTACAGAAAACAACTGACTTGTATTTGTCTTGTGTTGCCACTGCTCCAACTGGGTTGTCAGCACACAATATTAAAGGAATTACTTTACATCGTTTATCAATGCTACCAGTGGAGCATGAAAATCAATTAGAATACCACAAGCTATCTGGAGAAGCTTGTTTTGAAGTTTCAAGAGTTTGAAGAAAATGAAACTTCCTATTATTTTTGAGGTAAGCATGGTATCAAACTTAATGTTTGCCTTTGTGCATTTGAGAATGCAGCAAATTCTTAAAACAGAGTATGACGTATTATTTGGAGGAAAACACGTCATAGTTTTTGGAGATCTACTACAACTTACTCCTGTAAAAGGACAACCAGTGTTTAGAGCACTGGCAGATGAAAATACCAGAAAGTCTGTGGGAAGTATTGGAAATGTTAACATTTGGTCATTTTTTCAATATAAGGAACTTACTAGAAATATGCGACAGGCAAATGATGCTGATTATGGAACTATTCTTCAAGATATAAGAATAGGAAAAGTGACAGAACATGGCAAACAAGCTTTACAGAGACGATTAGTTCCTAATTTGTTTCCAAATGAAAATATTGTTCCTGAGAAAATATATATGAAAATTGCAGAAAACAAGTCTGTAATTTGCCTAATGCCAACACTGCGTGAATGTTCTGTATTCAATGAAGAAATGTTAAAGTTGAAAAATGAATAAATTATAAAATTGGAAGCTATTGACAAAATTGAACATGAAGGAATCACTATTATTTTGACTGAAAAGTTGAAGAAGAAATTGTATTCTTTAGAGAAGTTGATAAGTAAAACTGCTGGTTTAGAAAATAATTTGTATGCATGTGTAAACTGTAGGGCAATTTTACACTGTAATTTGAATGTGGAAAAAGGTTTAGTAAATAGAGCAATGGGTAAAATTGTTGATTTTGTCAATTATGTAAATAGAGATGGGATTGAATTCTTGAAGATCAAATTTTATGAAATTGCAGAAATACAACAATTTAGTCGTTGTTCATCTCGGTTCTTACTTGTAAGAGATTTGTTTGTACGCAGAAAACAGTTTCCTATTTGTTTGGCATATGCGGTGACCATTCATAAATCTCAAGGTTTAAGTGTAGATAGTGCTTTAGTAAATATTGGAAGTACTGTGTTTAAAGAGGGTATGGCATATGTTGCTTTGTCCCGAGTCAGAACTTTATCTGGATTGTACTTGATTGATTTTGATGAGACAAAGGTTAGTGCAGATGCAAATTGTGTCAAAGTGTATAATAGATTAAGAAGAGAATATGCTCACAATTTAGGTCAATATCCAGTATTTGAAAGCGTGTGGTAGGTAGAAAAAGAAGATTTGAGAATATCTGTAGTGAAACTGCAGAGAAAGAAAGAAAACAAGATGAAGCTGTGTCTGCAAGCAAAAAGAAAAAGGACAGCGTTGAAGAGAATGTTGATTATTGGTTTAAAAATAGTTGTGGTGTCAACTGCTATGCTAATGTAGTTGTTAATGTTGTTTTATTTCTTGAAAGTTTGCAACAGCAAATCATTGAAAACCGAGACGAAAGATTCTGTTCATTGTTGTATTCTGTTTATGAGAAATGTAGTAGTGATAAAAGTAAAATACAAACTGTCTCCGATATTCGAAATGTTTTGGACATGTGTTCTGGTTCTACTCAATTTACACAGAATATTCAGCAAGATTGTCAGGAATTGTTAATGTTTATGCTTAATGTACTGGAAGATGAAGGTATAGGTATTGAACATATTTTTGGCCTTTCTTATAAATGGCAAAATGACTGGCAGAATTGTTTGTTTACATGTACTACTAATATAGACACTGAAAGATTCATATATTTAACTTTACCAGACTGTGAATCAGTGTCTTTTAACAATCTAGTTAGAGGAGCTAGTCAAAACATGGAGTGTAGCCAATGTAAATCAGAAATGTTATCAACATTATTTATACAAAGATACGGACAGTATGTTATTTTAATGCTGCAATGTTGTAGAGCTGATGGAAGAACATTGGAAACTTTAATTAAAAATGTTGTAGCTGGTCAAGTTTCAGTATCAGAAAGAACTTTTGTAGCTGTTGCAATTATTTTTCATGATGGACCTTCTACAACATCTGGACATTACACTGTATATTTAAAATTTCTGAAAGGTTGGATACATTGTAATGATAGCCAATTAGTTTGCCTAAAGAGTTACCAAATTCTTACCTAATATTTTTACAGCCAACATTTTAAGATCTAAATTTGGTCTTTCAGGATTACTGCTGTAAAGGTAGATTAGTCGTTATAGTTGTTTGGCTGGAATTCTTGTGTAGAGGGTGTTGCCACAGAGTAGTCTATTTCTTCTTGTTTTCTTTAGGATGTACTTGTAAATGATGGGCAGAATGTGGAGGGTGTTATAGCAGTATGACGAAATGCTGTAGACTTGTTTACACATGTACAGGGAGGATTTGAGAATGAATTGTAGGCTGTGTGTATGGACAGTAGGTGTTGGTACTGTTTACAATGTAGTTGGCCAGCAGGAGTCATCTGAAGCTGAGGGGGTGGGTCTGAGGATGAATATCTTCATGTTGTGCGAGTTCCGATTTAGAGAGCTGCTCTTTATCCACTTGGTGATGTCCTTAATTACGTTGTGGAGGTTGTTTTTTATGGTATGTGGCTCCTTGGTGAGCAAGAGGATGAGCTGGGTATCGTTGAAGTAAGAGATGATGTTGTGGTTGAGATGGCGGGCTATTTGTGTGAGGTTGGTCATGAAGATGTTGAATAGCGTTGGGCTGAGAGATCAACACTGGGGGACGGTGCAAATTATATCAGTGGTTTTGGATCAGAAGGCTGGAAGGCAGATGTTCAGGATTAGTATTGAACAACTTTCAAACTAAAAATTTCACACATACTATTTGGCCATGCGGAAAAGTATGTGTAACCTTTAATAATTTTTTGTTTCAAATTTTGTCAGCATATATTTGTAAGTAACATCATTTATAATTGAATAAAATTATTGATGGTGGTTTGTTATTTCAGGATTGTTTGACATACCTCATAGTTACGTAAGAAATTGGTGTTAGAAAAAAACATTTAAGATATGTTTTATTTCTATTTTTTAGTTTCTTATTGAGATTGTTGTTTGGGTTTTTTAAAGATAATCTTCTTGATTGTCTTTTTTTTTCCCCCTGTTATGTGATGAGTATTATTGAACTCACTGGGCCTCATTTATGAAAAGTGACGCATCGCTGCGTGAAAACAGAGATGCGTCACTTTTCATTGCGCCCTCCTTGCGACACCAATGATGCGTCATATGTACAGAATGACGCATCATGCCGCAAGGAGTTACAGATACGTCAGTATTTCTGACGTATCTGTAGGCGCAAAAGTGACGCGTTGCTGGAGTGTGTCACAAAAGTGACACAACTCCTGCAATGTGTCCTTTCACATGGGGCAAGCCCCATGTGAAAGGGCCTGCGTCAGTCTTATAGATTTCACTGCGTCACTTCTACGACCCTTTCATGCGTCAGAACGCCCCCCTGCATACAATATACCTGGCGTAGGTATAATGTAGCGCGGGGGTTTACAAAGATGCATCACTTTGCAAATATGGTGCAACAAGGCACATTTTTTACGTTGCTGGTGCGTCACAACAAGTAACGCACCGGCGGTGTAAAAGTGACGCACAGCCTCATAAATGAGGCCCACTGTTTCTAGTGAAATTCAATATATTCTGAGAACAGCCAAAAAGGCTAATTAAATGCTTTAGAAATGATTTTGTGTTGTAAATGATAAATTGTAACTCTATTTTTTTTGTCTTCTACAGATGCTAAATTTGTAATAATTATTATTTTTTATAATTTGTTATTTTGAAGGCAAGTATAACTAACTGTCAAAAATAATTGATGGAATGTACTTCTACAGAGGTGAAGTAACAGAACATCCATGGTGTACAAAAGTCTGTAAAGACGGTTTGTATCTTTGAAACACATTTGAAGAAATTTTAGAAAATATATACTGAGTGTACCTGTGTTCTTTGTATTTTACTACAACACATCAACTGCTTTGGAACTGATAAGCTGAATAGATATTTTTTACTTTTTTTAGTACTGCATTTTATTATATTAGCCTTAGTTTTTTGATACTGATAATGAGTGACTGGTTTGAAAATGTAAGGAAATGTTATAACTAAAAATTCATATAAGCAACTTTTATAGATATAATCATATAAAGTAGTTGAGAATGGTTTTTGCATAATATTTTTTAAAGAGCAAACTAGTTGATAAAGCTAATTTTGTATTATGTATTAGGGAAAATGGTAAAATTAAGTGTTTATGTTTTTCTGCAAGGAACAACAACATAATAAAATTCACTATGGAAGAGGAGCAGAAGAATATGGAACAGAGTTTTGAAATTACTAACTCTCTGATAGAAGAGTTAAATATACCTTTCATGGAGAGTGAGAATGAAGAAGAAAGTATTGGTGCAGGAGATATTACCTGCCATTTTTTAGATGAAACTTTAGACGAGAACTTTCTTGAAGCGTTAAATGACATTGAGTTTCATGATATGACTTTAGAAATTCATGATGAAGAAAACGAAATTTCAGACGAAATCATGCTGGAAGTTCTATTAAATTATGAAATGTTACAAAAATAAATGTATGATTAAAAAATAAAAACTGTTTGAGAGACTCTTCTTGCAGAATTGTAATCATTCAGCTAGTATCCAAGTTCTCATGGTACAAACTGGGTCTTAGGACATGGACGGCTTCAAACCTTTATAGATTATGTATGCACTGTTCTATGCACCAGCAAACTTGTGTTTTATAATTTTTATTTCCAGGTGTATATCCTTTGACTTACAGCAAAGTCTCTGTGATTGGTGATTCCGTATTGGTCAGAGCTATTCAACAGAATATCCTTCACTATGCACTGTGCTAAAAATGAAGTTAGTTAAAATTCAGTAGGCAGTCTGCTTGCAGAACTGTAATCATCTAGTCAGTATCCAAATATTCATGGAGGACAGTATGTCTTAGGCTGTGGACTGTTTTAAACCTCCATAGACTATCCTTACAGTCTTCTATGTACCTACAAACTAGTGTTTTCTATATTGAATTCTCCAGTCTGTATTACTACACTTTCATCAATCCCTCCCCCTCTACTGTTTCAGTATTGTATTGAGCCATACAGCACGATGTGCTTATCTATAAACTACCAGAACATTGGAATGTTGGGAGCTCCACTGATACCAATGGAGTGCTCTTGACTTATAATGACTGGTATAAGCCTGGAGCTCCAACATTCCAATGTTACTTTGCCCACTGCTCTGGCTGAGAATAAAGGCTTCAGGGAGCCTGAGGGGATTCCAATTCACTTGCACTCCCTGAAGGCTTTGTTCTTTTTTGTTAGAACATTCTGCCTTCTAATGGTAGAATGTTCTAATACCCTTATGGTACAAAAGTGGGTGGTGATGGACAGAGCATCTGAACCAATCAAACACTCACACCCAGTCAACAGATGTGGGTTTAAACCATCACCGCTCTTTAGCCCACTCTGCCACCCCAGTTCAGACATGGCCATATGCAAATCAGTCTGACCCTGTGCCTCATGGGAACAGTCCAGCCCGAATTGCCAAGCCATGCCTTCCCTGGACCGGAAAAAAGCTTCCGAGGACCGGTTTCTGGCATTTTAGCCGTCTTCAGCCAGGCTTGCTTGAATCCAGTGGCAAAGTGAGCAAGGGACTCACGTCTGAGCATACCCTGCCAACTTATGGCGAACAAAGTGGTACAAAAGGGGGTGGTGATGGACAGAGCATCTGAACCAATCAAACACTCACACCCAGTCAACAGATCTGGGTTTAATCCATCACCGTTCTTTAGCCCACTTTGCCACCCTAGTTCAGACATGGCCATATGCAATCAGTCTGACCCTGTGCCTCATGGGAACAGATCTTTTGACTGGGTGTGAGTGTTTGATTGGTTCAGATGCTCCGTGTGGTGCACTATGAGACAAAAGTGGCGCAGATATGTGATGTATCTGTGCTGTGAAGATGGCGCATTGCTTGATTTGCATTGCAGGCAAAATGCAGCTGCAGCACTGCTGTTTGGACTTCAAACAGGTGCAGGGTTTGACGCAGTATAAGCCCAAAAGTGACTGAATGAAATCTTATAAATTTCACTTAGTCACTTTTAGGAGGCGTTCCTGCACCAGAACATCCCCCATCTATGCAGGAAAGCCTCCTTTTGGCTTTACGGCTTTACAATGTGACGCACCTTCCAATTACGTCAGATTGTAAATAGCATACATCATGGTACATCCTTTGCACCACCGCTGCATCACAAATGTGATGCAACGGTTATGTAAAAGAGGCACAAGGGGGTTGTAAAACCGCCCTTAATACATACAAATTCATCCACGCAGTTTCACCAATAGTGCAAATTGAAGCATAGACGTGTAACATATTTATATGCATATGTTACATTCAGGTGCTTCGGAGATACTACAGTATACTATAGGTAAACACCGTATAGATTTATGCTGTAGCACATCCTCATAGTTTTGCACTTTCATATTCATTCATTCATTAATGAACTACACATTCTTTCTGACAAACTTTTACAAACATAGAAATATAGTTATAGTTCTTTTTTTTGACCAGTAGAGGTAGTTCTAAAAAGAACTGTTTTTTATCTTTGTTGTTTTGTATTTTTTTGTCGTGTTTTCAACAATAAATATATAATTATTTATTTTAAACAAAAACTAGAAAAATTGAACTTTTCCAAACAAAAAACTGTGGACCTGTATTAGAAATTGAAAAAAAAAATTACCTTTTGGGGCATTGGTGGTGCTCCTGCCTCCTTACAATCAGGTCCACGGACTGTTCTCCATAACATAATAGTTTGTTGCAATATTTGCAAACTGGGGAACAATTACATGCGTTGGAGTGCTACCAGATGGTGGTGCATTGGAGGTGCTTGCCACTGCAGGTGGTGGAACATCCTGTCGGCTGCGTGTTGCCTCCCTCGCGTAGTTGTTTGGGTGTAAATTCTTTACATGCCTGTTCATGCTCGCTGTCCCAAATGAGTATTTTTTAGTCGGGTCACCGTGAGACAGTGTCACTTGGCATATATTGCAAGTGACCTTTGGAGCATTCACTTTCTTCTGATCATCTGGAAAGTTTTTACTTTTCCAGATGAAAGCCTCCTTCTTCTTCTTTGGAGGAGGCTCAGGTAGATCAGTGTTCTCATCAGAAGAGTGGTCTGATGGTGATGGAGACCGAGCAGCCATATTAATAAAGTAGAGTTGCACAGAACTTCACCTTGAACGAAAAGATCCTGCTTGTCTGAAAGTCCAAGTAGAATGAACATAATGGGAGGGGTCATTCGATATTTGGAGTTGGAAGTATTATGAACCAATGAAATCTCTTCTTTTAATGTCACATGACTGTACGTACTCTTGCGGTGCGCTTACGGAGCTCTTACGTTGTGCTTCTGATGCTCTTACGGTGCGTGTACGCTGGACGTACGATCGCGATGTTTGGAATTTAAAAAGTAATATACGATTCTTAAAAGTTAAAAAAAAAGAAATTCTTGATTATCCCAGATAATGGCTACCTTAAAAATGTACAAGAAATACATAAATATATCGTTTTTAACATTATAAAACGTTCGGAGGTGCGCGTACGGGGGGTTGCACAAACGTAGATGACGTCACACAGAAGCGCTGATGCGGCGCGTAACGTCAAAACGTACTCATGACGTGTGCATGCGCGCTGAGTACAATTTACAGTACAAATGATGGTGCATTTACAGTACCCGTACGGTGCGACTATCTAAAAAAAAGGAATAATATAAAATTTAATTTTTATATTTATAAAAGAAAAATTCATGAAAAAAAATATTTTTGTATTTAGTTTTGTTATTATTTTACATTTTAATATTAAATATAAATAAAACAAAATAATATGTAAATATTTATTATGAAAATGAGGAAATCTAATACAAACTGATTTTTTAAAAATAATTAATACATTTAAGAATTATCATTTACAAAACCTTTCAAATTCACTGAAAAACTCATAGGTTTTTTCCGCATTATAATAAAAAATTATAGTTAAAAATGAGCATTTAAAAAACCTTAGAAATTCACTGAAAAAACCATAGGTTTCACACGTGTTATAGTAAGCTGGACATTTGACTCATACAAAACCATTGAAATTTCCCCGTTATAGTTAACTATAACTCACGCGCCCGCAATGCACTGCTGATGACGTCACATATTAAATCACTCATGACATGGTCAGTGACATCACTTATGACATCACTGATGACATCTGAAATGACATCACTGATGACATCTTCATTGTGAAAGAGTGGCAGACCTCCTCTCAGCGTAATATGTAACCTTTGATACACACATTCAAAAATAGAAACAACAATTTTCAAAATAATAGAGATACCAATACCAGTTACAACAACCTATTCAGTAATTCCACCATCTACGTACACATCCACTGATCCACCAACAGTTCTATATAGTCACCCAAACATGTACTCACTCATCATATGTACTCATACACCTATACATCCTGTTACACATTGACACTCATCCATAGAGTTACTCATAAACATACTCACGCATGCAAATAAACTATGAAACATCCATTATTTGCATATACAGCTATACACACACCACTACACTTACTTTTACAGAAACGTACACATACTTACTCTCTTAAACAATCACTTATAGAAACATATACTTATTTATACCGGAACTCTTCCAATCTCTCACCGTCACATATAATCACTTATATACATTAATACTTACATATACTAGATTAAAACATGTGTAGTTACTCATAAAGACACTATTGAGACAGTCATTCACTCACTAACACACACATACACACACTCATCCACCCATACAGTCCTGCACACATGCTGTCTTTAACCCCTTCGGGGCTAATGACGAGCTGGGCTCGTCATGGCGCTTACCTGTGGTGCGCTGATGAGAAGGCCAGCTCGTCATCAGCCCTACCCTCGGGGAAAGCGCTGGCGCTCCCCCTGAGGGTCTCCGATCTTCGTCGTTTTGCTGTGGGCGGCAGCGGAAGAGCTTCCGCTGACGCCCCCGCCCCCGCCATGGGAATCCCTGATGACGTCAGCGCGCACAGCGCACGCTGACATCATCAGGGATTCCCAGCGCTCGGGAAGCCATTTGCTTCCTGAGCGCGGTGGAAGAAGGTAGGTTTTCGGACTCCGGCGGGGGTTTGGGGCAGCGAAGAGGCATCAGGGGAGAGGAAAGAGATTTTCCTCTCCCCTGATGTCTCTTTGCAGGGCATTTCTGCCTCACGATCGCGCACAGCATCGCGATCGTGCGGCGGAAATGCCCCCACTAGCACCAGGGATTGTTTATTTAGATTTTCGGAAGCGACCCCTTGGGCAAGGGTCGCTTCCAGGTGGGCTGCCATAATATTTTCTATTTTCTGCCCCCCCTGGGGGCAAATCGGCCCATTTTTTCAGCTGTTTTGCCCCCAGGGGGGGGCAGAAATTCCCCACTAGCACCAGGGTTGATATTTTGAGCCAAGATGGCGGACATGTTTTTTGTTTACGTTTTTCTGTCCCCCCTGGGGGCAAATCGGCCCGTTTTTTTTTTCGTTTTGCCCCCAGGGGGGACAGAAAATGCCCACTAGCACCAGGGATTTTGGTTTTAGCTTTTAGGAAGCGACCCCTTGGGCAAGGGTCGCTTCCAGGTGGCCTCACACTTAACTTTTTGTTTTTTTGCCCCCCCTGGGGGCAAATCGGCCCATTTTTTGGCCGTTTTGCCCCCAGGGAGGGGGAGAAATTTCCCACTAGCACCTGGGATTTTTGTTGGGGCAATGTTTTTGTTTTGGGAAGCGACCCCTTGGGTAAGGGTCGCTTCCAGGTGGCCATGAGTGTGTTTTTGTTTTTCTGTCCACCCTGGGGGCAAATCGGCCCGTTTTATTTTGCCGTTTTGCCCCCAGGGGGGGCAGAAAATGCCCACTAGCATCAGGGACTTTAAATTTAGTTTTTAGGTAGTGACCCCTTGGGCAAGGAGTAGTGCTTGGCTGGCGGTGTGTATGGAGTGGCGCTTGGCTGGATGGTGTGCGTGCAGTGGTACTTGGCTGTCTGTGCACGGAGTGCTGCTTTGCTTGCGGTGTGTGTGGAGTGGTGCTTGGCTGGATGGTGTGCTTGGAGTGGTATTTGGTTGTCTGTGCACGGAGTGGTGTTTGGCTGGTGGTGTGTGTGGAGTGGTGTTTGGCTGGCGGTGTGTGGGGAGTGGTACTTGGCTGGATGGTGTGCGTGGAGCGGTGCTTGGCTGGCGGTGAGTGGCGCTTGGCTTGTGGTGTGCGTGGAGTGGTGCTTGGCTGGCGGTGTGTGTGGAGTGGTACTTGGCTGTCGGTGTGCGCTGAGTGGTGTTTGGCTGGCGGTGTGCGTGGAGGGGTAGTTGGCTATCTATGCACGGAGTGGTGCTTGGCTGGCGGTGTGTGTGGAGTGGCGCTTGGCTGGTGGTGTGTGTGGAGTGGTAATTTGCTGTCTGTGCACGGAGTGCTGCTTGGCTGGCGGTGTGTGTGGAGTGGCGCTTGGCTGGTGGTGTGCGTGGAGTGCTACTTTGCTGTCTGTGCACGGAGTGGTTCTTGGCTGGCGGTGTGTGTGGAGTGGCGCTTGGCTTGTGGTGTGCGTGGAGTGCTACTTTGCTGTCTGTGCACGGAGTGCTGCTTGGCTGGCGGTGTGTGTGGAGTGGCGCTTGGCTGGTGGTGTGCGTGGAGGGGTACTTGGTTGTCTGTGCACGGAGTGGTGTTTGGCTGGTGGTGTGTGTGGAGTGGTGTTTGGCTGGCGGTGTGTGTGGTGTGGCACTTGGCTGGATGGTGTGCGTGGAGCGGTGCTTGGCTGGCGGTGTGTGTGGAGTGGTACTTGGCTGTCGGTGTGCTGGATGGTGTGCTTGGAGTGGTACTTGGTTGTCTGTGCACGGAGTGGTGTTTGGCTGGTGGTGTGTGTGGAGTGGCGCTTGGCTTGCGGTGTGCGTGGAGTGGTGCTTGGCTGGCGGTGTGTGTGGAGTGGTACTTGGCTGTCGGTGTGCGCTGAGTGGTGTTTGGCTGGCGGTGTGCGTGGAGGGGTACTTGGCTATCTATGCACGGAGTGGTGCTTGGCTGGCGGTGTGTGTGGAGTGGCGCTTGGCTGGTGGTGTGTGTGGAGTGGTCATTTTCTGTCTGTGCAAGGAGTGATGCTTGGCTGGCGGTGTGTGTGGAGTGGCGCTTGGCTGGTGGTGTGCGTAGAGTGCTACTTTGCTGTCTGTGCACGGAGTGGTGCTTGGCTGGCGGTGTGTGTGGAGTGGCGCTTGGCTGGTGGTGTGCGTGGAGTGCTACTTTGCTGTCTGTGCACGGAGTGCTGCTTGGCTGGCAGTGTGTGTGGAGTGGCGCTTGGCTGGTGGTGTGCGTGGAGGGGTACTTGGTTGTCTGTGCACGGAGTGGTGTTTGGCTGGTGGTGTGTGTGGAGTGGTGTTTGGCTGGCGGTGTGTGTGGAGTGGCACTTGGCTGGATGGTGTGCGTGGAGCGGTGCTTGGCTGGCGGTGTGTGTGGAGTGGTACTTGGCTGTCGGTGTGCTGGATGGTGTGCTTGGAGTGGTACTTGGCTGTCTGTGCACGGAGTGCTGCTTTGCTGGCGGTGTGTGTGGAGTGGTGCTTGGCTGGATGGTGTGCTTGGAGTGGTATTTGGTTGTCTGTGCACGGAGTGGTGTTTGGCTGGTGGTGTGTGTGGAGTGGTGTTTGGCTGGCGGTGTGTGGGGAGTGGTACTTGGCTGGATGGTGTGCGTGGAGCGGTGCTTGGCTGGCGGTGAGTGGCGCTTGGCTTGCGGTGTGCGTGGAGTGGTGCTTGGCTGGCGGTGTGTGTGGAGTGGTACTTGGCTGTCGGTGTGCGCTGAGTGGTGTTTGGCTGGCGGTGTGCGTGGAGGGGTAGTTGGCTATCTATGCACGGAGTGGTGCTTGGCTGGCGGTGTGTGTGGAGTGGCGCTTGGCTGGTGGTGTGTGTGGAGTGGTAATTTGCTGTCTGTGCACGGAGTGCTGCTTGGCTGGCGGTGTGTGTGGAGTGGCGCTTGGCTGGTGGTGTGCGTGGAGTGCTACTTTGCTGTCTGTGCACGGAGTGGTTCTTGGCTGGCGGTGTGTGTGGAGTGGCGCTTGGCTTGTGGTGTGCGTGGAGTGCTACTTTGCTGTCTGTGCACGGAGTGCTGCTTGGCTGGCGGTGTGTGTGGAGTGGCGCTTGGCTGGTGGTGTGCGTGGAGGGGTACTTGGTTGTCTGTGCACGGAGTGGTGTTTGGCTGGTGGTGTGTGTGGAGTGGTGTTTGGCTGGCGGTGTGTGTGGAGTGGCACTTGGCTGGATGGTGTGCGTGGAGCGGTGCTTGGCTGGCGGTGTGTGTGGAGTGGTACTTGGCTGTCGGTGTGCTGGATGGTGTGCTTGGAGTGGTACTTGGTTGTCTGTGCACGGAGTGGTGTTTGGCTGGTGGTGTGTGTGGAGTGGCGCTTGGCTTGCGGTGTGCGTGGAGTGGTGCTTGGCTGGCGGTGTGTGTGGAGTGGTACTTGGCTGTCGGTGTGCGCTGAGTGGTGTTTGGCTGGCGGTGTGCGTGGAGGGGTACTTGGCTATCTATGCACGGAGTGGTGCTTGGCTGGCGGTGTGTGTGGAGTGGCGCTTGGCTGGTGGTGTGTGTGGAGTGGTCATTTTCTGTCTGTGCAAGGAGTGATGCTTGGCTGGCGGTGTGTGTGGAGTGGCGCTTGGCTGGTGGTGTGCGTGAAGTGCTACTTTGCTGTCTGTGCACGGAGTGGTGCTTGGCTGGCGGTGTGTGTGGAGTGGCGCTTGGCTGGTGGTGTGCGTGGAGTGCTACTTTGCTGTCTGTGCACGGAGTGCTGCTTGGCTGGCAGTGTGTGTGGAGTGGCGCTTGGCTGGTGGTGTGCGTGGAGTGGTACTTGGTTGTCTGTGTATGGAGTGGTGTTTGGCTGCTGGTGTGTGTGGAGTGGTGTTTGGCTGGCGGTGTGTGTGGAGTGGTACTTAGCTGGATGGTATGCGTGGAGCGGTGCTTGGCTGGCGGTGAGTGGCGCTTGGCTTGCGGTGTGCGTGGAGTGGTGCTTGGCTGGCGGTGTGTGTGGAGTGGTACTTGGCTGTCGGTGTGCGCTGAGTGGTGTTTGGCTGGCGGTGTGCGTGGAGGGGTACTTGGCTATCTATGCACGGAGTGGTGCTTGGCTGGCGGTGTGTGTGGAGTGGCGCTTGGCTGGTGGTGTGTGTGTTGTGGTCATTTGCTGTCTGTGCACAGAGTGCTGCTTGGCTGGCGGTGTGTGTGGAGTGGCGCTTGGCTGGTGGTGTGCGTGGAGTGGTACTTGGTTGTCTGTGCACGGAGTGGTGTTTTGCTGGTGGTGTGTGTGGAGTGGTGTTTGGCTGGTGGTGTGTGTGAAGTGGTGTTTGGCTGGTGGTGTGTGTGGAGTGGTGTTTGGCTGGCGGTGTGTGTGGAGTGGTACTTGGCTGGATGGTGTGCGTGGAGCGGTGCTTGGCTGGCGGTGAGTGGCACTTGGCTTGCGGTGTGCGTGGAGTGGTGCTTGGCTGGCGGTGTGTGTGGAGTGGTATTTGGCTGTCGGTGTGCGCTGAGTGCTACTTTGCTGTCTGTGCACGGAGTGGTGCTTGGCTGGCGGTGTGGGTGGAGTGGCGCTTGGCTGGTGGTGTGCGTGGAGTGGTACTTGGCAGTCTGTGCACGGGGTGGTGCTTGGCTGGCGGTGTGTGTGGAGTGGCGCTTGGCTGGATGGTGTGCGTGGAGTGGTACTTGGCTGTCGGTGTGCGCTGAGTGGTGTTTGGCTGGCGGTGTGCATGGTCTTATTCTTATTCAACCTTCCTCATTGATCCTCTGCTAGCCACTTACGAGGTCCCCTCTGTTATTACCAGCGCTTGGACGCCTCCGGGTAGCAATTCGCACTCTATAAGTTTACCTCCATTTCCATTTCCATGGTGGTGTGGGTGGACTGGCACTCGGCTGGCGGTGTGTGAGTAGTTACTTTCTGTTGGTCACTACACACACTGCTAGTTGAGTGACACTCTACGCAGTCCAACATTTTCTGAAGTTACTGTGTCAGATTTGTGGGCGTGTGAAAGTGATGGGCCCTTGAATGGCGCTGGCGGCTGGCGGTGTGAATGTTTTGTATGTGTCACATGTACAAAAGGTGTATGAATGTCCTTACTGCCCCTGTGTGATGGGGGTACTGGTAGGAGCAAAAGACTGACTGGCACCAAAGGGGTCAGGCAGTAAAAAAAATTCAAAAAATTATCCAGTGTCTTGATGTTAAACCTCATCTAATCTCAATTGGTCTAAGCCCTATTTGATGGCCCATCTGGCCGAATTTAAATTTGGGGGGCAAATTTGTGTGTTGTTGTTTTAATTGTTATATTGTTTGTGAAATGTGGTAGTAATTTTTTTTTCTTCTCTATTTTTGTCTTGTTCCAGGCTTTTGCTGTTTGGATTGTTGTAGGTTGCGTGTCTGTTTGCAGCTTGTGTAGTTGCTTGTGCTTGGTAAGTGAATGTATTTTGTACTACTTTCCCTTGATGTTTGTCTTTTTGAAAAAGGTTGTACTTCTAGCAGTGTGTGTGGCTCTGTGTTTTTTTTTGGGTTTTTTCCGCATTAGTGTTTGATGTGCACTTTGTTTTCTAATCTGTCATTTCTTTTTTTCTTTCTAGCGGGATATCATTTCTTTTTGCTGTGTCTCAACAGAGTAGGAGCTGGTGAGTGTAGCTATATTTGGTAAGAGTGAAATTGTTTTGGATTGTATTTATCTTTTTGTGAAAGCCTTACCTTGTTTACTTCTTACTTTGCACAGTGTAGGTTGTTGTTCACTTGTGTGTGCAGTCTTCTTGCTTTGTAAGGATAATGGCTAGTCGCAGGATTACTGCTCAGCAGGTTCTTGGTTTGCTTTTTGAGTCTTCCTCTGACCATGGTTCAGAGTCTGAGTCCGATTCGGACTCCCAGGTAGGGGCAGAAGATTCAGGCAGTGAGTTTTCTCTTCGCATGGAATCATCATCATCGGATGATGAATCTTCTTCTAGTGCTGATGAAGGGCCTATGGTAGAGGAGGACATTGAGGTGCCGGTAGTGGGCCAAGAGGCACCTGTGCTGCTGCCTAGGGCAGCAAGGTTTCCTTTCTTTTTACGTCGGCAAGAGGCATGTGGGCTGGAGCCTGCACCCAAAAGGCTTCACATTGCTGTGGTGCGCAAAGAGGCATCTGGAGCTTTTCGTCTTCCTGCTGGTGTAGTGCAGCAAGAGGCATCTGGGGCTGTTAGGCTTCCCATTGGTGTAGAGCGGCAAGAGGCATCTGGGCCTGCTTGGTCTCCCGGTGGTGTAGTGCAGCAAGAAGCATCTCAGGCTGCTGGGCTTCTCGTTGGTGTAGTGCAGGAAGTGCCCTCTGGGGATGCTATGTCTTGTGTTGGTGTTGTGCAGCCAGAAGTATCTGTGGCTGGTAGGCTTCCCATTGGTGTAGAGTGGCAAGAGGCATCTGGGTCTGCTTGGTTTCCCGGTGGTGTAGTGCAGCAAGAAGCATCTCAGGCTGCTGGGCTTCCCGTTGGTGTAGTGCAGGAAGAGCCCTCTGGGGATGCTATGTCTTCTGTTGGTGTTGTGCAGCCAGACGTATCTGTGGCTGTTAGTCTTCCCGTTGGTGAACAACAGCAAGAGGCTTCTGGGCTGCAGGCTGGGGTGGCTGCTCCCCCCCGTTGATAGGGATGGCCTCTGGGTCCCCCCTGGCTTGATGCAGCCGGGATTGCCAGAGTTCACTGGTGTTCCTGGGTGTAGAGTGAATACTGAGAATTTTCTGCCAATTAATTTTTTCAGTTGTTTTATGACGATGTGTTTTTGCAAGAGATTGTTGAGCAAACCAATTTGTATGCAGAACAATTTTTGAGGGCCAACAGTGCCCGTTTTAAGCCCTATTCTAGAGCAATCCGGTGAACTCCCACAAATGTTGAAGAGATGAAGAAGTTTCTGGGATTAACTTTTTGATGGGCTTGCTAAGGAAGCCATCAATGACTTCATATTGGTCCACTAGTCCCTTGATGGCAACAGCTATATTTCCAGCAGTCATAAGTCGTGATCGGTATATGCTTCTTCTTCGGATGATGCATTTTGTTGATCATAGTTTAGCGTTGTCACGCGATCACCCTGATTGTGACCGTTTGTTTAAAATTCGGCCTTGATCACTTTGTTGATCGTTTTTCTGAGATCTTTGTCCCTGGTAAAGAAATTGCAGTGGATGAGTCTTTGCTGTTGTTCAAGGGCCGCTTGGTTTTTAGGCAATACATTCCTAGTAAGAGGGCACGCTATGGAATCAAACTGTATATGCTGTGTGACAGTGAGACTGGATATGTCTACAATTTCAGGGTGTACACTGGTAAGGAGTCCAGCATTAACCCTCCTGGTTGAAACCACCGCAATGGAGCGCACACCGCTAGCCCCTCCTCCGGATCGCCCCTCGGGACTCTGGTGCTTGTAGTTCAATAGTGGATCACCCAGGTGGGTGCAAGTCGGTACTTGTTGGACTGATGAATCTCTAGACCCGATACATGTCCCGGGTTTTTGGGTATCGCCCGAGACATGGCTCGGGTTTCGGGATAACTTCCCTCATCAGTAGAGAAATGGTTATGGGTGGAGGAGAAGGCCGCCAAACAACCGTCAATGGCCTCGATGCCTGAACCGGCACGCAGGGCAGCATCCAGGAGCCCGTCGGCTCAAAGCTCAAGGGAGCCAATTAGTAGAAACCACCGCAATGGAGCGCACACCGCTAGCCCCTCCTCCGGATCGCCCCTCGGGACTCTGGTGCTTGTAGTTCAATAGTGGATCACCCAGGTGGGTGCAAGTCGGTACTTGTTGGACTGATGAATCTCTAGACCCGGTACATGTCCCGGGTTTTTGGGTATCGCCCGAGACATGGCTCGGGTTTCGGGATAACTTCCCTCATCAGTAGAGAAATGGTTAGGGGTGGAGGAGAAGGCCGCCAAACAACCGTCAATGGCCTCGATGCCTGAACCGGCACGCAGGGCAGCATCCAGGAGCCCGTCGGCTCAAAGCTCAAGGGAGCCAATTAGTAGAAACCACCGCAATGGAGCGCACACCGCTAGCCCCTCCTCCGGATCGCCCCTCGGGACTCTGGTGCTTGTAGTTCAATAGTGGATCACCCAGGTGGGTGCAAGTCGGTACTTATTGGACTGATGATGCGGTGGTTTCAATTAACCCTCCTGGTTGTCCTTCTACTTTTGGAGTGACTGAGAAAATTGTGTGGGAACTAGGTAGAGGATTATTTAACAAAGGCTATCATTTATATGTAGATAATTTCTACACTGGTGTGCGGTTGTTCCAGGAGTTGGCCAAAGTGGGCACTGTTGCTTGTGGCACAATGCGCAGTAACCGTAAAGGTTTCCCTAAGGAACTTGTTTGCAAAAGGCTTGTGCGGGGACAGTCTACGGCATTGCGATGTGGGGAGCTTCTAGCTGTGAAGTATTCAGACAAGAGAGAAGTGTACATGCTGACTACTATCCATGATGAAAGTACAGAACCTGTGCTGGTTTGGGGTCAGGGTGCTGACGTGCGCAAACCTGTGTGCATTTTAGCTTACAATAAGTTCATGGGTGGTGTTGACAGAGTAGATCAGAGGTTGGAACCTTATGCTGCTTTTCGAAAGGCCTATGTTTGGTACAAGAAGTTGGCTATCCATCGGTCCACTTGGCATCCTTTAATGCTTTCGTTGTGTTCCAGAAGTCTTGTCCTGAGAAGAAGATGCCTTTTGTTAAGTTTCAGGAGTCTATAATAGGCAGCCTTGTACTTGTGGAGCAGGCAAGTGTTCCTAGATTTGGAGTGGTGGAGGAAGTGGCTAGATTGAAAGATCGCCACTTTCCTGAATCTATTCCTTCCACTACCGCAAGAGACTTTCCGACTAGAAGATGCAGAGTCTGTTGGCGAAGAGGCGTGCGGAAGGAGTCTCGTATATACTGTCTTGACTGTCCTTCTAAGCCTGCATTGTGTCTGTCAGCTTGTTTTAAATCGTACCACACGCAAAAGAAGTTTTGGGAGTTTTAATGAGCTGTAAAGTGAATTGCCTGGTCTGCATTCTGTAAAAATGTTTTAGTTTGTTTCAAGGATTGGCATTTGTGCAAAGTTTTTATTTTAAGAATTTGTGTTAGCTGATTTGTAGGTATTTCCATTTGTTTAGTGTTATTTTCAAAAAAAGAATTCTAAATGTGTTTGTGGTGTGTGCCGGCTGGTGCTTGGCTGGCGGTGTGTGTGGAGTTGCGCTTGGCTGGTGGTGTGCGTGGAGTGGTACTTGGCTGTCTGTGCACGGAGTGGTGCTTGGCTGGCGGTGCTTGTGGAGTGGCGCTTGGCTGGTGGTGTTCGTGGAGTGGTACTTGGCTGTCTGTGCATGGAGTGGTGTTTGGCTGGTGGTGTGTGTGGAGTGGTGCTTGGCTGGCGGTGTGTGTGGAGTGGTGCTTGGCTTGTGGTGTGTGTGGAGTGGTGCTTGGCTGGCGGTGTGTGTGGAGTGGTGCTTGGCTGGCGGTGTGTGTGGAGTGGTGCTTGGCTGGAGGTGTGTGTGGAGTGGTGCTTGGCTGGCGGTGTGTGTGGATTTGCACTTGGCTGATGGTGTTTGTGGAGTAGTACTTGGCTGTCTGTGCACGGAGTGGTGTTTGGCTGGTGGTGTGTGTGGAGTGGTGTTTGGCTGGTGGTGTGTATGGAGTGGTACTTAGCTGGATGGTGTGCGTGGAGCGGTGCTTGGCTGGTGGTGTTTGTGGAGAAGTACTTGGCTGTCTGTGCACGGAGTGGTGCTTGGCTGGCGGTGTGTGTGGAGTGGCGCTTGGCTGGTGGTGTTTGTGGAGTGGTACTTGGCTGTCTGTGCATGGAGTGGTGTTTGGCTGGTGGTGTGTGTGGAGTGGTGTTTGGCTGGCGGTGTGTGTGGAGTGGTACTTGGCTGGAGGGTGTGCGTGGAGCGGTGCTTAGCTATCTGTGCACGGAGTGGTGCTTGGCTGGCGGTGTGCGTGGAGTGGTGCTTGGCTGGTGGTGTGTGTGGAGTGGTACTTGGCTGTCTGTGCACGGAGTTGTGCTTGGCTGTCGGTGTGCGCTGAGTGGTGTTTGGCTGGCGGTGTGCATGGTCTGGTGCTTGGATGGTGGTGTGGGTGGACTGGCGCTCGGCTGGCGGTGTGTGAGTAGTTACTTTCTGTTGGTCACTACACACACTGCTAGTTGAGTGACACTCCACGCAGTCCATTAATTTGTGTAGTTGCAGTGTCAGAAATGTGGGCGTGTGAAAGTGATGGGCCCTTGAATGGCGCTGTTTGCTGGTGTGAGTGTTGAACTGTGATGGGTCCGCGGCTGGCGGTGTGAATGTTTTGAATGTGTCACACGTACGAAAGGTGTATGAATGGCCTGTAAAGAGGTTGGTGCCTTGACGTGGCTTTACAGCTCACGAGCTGTGAGTCAGTGGTTCAGTTAATCATACTTTCAATTATACGGAGTGTATTTCATTTTTTGTGAAATGACTTGCGATTACAATTGTATGTACTGAATCATCACTCACCCTCGTGCCAAATCCAACCAGTATGTGTGTGTGCTTGCGGATTAGATGGCTGTGCAGTAAAAAAAAAATTCTCTTTCTGCAGTAGGGTGTACCTTGTCCCTTATTGTGATTGTTGTAATGTGTTGCTTTTCTTCCAGATGGTGTCAGTGGTCTTGTTTGTATCAGGTATGAAAGGTGCGTGAATGGCCTGTAAAACGGTTGGTGCCTTGTCGTGGCTTTACGGCTCACGAGTTGCGAGTCACTGCTTCGGTTTTTATGCATTTATTTATTAACAGAGCATTTCATTTTTTTGAAATATCACGTTAATACAATTTTATGTACTGAACCATCACTCGCCCTCGTGCCAAATCCAACCTGTATGTGTGTGTCTTGGAGGAATAGATGGCCGTGCTTGATTCTTTGTCTTTTGAGTAACTCAGTTATGGTGTATATTATAGCTATAAATAACTTTCTAAATTCAGATATTATTGGCAATTCATGGCAGTATATGGTCATGTATTGTTGGTGAATTCTATTGTTGTTTTTTGTGCACAATCTCTTGCAAACTTGAAATTGTCTGTCACAATTTTCATGCGATATTGTCCCCTGAATCGCACGTTCTCCATCTGAAAACTTAATTCATTCAAAACAATTTGGTTTTGCAAGGGGGTTCCCATGAGTTTTCGGCCCAGGGCTTTGCGGCCATCTTTGGAAACTACCAAACCCAAACAGTTCTGAGAACTAGACACCCGGGGGAGTCCAGGGATGTATGGCATGCGTGGGTCCCCCAATGTTTTCCTACCCAGAAACCCCTGCAAACCTTAAATTTAGGTCAAGAAACCCACTTTTCCATACTTTTTTGGGTGGGATCTCGCTGCCGGCACAAATGTCCTACCACCCAGCGTTTCGCTTGTTCTCCCGAGTAAAATGATACCTCACTTGTGTGGGTGGGCCAAAGGCCTGTGACTAAGGCAGGGGGGCTTAATTTGTAAAACTTGAATACTGCTTTTTTCAAAATTCATTTTTGGCCTGTTCTGCTTTGGGGCACCCACACAAGTGAGGTATCCTTTTACTCGGGAGAACAAGGGGAACGCTGGGTGGTAGGACATTTTTGCTGGCACAGCGATCCCATGCAAAAAAGTTTGGAAAAGTGCTATTTTTACCTAATTTTAAGGTTTGCAAGGAGTTCTGGGTAGGAAAACTTTGGGGGACCCACGCATGCCATACCTCCCTGGACTCCCCGGGTGTCTAGTTTTCAGAACTGTTTGGGTTTGGTAGTTTCCAAAGATGGTCACCGAGCCCCGGGCCAAAAACTCAGGTGACCCCCCCAAATCAAGGTAGTTTTGCAATAGGGTACTGTAAATTCACCACCGTACGATTTGAACCGTTTCCTGTTGCAGCCACTATGTCTATCCACGCAAGTGAGGTACCATTTATTTCGGGAGACCTGGGGAACGCTGGGTGGGTGGAAATTTGTTGATCCACGCAGATTCCAGAACTTTCCACCACAGAAATGTGCGGAAAATGTTTTTTTTTTGTCACATTTTTAGGTTTGCAAGGGATTCTGGATAACAAAACCTGGGGGTAGGCAGACGAGTCACCCCATCCTGAATTCCCCTGGGTGTCTAGTGTTCAAAAATGTATAGGTTTGCTAGGTTTCCCTAGGTGCTGGCAGAGCTACGGCGCAAAAACAAAAGGTAGTCTTTTTGGCCAAAATGTGCTAGATTTCACTGGGAAATTGAGGTGCGACCATGTTGCGTTTTGCGCTGTTTCAAGTCGCAGCCACTATGCCTACCCACGCAAGTGAGGTACCATTTTTTTCGGGAGACCTGGGGGAACGCTGGGTGGGTGGAAATTTGTTGATCCACGCAGATTCCAGAACTTTCCACCACAGAAATGTGAGGAAAATTTGGTTTTTTTTGTCAAATATTTAGGTTTGCAAGGGATTCTGGGTAACAAAACCTGGGGGTAGGCAGACGAGTCACCCCATCCTGAATTCCCCTGGGTGTCTAGTTTTCAAAAATGTATAGGTTTGCTAGGTTTCCCTAGGTGCTGGCAGAGCTACGGCGCAAAAAAAAAGGTAGTCTTTTTGGCCAAAACGTGCTAGATTTCACTGAGAAATTGAGGTGCGACCATGTTGCGTTTTGCGCTGTTTTATGTCGCAGCCACTATGCCTACCCACGCAAGTGAGATACCAATTTTTTCGGGGGACCTGGGGGAACGCTGGGTGGGTGGAAATGTGTTGAACCACGCAGATTCCAGAACTTTCCACCACAGAAATGTAAGGAAAATTTGGTTTTTTTTGTGAAATTTTTAGGTTTGCAAGGGATTCTGGGTAACAAAACCTGGGGGTAGGCAGATGAGTCACCCACCCCATCCTGAATTCCCCTGGGTGTCTAGTTTTCAAAAATGTATAGGTTTGCTAGGTTTCCCTAGGTGCTGGCAAAGCTACGGCGCAAAAACAAAAGGTAGTCTTTTTGTCCAAAACGTGCTAGATTTCACTGGGAAATGGAGGTGCGACCATGTTGCGTTTTGCGCTGTTTCATGTCGCAGCCACTATGCCTACCCACGCAAGTGAGGTACCATTTTTTTCAGGAGACCTGGGGGCACGCTGGGTGGGTGGAAATTTGTTGATCCACGCAGATTCCAGAACTTTCCTCCACAGAAATGTGAGGAAAATGTGTTTTTTTGGTCAAATTTTTAGGTGTGCAAGGGATTCTGGGTAACAAAACCTGGGGGTAGGCAGACGAGTCACCCCATCCTGAATTTCCCTGAGTGTCTAGTTTTCAAAAATGTATAGGTTTGCTAGGTTTCTCTAGGTGCTGGCAGAGCTAGCGCGCAAAAACAAAAGGTATTCTTTTTGTCCGAAAAGTGCAAGATTTGACTGGGAAATTGAGGTGCGACCATGTTGCGTTTTGCGCTGTTTCATGTCACAGCCACTATGCCTACCCACGCAAGTGAGGTACCATTTTTTTCAGGAGATCTGGGGGCACGCTGGGTGCGTGGAAATTTGTTGATCCACGCAGATTCCAGAACTTTCCACCACAGAAATGTGAGGAAAATGTGTTTTTTTGTCAAATTGTTAGGTTTGCAAGGGATTCTGGGTAACAAAACCTGGGGGTAGGCAGACGAGTCACCCCATCCTAAATTCCCCTGGGTGTCTAGTTTTAAAAAATGTATAGGTTTGCTAGGTTTCCCTAGGTGCTGGCAGAGCTACGGCGCAAAAAAAAAGGTAGTCTTTTTGGCCAAAACGTGCTAGATTTCACTGGGAAATTGAGGTGCGACCATGTTGCGTTTTGCGCTGTTTCATGTCGCAGCCACTATGCCTACCCACGCAAGTGAGGTACCAATTTTTTTCGGGAGACCTGGGGGAACGCTGGGTGGGTGGAAATGTGTTGAACCACGCAGATTCCAGAACTTTCCACCACAGAAATGTGAGGAAAATGTGTTTTTTTTGTCAAATTTTTAGGTTTGCAAGGGATTCTGGGTAAAAAACACCTGGGGGTAGGCAGACGAGTCACCCCATCCTGAATTCCCCTGGGTGTCTAGTTTTTAAAAATGTATAGGTTTGCTAGGTTTCCCTAGGAGCTGGCAGAGCTACGGCGCAAAAACAAAAGGTAGTCTTTTTGTCCAAAACGTGCTAGATTTCACTGGGAAATTGAGGTGCGACCACGTTGCGTTTTGCGCTGTTTCATGTCGCAGCCACTATGCCTACCCACGCAAGTGAGGTACCATTTTTTTTGGGAGACCTGGGGGCATGCTGGGTGGGTAGAAATTTGTTGATCCACGCAGATTCCAGAACTTTCCACCACAGAAATGTAAGGAAAATGTGTTTTTTTTGTGATATTTTTAGGTTTGCAAGGGATTCTGGGTAACAAAACCTGGGGGTAGGCAGATGAGTCACCCACCCCATCCTGAATTCCCTTTGGTGTCTAGTTTTCAAAAATGTATAGGTTTGCTAGGTTTCCCTAGGTGCTGGCAAAGCTACGGCGCAAAAACAAAAGGTAGTCTTTTTGTCCAAAACGTGCTAGATTTCACTGGGAAATTGAGGTGCGACCACGTTGCGTTTTGCGCTGTTTCATGTCGCAGCCACTATGCCTACCCACGCAAGTGAGGTACCATTTTTTTCAGGAGACCTGGGGGCACGATGGGTGGGTGGAAATTTGTTGATCCACGCAGATTCCAGAACTTTCCACCACAGAAATGTGAGGAAAATGTGTTTTTTTTGTCAAATTTTTAGGTTTGCAAGGGATTCTGGGTAACAAAACCTGGGGGTAGGCAGACGAGTCACCCCATCCTGAATTTCCCTGGGTGTCTAGTTTTCAAAAATGTATAGGTTTGCTAGGTTTCTCTAGGTGCTGGCAGAGCTAGCGCGCAAAAACAAAAGGTATTCTTTTTGTCCGAAAAGTGCAAGATTTGACTGGGAAATTGAGGTGCGACCATGTTGCGTTTTGCGCTGTTTCATGTCACAGCCACTATGCCTACCCACGCAAGTGAGGTACCATTTTTTTCAGGAGATCTGGGGGCACGCTGGGTCGGTGGAAATTTGTTGATCCACGCAGATTCCAGAACTTTCCACCACAGAAATGTGAGGAAAATGTGTTTTTTTGTCAAATTGTTATGTTTGCAAGGGATTCTGGGTAACAAAACCTGGGGGTAGGCAGACGAGTCACCCCATCCTAAATTCCCCTGGGTGTCTAGTTTTCAAAAATGTATAGGTTTGCTAGATTTCCCTAGGTGCTGGCAGAGCTACGGCGCAAAAACAAAAGGTAGTCTTTTTGTCCAAAAAGTGCTAGATTTCACTAGGAAATTGAGGTGCGACCATGCTGCGTTTTGCGCTGTTTCATGTCGCAGCCACTATGCCTACCCACGCAAGTGAGGTACCGTTTTTATCGGGAGACCTGGGGGAACGCTGGGTGGGTGGAAATTTGTTGATACACGCAGATTCCAGAACTTTCCACTACAGAAATATGAGGAAAATGTGTTTTTTTGGTGAAATTTTTAGGTTTGCAAGGGATTTTGGGTAACAAAACCTGGGGGTAGGCAGATGAGTCACCCCATCCTAAATTTCCCTGGGTGTCTAGTTTTCAAAAATGTATAGGTTTGCTAGGTTTCCCTAGGTGCTGGCAGAGCTACGGCGCAAAAACAAAAGGTAGTCTTTTTGTCCAAAACATGCTAGATTTCACTGGGAAATTGAGGTGCGACCATGTTGCGTTTTGCGCTGTTTAATGTTGCAGTCACTATGCCTACCCACGCAAGTGAGGTACCAATTTTTTTCGGGAGACCTGGGGGAACGCTGGGTGGGTGGAAATTTGTTGATCCACGCAGATTTCAGAACTTTCCACCACAGAAATGTGAGGAAAATGTGTTTTCTTTGTCAAATTTTTAGGTTTGCAAGGGATTCTGGATAACAAAACCTGGGGGTAGGCAGACGAGTCACCCCATCCTGAATTCCCCTGGGTGTCTAGTGTTCAAAAATGTATAGGTTTGCTAGGTTTCCCTAGGTGCTGGCAGAGCTACGGCGCAAAAACAAAAGGTAGTCTTTTTGGCCAAAATGTGCTAGATTTCACTGGGAAATTGAGGTGCGAACATGTTGCGTTTTGCGCTGTTTCAAGTCGCAGCCACTATGCCTACCCACGCAAGTGAGGTACCATTTTTTTCGGGAGACCTGGGGGAACGCTGGGTGGGTGGAAATTTGTTGATCCACGCAGATTCCAGAACTTTCCACCACAGAAATGTGAGGAAAATTTGGTTTTTTTTGTCAAATATTTAGGTTTGCAAGGGATTCTGGGTTACAAAACCTGGGGGTAGGCAGACGAGTCACCCCATCCTGAATTCCCCTGGGTGTCTAGTTTTCAAAAATGTATAGGTTTGCTAGGTTTCCCTAGGTGCTGGCAGAGCTACGGCGCAAAAAAAAAGGTAGTCTTTTTGGCCAAAACGTGCTAGATTTCACTGAGAAATTGAGGTGCGACCATGTTGCGTTTTGCGCTGTTTTATGTCGCAGCCACTATGCCTACCCACGCAAGTGAGATACCAATTTTTTCGGGGGACCTGGGGGAACGCTGGGTGGGTGGAGATGTGTTGAACCACGCAGATTCCATAACTTTCCACCACAGAAATTTGAGGAAAATGTGTTTTTTTTGTGAAATTTTTAGGTTTGCAAGGGATTCTGGGTAACAAAACCTGGGGGTAGGCAGATGAGTCACCCACCCCATCCTGATTTCCCCTGGGTGTCTAGTTTTCAAAAATGTATAGGTTTGCTAGGTTTCCCTAGGTGCTGGCAAAGCTACGGCGCAAAAACAAAAGGTAGTCTTTTTGTCCAAAACGTGCTAGATTTCACTGGGAAATGGAGGTGCGACCATGTTGCGTTTTGCGCTGTTTAATGTTGCAGTCACTATGCCTACCCACGCAAGTGAGGTACCAATTTTTTTCGGGAGACCTGGGGGAACGCTGGGTGGGTGGAAATTTGTTGATCCACGCAGATTTCAGAACTTTCCACCACAGAAATGTGAGGAAAATGTGTTTTCTTTGTCAAATTTTTAGGTTTGCAAGGGATTCTGGGTAACAAAACCTGGGGGTAGGCAGACGAGTCACCCCATCCTGAATTCCCCTGGGTGTCTAGTTTTCAAAAATGTATAGGTTTGCTAGATTTCCCTAGGTGCTGGCAGAGCTACGGCGCAAAAACAAAAGGTAGTCTTTTTGTCCAAAACATGCTAGATTTCACTGGGAAATTGAGGTGCGACCATGTTGCGTTTTGCGCTGTTTAATGTTGCAGTCACTATGCCTACCCACGCAAGTGAGGTACCAATTTTTTTCGGGAGACCTGGGGGAACGCTGGGTGGGTGGAAATTTGTTGATCCACGCAGATTTCAGAACTTTCCACCACAGAAATGTGAGGAAAATGTGTTTTCTTTGTCAAATTTTTAGGTTTGCAAGGGATTCTGGATAACAAAACCTGGGGGTAGGCAGACGAGTCACCCCATCCTGAATTCCCCTGGGTGTCTAGTGTTCAAAAATGTATAGGTTTGCTAGGTTTCCCTAGGTGCTGGCAGAGCTACGGCGCAAAAACAAAAGGTAGTCTTTTTGGCCAAAATGTGCTAGATTTCACTGGGAAATTGAGGTGCGAACATGTTGCGTTTTGCGCTGTTTCAAGTCGCAGCCACTATGCCTACCCACGCAAGTGAGGTACCATTTTTTTCGGGAGACCTGGGGGAACGCTGGGTGGGTGGAAATTTGTTGATCCACGCAGATTCCAGAACTTTCCACCACAGAAATGTGAGGAAAATTTGGTTTTTTTTGTCAAATATTTAGGTTTGCAAGGGATTCTGGGTTACAAAACCTGGGGGTAGGCAGACGAGTCACCCCATCCTGAATTCCCCTGGGTGTCTAGTTTTCAAAAATGTATAGGTTTGCTAGGTTTCCCTAGGTGCTGGCAGAGCTACGGCGCAAAAAAAAAGGTAGTCTTTTTGGCCAAAACGTGCTAGATTTCACTGAGAAATTGAGGTGCGACCATGTTGCGTTTTGCGCTGTTTTATGTCGCAGCCACTATGCCTACCCACGCAAGTGAGATACCAATTTTTTCGGGGGACCTGGGGGAACGCTGGGTGGGTGGAGATGTGTTGAACCACGCAGATTCCATAACTTTCCACCACAGAAATGTGAGGAAAATGTGTTTTTTTTGTGAAATTTTTAGGTTTGCAAGGGATTCTGGGTAACAAAACCTGGGGGTAGGCAGATGAGTCACCCACCCCATCCTGAATTCCCCTGGGTGTCTAGTTTTCAAAAATGTATAGGTTTGCTAGGTTTCCCTAGGTGCTGGCAAAGCTACGGCGCAAAAACAAAAGGTAGTCTTTTTGTCCAAAACGTGCTAGATTTCACTGAGAAATGGAGGTGCGACCATGTTGCGTTTTGCGCTGTTTCATGTCGCAGCCACTATGCCTACCCACGCAAGTGAGGTACCATTTTTTTCAGGAGATCTGGGGGCACGCTGGGTGCGTGGAAATTTGTTGATCCACGCAGATTCCAGAACTTTCCACCACAGAAATGTGAGGAAAATGTGTTTTTTTGTCAAATTGTTAGGTTTGCAAGGGATTCTGGGTAACAAAACCTGGGGGTAGGCAGACGAGTCACCCCATCCTAAATTCCCCTGGGTGTCTAGTTTTAAAAAATGTATAGGTTTGCTAGGTTTCCCTAGGTGCTGGCAGAGCTACGGCGCAAAAAAAAGGTAGTCTTTTTGGCCAAAACGTGCTAGATTTCACTGGGAAATTGAGGTGCGACCATGTTGCGTTTTGCGCTGTTTCATGTCGCAGCCACTATGCCTACCCACGCAAGTGAGGTACCAATTTTTTTCGGGAGACCTGGGGGAACGCTGGGTGGGTGGAAATGTGTTGAACCACGCAGATTCCAGAACTTTCCACCACAGAAATGTGAGGAAAATGTGTTTTTTTTGTCAAATTTTTAGGTTTGCAAGGGATTCTGGGTAAAAAACACCTGGGGGTAGGCATACGAGTCACCCCATCCTGAATTCCCCTGGGTGTCTAGTTTTTAAAAATGTATAGGTTTGCTAGGTTTCCCTAGGAGGTGGCAGAGCTACGGCGCAAAAACAAAAGGTAGTCTTTTTGGCCAAAACGGGCTAGATTTCACTGGGAAATTGAGGTGCGACCACGTTGCGTTTTGCGCTGTTTCATGTCGCAGCCACTATGCCTACCCACGCAAGTGAGGTACCATTTTTTTTGGGAGACCTGGGGGCACGCTGGGTGGGTAGAAATTTGTTGATCCACGCAGATTCCAGAACTTTCCACCACAGAAATGTAAGGAAAATGTGTTTTTTTTGTGAAATTTTTAGGTTTGCAAGGGATTCTGGGTAACAAAACCTGGGGGTAGGCAGATGAGTCACCCACCCCATCCTGAATTCCCTTGGGTGTCTAGTTTTCAAAAATGTATAGGTTTGCTAGGTTTCCCTAGGTGCTGGCAAAGCTACGGCGCAAAAACAAAAGGTAGTCTTTTTGTCCAAAACGTGCTAGATTTCACTGGGAAATTGAGGTGCGACCACGTTGCGTTTTGCGCTGTTTCATGTCACAGCCACTATGCCTACCCACGCAAGTGAGGTACCATTTTTTTCAGGAGATCTGGGGGCACGCTGGGTGGGTGGAAATTTGTTGATCCACGCAGATTCCAGAACTTTCCACCACAGAAATGTGAGGAAAATGTGTTTTTTGTCAAATTGTTATGTTTGCAAGGGATTCTGGGTAACAAAACCTGGGGGTAGGCAGACGAGTCACCCCATCCTGAATTCCCCTGGGTGTCTAGTTTTCAAAAATGTAGAGGTTTGCTAGATTTCCCTAGGTGCTGGCAGAGCTACGGCGCAAAAACAAAAGGTAGTCTTTTTGTCCAAAAAGTGCTAGATTTCACTAGGAAATTGAGGTGCGACCATGCTGCGTTTTGCGCTGTTTCATGTCGCAGCCACTATGCCTACCCACGCAAGTGAGGTACCGTTTTTATCGGGAGACCTGGGGGAACGCTGGGTGGGTGGAAATTTGTTGATCCACGCAGATTCCAGAACTTTCCACTACAGAAATATGAGGAAAATGTGTTTTTTTTGTGAAATTTTTAGGTTTGCAAGGGATTCTGGGTAACAAAACCTGGGGGTAGGCAGATGAGTCACCCCATCCTGAATTTCCCTGGGTGTCTAGTTTTCAAAAATGTATAGGTTTGCTAGGTTTCTCTAGGTGCTGGCAGAGCTAGCGCGCAAAAACAAAAGGTATTCTTTTTGTCCGAAAAGTGCAAGATTTGACTGGGAAATTGAGGTGCGACCATGTTGCGTTTTGCGCTGTTTCATGTCACAGCCACTATGCCTACCCACGCAAGTGAGGTACCATTTTTTTCAGGAGATCTGGGGGCACGCTGGGTGGGTGGAAATTTGTTGATCCACGCAGATTCCAGAACTTTCCACCACAGAAATGTGAGGAAAATGTGTTTTTTTGTCAAATTGTTATGTTTGCAAGGGATTCTGGGTAACAAAACCTGGGGGTAGGCAGACGAGTCACCCCATCCTGAATTCCTCTGGGTGTCTAGTTTTCAAAAATGTAGAGGTTTGCTAGATTTCCCTAGGTGCTGGCAGAGCTACGGCGCAAAAACAAAAGGTAGTCTTTTTGTCCAAAAAGTGCTAGATTTCACTAGGAAATTGAGGTGCGACCATGCTGCATTTTGCGCTGTTTCATGTCGCAGCCACTATGCCTACCCACGCAAGTGAGGTACCGTTTTTATCGGGAGACCTGGGGGAACGCTGGGTGGGTGGAAATTTGTTGATCCACGCAGATTCCAGAACTTTCCACTACAGAAATATGAGGAAAATTTGTTTTTTTGTGTGAAATTTTTAGGTTTGCAAGGGATTCTGGGTAACAAAACCTGGGGGTAGGCAGATGAGTCACCCCATCCTGAATTTCCCTGGGTGTCTAGTTTTCAAAAATGTATAGGTTTGCTAGGTTTCCCTAGGTGCTGGCAGAGCTACGGCGCAAAAACAAAAGGTAGTCTTTTTGTCCAAAACGTGCTAGATTTCACTGGGAAATTGAGGTGCGACCATGTTGCGTTTTGCGCTGTTTAATGTTGCAGTCACTATGCCTACCCACGCAAGTGAGGTACCAATTTTTTTCGGGAGACCTGGGGGAACGCTGGTGGGTGGAAATTTGTTGATCCACGCAGATTTCAGAACTTTCCACCACAGAAATGTGAGGAAAATGTGTTTTGTTTGTCAAATTTTTAGGTTTGCAAGGGATTCTGGGTAACAAAGCCTGGGGTTAGGCAGACGAGTGACCCCATATGAAATTCCCCTGGGTGTCTAGTTTTCAAAAATGTATAGGTTTGCTAGGTTTCCCTAGGTGCTGGCAGAGCTACGGCGCAAAAACAAAAGGTAGTCTTTTTGTCCAAAACGTACTAGATTTCACAGGGAAATGGAGGTGCGACCATGTTGCGTTTTGCGCTGTTTCATGTCGCAGCCACTATGCCTACCCACGCAAGTGAGGTACCATTTTTTTCAGGAGATCTGGGGGCACGCTGGGTGGGTGGAAATTTGTTGATCCACGCAGATTCCAGAACTTTCCACCACAGAAATGTGAGGAAAATGTGTTTTTTTGTCAAATTGTTATGTTTGCAAGGGATTCTGGGTAACAAAACCTGGGGGTAGGCAGACGAGTCACCCCATCCTGAATTCCCCTGGGTGTCTAGTTTTCAAAAATGTAGAGGTTTGCTAGATTTCCCTAGGTGCTGGCAGAGCTACGGCGCAAAAACAAAAGGTAGTCTTTTTGTCCAAAAAGTGCTAGATTTCACTAGGAAATTGAGGTGCGACCATGCTGCATTTTGCGCTGTTTCATGTCGCAGCCACTATGCCTACCCACGCAAGTGAGGTACCGTTTTTATCGGGAGACCTGGGGGAACGCTGGGTGGGTGGAAATTTGTTGATCCACGCAGATTCCAGAACTTTCCACTACAGAAATATGAGGAAAAATTGTTTTTTTTGTGAAATTTTTAGGTTTGCAAGGGATTCTGGGTAACAAAACCTGGGGGTAGGCAGATGAGTCACCCCATCCTGAATTTCCCTGGGTGTCTAGTTTTCAAAAATGTATAGGTTTGCTAGGTTTCTCTAGGTGCTGGCAGAGCTAGCGCGCAAAAACAAAAGGTATTCTTTTTGTCCGAAAAGTGCAAGATTTGACTGGGAAATTGAGGTGCGACCATGTTGCGTTTTGCGCTGTTTCATGTCACAGCCACTATGCCTACCCACGCAAGTGAGGTACCATTTTTTTCAGGAGATCTGGGGGCACGCTGGGTGGGTGGAAATTTGTTGATCCACGCAGATTCCAGAACTTTCCACCACAGAAATGTGAGGAAAATGTGTTTTTTTGTCAAATTGTTATGTTTGCAAGGGATTCTGGGTAACAAAACCTGGGGGTAGGCAGACGAGTCACCCCATCCTGAATTCCTCTGGGTGTCTAGTTTTCAAAAATGTAGAGGTTTGCTAGATTTCCCTAGGTGCTGGCAGAGCTACGGCGCAAAAACAAAAGGTAGTCTTTTTGTCCAAAAAGTGCTAGATTTCACTAGGAAATTGAGGTGCGACCATGCTGCATTTTGCGCTGTTTCATGTCGCAGCCACTATGCCTACCCACGCAAGTGAGGTACCGTTTTTATCGGGAGACCTGGGGGAACGCTGGGTGGGTGGAAATTTGTTGATCCACGCAGATTCCAGAACTTTCCACTACAGAAATATGAGGAAAATTTGTTTTTTTGTGTGAAATTTTTAGGTTTGCAAGGGATTCTGGGTAACAAAACCTGGGGGTAGGCAGATGAGTCACCCCATCCTGAATTTCCCTGGGTGTCTAGTTTTCAAAAATGTATAGGTTTGCTAGGTTTCCCTAGGTGCTGGCAGAGCTACGGCGCAAAAACAAAAGGTAGTCTTTTTGTCCAAAACGTGCTAGATTTCACTGGGAAATTGAGGTGCGACCATGTTGCGTTTTGCGCTGTTTAATGTTGCAGTCACTATGCCTACCCACGCAAGTGAGGTACCAATTTTTTTCGGGAGACCTGGGGGAACGCTGGTGGGTGGAAATTTGTTGATCCACGCAGATTTCAGAACTTTCCACCACAGAAATGTGAGGAAAATGTGTTTTGTTTGTCAAATTTTTAGGTTTGCAAGGGATTCTGGGTAACAAAGCCTGGGGTTAGGCAGACGAGTGACCCCATATGAAATTCCCCTGGGTGTCTAGTTTTCAAAAATGTATAGGTTTGCTAGGTTTCCCTAGGTGCTGGCAGAGCTACGGCGCAAAAACAAAAGGTAGTCTTTTTGTCCAAAACGTACTAGATTTCACAGGGAAATGGAGGTGCGACCATGTTGCGTTTTGCGCTGTTTCATGTCGCAGCCACTATGCCTACCCACGCAAGTGAGGTACCATTTTTTTCAGGAGATCTGGGGGCACGCTGGGTGGGTGGAAATTTGTTGATCCACGCAGATTCCAGAACTTTCCACCACAGAAATGTGAGGAAAATGTGTTTTTTTGTCAAATTGTTATGTTTGCAAGGGATTCTGGGTAACAAAACCTGGGGGTAGGCAGACGAGTCACCCCATCCTGAATTCCCCTGGGTGTCTAGTTTTCAAAAATGTAGAGGTTTGCTAGATTTCCCTAGGTGCTGGCAGAGCTACGGCGCAAAAACAAAAGGTAGTCTTTTTGTCCAAAAAGTGCTAGATTTCACTAGGAAATTGAGGTGCGACCATGCTGCATTTTGCGCTGTTTCATGTCGCAGCCACTATGCCTACCCACGCAAGTGAGGTACCGTTTTTATCGGGAGACCTGGGGGAACGCTGGGTGGGTGGAAATTTGTTGATCCACGCAGATTCCAGAACTTTCCACTACAGAAATATGAGGAAAATTTGTTTTTTTTGTGAAATTTTTAGGTTTGCAAGGGATTCTGGGTAACAAAACCTGGGGGTAGGCAGATGAGTCACCCCATCCTGAATTTCCCTGGGTGTCTAGTTTTCAAAAATGTATAGGTTTGCTAGGTTTCCCTAGGTGCTGGCAGAGCTACGGCGCAAAAACAAAAGGTAGTCTTTTTGTCCAAAACGTGCTAGATTTCACTGGGAAATTGAGGTGCGACCATGTTGCGTTTTGCGCTGTTTAATGTTGCAGTCACTATGCCTACCCACGCAAGTGAGGTACCAATTTTTTTCGGGAGACCTGGGGGAACGCTGGTGGGTGGAAATTTGTTGATCCACGCAGATTTCAGAACTTTCCACCACAGAAATGTGAGGAAAATGTGTTTTGTTTGTCAAATTTTTAGGTTTGCAAGGGATTCTGGGTAACAAAGCCTGGGGTTAGGCAGACGAGTGACCCCATATGAAATTCCCCTGGGTGTCTAGTTTTCAAAAATGTATAGGTTTGCTAGGTTTCCCTAGGTGCTGGCAGAGCTACGGCGCAAAAACAAAAGGTAATCTTTTTGTCCAAAACGTACTAGATTTCACAGGGAAATGGAGGTGCGACCATGTTGCGTTTTGCGCTGTTTCATGTCGCAGCCACTATGCCTACCCACGCAAGTGAGGTACCATTTTTTTCAGGAGACCTGGGGGCACGCTGGGTGGGTGGAAATTTGTTGATCCAAGCAGATTCCAGAACTTTCCACCACAGAAATGTGAGGAAAATGTGTTTTTTTGTCAAATGTTTAGGTTTTCAAGGTATTCTGGGTAACAAAACCTGGGGCTAGGCAGATGAGTCACCCCATCCTGAATTTCCCTGGGTGTCTAGTTTTCAAAAATGTATAGGTTTGCTAGGTTTCTCTAGGTGCTGGCAGAGCTAGGACGCAAACACAAAAGGTATTCTTTTTGTCCGAAAAGTGCAAGATTTCACTGGGAAATTGTGGTGCGACCATGTTGCGTTTTGCGCTGTTTCATGTCGCAGCCACTATGCCTACCCACGCAAGTGAGGTACCATTTTTTTCGGGAGACCTGGGGGCACGCTGGGTGGGTGGAAATTTGTTGATCCACGCAGATTCCAGAACTTTCCACCACAGAAATGTGAGGAAAATGTGTTTTTTTTGTCAAATGTTTAGGTTTGCAAGGGATTCTGGGTAACAAAACCTGGGGGTAGGCAGACGAGTCACCCCATCCTGAATTCCCCTGGGTGTCTAGTTTTCAAAAATGTATAGGTTTGCTAGGTTTCTCTAGGTGCTGGCAGAGCTAGCGCGCAAAAACAAAAGGTATTCTTTTTGTCCGAAAAGTGCAAGATTTGACTGGGAAATTGAGGTGCGACCATGTTGCGTTTTGCGCTGTTTCATGTCACAGCCACTATGCCTACCCACGCAAGTGAGGTACCATTTTTTTCAGGAGATCTGGGGGCACGCTGGGTCGGTGGAAATTTGTTGATCCACGCAGATTCCAGAACTTTCCACCACAGAAATGTGAGGAAAATGTGTTTTTTTGTCAAATTGTTATGTTTGCAAGGGATTCTGGGTAACAAAACCTGGGGGTAGGCAGACGAGTCACCCCATCCTGAATTCCCCTGGGTGTCTAGTTTTCAAAAATGTATAGGTTTGCTAGATTTCCCTAGGTGCTGGCAGAGCTACGGCGCAAAAACAAAAGGTAGTCTTTTTGTCCAAAAAGTGCTAGATTTCACTAGGAAATTGAGGTGCGACCATGCTGCGTTTTGCACTGTTTCATGTCGCAGCCACTATGCCTACCCACGCAAGTGAGGTACCATTTTTTTCAGGAGATCTGGGGGCACGCTGGGTGGGTGGAAATTTGTTGATCCACGCAGATTCCAGAACTTTCCACCACAGAAATGTGAGGAAAATGTGTTTTTTTGTCAAATTGTTATGTTTGCAAGGGATTCTGGGTAACAAAACCTGGGGGTAGGCAGACGAGTCACCCCATCCTGAATTCCCCTGGGTGTCTAGTTTTCAAAAATGTAGAGGTTTGCTAGATTTCCCTAGGTGCTGGCAGAGCTACGGCGCAAAAACAAAAGGTAGTCTTTTTGTCCAAAAAGTGCTAGATTTCACTAGGAAATTGAGGTGCGACCATGCTGCATTTTGCGCTGTTTCATGTCGCAGCCACTATGCCTACCCACGCAAGTGAGGTACCGTTTTTATCGGGAGACCTGGGGGAACGCTGGGTGGGTGGAAATTTGTTGATCTACGCAGATTCCAGAACTTTCCACTACAGAAATATGAGGAAAATTTGTTTTTTTTGTGAAATTTTTAGGTTTGCAAGGGATTCTGGGTAACAAAACCTGGGGGTAGGCAGATGAGTCACCCCATCCTGAATTTCCCTGGGTGTCTAGTTTTCAAAAATGTATAGGTTTGCTAGGTTTCCCTAGGTGCTGGCAGAGCTACGGCGCAAAAACAAAAGGTAGTCTTTTTGTCCAAAACGTGCTAGATTTCACTGGGAAATTGAGGTGCGACCATGTTGCGTTTTGCGCTGTTTAATGTTGCAGTCACTATGCCTACCCACGCAAGTGAGGTACCAATTTTTTTCGGGAGACCTGGGGGAACGCTGGTGGGTGGAAATTTGTTGATCCACGCAGATTTCAGAACTTTCCACCACAGAAATGTGAGGAAAATGTGTTTTGTTTGTCAAATTTTTAGGTTTGCAAGGGATTCTGGGTAACAAAGCCTGGGGTTAGGCAGACGAGTGACCCCATATGAAATTCCCCTGGGTGTCTAGTTTTCAAAAATGTATAGGTTTGCTAGGTTTCCCTAGGTGCTGGCAGAGCTACGGCGCAAAAACAAAAGGTAATCTTTTTGTCCAAAACGTACTAGATTTCACAGGGAAATGGAGGTGCGACCATGTTGCGTTTTGCGCTGTTTCATGTCGCAGCCACTATGCCTACCCACGCAAGTGAGGTACCATTTTTTTCAGGAGACCTGGGGGCACGCTGGGTGGGTGGAAATTTGTTGATCCAAGCAGATTCCAGAACTTTCCACCACAGAAATGTGAGGAAAATGTGTTTTTTTGTCAAATGTTTAGGTTTTCAAGGTATTCTGGGTAACAAAACCTGGGGCTAGGCAGATGAGTCACCCCATCCTGAATTTCCCTGGGTGTCTAGTTTTCAAAAATGTATAGGTTTGCTAGGTTTCTCTAGGTGCTGGCAGAGCTAGGACGCAAACACAAAAGGTATTCTTTTTGTCCGAAAAGTGCAAGATTTCACTGGGAAATTGTGGTGCGACCATGTTGCGTTTTGCGCTGTTTCATGTCGCAGCCACTATGCCTACCCACGCAAGTGAGGTACCATTTTTTTCGGGAGACCTGGGGGCACGCTGGGTGGGTGGAAATTTGTTGATCCACGCAGATTCCAGAACTTTCCACCACAGAAATGTGAGGAAAATGTGTTTTTTTTGTCAAATGTTTAGGTTTGCAAGGGATTCTGGGTAACAAAACCTGGGGGTAGGCAGACGAGTCACCCCATCCTGAATTCCCCTGGGTGTCTAGTTTTCAAAAATGTATAGGTTTGCTAGGTTTCTCTAGGTGCTGGCAGAGCTAGCGCGCAAAAACAAAAGGTATTCTTTTTGTCCGAAAAGTGCAAGATTTGACTGGGAAATTGAGGTGCGACCATGTTGCGTTTTGCGCTGTTTCATGTCACAGCCACTATGCCTACCCACGCAAGTGAGGTACCATTTTTTTCAGGAGATCTGGGGGCACGCTGGGTCGGTGGAAATTTGTTGATCCACGCAGATTCCAGAACTTTCCACCACAGAAATGTGAGGAAAATGTGTTTTTTTGTCAAATTGTTATGTTTGCAAGGGATTCTGGGTAACAAAACCTGGGGGTAGGCAGACGAGTCACCCCATCCTGAATTCCCCTGGGTGTCTAGTTTTCAAAAATGTATAGGTTTGCTAGATTTCCCTAGGTGCTGGCAGAGCTACGGCGCAAAAACAAAAGGTAGTCTTTTTGTCCAAAAAGTGCTAGATTTCACTAGGAAATTGAGGTGCGACCATGCTGCGTTTTGCACTGTTTCATGTCGCAGCCACTATGCCTACCCACGCAAGTGAGGTACCGTTTTTATCGGGAGACCTGGGGGAACGCTGGGTGGGTGGAAATTTGTTGATACACGCAGATTCCAGAACTTTCCACTACAGAAATATGAGGAAAATGTGTTTTTTTTGTGAAATTTTTAGGTTTGCAAGGGATTTTGGGTAACAAAACCTGGGGGTAGGCAGATGAGTCACCCCATCCTAAATTTCCCTGGGTGTCTAGTTTTCAAAAATGTATAGGTTTGCTAGGTTTCCCTAGGTGCTGGCAGAGCTACGGCGCAAAAACAAAAGGTAGTCTTTTTGTCCAAAACATGCTAGATTTCACTGGGAAATTGAGGTGCGACCATGTTGCGTTTTGCGCTGTTTAATGTTGCAGTCACTATGCCTACCCACGCAAGTGAGGTACCAATTTTTTTCGGGAGACCTGGGGGAACGCTGGGTGGGTGGAAATTTGTTGATCCACGCAGATTTCAGAACTTTCCACCACAGAAATGTGAGGAAAATGTGTTTTCTTTGTCAAATTTTTAGGTTTGCAAGGGATTCTGGATAACAAAACCTGGGGGTAGGCAGACGAGTCACCCCATCCTGAATTCCCCTGGGTGTCTAGTGTTCAAAAATGTATAGGTTTGCTAGGTTTCCCTAGGTGCTGGCAGAGCTACGGCGCAAAAACAAAAGGTAGTCTTTTTGGCCAAAATGTGCTAGATTTCACTGGGAAATTGAGGTGTGAACATGTTGCGTTTTGCGCTGTTTCAAGTCGCAGCCACTATGCCTACCCACGCAAGTGAGGTACCATTTTTTTCGGGAGACCTGGGGGAACGCTGGGTGGGTGGAAATTTGTTGATCCACGCAGATTCCAGAACTTTCCACCACAGAAATGTGAGGAAAATTTGGTTTTTTTTGTCAAATATTTAGGTTTGCAAGGGATTCTGGGTTACAAAACCTGGGGGTAGGCAGACGAGTCACCCCATCCTGAATTCCCCTGGGTGTCTAGTTTTCAAAAATGTATAGGTTTGCTAGGTTTCCCTAGGTGCAGGCAGAGCTACGGCGCAAAAAAAAAGGTAGTCTTTTTGGCCAAAACGTGCTAGATTTCACTGAGAAATTGAGGTGCGACCATGTTGCGTTTTGCGCTGTTTTATGTCGCAGCCACTATGCCTACCCACGCAAGTGAGATACCAATTTTTTCGGGGGACCTGGGGGAACGCTGGGTGGGTGGAGATGTGTTGAACCACGCAGATTCCATAACTTTCCACCACAGAAATGTGAGGAAAATGTGTTTTTTTTGTGAAATTTTTAGGTTTGCAAGGGATTCTGGGTAACAAAACCTGGGGGTAGGCAGATGAGTCACCCACCCCATCCTGAATTCCCCTGGGTGTCTAGTTTTCAAAAATGTATAGGTTTGCTAGGTTTCCCTAGGTGCTGGCAAAGCTACGGCGCAAAAACAAAAGGTAGTCTTTTTGTCCAAAACGTGCTAGATTTCACTGGGAAATGGAGGTGCGACCATGTTGCGTTTTGCGCTGTTTCATGTCGCAGCCACTATGCCTACCCACGCAAGTGAGGTACCATTTTTTTCAGGAGATCTGGGGGCACGCTGGGTGCGTGGAAATTTGTTGATCCACGCAGATTCCAGAACTTTCCACCACAGAAATGTGAGGAAAATGTGTTTTTTTGTCAAATTGTTAGGTTTGCAAGGGATTCTGGGTAACAAAACCTGGGGGTAGGCAGACGAGTCACCCCATCCTAAATTCCCCTGGGTGTCTAGTTTTAAAAAATGTATAGGTTTGCTAGGTTTCCCTAGGTGCTGGCAGAGCTACGGCGCAAAAAAAAGGTAGTCTTTTTGGCCAAAATGTGCTAGATTTCACTGGGAAATTGAGGTGCGACCATGTTGCGTTTTGCGCTGTTTCATGTCGCAGCCACTATGCCTACCCACGCAAGTGAGGTACCAATTTTTTTCGGGAGACCTGGGGGAACGCTGGGTGGGTGGAAATGTGTTGAACCACGCAGATTCCAGAACTTTCCAAAACAGAAATGTGAGGAAAATGTGTTTTTTTTGTCAAATTTTTAGGTTTGCAAGGGATTCTGGGTAAAAAACACCTGGGGGTAGGCATACGAGTCACCCCATCCTGAATTCCCCTGGGTATCTAGTTTTTAAAAATGTATAGGTTTGCTAGGTTTCCCTAGGAGCTGGCAGAGCTACGGCGCAAAAACAAAAGGTAGTCTTTTTGGCCAAAACGGGCTAGATTTCACTGGGAAATTGAGGTGCGACCACGTTGCGTTTTGCGCTGTTTCATGTCGCAGCCACTATGCCTACCCACGCAAGTGAGGTACCATTTTTTTTGGGAGACCTGGGGGCACGCTGGGTGGGTAGAAATTTGTTGATCCACGCAGATTCCAGAACTTTCCACCACAGAAATGTAAGGAAAATGTGTTTTTTTTGTGAAATTTTTAGGTTTGCAAGGGATTCTGGGTAACAAAACCTGGGGGTAGGCAGATGAGTCACCCACCCCATCCTGAATTCCCTTGGGTGTCTAGTTTTCAAAAATGTATAGGTTTGCTAGGTTTCCCTAGGTGCTGGCAAAGCTACGGCGCAAAAACAAAAGGTAGTCTTTTTGTCCAAAACGTGCTAGATTTCACTGGGAAATTGAGGTGCGACCACGTTGCGTTTTGCGCTGTTTCATGTCACAGCCACTATGCCTACCCACGCAAGTGAGGTACCATTTTTTTCAGGAGATCTGGGGGCACGCTGGGTGGGTGGAAATTTGTTGATCCACGCAGATTCCAGAACTTTCCACCACAGAAATGTGAGGAAAATGTGTTTTTTTGTCAAATTGTTATGTTTGCAAGGGATTCTGGGTAACAAAACCTGGGGGTAGGCAGACGAGTCACCCCATCCTGAATTCCCCTGGGTGTCTAGTTTTCAAAAATGTAGAGGTTTGCTAGATTTCCCTAGGTGCTGGCAGAGCTACGGCGCAAAAACAAAAGGTAGTCTTTTTGTCCAAAAAGTGCTAGATTTCACTAGGAAATTGAGGTGCGACCATGCTGCGTTTTGCGCTGTTTCATGTCGCAGCCACTATGCCTACCCACGCAAGTGAGGTACCGTTTTTATCGGGAGACCTGGGGGAACGCTGGGTGGGTGGAAATTTGTTGATCCACGCAGATTCCAGAACTTTCCACTACAGAAATATGAGGAAAATGTGTTTTTTTTGTGAAATTTTTAGGTTTGCAAGGGATTCTGGGTAACAAAACCTGGGGGTAGGCAGATGAGTCACCCCATCCTGAATTTCCCTGGGTGTCTAGTTTTCAAAAATGTATAGGTTTGCTAGGTTTCTCTAGGTGCTGGCAGAGCTAGCGCGCAAAAACAAAAGGTATTCTTTTTGTCCGAAAAGTGCAAGATTTGACTGGGAAATTGAGGTGCGACCATGTTGCGTTTTGCGCTGTTTCATGTCACAGCCACTATGCCTACCCACGCAAGTGAGGTACCATTTTTTTCAGGAGATCTGGGGGCACGCTGGGTGGGTGGAAATTTGTTGATCCACGCAGATTCCAGAACTTTCCACCACAGAAATGTGAGGAAAATGTGTTTTTTTGTCAAATTGTTATGTTTGCAAGGGATTCTGGGTAACAAAACCTGGGGGTAGGCAGACGAGTCACCCCATCCTGAATTCCCCTGGGTGTCTAGTTTTCAAAAATGTAGAGGTTTGCTAGATTTCCCTAGGTGCTGGCAGAGCTACGGCGCAAAAACAAAAGGTAGTCTTTTTGTCCAAAAAGTGCTAGATTTCACTAGGAAATTGAGGTGCGACCATGCTGCATTTTGTGCTGTTTCATGTCGCAGCCACTATGCCTACCCACGCAAGTGAGGTACCGTTTTTATCGGGAGACCTGGGGGAACGCTGGGTGGGTGGAAATCTGTTGATCCACGCAGATTCCAGAACTTTCCACTACAGAAATATGAGGAAAATGTGTTTTTTTTGTGAAATTTTTAGGTTTGCAAGGGATTCTGGGTAACAAAACCTGGGGGTAGGCAGATGAGTCACCCCATCCTGAATTTCCCTGGGTGTCTAGTTTTCAAAAATGTATAGGTTTGCTAGGTTTCCCTAGGTGCTGGCAGAGCTACGGCGCAAAAACAAAAGGTAGTCTTTTTGTCCAAAACGTGCTAGATTTCACTGGGAAATTGAGGTGCGACCATGTTGCGTTTTGCGCTGTTTAATGTTGCAGTCACTATGCCTACCCACGCAAGTGAGGTACCAATTTTTTTCAGGAGACCTGGGGGAACGCTGGTGGGTGGAAATTTGTTGATCCACGCAGATTTCAGAACTTTCCACCACAGAAATGTGAGGAAAATGTGTTTTGTTTGTCAAATTTTTAGGTTTGCAAGGGATTCTGGGTAACAAAGCCTGGGGTTAGGCAGACGAGTGACCCCATATGAAATTCCCCTGGGTGTCTAGTTTTCAAAAATGTATAGGTTTGCTAGGTTTCCCTAGGTGCTGGCAGAGCTACGGCGCAAAAACAAAAGGTAGTCTTTTTGTCCAAAACGTACTAGATTTCACAGGGAAATGGAGGTGCGACCATGTTGCGTTTTGCGCTGTTTCATGTCGCAGCCACTATGCCTACCCACGCAAGTGAGGTACCATTTTTTTCAGGAGACCTGGGGGCACGCTGGGTGGGTGGAAATTTGTTGATCCAAGCAGATTCCAGAACTTTCCACCACAGAAATGTGAGGAAAATGTGTTTTTTTGTCAAATGTTTAGGTTTGCAAGGTATTCTGGGTAACAAAACCTGGGGCTAGGCAGACGAGTCACCCCATCCTGAATTTCCCTGGGTGTCTAGTTTTCAAAAATGTATAGGTTTGCTAGATTTCCCTAGGTGCTGGCAGAGCTACGGCGCAAAAACAAAAGGTAGTCTTTTTGTCCAAAAAGTGCTAGATTTCACTAGGAAATTGAGGTGCGACCATGCTGCGTTTTGCGCTGTTTCATGTCGCAGCCACTATGCCTACCCACGCAAGTGAGGTACCGTTTTTATCGGGAGACCTGGGGGAACGCTGGGTGGGTGGAAATTTGTTGATCCACGCAGATTCCAGAACTTTCCACCACAGAAATATGAGGAAAATGTGTTTTTTTGTGACATTTTTAGATTTGCAAGGGATTCTGGGTAACAAAACCTGGGGGTAGGCAGATGAGTCACCCCATCCTGAATTTCCCTGGGTGTCTAGTTTTCAAAAATGTATAGGTTTGCTAGGTTTCCCTAGGTGCTGGCAGAGCTACGGCGCAAAAACAAAAGGTAGTCTTTTTGTCCAAAACGTGCTAGATTTCACTGGGAAATTGAGGTGCGACCATGTTGCGGTTTGCGCTGTTTAATGTTGCAGTCACTATGCCTACCCAGACAAGTGAGGTACCAATTTTTTTCGGGAGACCTGGGGGAACGCTGGGTGGGTGGAAATTTGTTGATCCACGCAGATTTCAGAACTTTCCACCACAGAAATGTGAGGAAAATGTGTTTTGTTTGTCAAATTTTTAGGTTTGCAAGGGATTCTGGGTAACAAAACCTGGGGGTAGGCAGACGAGTCACCCCATCCTGAATTTCCCTGGGTGTCTAGTTTTTAAAAATGTATAGGTTTGCTAGGTTTCTCTAGGTGCTGGCAGAGCTAGGGCGCAAAAACAAAAGGTATTCTTTTTGTCCGAAAAGTGCCAGATTTCACTGGGAAATTGTGGTGCGACCATGTTGCGTTTTGCGCTGTTTCATGTCGCAGCCACTATGCCTACCCACGCAAGTGAGGTACCATTTTTTTCGGGAGACCTGGGGGCACGCTGGGTGGGTGGAAATTTGTTGATCCACGCAGATTCCAGAACTTTCCACCACAGAAATGTGAGGAAAATGTGTTTTTTTGTCAAATGTTTAGGTTTGCAAGGGATTCTGGGTAACAAAACCTGGGGGTAGGCAGACGAGTCACCCCATCCTGAATTCCCCTGGGTGTCTAGTTTTCAAAAATGTATAGGTTTCTTAGATTTCCCTAGGTGCTGGCAGAGCTACGGCGCAAAAACAAAAGGTAGTCTTTTTGTCCAAAAAGTGCTAGATTTCACTGGGAAATTGAGGTGCGACCATGTTGCTTTTTGCGCTGTTTCGTGTCGCAGCCACTATGCCTACCCACGCAAGTGAGGTACCGTTTTTATCGGTAGACCTGGGGGAACACTGGGTGGGTGGAAATTTGTTGATCCACGCAGATTCCAGAACTTTCCACCACAGAAATGTGAGGAAAATGTGTTTTTTTTGTCAAATTGTTAGGTTTGCAAGGGATTCTGGGTAACAAAACCTGGTAATAGGCAGTCGAGTCACCCCATCCTAAATTCCCCTGGGTATCTACTTTTCAAAAATGTATAGGTTTGCTAGGTTTCCCTAGGTGCCGGCAGAGCTAGGGTGCAAAAACTACAGGTAGGCACTTTGCCAAAAAAGGGTCAATTTGTAACTGCAAAATTTAGGTGACCACGTTGCATTTTGCGCCGCTTCCTGTCGCAGGCACAAGGCCGACCCACACAAGTGAGGTACCGTTTTTATTGGGAGACTTGGGGTAATTCAGATTTGTAAATCAACTGTTATTACCAATTGAGCTTTCATGCATTTCTCCCTTTCAATGAAAGACATTGTGTAAAAATAAAATCTTTTTGAAAAATGACCAATAATTCTCATGCTAGTATGAGTATTCCCAATTTTGAAAATGTGCAATTATATACTGTTTCTGAACTCTATAATTTGTACCCAATTCAGAAATACATAGGTGTCTTTCATACAAATTTTTCCATGTATACATTTTCCAAGACAAAGTGCTCTATACCCAGTAAATGAAAAAATACTATTGCAAGTTGCTGCTCAGTTTTTGGATCTGGGTTCGTCGGGTTCTTGGTGAAACTACAAGTCCTATATATCCCCACAACCAGGAAGGTCTAACGGATTTAACGGTATATTGCTTTCCAGGAGCTGTCAAACTTAGAAAAAGTTATAGGTGAAAATGTTGAGACAAAAGGCTGTTTTTTTCAACAAATTTTCAATTATTCCAATATTTAACCTTCATGGATGTAGACAAATGACCCCTTTCTGAATTCAGAATTTTGTCTACTTTTCGAAAATGTACAGCTTTCCAGGATCCATTATTGCTTTCAAACTCATTTCTACCATTAACTGGAAGGAGGTGGAAAGCTCTAAAAATAGCAAAAATAGGCTATGTCCCAGAAAAATGCCAAAACTGTGTGAAAAAATGTCGGTTCTATGACAAAAGACTGTCATTCCCTAAAAGCTGAGAAAAATGAGATTTCATCCCCACAAACCCTTTTTTGATAACATTTTCAGGGAAAAACCCAGAGGCTTTCATTTGCAGCCCGTTATTCCCATTTTTCTGAAAAAAACAAAAAAATCACTATATTTTGGTTAATTTCTGGGACCCCTCCAAGGGAATCCACAAACCCTGCGTGCCTTTAGAATCCACATGATGTTGGAAGAAAAGGACGCAAATTTGGCGTGGATACCTTATGTGTTCAAAAAGTTACAAGGGCCTAAGCGCACTACCACAAAACGCCACAAAAAGCCTTAGCACAGGAGGGGAAAAGGCCTAGCAGCGAAGGGGTTAAAACACATACATACAGTGAGTCACTCATTCATGCATCTCTGCGCTAAGTAATACCCCTATACAGACACTCATACTGATACTCAAAAAACCAACTAACAGCCCAAATAGACACTCATGTAGGTACTCACCAACCCATGCAGTCATTTTACACAAAGTGAGAGACTGATACAGATACTTATATATTTAAAAATTACTCGCTAACTCATGTATTCACTAAGATACACTTAATCAGTCAGCTAAACAATCAATTTTACAAAAACATGATCAACTTATATACCCATTTATTCTTCAAACAAACTTAAGATATAGATATATAAAACATATATAATTTTCAGAAAAACACACATTCACTGGATGATGTCATCAGTGATGTCATTTGAGATGTCATCAGTGATGTCATGAGTGATGTCACTGACCATGTCATGAGTGATGTAATATGGGATGTCATCAGCAGTGCATTACGGGTGCGCGAGTTATAGTTAGCTGAACTATCTGTAACGGGGGAATTTCAAAGGTTTTGTATGAGTGAAATGCCCAGCTAACTATAAAATGTATGAAACCTATGGGTTTTTTTGTGAATTTCTAAGGTTTTTTAATGCTAATTCCTAACTATAACGTGTGTGAAACCTATGTTTTTTTCAGTGAATTTCTAAGGTTTTTTAAATGCTAATTCCTAACTATAATGTGGCTGAAACCTATGGTTTTTTCAGTGAATTTCTAAGGTTTTTTAAATGTTAATTCCTAACTATAACATGGCTGAAACCTATGGTTTTTTCAGTGAATATATATATATTTCAATAGGTTTTAGACATTGTTGTATAGGGTGCTATATATCACTATTGTTGCATCTTAAAGGGTACAATTAATTTAAAAAAACATTGACAGAGTTGCACACTTTTGCACAAATAATACATATTCAACCAGTTATATGACTAAAATGTTCAAGTTAATAAAACTTTCCCTTACTTGGACTGTTCAAACAACACTTCTCAGGTTCTTTCTACTAAGGTCATAAACTTAACAAAGCAACCTTTCAGACTGGTAGTTGACTCATTAACGCAAGGTGTCACCACTTGTCTACAAGACCAAATGCCGATTAAGTTGAATGTTTGTCTTTGAAAGGCACTTCTTTCAGTTACTAGGGCTGGAGAAATGTAGACAATGTGTATGATAGTGTCTTCAGAATGCTCGCATAGTCTACAGATTGTACTTGACCCAAGTTTAGACTATTGTGGAGTATAGTCTAAACTGGGAAGACCTCGAAAACGATAAAGCTATGTTAGGATGCTTTGCATCCATTAGTACAATGATTTCTTAGAACAGCTGTTGTAGAATTCATATCACCTATTGGTCTAATTATATTTTGTATTACTCCGAATGGTTGATTTTACAAGGTTTAATTTGAAAATATCTGCCAGTGCACAAATGAACAATCGGGGAATGTTGTTTGGTCTAATTTTGTTTGGTGTGTGAAGAGTAGAGTTGTCACATGTAGATTGCTTTGATTAACACTAAAGTGCCACAATAGATTGTTTTAGAGGTCTTGTTTGGTGTGTTTGATATTTTTGATATAGTGCTTCATGCAGCTGTTTAGTTTCTAACCTCTCTTAATAATGCAAGGACCTACTATCCGATCTGAGTACTGCGTTTAATAACCACAAAGGAATCCAAGGCTGTTTTTTATTAGCTGACATTTGAACTTGTGACCTGTGATTGACAGTAGAAAGTATATAACTTACTTGACCTATTTTGGTATCCATTGTTTCCCACATAGTTGGTGATGAGAGGAATGGGATAGAGACCATCAAGGGAGGTTGGTGGAAAAAGGGAACTTGTGTTGCTATCCACATATCCTCACTCAACCTACTTGTGTGCTTCTGTTCTTATCACTTTATCTACTGGCCAGCTCCTCACTTTGCTTAGCTATAAAAGTAGTAACTGTTTTGACAAAAGCTAACTGTGTAAAGAGTTGGGGTTTGGTCATCATGCAGTCCCTTGGGCTGCATTTCAGTTCATAATTTTCTGCGTACTGTGCCAGACCGTAAAGAGATCAATCATATGCAACTTTGCCTTGTTCCATCTTCAAAAGTAACAGTCCAGCACAAGGCACTAGGGCAGGGAGACCTGACTACTTAGCTCTGTTTCTTCTCAGTTCTATTGTGTGGTTCTGGAAAAACACTTTATCACCCTGTGCCTCAAGTCCATTGTCTGCAAAAATTGGGAGCAATTAGAAAAATGATGACTACCAAAACCGGGTCCAACTTGTGGTACAATGGCATCAGCCCAACCCATGCTACAACTCCCTGCTTGGCTGGGCATGGCTCTAACTGAAAACATTGGCCTGCTGAAGGCTTCATCTGCCATGAAAATACATTGGCCCATCCCAGGCTACCTCTACATGCTACACAGTTGGGCTTCTGCAAAACATAGACATGCAGACATGCAGCTGCTGATGACGTATGTGCTGCCCAGAGGTTGCATTCATTCAACTCAGTTCACCTGTGGGAAGGACTTGAAAGTTTGGATACTCTTAGGGGGAGACCTGGGGGGGTCATTAGAGACTGCAACGACGCCTGATTCACATCTTTGATATTAGTACTAGGGTAGAGTGCCCATTATCAGGTTGACCGATCAGGGGTTTAGCGCAGAATGGAGAAACGGCAAATGTAGTATCACGAAAGGAATGCTTCATGATAGTCACTGAGTTGTATTTTAAATTGAGTTCCGTAGTATTTAATACAACTGTGTCTTTAAATGTACAATCCATTTCTTAAAAGACAAGTACTAGGCTGAGTATTGAAATCATTGTGTATATTGTTTGATTGTTGAGTTCTAAGCTTGTACTGCTCAACACAACTTCCCTTAGAAAACTGTTCCTGCTCACCCTCTCCACCCTCAAGGTGAAATGAGGAAGGGTTTGTACTTGTTCCAGTTTACAAAGCTAAAGTAGTATGGACCCCAGAACACCCTTGGCAAAAGAACTCAACCAACATGGTTGGGGCTCTGTAGCACCTGACTTAACTTGGATACATTACTTTGTCTTCCTATGCCCCCATTTTCTTATTTTGCTAAAATGAGAGCAACTTACTACACATTCACTTATCTTCAGAATGTAACTTAAAAAATAGTTGGACTGGAATAAGGCTTTGCTACCTTTTCTGCTTCACATATCACTCATCTGCAGTTAGACAAATCGCCACTCTCCATGTTCTCTAGTACTGCAGTAAATGAAACAATGTCACGTGGTTTCACATGTCCTGGGTAAGCCATTTCTTTAGTCTGAGAGAACAGGGCTATTGATGTTTATTGATCACCGAGGTGAACAACTGGATTTGACGTATGCCAGTAAATTCTAATTAGAAAACAGGCCAGACAGCCCAAGTGATGCCTGATTAAAACAGCACTTTTCCAAAATTGATTTACGTGCAGATGGTCATTCCAAAAGAAAATCTATTCATGATCTATCCTTTTCAGTGTTTCCATCCATGCTTACATGTCATGTATTCTCCGAAGAAGCCAAATAACAAAGAAAAAAGTCATACAAATGAACTAAAGACACACTATTGTTCCACACACGCCTGCTTTCATCACAAAGGAAACTAAATCAGTGATGTTTGACAAACCTTGAACGTTTCTGTTTCACCTATGCAGGGAAACATCTGAGCATTACATCATGTTCTACACTTCTGAATATGCTTTTCTTTGTTTTTGTGTGTTCAACCTTGCATCTCATTTTCAAGGCACGCCAAGCAGTCCTGATTTCAAGCTGTTGATGTAACTTTGAGATACATATGCGATTAAAATATGCATTATGAAGCTATTCCAGGTGTGGTCTTGACTTCAGTTAAATAATACACACAATTTGAATAATGAGACATACATGTCTCCAACAACAGATGCACTAACTTACTCAACTACACACTGTAAAAACATTCAGCACTGTAAAAAGAATTCTGCACTAGTGCCCCTATTCTTACCTGTTGTAGCTGAGAACGCTCTGGGCCTTTCCTCCAATTTGACCTTTTTAGTAGCCTGATTGGAAAAGGGGTCAGCAACAATTCAAATCTTATGGTACAGTGTGATCATTAGGACCACACAATAAAAGCCTGATTCAGTAACTTGAAGTTAAAAGGTTTATTACAAATTCAAAGCTAGACTAATAAAAATCAATCTCAGGAACATACTAAAAAGAACAGGATTATTGAAGGAGGAATCAAGCGGCGTACGATATTGGTCCTCACCAGAAAGGAGTATATAAAAATGTATGTGGCAGCCATGCAGAAAGTATAGAACAGGATTTGATAACAAGACAAATGGTTTCCTCATACATAGAAAAGAGTCATAACATCTACAAAACCCTACGCTAAACTAAAGAAACTGGAAATCCTATTAAATCAAGGAGTCCGCGAGTGCTCCATCGCGGGAGACCCTGCACCCCTGTACACAAGTCTGGGGACGCCTTGCGCCCTCCATCTTCAGCAGCGGCAAGATCACACTGAGGGAATTAACCGCCAATATTGCCTGGTGAGCCCCGCGAGCCCCGATGGAGGGAAAGCACTGCCGCAGCGCCAGTGTACGCCAATACCTAAGCGCCGCAGCTGAGGAGCAGAAAGGGAAGCTGGCTCCTCTTAAAATGCTCGCATCCTGACTTCTTGGACTGGTCTCTTTTCGGCCGCCGTCTCGTGGGACGCGGCGAAGGCCAGTTTGATTGCATTGAGGGCCACAGGTCGGCTGTGGCCTGGGGCGAGGTCGTCCCACCCGTGATTTTGGTATTTCCCGCAGCCGTCTCCCTCTCCCTTCCTCTGTGGCACTTTCTGGCAGTTTCACCAGCCTAATTGAGTGTTGCGCCCACCTATACATGGAAACTCTTCTTGCACTGACTGAGCCAACATTTGTGCGTGGGCACTGTGGAGCAAATGTCTCCAGCGTTTTTGGTGTAAACAGTGGATGTGGCATTGTTGTGGAGAGTACTCCTTCGGACTTCCCCCTCGTGAATTGCATCTTCTTGTGGGCTGTTGTTTCGGGGGTGCTCTCAGCTTCCATTTTGTTTTTGGCCTTTTTTTGTTGTTTGTATTGGCTGACTTACTCTCCCCCTCTATCCCTTTCGGATCCGAAGATGGTGTACCCTTCCCTGAGCTCGATGCTCGGCAGGGCATGGACTTAGAAAGGGGCTTGCCTCTCTACCAACCTATGGTGGCCATCTTGGAATGGGCACTCACTACCTATACCCCCACAATTGGAGGGCCCGATTCACAGAATGAACTTAAGACTAAATCCTAAACTTACTACTATTTGGTATTCACAGAATGCACTTACTACTTTCGGGATTCACAGAGTGAACTTACTACTTTCGGGATTCACAGAATGAACTTACTACTTTCGGTATTCACAGAATAGATTTAAGACTACTAACTTTACGTCCGCACTCGGGCCGGAAATTCTGGCCAGAGGCGGAGCTTCCGGCATGGGGGGCGGAGCTTGCGGCCCAGAGACGGCGCTCCGGCCCAGAGGCGGAGCTTGCCGCTTGGAGGCGGAGCTTCAGGCTCGGAGGTGGGGATTTAGCCATGGCTGAAATCTCCACCTCTGGGCCGCAAGCTCTGCCTTTGGGCCGGAAGCTCCGCCTCCGGGCCGCAAGCTTCATCCCCAAGCCAGAAGCTCTGCCTCCGGGCCGGAAACTCCACCTCCGGGCCGGAATTCCTGACGTAAAGTTAGTCGTCTTGAATCCATTCTGTGAACACCTAAAGTAGTAAGTTCATTCTGTGAATTCCGAAAGTAGCAAGTTCACTCTGTGAATCCCGAAAGTTGTAAGTTCATTCTGTGAATACCAAATAGTAGTAAGTTTAGGATTTAGTCTTAAGTTCATTCTGTGAATCGGGCCCATAGTGGCCATCTTCGGGTGGGTCACTCAATCACGATATATGACCACCCTGTGACTGGCTATATATGCCCCAATAACACACATTAGGCGGTGGTTTTCCCATCCCATTTGTTGGTTCTCGAACTGGCTGCCGTGCCTGCGTCCCAAGTTTTATTTCCAATGTAGAAACTGCCTCTTTTCATAATGGTCCTACCCTTTCCCTTGACAGCTGAAACCTAGCCTTTTTGACTGATGCCCGGTGGAGCTACCTAGCGAGCTAAAGGGGAGATGGGCTGTGGATTCCCTCCTTGACCATCACCTACCCAGCCTGTCTTTGGGCAAACCCTCCTGCGTCTCTCCTGACCTTATCTACCTCCTCCCCCTGCCCCTCTCTACTCTAATCTTCTCCTCTTTCCAGCTACTGACCTTTGCCCTCACCTGTCTTTTTCCCCCCCTGTTTTTCTGTGAACTTTTCCTCGTCAACTGAGACCTAGCTTTTTTGACTAATGTCCGATGGAGCTACCTTGCTTAGCTATAGGGGAGACAAGCCGTGGATTCCCTCCTTAGACGTCACCTACCCAGTCGGTCTTTAGTCAGACTTCCTTTTGTCTCTCCTGTCGTCTGTGCCCTCATCCTCCCTCTTCACACTTCCCCTTACCTCCCTCCACTACTTATGTCTCTCCATCTCTTTTCTTTTAATGTATTGCTTATTTTTTGACATAATGTGTAATTGTTATCATATTCTGTTACATTGTGGAACCTAATGTAAAGCGCTCTGATACCTCCGGGTCCATCCAGCGCTATATAAAACACTTTAAATAAAGATGTCAGCATCAGAACCTCTGAAGACATTCTATAGGTAAAGAGTCATGTCTAGCAAAAAGCCACACAATCAGAGATGACGAGAGAGGTATGTACCTCTTTATGCCTGAAGGGATTCTTACCAAAGACAAGATGAGTTCACTAAGTAATATGCACACAGCACATTAAATAAATATAACCTCATATGCATTATAGTGCTTTGTAAGATTCCTAAAAATGAACTTGGCACCTTGGCCACTACTCCCATATTCCAGTCTCTGCTTCTAGATGTCCTTGGAGTCCTCCCTTTGTCTGATAGTTCCAACTGGTAACTCTCACTTTGTTCTTTTTTAGACTTATTTGACCTTGCCAGTTCTTCCTCACCTCACTATCCCTAAAATGCAATGTGCTTTTTACTAACTAATGAATGCCTTTAGTCCGCACCTGCAGAGGAGAAAAAAATGCAGTAAAACAACTTTCACATTAGTATTAAATGTCTCGACTAAACGCTTAAGGCCCACAACCATGCAGTTTTCTTTAAATAAGTATTAATTCTACAACCTATACATTATTCAATCAATGACAATCTACTCTTATATGTGGCACAATAAACTAATACCTGTATTATTACCCAAAAATGACAACTTGTCACAATTTATAAAGCATTGAACACACATGTGATTCATTCTTACTAATCTGTGATGAATGCACTGCATTAAATGAATTTTAGCTCACCACCTTACAATCTAAACCTATTGAAGATTAACATTGAAAATCAAGATGTTTCGGAAAAGGAAAACCCTTAGTATGCACACACATATAAATGCACCTTCTATTCCTTTAGTGCACCATAGTTCATTAGTAGTATTGCATCACACTAGTACATAAAGCCAAAAGTAAATATATGGCCTAGCGAAACTTAAAACGAGGGAGCCAAAATTATGCTACCTCATAGTTGTTCATAGCTCTCTGTCAGACGAGAGGTGCTGATGACTGGAGTCATCAGCTTAGTGTATTCAAGTACCCTTAGCAAATGCTAGCAGGAGGAGGAAGGAGTAGACCATAGATTACACATGACTATGGATCTGTCTCTTGTTTATCTAACCTCTGTAGATGGTCACAGCATCCCCTCTCAATAACACATTCCTAGGCTTTGTGGATTCTTGCTGGCTGAATACAACAAGCAATGGCAAGGACAAAAAAATTATTGCTTATGGCTGGGTGCTGGCAAGGGAGCACCGTAAGGAAAACAGATGAGCAGGAGGGGGATGAGGTTAGGAGAAATGTGGGGACATCCCAAATAAAGCAGATATAAAAAATTATAAGAAGCAAGGCATAATGTCAGTAAGTGTGTCTGTACTACTTTTTAGGTGGGACACATTTGCGAAATGCTATGGGATGATACCTAGGATCCTGGATAAGATTATTTACAAAAGACCATTTCTGTACATGTCACGTATATATGTGTATCTGTGTGTTATATGGTAAGTGCTGTCTGATAACATGAGATCGCTCACCAAAGCTATAGGTATCTGTAGGTGAGACCCAAAAAAGGCAATAAGTCCCAAGAAGAAGAGACCCTGCATTCTTCTGACTAGGAAAACAAGGAACGATTTAGATGCAGAAAGATTAGACACAAGTGAAAGAAAGCAGAAACGTAACACAGATATAGGTCCTATCAGATTGCTAAAAGATTGTCAAATTCTGAAGTGAGTTGGTTGATCGCTTTAAATGATATAGTATTTGTAGACAGAAAACTACTTAAGAAAGTAAGTAAAAATGTGCATTAAGGAGATTATCTTTGAAAGGCATGAAGAACACCGCTGCTTTTTGTAACAACTGAGTATCCCAAGGCCTGCCATGCACTGAATTGAGTGTGACTGGAACACAGTGTCACACCGTAACACCATCTACATCATCAAAATAACTAGCTAGCCAGCTACCCTAAACCCTATAATTGCCACCTTTTCTGAACACATGCAGCAGTGGTATCTATGCTTCTTTCCTTGCATTAGTCCAAACTGAGGGAGTAGTTTATGAGGAAGTCACACAGAGCCGCACAGCAAGTCACTCTGCTGAGCTCCACTGTGTGACAGGGAAAGGGCAAAAATGTGCCGTACATAAGGCAATATGGCACATTTCTGTCCTTTCCCTTGCACTGTCCCCCTTTTGTCAGCCTAGTGCCAAAGCTCACACCCTTGTACCATGGTGCCTGTCTTGCATGCAGGATTGGTTTTGTGAAGGAAGGGGCACCTTCCTACACAAACCCATTCCCAGGAGGCAGATTCCTCTTTCTATGTGTGCTGTAAAATGTAGCACATAGGAAGAAAGAAGGACAAATACAGGTATTTCTCCTTGTTACTCCTTCCCAGGGTAGGTGTACATTATTGGCACATCTCCAAGTTTACAAGTTCTTGTGCCTTTTCGCACAAAAACAATCCAGCCAATAACACAAGCACCCTTGTACCACGGTGCCTTCATTGGCACTAGGCAGTCGAAATTGCACCAGCGCAGAAGGGAAAGGACAGGAAGGCACTGTATTGCATAAATATGGTGCATTCCTGCCCTTTCACTTTGGTTTAGGGCCCCACATCAAGATGACCTGCTGTGCTGCCCTACATCAAATCCCTGCGCATAGGGTCTAGGAGGGGGAATTGACTCAGCAGTAGCCTTTTCCCATATTTCCTCCAGACCTGTGTACACGGTTGCACCAACGAATTTATTGTCTGCAGATTTCTGATTCTCAATTTCAGATCAAAGAACTCGCAACTTATTCCGAGTTTGAGTTTCACAGGTGGGATATGTCATCAAAAAAGTGGTAAATATCCCATCCTCATAACTTAAATACAATAGGTTATGATGCGGTTGTAATCAGTGCTGAAACTGGAGAAACGTTACTCATGGAACTCATAAATTGCAGGTCGAGGTGTGGCAACAAAACAGTTGGACACACGAGGGGAGGAGCCACAGAAAGTAGTCTGACAGTCAACTTAAACATTTGTAAGAACTCACAAAGAAATTGATAACAAAGAGAAATAAGGTAGTGGATCTGTTCCGGTTCAATTGATTGCAAAGGCAGCATTTAAAGATATCTTACAAGGTCAAGGCACCCACTACAGAGGACTTTGTGTGCCAGTAAACCTCATAGAATAATAAAAATGGTAAGATAACTTTGGTGGTTAATGAACTTGCTGTAGAACTATGTGTTTTGTCTAGTCACAGTTTTTACTCTTAGTGCAGAGTAGAGGGTTATAGTACCTGCTACAAAGCACATTGTGTTACATGCAGATAACAGATTTTGTTTTATGTAGATAGGTAATGGGTTACTGCTTTGACACGGTAATATAATTGTATTATTTGCCATTCATAAATTAAAAACCTTCTAATATAGAACAGTGAGTTATGAAACAGCATCAAAGACATTCATGCAGACTGCAAAGAATGGGTTTAGAATATTAATGCTTTTTTCTCAATCTGTTGTTACTGTAAGACTGCTAAAAAGGGTTGCTTTTGGTTGTAATACATTATTATTTGTACAAAAGAAAGCAATAATTGTGTTACATTTTAAAATCTGATTTTGTGTTTCTCCTAGTCATGCACTCTTCACTTATAATCCCTACCGGTAAAGACAATGTGTGAATTATAGAACTTAAAACCCTCTTTGTCTTATGTACATTAATTTACACACATATGATTTATAGACAACGTGTATTGGGTATAATGTGTGTTTTTGATGTACAGCACTCTGACACCTACAATGGGATGCGTGGTGCTATTTAAGAAATAAATGAGACTAAAATTAGTAAGTGATATTAAGTTGTTATTTGCGTAAATACTCATACAGACCGATACATCTGACATTCTTGCAGTGTATCCATATGTCTTACATAAAGGGATTGTACATGGTCAAAAGCTTGCCATCCAAACGTATTTTCACTTGTGAAATAAAACCAAGCTGTGTGCCTGTGTTTCCCCTCTATTGTATTGGTGTTTAGGTGTTAGTCTCAAAATAGCTCCCACCAGGATTATACTTGAACTGAAGGAGAGCAAAAGGCCCTTTAAATTCAGACTTTGTTTAGGGTCCAGCTAGAACCAAACATAAGAAAAACCCCACGCTGCCTGTATGCTGCTACTCCAAACAGAAAGAAGACAACATGCAAACGCTGTGAAATATGGCGAGGTTTTGGCAAATTAAATTGGGACGTATGCATGACCTGCTTAAATGGTTGACTGATAGCCATTAATGGTATGAAAGGATTATGTTGGGTGGACAGCGAGGCTAGGAAACTTAGAATTGACGTGACTTCCGTCGAAACTGAATCAGAATTCCTCTCTAGGCAAAGGAGCACCTGAACTCCCCAAGTTGATTTGAATGCTATGTTAGCCTGGGCTAGCTCATAAGCACCTTCTGAAAGTCCTGGAAGATGCTAGGAAGCTCTGAAAGCCTCCACACTACCAAGATGAGATTGCCCCCTAGAATTAGATATAGATAGTAAAGATGACCACTCAGACTCACCAGAAGAGGATTGAGGGTAAGAGTGTAGGGAGGTCTGTTGCCAGGTCTAGAAAAGAAGGGTACCATTTCTAAGATTTCTAAAGAGGTGCTAACAAAACTACTTGATACAATACCATACACATTTTATTTTGATGTAGACCTCTTGTGAGATCCTAAATCAAAATGGGTGCAGATTCTATACATTATTTTCATACAGCAAACCATATACATAGCTTCTTTTAAAATAGGTGTAAACAAGATTTACAAAATCTATGCAAGTTGTAACAAACACATTCATTGGGAGGGGATCTAACTATTGCAATTGGATCATTGACAGTAAATAGATTATATCGAAAACATCTGGATCTTAAAACATTATGTTGGGCTTCTATCAGGACTTTGATGGGGCACACATTTAACAGGTGAGTAATATCTTGAACTCCTCCATTGCATAGTTCACATAAACCTGTCCTATCTACTGTGCTGCTGCAATGTTTTGTATTAGCTCTTATTGGTAAAATCCTTAGGTGAAGCATTATAATGCAACATCAAACTCTGTGTTCTAGTGTAAATCTTAAATATATTGGGGAGTCTTACACTCTAAAGTACCCTCTTAGAGCCTATAGTGAGATAACTGGGAACAGGCGCAATGTTGAGGTCGAATTTTTCAAAAATACCTGCAAGAGTGCTGGTGATCAAGACTGCAAGAGTGCTAATGGGCTTTGGGATTATTTTAAAAGCATTGCTACATTTTCTTTAAAAATGTAGTATCCTGTTCTGGTCTTAAAAGTTTCACACTTTAAAAGGGCTCTTAAAGGGGTTTCTTCCACGTTCAGTAGTTTGTACACCCATCTGATTATATTCGGCCAGAGCTCTAGAGAAGCCGCTAACTATTGAAAGCTCTTGACATAATGCCTGAACTGGTACAATTTGGTTAATTGTGCTTATTTTATGGAGCAGCTTGCCATCGATCAAGTTTAATGTGTTCCATTTGTTTATAGAAATGATATGGTCAGCTGAAGCAAGCTCATAAGCCCCTTTTGAAAGTCCTGGAAGATGCGAGCAAGCTCTGAAAGCCTCCATACTACCAAGTTGAGATCATCCTCTAGAATTAGATAGTGATGGTGACCACTCAGACTCACCAGCAGAGATGGTAAGGAGGGTAAGAAAGTAGGGTACCATGTCTAAGCTTTCTAAAGAGGTGCTAACAAAACTATGTGAGCTTCTTTCTGCCTGCAGATTTGGGCTAGGCACATGGTAATCATCACAAAAGTAGGAAATATTTAAAGGACCTCATGATCTCAACCTTGCAGAAGAGCATCCATCTTCAGGGAACCTGGATCTGGAATCCAACGGAAGTCTTGTAGCAGGCAGAGCTGTTAATAAGGTTGCAAAGAGAGCTATTCCAAAGATGCCCCATAAACTGTTGTGACTCTGAAAAGAATTTAGATATAACTAACAATCACCATGGGCCTTGAATAATATTTTGCAATCAGTTTGTCTGGATTCGCAAGATATTCTACCTTCAGGGAGATACCCAGGCTGAGACAAAACTGCCATAGAGACTTAGCTAGGTCTACTAGGGTATTTGCCTGTGAGGAAACCCGCCCGACCCCCCCTACTTACTGTCTGTTTGTCCGTGTGTCCAGGCTGCCGGCTCCAGGAACCACCAAAACACCTGTAGGGAAAATGGAGAAATAATTCAATCAAGGGAAACCCAATGACACTAACAAAAAACTATTGTATCTTTGGGCAGAGAAGCAAGTCACAGTCAACCAGAGCCAATTCTGAGACAAAAAAAGAGCAGAAAAAGGCACCAACACAGGAAGGACAGAGAGCAAGAGGAAAACGGAAACTGATGATGTAGTAGATGAGGAACAGCGAAGCAGGACACCATCCAGTGCAGTTAATGAGTCAGAGGATGCTGCCAATCTAAATGAGACTCCCAACTCCTGGAGTAAGGAGTGGTAGACACCACCAGAGAATGCTGAGAGCCACTGCAACTCAGGAAAGTTGTGGCGCAGTTGGTGAGTTACTCATGTAAGGGTGGGGTGGTTGTCAGGGTTGGAAGGGCAGAAACACGGGTCATGGTAAGCAGAGAGCACAAGGCAGACAAGTACTATGTTTCTAAAGCATTATAGGTGATATTTTGCAGCAAAGTCTCTGATTATCAAGCTGAAACCCCTAACATACGCTGCACCAGGGCTAGGGACCAAATAGTCTCTGGTAGACCCAGACCAATTTTTGGAAAGGGGACAGAGGGAACGAAAACCTGTAAAATAAAACCTGGTAAGGTTAACCTGGTAAGAGATCCCATACTCTGTAAGAGGGGGAGGAGAACAGGTCTACTTGAACAGGTCTGAATAGAGAAGACAACAGATGCATTAACCCACAAGGCACATGCTGTGTTTCTCCCAAGGCACACAGTGCTCCCAAAATAAAACCCCCTATTCAGTCTTAAGAATTCACCTAATGTTGTGGTGACAAATAGGGAAGGAAGTATCTCCTAACTCATACTTAACGTTACTGTTTCTCTTTTTTTGGAATATGGATGTTGCCATTCTAAGGGGAGGATTCTCTGAAAGACAGAACAAGTCAGGATGGATTACTTGAAGTCTAGCACATCCTGAATCATAATTATAACCAACCTTTATTCTTTACATGAAGTTACAATAAACACCAAAATTAATACATTCATCCTCCGCATTTATATGTCCGCTTGCCTCCCCACATTGACTTTAGTGCCCCAAATGATTTATGTATTGCAGTGCAATTAGGTTATCTATGCATAGGAATATTAACCCTTTCGCAAAACTGCAAATTCCAAAGAAGCCTTCTAGAAGCTCTACGGAATTTATGTACAACAACGTTTACTAATAAGTAAGGGCCACATTGAGCACCCATTCCCAGAGTCTTGCATCTGAGTCTAATACTAGATCAGGGGAATAAGGAAGATTGTCCACTTGTTGCAGACATCCAAGTGGTGTAACCACAAAAACAATATTCTCAAGGGTTTCTGCTCAAAGGGAACTTGTTTCCATAGGGCAGACTTCTTTGTCTCATTATCAGGTTCTGAAGGACTAATAGTAGAAGGGACCTATAAAAATACTTGAAAACAGATTTCCCATCAACCCTGCCAACCAACGCAAGGAATACTCTGAAGATTCAAAATTAATTTACTTCTTAATCTTTGCAAACTTCACCTCAGGGACCATCAAAACCTCTATCTCCAAATCCACAAGAAACAATAGAAAATCCATCTGCTGAGAAGAGACTAGATCAGACGTTTGCCATTTCATCAAAAACACATACTGGAAGTCATCTTTATGTGTCGTAAACCATACAGATGCACTAACCTGTAGTAAGGTACAGCAGGAGCGAGGTCTGAAGCTAAGTCTCCCTATCCCCTGCAATGGCACACCCCGGGTGTAGTGAACAAACACCACTGAGCGTAACACCGCCAGGGAAGGGGAAAAAAGGGATAAAAGAAACAATAAAGTGCAGCTGTTCAAAATAAAGTAGCAGATAACTTTGGATATCTGTGCGAAGTATAAACTCTCTGATCTCTGGTGGTAGACCCTGCAGAGGGAGAGACAAGGTATCAATCATACATTCACAACTATGAGTAGATCAATATACTCTGTGAGTGGATATAACTTACAGTTTATATAGCCGCAAGAATCTCCTAATACTCATTCAAAAACATCAAAAATAAAGCATAAAAGTAAAGAAAAAGGTTCTGTAGGTAGCAAGACACTCAATATACTATGAGTGTAGTTCCATTAGATCCTTTTGCAACTTGACAATATATTCCTTAGTCCTATGCAAACAAACAGTTCAAATTGCGTTGCAGGAATCTTCTGTTGCTTCACAAAAGGATTCAATGACCAGCAAGAAAGAAATGTACACAGTCTTACTCCTTAGGAACATGAAAATATCCAAACGTCGTTTCAAAAAACATAACAAAAATCCAGTGTCTTTGGCAAGTTCAAAAGCAAGAAACGAATTCCCCTAACGTACAGTGTAATTTAAAAATGTTCATTGTTCGTGTCCAATCACCATTAGAGCATCCGCTCTTCTTCTGGGATTAGCGCGAATATAAACGCGCTACTGAATGAAACAAAGGCGCCTTACCATGAAGCCAGTAAAGTCTTGAATAATCGTCGGTTCTTTTTTCATTTAAAAGGGTAGCGCCTGCCTCAGATCCCAGCGCGTTCAGTGCGCGATCGAGGCTAGGCAAAATAAGAACCCCAGGCTTACCGGCATCAAAAGTTCCAAAGGGCGTTACAACAGGAAACAAAAAACGAAGGAAATCCTTCAATATCCAAGGCGCTTCAAGCTCTGCAAACAAGGACAGCTTACTCCTAGGGTCAGGTGACAAGCACCGGACTGCTGCTCAAGGAGGAGTATAAGTCAGAAAGTGAAAAGTGAGAAAGGACATCACCCCTAAGCATTCTGGGCGATGTAGTGTTACCAACATTCTCCTATTTTCATTTATTCAAACAACCTAGGGGACGTTGTGACAGAACCCCCTCTCTATGACCGACGCCTCGGCGGTCCACCAGGCTTCGAAGGGAAACGAGCGTGGAAACGCCACAGCAAAGCAGGACAATGCACATTAACACGCGGTTCCCAAGACCTATCCTCAGGGCCATACCCTAGCCAATCGACAAGATACATCACTCTACCTCTCACATATTTGGAATCCAATATAGCCCGTACTACATACTCATCCTCACCCTCCACTAGCACTGGAGATGGCTTCGATGGTAACCTAGTGTAAAGGGAACATGGTTTCAAAAGGGACACATGAAACACAGGATGAATGTGCCAAGAAGATGGAAGGGCCAGTTCCATAGCCACTGGATTAATGACACGGCTAATAGGATAAGGACCCACAAACTTAGGTTTTAACCGAGTGTTACCCTTAAACCTCAAATGTTCAGTGTCTAGCCACACTTTGTCTCCCACCTTATACAATGGTTCGGGCACTCTTTTTTTATCTGCCTGGCTCTTATCCCTGGCTCTAGACGTTTCTAGATGTTGTTTAGCTTCCTGCAAGACTGCCCGAAGATGAGTGTGATGCTCTTGTATGGTAGGATGCAGAGAGGTAACTGGCTGCTCAAAAGGAATCATATTTGGATGAAATCCATTAAGGCAATAGAAAGGAGAGCAGCCCAATGAGGAATGGACAGCATTATTGTATGCAAATTCGGCTATCCAAAGAAGCATTCTCCATTCCTCATTATGCTGTTGGGTGAAACACCTGAGATACTGCTCCAAGGTTTGATTTAACCTTTCTGTTTTGCCATCAGTCTGGGGGTGATAACTAGTGGATAGTCTAGCATCTACCTTCATGGCTAAGCATAAAGCCTTCCAGAACCTCAAGGTGAACTGAGTTCCTCTATCTGTAATCAATACAGAAGGTATTCCGTGCAGTCTCACTACTTGGTGAAGGAAAGTGATGGCTAATTCTCCTGATGTAGGCAGTTTGGGCAATGATACAAAATGACCCATTTTAGTCAGATGATCTGTAATGACTAAAATGGTATCATTACCCCGGCTAAGAGGCATCTCCACTATAAAGTCCATAGAGACAGTATGCCAGGGTGCAGGAGGAACAGGTATAGGCCTCAACAACCCACTAGAAGGCTGATGCCTAGACTTAGATTGAGCACATATAGAACATTGTTTGATGTAGTCCTCTGTATCTTTGCGCATTGTATCCCACCAAAAGTATCTAGACAAAATATGAAACGTCTTTTGTAACCCCAGATGACCAGCAAGGAGGGAATCATGAGTCCATAATAACACCTTTTGTTGTGATGACACCTGAGGAATGTACAACTTTTTGTTATGGAATAACAAGTCATGTGATCTCGTTCTGTGTATAGGCGCTCCATCCAACCACCCCTGTACATCCATTTGTTGGTAGTGGGTTTTTATTTCTTCCAGGAAGTCATCTGCTGTTACCACCACTGGATTCACAGACTCAAAGGAGGCATTCTGTAAGATGACAGGAGGTTCTTCCGATGACAGTTGGGTATCATCCGTACCAAAGGAAGGTCTTGACAGGGCGTCGGCTTTACCGTTTTGTGGGCCAGGTCTAAACTTGATCACAAAATCGAAATTTGCGAAAAAGAGCGACCATCGAAGTTGTCTAGGCGTCAACGCCCTAGCACTCTTCAAAAACAGCAGATTCCTATGATCGGTAAAGATTTCCACTGTATGCCTAGCCCCCATCAGATGGTGTCTCCATTCTTCACAGACCCTCTTGATTGCCAGCAACTCCTTGTCTGTAATGCTATAATTCACCTCACAAGGTGTCAGCTTTTTTGAGAAATAAGCAACCGGATGTAATTGGCCCGTGTCTGGATTTCTCTGAGATAGTATACCACCAATAGCATAATAGGATGCATCCGTTTCCACAACATAGGGCTGAGCAGGATCAGGATGTCTCAGTATGGGTGCACTGGTGAAACAACCTTTTAATGTTTGGAAGCCGTGCTCTGCCTCTTCTGTCCAATGGAACTGCACTCCCTTTCGCAGAAGAAGAGTCATGGGTTGGATGATCTTTGAGAAATCCCTAATGAACCGGCGATAGAAATTAGATCCAAGAAAACTCTGGAGACTTTTCACGCTAGTAGGGGATTTCCAAAGGACTATGGCATCAGTTTTCTCCCTATCCATGCAGAGTCCTCCCGGCCCAATCACGTACCCCAAGAACTCTACTTCCTCTGTGTGAAAAAGACACTTTTCCAGCTTGGCGTACAAAGCATGTCTACTCAGTCTTTCCAATACCGCAGCCACATGAGGCACATGTTGTTCCAGAGAAGCAGAGTATATTAAAATGTCATCAATGTATACCATGCAGCACACATCCAATAATCCTCTCAGCACATCGTCCATAAAGTATTGGAATGCGGCGGGGGCTTTGCAAAGACCAAAAGGCATTACTTGGTACTCATACAACCCGTACTTTGTACGGAAAGCTGTCTTCCATTCATCCCCCCGCCGCATTCGCACCAAATGATAGGCCCCTCTAAGATCCAGTTTCGTAAAGATGATAGATCCCTTCAATTGATCGAGTAGTACTGGAATCAAGGGTAACGGGTACCTGTTCTTTTTTGTGACCTTATTGATGGCTCTATAGTCTATGCACGTGCGAAGGCCACCTTCCCGTTTCGGTATGAAAAAAAGTGGCGATGACGCAGGAGATGAAGAAGGACGGATGAATCCAGAACTCAGCATCTTGTTTAGATACGATTGCAAGTATGTATTTTAGGCCTCTGTTAGAGCATAAATCCTACTGCAGGGTATAGAGGCTCCTGGTTCCAGATCTATAACACAATCGTACTCCCTGTGGGGAGGTAGTCTGCTGGCTTCCTGTTCATCGAACACATCCTTATACTTCTTATATTCTTCTGGAATGGATCCAAGGAAACACACCGAAGGAGTGGTACAACTAGAAGATAATAGGGATGCAGGTGTTTCTTGTTTCGAGGGACAATTACTCATCTCTCGAGTGCAATGTTCCGCACAATAGACAGAATTGAGGTCTATAGTGCGAACTGCCCCCTTCACCAATGGATCATGTAAAGTGAGCCAAGGCATCCCCAAAATGAGCTTAAAATGAGGGGCATCAATCAAATCAAACTGTATCCTCTCGAAATGGGTGGACCCAACCTGCATAGACAACATCTGAGTGTGGTAACATACTGGTCCAGAGGTCAAAGCAGTTCCGTCCACTGCCTTAACAGGTTCAGGCTTCAATTTTTTGATACATTGAATACCCAACTCAAATGCATATCTTTGATCCATGAAGTTTCCAGTGGCCCCTGAATCTAAAAGGGCATGTACTTGAATGGATCCAGTACTCTGCATCTCCAATACTACACATACATTCATATGGGCAACAGAAGTCTGTACAGTGTTAGCCAGAGTAGGGAAGACCTCGAAATTCTCTAGCTGCAAACAAGGGGTCTCCTGCTTATTTGCGCTCCTTAGTTTTCCGACGTCTCAGCCTGATTTTCAACAGCAGAAGCCTTTTTTCCTCCAGGAATGTCTTTGTATGAAGTTCTGGTTCTAGACTTGCACTCCTTGATAAAAATGCCCTGACTTTCCACAATACATACAGAGCTTTAAGGTTTGTCTTCTCTGTCTCTCATCGGCATTGAGGGGACCTCTGATTCCTCCCACCTGCATGGGTTCCACACCTTCCACAGACGGAGGACGTTCTTCAGCACTGGGTTTCGTTCTAGTAAACAGGAACCTGGAATCAGACTTCTGTTTATCTCCCTTCCTCTCCTGAAGGCGATGATCTAGTTGAACTGTCAAGTCTATCAACTCATCACAAGTCGACGGCATGTTCACTACCTGTACTAACACATCCTTCAGTTCACCTCTCAGGCCCTGATAGAATAGTGATGTTCTTTTATCAACTGGCCACTCGGTTTCTACGACGAAACCTAATAAATGAGGTGATGTATGTAATAAGGTCCTGCGTACCCTGTTTCAGTGTTATGAGCTCTCTATCTAAGGTCAATTGATGTGCCTTCCTATCAAAGAGCTTACGCATCTCCTCGCAAAAGTCGTTAAAATTACGCAACTCTGGGTAATTCCTTTCCATTAATGGAAAGGACCAACTGGCAGCATTGCCCCCCGGATAAGACATAACAAACGCCGTCTTAGCTTGATCGTCCGGGAAGACCGCAGGTTTGCACATAAAGTGCAGTTTATATTGCCCCAGAAATGCGCCAAATTTCTTTGGGTCTCCAAAATATCTTTCTGGAGGAGCCAGTGGAAGCTGCAAGGGTTGAATCACTTGAATGGTGGATGACCCAGACCCCCCTGAATGTACCTGTGTGGCATCATGGGATTGGGAGGAGGAAGAGTCCAACTCTTTATATAAGGAGTACCTCGTGTACTTGTCGGACTAGCTCGAGAGAGACCAGCTACCTCCCTACGAAGTGTGCCTAGCTCATTCCGCATTTCTAAATTCTCCCCCCTAAAAGCATCCACCTCCATCCTTAAGGCAGTCATAGTTTCCAGCACTGATGTCAAAATAGTGTTGGTGTCCATCGCTCAGGCCGCACGTAACCTTAGGCTTGTCACTCTGTCGTAAACCATACAGATGCACTAACCTGTAGTAAGGTACAGCAGGAGCGAGGTCTGAAGCTAAGTCTCCCTATCCCCTGCAATGGCACACCCCGGGTGTTGTGAACAAACACCACTGAGCGTAACACCGCCAGGGAAGGGGAAAAAAGGGATAAAAGAAACAATAAAGTGCAGCTGTTCAAAATAAAGTAGTAGATAACTTCGGATATCTGTGCAAAGTATAAACTCTCTGATCTCTGGTGGTAGACCCTGCAGAGGGAGAGACAAGGTATCAATCATACATTCACAACTATGAGTAGATCAATATACTATGTGAGTGGATATAACTTACAGTTTATATAGCCGCAAGAATCTCCTAATACTCATTCAAAAACATCAAAAATAAAGCATAAAAGTAAAGAAAAAGGTTATGTAGGTAGCAAGACACTCAATATACTATGAGTGTAGTTCCATTAGATCCTTTTGCAACTTGACAATATATTCCTTAGTCCTATGCAAACAAACAGTTCAAATTGCGTTGCAGGAATCTTCTGTTGCTTAACAAAAGGATTCAATGACCAGCAAGAAAGAAATGTTCACAGTCTTACTCCTTAGGAACATGAAAATGTCCAAACGTCGTTTCAAAAAACATAACAAAAATCCAGTGTCTTTGGCAAGTTCAAAAGCAAGAAACGAATTCCCCTAACGTACAGTGTAATTTAAAAATGTTCATTGTTTGTGTCCAATCACCATTAGAGCATCCGCTCTTCTTCTGGGATTAGCGCGAATATAAACGCGCTACTGAATGAAACAAAGGCGCCTTACCGTGAAGCCAGTAAAGTCTTGAATAATCGTCAGTTCTTTTTTCATTTAAAACGGTAGCGCCTGCCTCAGATCCCAGCACGTTCAGTGCGCGATCGAGGCTAGGCGAAATAAGAACCCCAGGCTTACCGGCATCAAAAGTTCCAAAGGGCGTTACAACAGGAAACAAAAAACGAAGGAAATCCTTTGATATCCAAGGAGCTTCAAGCTCTGCAAACAAGGACAGCTTACTCCTAGGGTCAGGTGACAAGCACCGGACTGCTGCTCAAGGAGGAGTATAAGTCAGAAAGTGAAAAGTGAGAAAGGACATCACCCCTAAGCATTCTGGGCGATGTAGTGTTACCAACATTCTCGCACTATTTTCATTTATTCAAACAACCTAGGGGACGTTGTGACATTATGGCCGCTTGGGTCTGCTTCATCAACATCTCCTTTCCCTCATCAAGGAAGATCCTGTTGTCTAGATACACCACCATTTCGAGAGACTGCACTCTAAGTTTAGCTAATATAGGCTTAAGGTTCTTGGTGACACACCAAGGTGCATAGAGAACTCGAACGGTAGAGAAGCCATCTGTAGGCCTAATCCTGCCAGATAAACTTGAATTTAATTGCTGTGGCTTTGATATATAAGAACTATTAAGTAAGTATCTTTCAGATCCAAATGAACCATCCAGTTATCTGGAAGTATTATGCCTCTGGGGAGAAATATAGTCTCCATCTTGAAAGGATAGTACAATACACATTGTTAGAGGCCCTTAAAGTTTATGGCTGGACAAACCTTGTTCTTTTTCAGTCTGAAACACAGGGTTCTATTGCCCATTTTAGAAGTAAGTCTCTTACATCTAAGGCAATCAACCACTTTTGGTGGGGGAGAAGTATGTAGCTTTTGGATATTGAGTCTGAATTAGAGGAAAAGAAAGGTTGGACATGTTTTCAATTTTCTTATATAAAGTTATTACGAAACAAAAGGCCTTGTTCTTCTGCTTCCACATCAGATCCTTCTAAATTCCCAAGTTTTAGGTCAATCCGTAACCCATTTCTTCTCGCCAGGAATAAAGCTGAATTGGCATTAACCAACTGCTAGACCTAGCACCCTTGGTTGGTAGTCCCTGAAATCTTTTTGCACTTACCCCTCCTGTTTTGCTGAAATTGGTTTTATTGGCTTCAGTACACTGCTAAATAGTGCTAAAGTGAGTGTGTGCTTGCTCCTTTAAACATGGTCAAATTGGCTTACACCCAATTGGCACATTTAATTTACTTATAAGTCACTAGTAAACTGTTAGTACATGTACCTAGAGCCTGTAAATTAAATGCTACTAGTGGGCCAGAATCACTTATTGTGCCAATAACTTAAGTAGCCTTTAAAACCTGTCTCAAGTCTGCCTCTACAGCCCGTGTGTACAGTTTTAAACTTCTATTTTGACCTGGAAAAATAAATATTTTACCAGGCCTAAAACTCCCTTTTTATTTCATATTTGTCACCACCAAGGTAGGCCCTAAACAGCCCATAGGGCAGGGTGCATTGTATTTAAAAAGTTGAACATGTACTTTTAAGTTTTACTTGTCCTGGTAGGGAAAAACTCCTAAAGTTTGTTTTCAGTTCAACCTCTCCCATAGACTAACATTGAGTTACCTTATTACAGTTAATACGTGATAACTTGTGTGTGAAAGAGGTAGGAATATCATGTTTGGTGTCTAAGTATTTGTAAGTTAAACCCCTCCTTAATGTTAAAACACAATTCTTCCCTACTCAAATCACCAAGGAGCTTCAAGTTTTTACCATGACACACTTTGAGAGCACATTTACTGTACACTGCTATAACAGACGATTTAAAGGAAAGAAAAAAAAACAATATGGCACTTAATAGCAGTGTAACCATGTACATGGTTCTAACACAAACAAATATAGGTACTGCCAAAAGGAGAAAAGGCAAATTTGCTACAACTATTAAAGTCAGAGCTAGAAGGCGAAGAACTTCCAGAATGCCTTATTGCTGTAAGAAAGAAAGCATCACTCCTGATGTGGCTTTTTACTACCTCATAGCCTTTAATCATATCTGGCAAAGAATTATGGGGCATATTACCAACAAATAGCGATATTTATCGCTAAGTAGGCTTAGCGGCAATATTTTTATCGCCGCGCATCACCGTTTTTTATCGCTGAGATAACTTGCTATTAGCAAGGTTTATCTCGAAAGCGATGAAAATCCAGGCGATAGCAGCGAAATGCGTGAATATCGCTGAGAATACAGCGATATTCACGCATTAGTGACGAAATGCTCTTAGCCATGTTATCCACCTCCCATTGGATAACATGGCTAAGAACTGGTCTGGCCAGGTGTTAGTATTTGGAGATATTCACGCTTAGCATGAATATTTCCATCGCTGCGCCTGCCTTGCTAACAGGCGATAGCGTCGTTATCGACTGCTTTCAGTCGCTAACGGGTTGGGTACGCCCACTTTGCATGTCATTAGCAATAAATATCGCTGACATGCAAAGCGGGCCCCAAACCGCTCGCTATCGCCTACAAGCTGTCGCTAACTGCTGTTAGCGACAGCTTGTGAATAGGGCGATAGAATTATCGCCGCTTAGCGGCCGAAAACGCCGCTAACGCGGCGATATCGCCCATCGCCCTCCTTGGTATTATGCCCCTATATTCCCGAAAATAAGTTATCAATAGAGTGCAAAACACTTGTCTATGATACAGGATAATGAGTGAGAGAGTTTGACACTAAGGGGGTCAATAGGATGACGGGCGGACTTTGTCCACCCGTCATCCTAGCGGGGATTGGGACCGCCCGCCATAAGGGCGGTGATCCCGTGGGGGGCATTAGGATGTGCCCGCCACAGTGGCGGGCACATCCTGCATTTCTAGCATTGTGGCGGGCGGTGCTCTCAGCCCAGCCCGCCACAATGCTAGAAATGCATTTCAGCATTTGCATAAACAAAGCGGCAGGCACCGCGCGGTGCCTGCCGCTTTGTTTATGCAAATGTGGGTGGGTACCACAGGTACCCCCTGTGTGCAGTCCCCACCCCTCCTTCACTCTGGGGGCCCGCAGGGGGCCCCCAGAGTGAAGACCGCATGCCATTCCGTGGCGGCATTGCTGCAACGGAAAGGCATGACTGACAGCCCATACTAATATGGCGGAGACACCGCCACCATATTAAACATTCTCCGCCCTGGCCGCAAGGCGACCGGGGAGGAAAAGTGGCGGACGGTCTTCCCGTCCGCCGCGGTCCCCCCCGCAATACTAATATGGCAGGGGGGAATTCGGGAATGGATGTCAGGCGGATTGCCTCCGCCAGCCTGGCGGAGGCAATCCGCCTGACATCGTAATGGGCCCCTTAATTTCTACTCCAGAGTACATCAAAAAATTAGATCGCAAGCTCTTTTTTAGGGATATGCTTTGTGGTTAAAGCAGGTTTAAGATACAAAATCAGCTGGCACCATAAAGAACACAGTGCTACTAAAAGAGCAGAAGAGAATGAACCCTGAGAGAGAAAAAAATGGTGATTTGAAATTAAATCAGATGCCATATAGGGAGTGATTTTGATTAAATAAAACAAGACCAAAATGACAAAACTTCACTCAGAAGATATTACATTTTAAGGATTTTAGTCATAAGAGAACCAAAAGCTTAAAGCACCATTCGTGGATTTCTGGACCAGAACAATATTATTAGTTCAGGCCAACCGTAATGGAGCGCAGGCTGGCTATAGGGACCGAGTTACGCCCGCTAGACAGAGTACCTTTAATGCTGGTTTGTGGAGCATTGTGAGGGTTTTCATCGAAGATGTGTCACGCAGCTGAAGTGATGCATTGGTTCCGAGATGCGGTGAGGATGTGGTGCGAGGACCTGTGGCATCACCTAGGATACCTTTGAGGTGGGGTTGAGATGAAAAGTCCAGTGTCGAGGATGCATCATGCAGTTGGGGTAATGTGTTGGTTCTGAGGGGATGCAGGGATACGATGCAGAGTCTGTCATCGTCTTCGAGGCTGCTGCTGAGGTATGTGAGGGCATGCGCTGCAAACTTTTAACACAGCAGCAGCTCTGATGTGGCAATGGACTGCCATGCGATGCAGGTCTTTGCGATGATGTGTCACTTCTGCTTGGGGTTGTACCGAGCTGCAGAGGAGATGCGTCGGTTCCCTGGTCCAGGACTGGGGTGGCACGGCTGGGCAGGGTAGACTCAAAGATGGTAGAGTCCACTTACAGGAGCAAGGTTGTTGGAATACTGTCCCTGAGGCTCCAGATCAGGAGGCCAGCAAAATAACACTTGGAGTCACTCTGGATTCAAGAGATGCAGGTCCAGTCCTTCTTATCTGGGCAAAAAGGCATCAGGCAGCAGGCCATCACAGCAAGGCAGTAGTCTAGCAGAGCAGCAGTCCTTCAGCAGCACAGCAGTTCTTCTCCCTTGCAGAGTATCCACATGTCCAGAAGTGAACTGAAGAGATTGTCACTGAGGTCCAGTTTTTATAACCAGTTGTTCCTTTGTAATCAGGGTAAAGCTCCTAGAGGTTTGACTTTGAAGTCCTCACGCATCCTGCAATTCCTGCCCTGGCTCCAGACTAACTACAAGGGGTATGCAGCTCTTTTTGTGGAGGCGAGACACAACTTGTTCAAGACATATGTAGGGCTGTGCTGAGTTCTGCCTTCCAGTCAAGTCAGTGTTGAATCAGGGACTGGCTACATGCACTAAATGGCTAAGGTAGGGACATGTCAACTTTCTAAAAGTGGCATTTTTTAAAATTGTACATTTAAACTCTGACTTCACCATAAGTTAGGATTTTTCAATACAATACTAAAGACACCAAACATGAACTGGTTACCTGTTCCCATTTGGGAATGACAGTTTATTAAATATAATAAGGTAACTCCATTGTAAGTCTGTGAAAGAGATCGGCCTTGCAGTATTGAGAAAAAATGTAAATGTTTTTCACTACCAGGAAGTGTAAAACTTAAAATTATCTTTCCAACTATTTTAAATACACTGCACCATGCCCTCTGGACTCTCCATGGTCTACACTAGAGGTGACATATGTATTAATAGGGAAGGTTGGGCCCTGGCAAAAGGTTTATTTTCCATGTTGAAATGGTAGTTTGAAACTGCACACACAGGCTCTAGAGGCAGGCCCGAGACATGTTTAAAAGGGCTACTGAAGTGGGTGTCATAATAAGTGCTGCAGGCCCACTTGTAGCATTTAATTTACAGGTGCTGGGTACATATTATACCATATTGCAAAAGGGCTAATAACTAAACTAAATATGCCAATTGGACTGGATTGGTCATGCTGTACGCTGCACGCTGAATGAAAAAAATGCTGTAGCATTTATGCAAGATGAGCAGCTGCTTGTGTGGCCCCTGCTCTGAAGCTTCGCCCACCTGCCTCCTGCTGCCCTCAGCCCGCCAGTCATTCATGACCCGGTCACTGGATCATCTCCAAATCGTGGTTGTGTGCATGTGGTGACCATGCTGATCTTGGTCGTGCTCCGTTTGGCTCTTTTGGTTTTTGGTGGCCTGACCTGACTTGCGAAGCACAACACAGAGCTCAGACAGAGTAGAGTAGAATGCAGGGGGGCTCTCCCCCTCTACTGGAGGCCCCGGAGGTCGAGTCAGACCTGCAGACCTTCTACTAGCAACTTGGAAAATTATATAAATCAGGGAGAAAGAGGAAAACATCTTTGAGGTGAGCAGTGCATCTGTTTGCAACAATAGTAAGGGAATGTGAGTGTGAGTTGGATTGGTTTGAGCTGGATGCCCACCATACATCACGCACTAGGCTGCAATGCTGTCCTCGCTGTGAGCAAGCTGCGAGCGTTAGGCTGGTGCGGCTTGCTCGCCATACTGCAGTAGGCGCCAACCCTTACACAATCCCCTCCTAATTCTTAATCACCAACAAACCATTTACATTCTTGCGCCCCCACATGTCAAAGCTTTTAGACACCCTGGAGCCCTTGGAGTCTTGGGGCTCTTGCTCTTTGACTTGAGACCTCTGCCACAGTTTTCGTGCAGCACAAGAAGGTGGCACTCCATCGGAAAAGCCTTGATTTTCTTGGCTCATGCCATCTGCTTCATTTGTTTTGTTCTAGCCTCATCTTCAAACCATCTAAATAATTCAAGATACAACTATATTTTGTGCAATTACTTTTCACTGGAAATCAAAACTCAAACCGAACCCTAATTGCTGTAGAAGATAAAGGAAATAAAGAAGCAAAGAAATCAAATAAAATGTATTGGAGCAAGGGGAAAACTAAAAGCCACGGGTGCCAAGGAAGATGAAATGGGCTTAACCAACTGCCCAGAAAATTTGGAGAGGCAGATACATTGGTTGTATTGTCTACTATGTCTACCATGAAGCCATCTGCATTTATCATCACCACTGCCACCCCAAACTCAGAGGCGGAAGAGAGTTGGTTAAATGCTCTACAGGGTGCAAAGTAAGACCCATTCTATGGCGTGCAGCGAGACCTATAAATACTGACAATAGCAATGTATGTCCTAGGGAGTGTAGGATTCGAACTAACTTGCATTGAACATCATCGTTGGATCTTGTTCATCCTAGGAAAGAAGGGACAAAAATCTCCCATCGAATACTACCAAAATCGCAACCAATGACTCAATTATCATCATCACCATCTTTTTCACCTCTAAGAACCCAGGGCAAGCAAATACTATAACAAATTATTATCACTATTGCAACACCAAATTTGATTACCTTCACATTCTAAACAACGTTCCTGCTCCTGACTGGAAACAAGGGAAACTGAGTACTGAGAAAGTCCACCCTGTTGAAGTACATATGGACTCTCGCAGTGAACAGCAGTCTCTAACATCCTTACCATCACGAGACCCAAATTACCCTTACAAAGAGCCCAACGAGGTTGTAAGAGATTCAGCACCAACAGGAATACTTGTATCAAATCAGTTATCCCAAGGCACATTATTAGGAACATCATTCTATGCCAAAGCTATCCTTAATTATTTTTTTTAATCACAACACAGGTCCTCAAAGAAGCAGTTTGGATTTCGATGGAACTCAACACATGCTCCATCTTAGAAGTGACAGATGTAAGGGAGTCCCCTGCCTTTTTATCAACAGGCTCAGTTTAATCTATCACTTCAGTTGCTGTCCCAAGCATAATGGATAATCAACCAGAGCCACCAGCAAGAGCTCCTCAGCTGCAGTCATTTCTGTCCCCTATTCTTCCAGCTGAAAATGACTGCTATTTTTTGGATATACAGAACACACAGGGCCTGGATCTGTTTAACCCGGGCTTTCCACTTCAAATAACCATGACTGCAATAGGACAGACTCCAAAATAAATAATATAACATTGGACGATCAAAATATTTTGGTTGAGAATCAATAATTTCATGTAAGGGAAGAGTTGGGAATCAACATATAGACCAAGCCATGGACCAGGCCTCAACAAGAATTATATCAATCGATATTAAGCTTTATGGAGGTCATGTGCACAACATTGGATGCATTTGTGAATACAATCATGATGCAATCCTCAAACCTTGACACCTAACTAGAGCTTACCAGGCAATTCACCTCGTCAATACTGACAATTGCTAGGATGCTACGATGGCCCTAGTGGAGGATGCTGTAAAGTAAAAAATAAGGTTGCTATCCATTCTAAGGACTAATGAAAGTCAAAGCTGCTCTCCTTTGTTGGAGAAACTGCTTGAAGTTCCAATGGTATAAATGAAATCATCGAGGACTGCAGTCACAATCTCAAACATTTACCAAGTGCTCAATTTTTCGGTAGAGAGTCTGCAGTCAAAAATATCAGATCCAGCCAAAACTTCATACATGCACTGGGATATACAATAGAGGAACTAAGTATGTCCATTTGACAATCAAAGATGCACCATAGGCCCCCGAAAGAAAAGCTTGAAAGAAGAGGATTTTTTTTTAATTGAATCAAAAGTAAAAGGGGTGCGGATGTAAAAAAATGATACATTATTCGTCCCAGCAGAATACAGTAGAACTATCTCAAACTAAGACACAAATTGCAGTCAATCTAGAGACCCAAGAGCAAGGAGATGGAAAAAGCAATCCTGTCTGTGGTACTGTAAAATAATGAGATCAATGGTGACTTCTTGAATCAAAACCCAGGTTTGTTGTGAGGTAAAGCATGTACATTGCACTCTCACATAAAATGTATACCAACAGGATTCAGAACTGGAAATTGTTTATGGGGGAAAACCGTCATTAAGAGAGACTAAAAAAAAAGTTTAGTACACAAAGGGAGTCGCTGTTCCTTGTAGAGGATGAAAGAAGAAGAAACTTTTTTCGTGTGCTACTCTATCTGTGTGGGACAGTGTGTACTCATCATAATGCCCTCCTCACCCCAAAGAATGTCATGCTTCATCATTTGGGTTTTGCTCCGCGTCGGGCTGGCGCTGCAATGCCCTACAGGTCCCCTGAGGGGTCTCTTTATAGGAGATCTTTTGATGAGAAGCTGTTTGGGTGTGTGGGTGTAAGTGGCAGAAGTCTAAAGTGTTGTGTTAAAAAATGACTGGAGGGAGAGTGGGTACTATGTATTAGGGTGATCCCTCTGTCATTGACAAAACAACATGTGTAGTGCTGCTCTAGGGGATATTATGTCCCTTTGTAGCTGGGTATATGTCCCTAATGGACATATAGAACGATCAACATGTGTTGCACTGTATGTGGCCTCAGAAGGAGATCCAAAGCGCTTCTTCAGGAACACAGGAAAGTACATTTTAGTATCAGTGGCGGGCTGAACTAACCAGTGCCAACAAGTTTGTAGAAGGGAGTAGCATTTCTGAAAAGAGAGTGTAACTTTAGCACCACAAATCTTCTTAGAAGGTATAATTTTCAGAAAAGGCTGGAGCCAGATAGCCTGGAGATGCACACCCGACTTGCTTGTACTCATAATCTATACCGCAAAACGCCTATTGGAAGGATTGATAATGAAGATAACTATTGCAGGAAATTATTTGAAGACAACAATTAGCATATCTTCCTGGAAAGCACAACTTGCCGAGATCACTTCAGAAATGAATGATCATAAAGAATACCTTCTACAGTAGAAAATAACGAAACTACAGAAAGATATCAAGAATTTTGAGAGAGAAGATATATCCATACAGGAAGGAGGATTACGTGACTAACATCAGTGACACCTCATCTGATGATGGATCAACTACCTCCACCAGATCAAAGAGATCAAGTAGCAATTCCAGTAATGGAAGCTGGAATAACAATCAAGGCGGCCCAGCAATCCTACCAACTCCACTGATTTTCAATTACCCAATGCCAGGCTACCTAGTTGCACCACCCCCATGGTATCCTGGCTACCCCGGTCCACCGTCACCTCACCCTTTCTACCAACAACAACAACACCCTCCTTTCTGGAACTGAGGCAGGGGCAGACAACGAGGCAGGTGAAAAAATTTGCAAAAACAAGTGCAATGGTTGGAGGAAGAAGAACAACGCAGGACAAAGAGCCAAAGCAAGAAAATTAGTGGTTAACCTCTCTAACAGGACCCTAACACCAACAGAAGAATCAGTCCTACAGAGAGGACTAGGCTTTGTCCCCACTTCCAGAGAGGATTCATTTAGACTCACTGGTAAATTACTCACCTTCTTCCAGAAATTACGTCTGAGATCCTTTTTCCGGACGCTGGACATGAAAAAGATGGACACAACCAGGGGAGACACAGGCCTACGTAACCCATCAAAATTCATGCCTACCGCAGCAATGACTACCACCGAGATACTGACCTATGAAAAAGCGGTACTAGAGACATAAACGGCTTACTTCCGAAAAACGTTTATAACAACGTACCTTCAAGAGAGTGGAAAGCCCTTCAAGACCTCAACAGTGATCAGACGATTACAATAAAACCTGCAGACAAAGGCGGAGCAATCGTCATTCTCAACACTGACGACTACAACAATGAATGCCACAGACAACTGGCAGACAACAAATACTATCAAAAAATAGACACAGATCCCACAGATTCCCTCTTGTGAAGATTCACCATCTCAGTAACTGAAGCACAAACGTATAGCTGGATTAGCAAGAATGAAGCAGAATTCCTAGTGAACTCCAAACCTCCGACCCGATACTTTTACATCTTGCCAAAAATCCACAAAAACATCATGCCCCCACCTGGAAGACCAATTGTGTCTGGGATTAACTGTATCCTTGAACCACTCAGCCAATACTGTGACCACTTCCTACGACCATTAGTACAAGCGAGACCGTATTACCTCAAAGACACATAAAATAACCCATCAACCTAATTGAGCATATAAGGGGACTGGGGGAAATCCGCCTGCTAGTAACCCTCAACGTGAAAACATTATATACCAACATGCCACAAGAAGCTACAATGAGAGTAGTTGAAGAAAGTCTAAGGAACCATGACTTGGCTACACCACAACCAGTAAATGTTATCCTTGAATGCACAGAACTAGCCCTAAAGAATAAATATTTCAAGTTCCTAGATCAACACCACCAACAAATCCATGGAACCCGTATGGGCAGCACTTTCGCGCCGAGCTTAGCATGCCTATACATGGCCCATTTTGAGGCAGAACACATCCTACCAGCTTCCAACACCTTCAAACCAGATATAAAAGAGAGGAAACATTATAAAGATGACATACTCATGTCATGGACACGCACAAAAGAAAGCTGCATGGAATTCCACACCTGGATTAATGAACAGGATCCTTTCCTAAAATTTACCCTGACCACCTCAAGTGAAGAGATCCCTTTTCTGGACCTATTAATCATCATACAAGATGGAAAACGTTTCACCAAAACATACACAAAACGTACAGACCAAAACAGCCATCACACAAAAGTCTTAAGACAGAATCTTCCATTTGGACAATTTCTGAAGCTCAGAAGAAACTGCAGCAATACCACGGATTACCAAACACAAGCTGCAGAATTAGGCAACAACCTGGAACAGAGGAACTACCCGTGGAGAATCATAAAAAAAGCGCATACAACTCACTGGGAAGCATTACTAGAAACTCTTGAAAGATCAAAGGATGAGACTATTACATGTATGACAACCTACACACCACAGTCAAATCAAGTAAAGAAAATCCTACTAAAACAAAGACACATCCTGCACATAGGAGGGAAGCAACTGGAGCGCCCAAGATTCACTATCAGACGTACACAGAATATTAAAGTCATGGTTGTGCACACAAAGCCACAGGGTAAACAACTGGACAATCAAAGGACACTGTGGGATCTCCCAAAAGTCAATGGGCATTACCTATGCGGAACCTGCAATATTTACCCCCTAACAACAAATTCCACAACTCTACAACTAAACAACAAGGAGTGGACACAGAAGAAACATACAAACTGTTATACTAAAAACTGTGTGTACATGGTAAAATGTCCTTGCAACAGCCTCTATATCGGAATGACAGCCAGAGCCGTGAGGACGAAAGTGAACGAACGCAGAAGTAATGTACGGTGCAAGAAAAACACCATTAAAATGAGCAGACACTACATCAAAACAGGCATACACCAGATCAAATGACCGAGACTGTCATAGAGACCAATCCTTTTTGGTCTAATAGGACAATATTTCAAAAAGAACAAAGATGGGTCTACCACCTACGGACAAATACCCATGGTCTAACTGACAAAATACCGTTGATTGAGGTAGTGTAGCCTAATGACCAACTCACCATCAACCTCTTTTCACCCCAATTCTGAAAACAAATTTACCATACTGATGTGTTAACTATAGAGACACACAAAACACAAAACACACATATGTCGTTTTCAGAATACAGGCCACGTCAAACACTCCGTTTGAGGACAAAACCATATATGTTGAATATCAGAAATGGGACTTGACTTTTCAGATATAGTGAAAAAATAACACATCACAATACCACTCAAACAAACGACCTACCAACTACACCACTCAAAGATGGTGCCCGTGCCCTATAAACCTATCTGCTTAGATCTACTAGTAAGTTTTTCCTACCTGCACCACCAACCATCACACTTAAAAAAATAAAGAATTCATTATAGGACACTGCCTGGTAACAATAGCTTGATAACAATAGGTATCAATAACTATGTCTACTCAAACACCCCATTACAAGATGGCGCCCACGCATCACGTAACACACTCTCCCATTATGATGTAATTTACTCACTAATTGACAACACACCTCCACTATATAAGGGATAGAGGCCAACCTTCCCATTACCAGCAGAGACAGGGAGAGGCATGCAGGTGGATCGGCCCTGCTACTACGGGTGAACTATTAGTAAAACAGATAGGGAAAACCCTTTCAGTATGTGAGGCAACATCTCTCTGGCTTTATTAGCACCTAGCCTTTAAACAGCTCTTTTTTAAAAACAAGGACTCATTAATACATATACTGTCTTCTTTGTGTCAAACCTGCTAAAGTGCAAGTAAGGTCTGGTTTTATGCATAGTTCACTGTCCCACTTAGAACCTTTTTGACCTGATAAGTGGGGTAAATCCCTCCAGCATGCGGGGATCATTCCTGGACTCTGTATAACAGATATTAGGTTTTTCTTAGTCTTTAAAACACTGCTGTTTGTTTCTCAACAACAAACTTTATTGACAACAACAGCGGGACACAACAAAGCCTTTTAACACTATTTTCTTTGCTTCCTCTCATTTCACAATTCCCAAGTGCCCTCACTGATCTCATGAGGTCCTGACTCTAATATTAAGGGGTGAGAAACATGATGTATTTTGTAAAAAACAAGACAACAGTGTCTAGAGGTTTGCCATCAATGGTGGGGCATACTTTGCGGTATTATCTACCTAGACAAGCTATGGTTTATATACTTATGAATGAGCCTTTTCATAGAGTCGCATCAACCTGGGTACTTTAACTAGGGGTACTATGTGAACGACAGAGTAAACATATGGATATAGAACTACATTGGAAAAATCTAATCATTGATCTTATACCTATTTAAGTATGTCTGTCACTATGCTGAGAAAAATAATTATTCACATCACTGTTATGATACATGCACTTATGCCAACCTATAGCTATAATACTCGCGCTAAGGGTAATGCGCACCAGGCCCTCCAATGGATGACCTGGACAACCTATCATCACAAGATATTAACCATACTATACTTGTGTCTTTTCAGAAACGCTACTCCCTTCTACAAACTTGGTTGCACTGGTTAGTTTGGGCCGCCACTAATACTAAAATTGACCTTCATTTGGTCCTGACGATGCGCTTTGGATCTCCTTCTGAGGCCACATACAGCACACAACATGTTAACCGTTATGTATGTCCATTAGGGACATATACTCAGCTACAGAGGGACACAATATCCCCTAGAGCAAACTATACACTTTGTTTTAACAACGATAGAGGGATAACCCTAATAAATAGTACCCACTCTCCCTCAAGCCATATTTTAACACACCACATTAAACGTCACTGCCACTTAGACCCACACACCAGAACAGCTTCTCATCAAAAGATCTCTGATAAAGAGACCCTTTGGGGGACTCGTAGGGAATTGCAGCGCCGGCCCGAAAAGGAGCAAAGCCCAATTGATGTAGCATGACATCCTTTGGGGTGTGTGAGGGCATTATGAGGAAGACACACTGTCCATCACAGATAGAGTAGCACACGAAAAAAGGTTTCTTCCTCTTTAATCCTCTACAAGGAACAGTGACTCCCTTTGTGTACTAGTTACGTTTCGGGAGCAAGGGTCACTGGACCTATTAATCAGCTCCTAGTGTACCCCCTCTCTATAAAAAAAAAGAGGTTACTCATATTGAGGTGAATCACAGACATGCAATTTAATACAAAGGCAAAGTGGAACCATGCTAAATCAAGGCAAACAAACTAATACCACAAACCAACCTGGTGAAGCATATATTCACTGTAGGGACACAGAAAATAAAAGCACCAGGCATCTAGAACAACTGATCAGCATTGATTATCTAGGCCCAGGTAATACAATAGTAAGGCAGGACCAAGTCTATCAAACAATTCCAAGTTGGAGCATATAGAGCTAAGCTGAAGAAAGGCTATTCACACAAGTCCTGGCGTCTTGCCTCCATTATAAGGGAAGAATCCACCTATCCCTTTTTATTTGGAGAATGAAGAGTTATATTCCGTAGAACTACTTATCAGAAGACTATAATAACCGGCAGTTAGGAGGATCCTTCTGGGAATCATTAATACAAATCTAAGAAGAGCCAGGAAACGAGTATCATATATTTACATGATTTCAAACGGTGTCCATCAAAGCCCCAATAAGAGGGAACTGCCAGTAATAGACGGATCATTATAAATAAAAGCCCCGTGTGAAGAACCGTAAAATCATACACCATAAATATGTAACTAGGATAAGTGGAAGACAATAAACGAGTATGACATAAGGATTTCCTCGAAAACGGCAACCATGCAGTGCCCGATATAGGAGAGACATATCAATCTGGTCTTGAAAAAGATCGTCAATTGTAATTAAACCATCGAAATGCGTTGACGCCTAGATTCACATAATCAAGGGATTGAGCTTACTCCATAGATAACAAAATTAGAGTGTGTCCTGGATATTTTCCACTTGTCCGAGGAACTATTCTTGCTGCCTTGCCAAGGGACTAACTGCTGCTGCTGTTCTTTGACCCTCCACTTACAACAACTCGCCGGGCCCGCTTCGCGGGTCCCGCAGCGCTGAATCCTTCAGCGGGAGTTGAAGCTGCAGAGGGGCTGTGCTGTCTGAAAGGTACTTGGGGTGTGCTGAGTCAGGGCTGCGAGCATAGTATCAGGGACTCCATATCCCAGGAGTCCCTGTGAGGCCATTGCTTCCACCTGGGCTGCTCCCCCTGCCAGCCCGCCCCTTTACCTATTCTTCCTCTTTATATAATCAGGCCCAGTCCCCTGCCACGCGAAAGCGCGCGGGAGCGTCCCGGGAGAAGCCCGGGACAAGGGCGGGACCGTCTGCGGCCATCAGAGGCTGAAGTAGGCTGGGCTGGGGCCCGTCCCTTTGGCTTGTTTTATTAATTTGCCACACTTACCTGTTTGCATTTTAAATCCGCTTGGCACCGGTTAAGAGTGATATATTATTGTTTTGCTCCTTTTGTTGTGCTCTTCTGTTCTCTAATATGACGGCAAAAAAACTTCGTTCTGGCCGAGTATTAGTGGGGAGGTCATGTTCTAAAACGAAATCGAATCCCCTGCGGAATAAAATTAATTCTACTCCACAATTGAAAGGTCAATGCCAACTGTATAGTTTATGGGAAAGGGGAAAGGATAGAGTTGTGTCTGATGCCCTAAACTCTGATGAATTAAAGGGCAAAGAGTCAGAGACAGTTTCTCTCCCTGTTAAGGATATCACTCAGATTGAGGTTCCCTTAACGCCCCACCCTGGGAAACTCTCCTCTGAAATAGTGGGGGGTCCGCCTCTTGTTTTGTTAGAATTACAGAGGCAAATGGAGCACCCTCTTGGGGCTTTTGATTTTAACAATTTAAAAACCTCTAATGACATTTCTTTAAAATTATCTGAGTTAGCAGTGCATAATCCAACACATTTAATTAAGGAGGAATCAAAAGTCCCTCCTGGCTCACCTCATACCCCCGTAATCACGGAGGGTGATTTTACATTACCTGATATTGATTTAGAGTTCCAAAAGAGGTATTCGGAACTTGCTCATGCTAAAGCTCTGGTCAATACAAATGCTCAAGAAGTTCCTTTAACCCCTAGGCTTCATCTTTATAGCAGCACTCCTTCTAACAAACTAGATTTTTCACTATCTCAGCTAAACCTCATCTCTAGCCCTGGCACTAATATGAATAATATTCTCCCTAGTTCTCTTATTGGCAACGATAATTTAATTTCTAAATCCTTGTCTTCCTTAGAACACTTGTTATCTTCCATTTTACATTTACTGGAAAATTTTGTTGGAGGCTCAGATTGCGTCCTTGAGACGGTAACCCAAATCCTTAGGGTGCTATTACATAATAAAGGTGGGACCAAATTCGGGTTGCATCTTGAGCCTGCCAACTTATTGGTGAACACGAGTAAAGACAAGAGGCTAACAAAGGAGATGGAAATTTTAGATCCAGTTCAATTGGACCTGAATCTCGTTTCCGAAGGTCGGATTGGAAATAAGATAGCGGCTATCCCGGCGAGTCTTACTGTCGACAATACAGTTTCAGCTGGAGGCAATTGTATCGCCAACCTTGATGAAAAGATAGAACCCTTGATAGACTCGGTTGACATGCAAAACATGGAAACGCCTCCTGTATTTCCTATATTTACCCCTCATATAAATAAAGAAATAGAGGCACGTACTGATCCCCTAAATAACGTTGAAAAGGTAATACCCACAATGCAAAAAAAGAATAGAGCTAAAAAAAGGAAACCTATCCAAAGATTCTATAATAAAAGACAGAGGAAAATTAATTTTGAAAGCAATTTAGAGGCCTCACCAGAAAAATCCTGCCCTGAAGAGTTATCACCTAACTTACCTGATGACACAACTGGTGCATCTAAAGGGGATCATGCGAATATTATTATTGAATCTGCAGGACCCTCGAGCTATTCTCGAACTGTTGAATCGATTTTTCCAGTAAATGCTTTACTTCCAACCCTTAATCCTCTGGCTAAGCCATTTCAGGATTTACCTGCAATTGAGCATGTCCCCATTCTGCCTATTCAGGAGAAAGACAGGGTAGATACCACCTTCTTGGATTTTATTCCTCTTTTTGATACCGATCTTATCTTAAATAGATCGGTACTTCTTAAATGTTTCCGAGAGATCGAAAGTCTAAAACTAATTCAATCTTCCGATCTAGACTTGGTATCGCTTCTGAACTCCACCATAGGGAAAACAGCCAGGGTCAAATTCCATTCTAAGCTGGTATTAAATCATATCTTTCACTGGGCAGAGGAATTACAAATAAGAGGGATAGATGTTACCCCTTTCTTCATCGAGGAGCAGGGTAACAAATTATCCACTAACTTGTCAACAATCCACGGAGTAAATCCGGTTTCTACAGACTGGCCCTCAGCTAAAACTGAGGATTTAAAAATATGTGCATCACAAAACGAACGACAAGTGATTTATAAAAATCCTCCTCCTTCTAACCCAGTTTTGATGGATGACATATCTAAATGGAGTTGGTTGCCTGCCGTTCTCTCAAGCAAATCCACCTCTTCCCTTAAATCGCATTTACATTTTTAACACTGATTTAAAAATTATTTCTTGGAACATTGCGGGTTTGAAGAATAGTCCGGAAAAATTGTCATTCTTGCAATCCCTAGAAGCTGATGTTATTTGCCTTCAGGAGACTTGGGTGGAGGGAAAACTAATGATGGAAAAAGAGTATTATGTTTTAGATGGTAGTGCACTCCCCTCTAGGAGAGGCCATGCGAAGGGTGGATTAGCTTGTTTACTTTCCAATAAGATTAACTGGAATTTTTCCCATTTTTTAGAGCCAAATAAATTGTTCCAGGCAGTAACTCCCCTCCGTATATATTGTTATTAGGGGACTTCAACTGCAAAATTTCTAATTGTGGCCTTGATTTGTTCAGGAATAAACTCAAGGAAGAATCTCTCCATATTCCGCAAGCTCAGTTCCCGGCGAATATTAAGTCCAACAAAAGAGGGAAATTATTTTTGGAAGGTCTATCTAAGGTGGATTGCTTATTAATAAATGGCAGGCTCCCCTCTGAAATCCCTGCAGCTTTTACACATAAATCAAAAAATGGAGAATCAATTATTGATTATGTAGTAGCAGATAGCTCCTTCTTCCCTTTCCTGAAGGATGTTTTGGTTGTTAATTCGGAACTAAGTGACCACAAGGTGTTGACTGTTACAGTTGATCTCAAGCCGCCCCTGTCGGATTCCTGGCACATTGATACTGATTTGGTGAATTTTGGAGCCGAGTCAGGGAAATGTTACTGGAATCTTGGAGCTATCAAGAGTCTGCTGAGTACTTTGGTATCCACTGTGGAGAATTTGTCCCATTGGGATGGGAGGGAACTCCTATGTTTTTCTGATTTTTTGAAATTAGTAACCTCAACAGCAAAGAAAGCCCTTCCTGCTAAAAAACCTACAGTAATCCCTAAACCCCTTCGGCAATTGAATATTGAAATAAATAAATTGATAAGGGATCAATATTTATTATTTAACCAGGAAAGGTATCATAAATTAGTCCTGTTAAAAAGAAGGAGAACAAGGTTGAAGGCTAGAATGAAAAGAGATAAGGAAGATTCTTTATGGATTAAACTCCGGGAATCCTCTCATAAGGGTGAAGCCAGGACATTCTGGTCATTAATTGGCGAGGGTTGCGGTTCTAGATCCAGACCCACGCCAATTTCTATTGATGAGCAGACTTGGGTGCAATATATTAAGCATTTGTATAGCAGTAATGGCTCGCAACGGGATTATGATTCTCTTTACGAGGACAATCTTCCCTATGATCCCCTGTCCGAAAAGGACATAGAATTAGCTATCAAGGGCATGCGTTCTTCTGGCGCGATGGGTCCGGATGAGGTTCCTATTTCTGTTCTAAAACATCAGAGCGAATTATGGAGTAAAATCCTTTACCCAGTGTTTAAATTTTGTTTTATTAGTGGTACCGTTCCTCCATCTTGGAAAGGGAGCATACTAGTCCCTCTTTTTAAAAAAGGGGCTAGAGACCTACCTCAAAACTACCGCCAAATCGCTCTATTAGATGCTATTGGCAAGGTCTTTGCAAAATGTCTTCTTAATTTAATGAACGATTCGGTGTCTAAGGCCGAAATTCTACCCTATGAACAAACCGGTTTTAGGCAAAGGCACGGTACCCTAGATAATCTGACTGCACTCCAGGTTATAACGGAGAAATATGTCAAGGTTCGTGGAGGGCGAGTTTATGGCGCCTTTATCGACTTCTCCACAGCTTTCGACAAAGTGGATAGAACATTGCTGTGGGGAAAGTTATTCGATTCAGGGATGCCATCCACTCTTCTCAGATTAGTCCGTGCTTTGCATTCAGATACCTGGTGCAGAGTGTTGTTGGGAGGGGAAGAGGACTGTCTAGAATTATCTCCACAGCTAATGGGTTAAAGCAAGGTTGCCTATTGGCTCCTTTGCTGTTTTCCCTATATATAGCCGATCTACCCCAGGGTCTTTCTGCAAGTACAGGTATTGTTCCGAACCTGGGGGGCTCCCCAATCGTATGTCTTATGTATGCTGATGACATTTTGATTCTTGACCTAATGCCCAAAGGGTTGAATAATCGCCTGCATGCTTTGTACAATTATGCAGGAAAGCATCATCTGCTGATAAATATCGCAAAAAGTAAAGTGATGTGTTTCACGGGTAGGAAGAATTCTAAATATGCGAACTTTCATTGGACCATGGGGGGCCAAAAGTTGGAAGTAGTGCAATTTTACACTTTTCTTGGCAAAATTGTTATGAGCAACTTAAGTGAAAAAGCTCACATAGCTAATAACACCCGGAAAGCTATTGTCCAGGGAAAGAGTTTGGTTTCACTATATAAGGCTACAGGCAGAAGACATTTCTCGATACTGCTGGAGGTATATCGAGCAAAAATTCCTGCCTCTTTACTTTACGGAATGGAGTTAATCGATATGAAATGCTGGAGTTTCTTGAACTCCTCTGAAGGTAAAATCCTTTGTAGCCTTTTATCTGTCAACACAGCTAGTTCTACAGCTGCTCTTAGACAGGAATTCGGATTATGTAGTAGCTGGGTTCAAGGTCTAGCGGGGAGTGTGCGCTGGGTCTTTAGCCTGGCAAAGGGTGGGCCTGGCACATTAAGACATCTTATAAAAACGGAGCTGCTGGGAAAGTTTAATGATTACTCCTTAATTCTAAAAAAATTTAGATGTGCTGTGAGCCAATTACAACTAGATGAAGCTGTGTTGTTTTTCTTATCTGCATATCAGCTGAAAACCCTCCTGAAGTCCGCATCTTGGGAATCAGGGTTTAGACTGGATAGAGAGAATCGTACTCTAAAAAAAGGCACCACTCCAGTTATTGATTCCTGTTTGGTGGGGAATGCGCAACCCTATGTTTTTTGGAACATTCCTCATGGAGTCAGGCGTCTATTGTTTCTATTAAGGCAGGACTTACTTCCTTTGAAATCTCTCTTATCCAGATGGTATGGTTCATCAGCCTTATGTGATCTCTGCAATATGAAAAATCAGGACCTGCTCCATGTCATCTTTGTTTGCCCAGCTCTAATGTCGCACAGGCGAAAGTGGCTAAGACCCATCTGTCTCCAATTGAATATTCTGTCTGCTACTGCTTTTATTGCGGCTATGAACAACCCCCCTAATGAAATGTTCTGTTTTGAATTGTATAACTTTTTAAAATGTTTTTGACTTTGTATTAGGTGGGTGTTTCGACGTCCAGTTCACTCTGTATTTTTATTTATTATTCTATGTATTGTAATATCACTTTCTCAAGATTTTAAGGAATGTAACGCTATGTCTTTTATGTGGATCTCATGAGAGTTCCGTAAACATAAATAAATAAACTTGAAACTTGAGTGTGTCCTGGAGTGGTTTCTATAATTCAGGTTCCTTGATATGTATCCATATGACAAATAGGATTGTCTGTCTTGTTTCTCTCCTTATATTTCTCTCCTTTTCTATGATTCTTCTTTTTATGATTTTTTATGAACTAGTAATCCTTCCTCAGCAAAGGATTGATTTTAATATAAAGTGGTGCTAATGTATACGCATTTGAATGCATTTGTAATGTATTATTTTTAATTTTGTGCAAATATCTCATAAATCTTTTTAACTAAAAATAAAAAGGAAATATAAAGAAAATTGTATTTTGGTTGCCAAATATCTATTTCTAATACATGGGCTACAATGATGTAAATTATACATCATAGTGTACTGACAGGTTGTACCACCAAGGGATCCCCCTTTTTTCACTACAGACTAGTACTCTAATCCCCTGGTTTGTATGGGGTCTCTCTCTTATGTTTACATGCCTTGCCTCCATTAGCCTTAACTTCACAATCTGGCCAAGTGTGCTCTGATGCGCCATGGCCAGGGCCGAACTGGCTACCGGGCGTTTTGTTGGACTGCGAAGCTGGGGGCCGATTTCACTGTGGTGGAGGCTGCATTTGTGGTTGGGCACCCGTATGTACTTCTAAATAAAGCATACTTTAAAACCATTTGGTTTTGCATTCTTTACTTAGAAATGCCCAGTAGCCAGTCCGGCCATGGCCCCGGGAAAATCTAAGCAACCATTTTTCTGTTATGGTCCATTTATAAACGTATTTATTAAAGCAACCACTCAAATTAGATCCCAGGAGCAAAACTGCAAAGGAAGCGAGGCAATGCTACATGCAGCCAAACATTCAATGGACCAAAGTCAATGATACCCCAAGCACCACTAAAGACAAGGCAACGATTATATTTACTCCAGAATAAATTTTGTGAGGGAGCCAAGACATCCTTAATAGAAGTAAAATTCTGCGTTTCAACAAGGATAACAAATGATCATAAAAATGTTATGAAGACTTGGGGTGTTAATATAAATCCCCCAGAAAAGGATCTGTATCCAGTTATATTTTAAGAACAAGCAAGCACAGATGTTTTTGAAAAAAAAAGTTTAAGGGTAGCCAAAATTAAGGTTCAGTATTGCAAGATGTCACGACTTCTCACTTGTCATTTCCCAGACGGTCCAACTTGGAAGACTAGGGGGCAGATTTACAAGCCCTGTACGGCACATTTGCGCCGCCGCTGTGTCACTTTTGTGACGCAGCAGCGGCGCAAAGCCAGCGCCATGCTGCAGAGTATTTACAACATGACGCATCTAGAGAGATTTTTCACGTTGTGAAGCCCTGCGCTACATGTGGGCGTTCCAGCACAGGGGGGGCGTTCCGGCGCAGGAACACCCCCGAAAAGTGGCTGAGTGAAAACGACAAGATTTAAATCAGTCACTTTTACGGCCATGCTGCGTCAAAACCCTGCCCCTGCTTGAAGCAGGCATAAGGATTGACGCAGCATGTTAGGAATAGGGGCAACCCGAGCCTTGCTGGAGCTGTGTTGATGTTGTGACGCAGCTCCAGCAATGCGCCGCCTTTCTGCCGGGGGATGCAACACATATCTGCCCATTCGTGCGCCACGGTGTGCCGCATTGTAAATGCGGCACATTAGTGGTGGTGCACGGGCGGGCAGATGCCTCCCAACTCTTCTGGCGCATCCCTGCTGATTAGCAGAGATGCGCCAGAAGAAGAAAATCTGTCCCTTGAAGTTTTACATAGTAAATTGGATGACCTAAATTCTACCCTGTTATGTTCTCCAGCCAACACTAAGACCATTGTCGGTAGACCAAGAAACAAGACACCTGTAGAATCAACCTACAACTACCACACATGCAATTAGATCAAAAAGGTGTCTAAAAATAATGACCTGAAACATAGCAGGCTTAATATCCAAGATAAAGATAAGGACTGGCTGTCCTTTTTAACCCCAATGATATTTGCTGTTTTCAGTAAACGTGGACCATAGCTGCTAAATATAGATGGCTACTCAACATATAATTTACCCGCAACTAAACAGCAAATGGTACACCAGTGGGCACCTGATTACCTGGATAAGAACATCTATACCTAAAAATACTGAAATAATTTTTATTATCTGAAAAAAAAGTATTCAAATCATCAATTTAAGAACTAAGGCATGGTCACTTGAGATTATAATTGTGTACCTCCTACCAGGTGTCTGTGCTCAGCCACCTGGTAGGAGGTACACATTCATAATCTCAAAAAAATGTAAAGTTCAAGGTTAGAAAATGCTCAAGTCAAATCAGATATCTTGCCTTTCAATCTCTAGATGGAAAGATTAGAAGAATTGTCAAAACCTCCACTTGAAATCATAATGAGAGAACCTTTCCAGTCTAGAAAGAACTGTACATTTGTCTGCGTTGATTATAATACCAAATTTCATCCCCTAATGTGGGACCAATCGATGAAGACAGTGAAGCGCTGCATGAGCATAAAGAAGAACAAATTCATTTTCAAAGGTCTAATCAAGGGAGGTCTGTACTCACTGAATGGCTGAACTAAATCAGATAAACCCCCTAAATCTACCTTTCGAGTTGGTGGTAGGCAAAGTGATATTGATTATATAGCAATAGAAATGTTAGCATGGCATCTTATTACTGATATGGAATTAATCAGTGGGATTGAAATCGATCATAATCCACTGCATCTGGTTTTGGAGCATCCAAATTCAGGCTTTCTGATACCAACTCCTGGCCGAAATGCAAGCGGCCTTAAGATTTCCTTAAAACCATATAGGAAGAACATTGTCAGGGTCGCCGATAAATGGGATTCTAATATCTATACTATGAGTCACAAATGGTCAATATTACATATGTTTCCTTCTCCCCTTCTTCTCTTTATCCTTCACAGGTACTTACTGGCCTCTAAGAACGGGCAAATTTCACCCAGTTTCTCACCAGGAATTGTAGCAAGTTGCATAATTCTATTTAGGTCCTGAAGAAAGGCCCCCTGACCCTCCTGGGCATACCAAGGGCTGAAACATATCGACCTTTATTGGACACTATAGTGCGTAGGACTAATAATACGTCTATACACACACGGAGTTGTTTTTAGACAAATCTGATACCAAGACCATTAAATAATCTTCAATCTAGGCAAACAAGATTTTTTTTTAACATCACCAACTTGCTTCACACTCGCTATAGCACTGTTCATCACTTATCATCTTGTTGATCACTACTGCAATAACCAGTGGTTCTCCTCCGGATGGAGGAAGTATACAACTAAAACCCAATGATGATGCTGTCACGTTTTGGAATATAATGCGGAGAACCAAGATATACCGCCTCATGATTTGAGTACGTGAATGAGGGTTTTTATTGATGACTCAGACAATTATTGCAAACTCTGATTATTCAGGTCAAGTGATCCATACTTGATTGATTTTCAATATTCCATACCACAACCTTAACCTTACCTGTAAATGATGAGGGGCAACAGCTGCAGAAGTTGCAAATGTTTGAGGAGCTGCTGTTACAGTTATGCGTGGAAAGAAAGAACAGAGCTAATACTGTCCCTGAAAATTCCTTCCATGAAGGTCAGGATTGGTTTCATGAGGAGTGTACAAATTCAAAAATAATTGCCACTAGCTCTAAAGAACTGACAAGTGTCTGAAACAAACGAGCAGCTAATCTTTGATAGAAGAAATCAGTATAAAGGGCTATTAAAATATAAAAAGAACCATTACTCGCATAAGATATGCCAAGGTCTGCGGAATGCAATATCCTCACAAAACCTAAAGAAATTCTGGAAGGTCATCAGATGGGGCTGTAAAGGTGCACCAAAGAATTTGGAGCTTAACATCTGCCCGCAACTCTGGATAGAACCCTTTACTAATCTGTCCCAGAGAGATGGCAACCTTTCGCCGCATTGATCAAACAACCTGCTAGTAAGGTAACAACTGGGGGTAAGCTCAACCCCAATGAGACACCCCAATATGAAGATCATAGTAGGAACTTAGACCCAAAGTCAACAACTAATAAGAAACAAGGGCATAAACTAGTGCATCTCAGACTATGCATGTTCTACGATAGTTTCTACAATCTCAAGATTTCCATTTACTCTGGAGCAGCTGTATGAATTCAGTGAAAAGGAAATTGTGCAAGCTATCATGACTCAAAAACCCCATAAGTCAGATGGTCTAGACAAAATTCCTTCAGATGTTCACTAAAATCAGCTAATACTATGGTCATTGGTTCTGACTATCACTTTTAATAATACCTGGTCTCTAGAAGAAATTCCTTCCACATGGTGAAAATCAATAATTGTGCCTCTGCACAAGAAAGCACACACAAAGAGATGATGGACGGAGCGCTGAAACCTTTCAGACTCAGCCTCAGTCACAGATCTGGGCTGAATCCATTAGCATTCTTTAGCTCACTTCGCCTCCTCAGTTCACACCCAACTATATGCAAATCTGTCTTGACCCTGTGCCTCATGGGAACAGTCCAACCCGAACTGCCGAGCCAGGTCTTCCCTGAACCAGAAACAGTCTGTCACGTTTTGGAATATAAGGCGGAGAACCAAGATATACCGCCTCATGATTTGAGTACGTGAATGAGGGTTTTTATTGACGACTCGGATAATTATTGCAAACCCTGATTACTCAGGTCAAGTGATCCATACTTGATTGATTTTCAATATTCCATACCACAACCTTAACCTTACCTGTAAATGATGAGGGGCAACAGCTGCAGAAGTTGTAAATGTTTGAGGAGCTGATGTTACAGTTAAGCGTGGAAAGAAAGAACAGAGCTAATACTGTCCCTGAAAATTCCTTCCATGAAGGTCAGGATTAGTTTCATGAGGAGTGTACAAATTCAAAAATAATTGCCACTAGCTCTAAAGAACTGACAAGTGTCTGAAACAAACGAACAGCTATTCTTTGATAGAAGAAATCAGTATAAAGGGCTATTAAAATATAAAAAGAACCATTACTCGCGTAAGATATGTCAAGGTCTGCGGAATGCAATATCCCCATAAAACCTAAAGAAATTCTGGAAGGTCATCAGATGGAGCTGTAAAGGTGCACCAAAGAATTTGGAGCTGAACATCTGCCCGCAACTCTGGACAGAACCCGTTACTAATCTGTCCCAGAGAGATGGCGACCTTTCGCCGCATTGATCAAACAACCTGCTTGTAAGGTAACAACTGGGGTAACCTCAACCCCAATGAGACACCCCAATATGAAGATCATAGTAGGAACCTAGACCCAAAGTCAATAACTAATAAGAACAAGGGCATAAACTAGTGCATCTCAGTCTATGCATTTTCTACGATAGTTTCTACAATCTCAAGATTTCCATTTACTCTGGAGCAGCTGTATGAATTCAGTGAAAAGGAAATTGTGCAAGCTATCATGACTCAAAAACCCCATAAGTCAGATGGTCTACACAAAATTCCTTCAGATGTTCACTAAAATCAGCTAATGCTATGGTTATTGGTTCTGACTCTCACTTTTAATAATACCTGGTCTCTAGAAGAAATTCCTTCCACATGGTGAAAATCAATAATTGTACCTCTGCACAAAAAAGCACACACAAAGAGATGATGGACGGAGCGCTGAAACCTTTCAGACTCAGCCCCAGTCACAGATCGGGGCTGAATCCATTAGCATTCTTTAGCTCACTTCGCCTCCTCAGTTCACACCCAACTATATGCAAATCAGTCTTGACCCTGTGCCTCATGGGAATAGTCCAACCCGAACTGCCAAGCCAGGTCTTCCCTGAACCAGAAACAGTCTTGGGGTAACACCCCCTCATCAGCCAGGCTAGCTTGAATCCAGTGCCAAAGTGGAGAAGTGTGGCTCACTGGTTAGAAGCGGCAGACCCTGAAGCAGAGGTCAGGCCCGGGACCAGGGTTCAATTCCCGATGCGGCAGGGTCTTGGACTCAATGTCCGTGGACTCAATAATTCTCGCCTCGTGCCTACTCTAATCATGGGTCCCACTCTGCATCTCTGGGCAATAGCTTGCTTAATCTCCACAACGGCCCCAACAGCATCACCGGAAGATTGACCCTTACTGCCGGGAAAACAAAATATATGATTCTTAATCAAAACAGAAACTGGGAGCCACTTTTAAGGTCTACAATAAATTGATAGACCAAGTCTCTACATATGACTATTTGGGAATTCTTCTGGATAGCAAACTCTAGTGGTCTCCGCAGTTATCCAAAAACAATACCATCTTGGCCCAGCAAGCTGGAGCAGTGCTGGGATTTGCGAAATCCTGTGGTAATCACTAAGTAGGATCAGCAACGCTGGCCTATAAAATGAAAGCAAGGGCAGAAAGTCTATAAGGGGCAGAGATTTGGGGACACAAGAAGATCCCAAAAATAGAAATCACTGAAAATAATTTCATATGACAGTTGCTGCATCTGGGCCTTGGAACGCCTATATTTGCAGCGAGAACAGACTTAGGTACTAGAAAAATCAAAGATTATATCGCCCTGGTGCCACTAAAATACTGGTTCCGTATATAGTCCAAGGTGAAACTTGCATCACATGAATCCACTTTAACAGATTATATGAAGCTACGAGATCATCTTAAGCTACCATGGTTCACTCATCTGTCAAATGCCTTAGCTAACATTGATCTGATAGAATTATGGCTCCATCCTGAAACAATTAAGAAGGATAGACTTGATGTGGCAACAAAGGCATATTGGGAGCATAGAAACCAAGTTAAGTTTGATTAATTAGAACTCCTGTCAAAGCACTATCTGTCATTTAATCAAGATCAGGCCCCTTAGTTGCTTGATGATATCTACCCAGTAGAAACAAGTTCTCTTTATCTAAAATTTCGTTTGGGAGTATTGCCAGTGGCTTCAGTAACCAAATGATTATCATCAAACCCTGAGGAGGGCTAAGATCATTGTCTGTGTTCTTTGGGTGCCCTATAGACATTATCCCTCTTCCTCCTGATGTGCCATTTTACGTTATGCCTTTGTAAGCTATATGTTTGTCCACTTTTCTTAAAGTTCAAGGTCAGAAAATGCAATGAGGCCAAGGCTCTGTGCGTGAAATCTGATGACAGAGACATTGTGCTAGCTGTTTGATCCTATATCTGTGGAGCATGGAAACCAAGACTAGAAGTTCATAAAATGTCGCACGAAGATAGATAATGTCTATAAAGCTGTGACTGAGTAAATTGATCACATGTTGTTTTCTAAATTTTCCCAGTCTTGGCCTTACTACAAATTCCAACTGCACCTTTCTTGCTGCTAGTACCCAGAATTGTGGTACATATGCTCCTACAAAAACCTTTGCATGGTCCCAACATCAAGCGAAATAGCATCCAAGCACCTTATAAAGTTATTTCAGAGACTAGATGAACTAGACCAAAGATGTTATGTTGCATGGGTTTTTAACATACACCTAATGGTCCTTGTTAAATGGATTTATATTTTATGTAGGGCATAACTTCAAGCTGACTATGATTGTTAAAACTTTCTCTTTTGTTGTGTAGTCCTGATGTAAAGGTGGGCTAATACTTTGTTTTTCAGTGGCTACTGTACGATCTACCGCTGGAGGATGAGAAGACCAACTTTTACATTAAGTACAATAAGATTCTAAACCTATGCCCTGTTACAGTTGGGTCCATCATTGGACTGACAACATGACCTAGCACTTTATATTTAGCATACTCTAGAAGGCCAGTCAACTATACCCTCTCTTCAACAGATCTAGCCACAATGTTTCTCGTATTTTACGTTCAGCATATCTTTGACAGTTTGCCAGTTACACTCCTTTCCTACTCGACCTAGCCGTAAAATTTCTTGAACGAATATTGAGATTGCGCTAGTTGAAATGTATCTGTTCGATTTAAGAGAACTTATTTTTTGTAAATGTTATATTGCGTATTGGTTAAATATTCAAAATTAATTATTTTTATAGGTTATTGGTTGTACTATACAATTTTTAATTGAGGACATTTTAAGAATTAACAGTGATTTTCTGTTATGATACCATGCCTTTAATTGTTCAGTGTAATATTAATTGTTATGCCAGTTTGGCTCAAAAAAGGAAAGTTCTGTTCTGTTCTGTTCAATTCTGTTATGTTATTTTATGATAAGCCAATGTTACCATGTTTTAATGTGTGAGCACATGTACCTCATTTCTGGTTAGCAGTGGTAAAGTGTGCAGAGTCCTAAGGCCAGCAAAAACAAGATCAGTAAAAAGTGGAGGTGGAAGGCATAAAGTTTGGAGTAAGACCACGCTAAGGCTGACAGGTCTAAAATGTGCCCTGCACAGCTGAAAATGGGTTGAACTACCCAATCCCTTCGGAGTTTTCACCACTAAGGTAGAATAACCTGGATAGACCAGCAGCATTGGTGTGGTTTCTCCCAGGATGGCGTTCCACCATAAAGTTGATTGTTTATAGGAAAATGGAGCACCTCAACAGTCTGGGATTTTCATTCCTCATTTGCATGAGCCACCTGAGCCTGTGGTCTGTCTGAACCCAGATGTGAGTTCCAAACAGGTATGGTGGCAGCTTCTTCTCTGCCCAGAACACTTAACCTTGAAGATGTTGAAGGGTAATCCCATGTAACAGCGATAAAACATGTGCTGGCTAAGAAACAGATAAAGTGAAGTGCAGAATGGACTTCGCTTGCAGAAGAACTCGAATAAACTACCTGAAAAAGCACAAGAAAACGAATTATGATTTTTAAATCTACCGCTCATGTTTGTAATTTTCACAGGTGTGAAGAGGATTTGCATCTATTGTCTAGTGGCCATTTTGACCACATATTTGGGGATCTGGTGGTTTTTCCCTACCTTACTACACCATATCATATGCCATGCTTAAAACCTAACTTCTTTGTGACAAGACCTTAGAGCGCCAATCTCCTATTAGTTACCACTAGCTGTGTACGTCATGTGCTAAGACTATGTCATGCACTGAAGCATCTGTCCGTACTATTAACTTCCAAGGCAAGTCAGGAGCCCCGAGTAGGGGAGCTATACACATGGCCCCCTTAAGGATATTAGAGGCTTTCTTGCATGCCTCCGTCCAGAGCACATTTCTTGGCTGCTTCTTTGAAGTGAACTTTAATAAGGGGGCAACAATGGTGCAATGTCCCTTAGCAAACTTCCTATGGTATCCTGTGAGGCCCAGAAAGGCTCTCACCTTAGTCTGTGCTATAAGTGGTTGCTAGGCTAGGATAGTTTAAGTCTTGGCTTGGAGGGGGTGTATCTTGCATCATCCCACCATGTGGCCCATATACAACAGAGATCCCTGTTCTATCTGGCATTTAAAGGCCTTGAACATCAGGCCTGCCTGCTGCAGGACCTCCTGGAGGTGGTACAGGTATTCCTCCCAAGTGGAGCTGTAGACAGCCAATTCATCTAAGTAAGTAGCACTGAATGCCTCCTTACCTCCCAGGCCCCTACTGATCAACCTCTGAAAGGTGCACTTGTTAAGGCAAAGGGCATCACTCTAAACTCTCTCTTTTCCCCCCTTAGTCACAGCAATTGGCCAGTACTCTGATGCAAGATCAAAGGTGCTCAAGAACTTGGCAGCGCCCAGCCAGTTGATGAGTGGCAAGAGCCACTCACCTGAACGCCAGGTCTTCCTTTAAGAAAATGTCTTGTCCTAATACCCACTGAAACCCTTCTCAGCTGCAATGCTTTTTGTAACACTTTTTTTTTATTTCAAGAAAATTTTATTGATGAGAATAATGGTAAGAATAATGAATATACAATGCAATACAAGTGATACAATCGATGCAATAGAGATATGCAAAAAGGGCTAAAATTGATAGGAAAATCAAGATATTATATATATATAATAAACAATAGCCCATGAGATCTATAGATTTCATTCAAGTAAAAACCTCTACCAAGGCATTAAAACAAATGTATCACTATCAAATGTGGAGAAGGGGATAGGGGAGGAAACAGAAAGAGGAAGAGAGGAGAAAAAGAGAAAGAGTAAAGAGAGAATGAGTAGGAAAAGAAGACAGTAAAGAGAGAAGAGAAAAAAGAGAGAAGAAGGATTCCCACAGGACTAACCCAGCCTAGAGACCAAATACCAGACAACAATTAGACACATCAAAAGGAAATTGAGGAGCCAACCCCTTGGAAGACAATTCCATATAATCATCCAAAGCTTTCCAAACCCCACTAGAGATAGATGGAGAGAGGTGAGCTTGATCAACCGAAGTATGAGCACTACGTAAAAAGGAGACCCAAGCCCACCACGTATGATAGGAAACCGATGAAAAGGATTTCCACTCCATAAGAATAATTTTCACCGCTACAATCAGGAGAAGATCCAACAACTGTAACTCCAATGGATCTAAAGGAAGAGGAGTAGGGGCAGCCAGTGGGCCTAATAAAATTACGGGGAAGGAAAGTTGGAGCTCAATACCAAAGATAAGAGAGAGATGTTTCTGAATGAGGTTCCAAAAAGGTTGAAGCAAGGAACAATGAAAAAACATATGAGGAAAGTCGCCTGCCAACAGGCCACAGCTCCAGCATAAGTTGTCTTCTTTAAGGTTAAGTGAGTGAAGACGTACAGGCGTCCAATGAAGAAGATTAATAGAAAAAAACTTAGACTGCATTAAAGAAGGTGCGATTTTATTACGAAGAGAGAATTTACCAATTGATTGCCAAGTTTCAGAGGAAATATGTTCTGTAGTGGCATGATCAAAATGATGTAACCATTTACGATGAGCAACCGTCTGTTCAGGGAGTGAAGCAGAGGACAAAAATTTATAAATTTTGGAGGCAACATGACCAGATTTAATCCAAATATAAAAAAGTGAGATAGTAGAAGAAGAAGGATGAAGACGAACTTTAGCAATGGCCACCTTAATTTTAAGAAAAGTATAGAAATCAAGATTTGTTAAGGAATGGTTCTGAGCCAAAGTAGAGAAGGGTAATGGTTCGTCAGAAGCACCATATAAATGTTTAACAAGAGAGATTCCTTTGTCTGCCCAATAGGAGATGAGGGTGGGAGAAATGATAAGCTTAAATTTGGAATTCCTCCAGATAGATGTCCACCTGGTTTTATGCAACGGAATTGCCACCTTCTTGTCAATTTTCCTAACCGCCGCAATTGTATCAAGAATTATAGACCGGGAAAATAGGATATGCAAAGTGGATGCAGTGCAAAAAGAGGCAGTAGGCAAAGGAGATGCTAAATGCTGTTCTATGAGTAGCCAAGAAGGAACATGCAGAGATGGCGGAGAAAACCATAAAGCACCTTGAGACGCCAAAAAAGCAGTCTGATATTTCTCCCAGTCAGGAAAATTACAACCTCCCATATCACAAGGACGACGCAAAAATTTGTAGGCAAGTCGAGCACGTTTGTCATTCCACAAAAATTTAGAAGTCAGAATATCGATTTCGCGAAAAAAGGAATCTGACAGTTTAATCGGCAGCATGGATGAAACAAAATTAATAATCGGCGTGATCATCATTTTGAGAGTTTGGAGGCGACCCCACCAAGAAATATGTTTCGGAGACCATGTATCCAAAAGACGACGCACTTTAAGTATAGTCTGAGATTCATTATAGGCAATAGTGGTAGTCAAAGTAGAACAAAAATAAATCCCTAAGTATTTCAAGTGTGTAGACTGCCATTTAAAGCCCGCTGATCCCATATGCGAGGGGAAACAATAGGCATTTAAAGGGAACATTTCCGTCTTGTCTTTATTTAGGGTATATCCTGAAACCGAAGAGAATAGAGAAATGATGTTAGAAATAGCCGGGATTGCCAGAGCGATATCATCCGAAAAAATAAGAACATCATCTGCGTATGCAGCAGTTTTAATACAGTGAGGGCCAAAAGAGAAACCCTTGATATCAGGATGCAGGTCAATCAAACGAAGAAGAGGATCAATGGATAATAAAAATAAGAGTGGGGATAAGGGACAACCCTGTCGAGTGCCCTGACTGAGATTGAAAAAAGAAGACGTCGCACTATTAACTCTAATGTTAGCTTTGGGTTGAGAATATAAGGACATAATCATATTAATGAAAGAGTCACCAAGATTGTGCGCGCATAAAACCGCACGAAGAAACGGCCAAGAAACCTTGTCGAAAGCCTTTTCCGCATCAAGGGCCAAGGCCGCGGCAGGAAGTAGAGAGCGTTTGGCAACACCGAGAACATGACAGAAAGTGCGGATATTGTCTCGCGCAAGACGGCCTTTCACAAATCCAGTTTGGGAAGGATGAACAAGAAGAGGGACAAAGGATTCTAGTCTTTTGGCCAGTATTTTAGCAAAAATCTTTGCTTCCATGTTAAGGAGAGAGATAGGTCGGAAGTTTTTAGGATCCGAATGATCTTTCCCCTCTTTCGGGAGCACTACAATAGTAGCTTCAGCGGCCGTACCCGATACAGACCCATCTTTAATAAAAGAGTCAAAAACAGATTTTAATTTGGGGACAAGTGTAGGGAGAAAGGTTTTATAAAATAAAATTGGATACCCATCAGGACCCGGAGCTTTACCAGACCGAGTAGCTTTAATCGCAGACTCGATTTCGTCGGGGGAAATCGGTTTATTTAAAAAAGAGCGATCAGCATCAGAGACCGACTGAATCGGAACCGATTTTAAAAAGGCTTGACACTGGTCAAAAGAGGACTGATTAGAGGGAGTATACAACTTTTTATAAAAATCACGAAAGACTTCCAGTATCTCTTGTGGTTGGAATTTTTTAGAACCGGCGTGGTCAGTAATAGAAGAGATCTGCGAGGATTTAAAAGAAGAGTCCTGAAATTTTAGAGTAGCAGCCAAGATTTTCCCAGCTCGATTTTTTAACAGCAACTTCTTTGATTTTTGAGCTTGTACCCCAATATAGGCTCTTTTAGTAACAATGGTATTATATTTGTATTTAAGTAACTTTATTTGTTGTAAACAAGTTGGATCCTTAGAATGCCTGAAGGAAGCTTCTAAAGTCTTTATTTCAGATGACAAGTCCGTAAGTTCTTTTTTAATAGCCGAATTACGTTTGGACATACATTTAATGACCTGACCACGGAAAGTACATTTAAAGGAATCCCATAAAACAATTGGGGAAGAGACAGAGCCTTCGTTCTCATGAAAAAAGGTATCAATATCTTCAGAGAATTCAGCAACCTGAGAAGAATCATGTAAAACTTCGGTATTCAATCTCCACGAGCGAGCTCGTGAACGAGGGGCAAACGATGATAAAGTAAAAGTGACCGCAGCATGATCAGAGATTAAAATAGGATGTATAAGCGGAGAAGACGAAGATGAAACAAGAGAAGAATGAACTAAGAGATAATCAATACGAGAGAAGGAAGAGTGAGGCGAAGAGAAGAAAGAGAAATCACTACCAGTGGGGTTATGAAGACGCCAAATGTCTTGAAGCTGAGTAATGGAACACATGTTAAGCATTTGTTTGTGGGATTTAGGAGGACGAAACTGGAATGCAGAATTCCTGTCTAACAGAGGGTCCATTGGTAAATTGAAATCACCACCAACAATAAGATTGCCAGAGTGCGGGGTGTCATTTAGTTTTTTGGTAACCGATTTCCAAAAGGACGAATCATCAATATTAGGTGCATAAATATTCATCACATACAAATCATGCTGACCATCCGACAATTTAGATAATAACCAACGACCCTCAGAGTCATGCTCAGAAGAAAGGAGCGATAACCCAGAATTCTTTGAGACTAATATAATAACTCCATTTCGTTTACCCAGGGCATCAGAACAACAAACATCCGAAACCCATTCCTTCCTCAAAAACAACGCTTCTTTGTTAGTGAGCTTGGTCTCTTGAAAAAGAACCAAATCAGACGACAAGGATTTACAATAATCTAAAATTTTTGACCTCTTCACCGGGTGAGTTAACCCCTTAACATTAAGGGATAATACATTCAAACCCGACATGGAAAAACATAAAAATCGAAAAAAGACAACATGGGTAACAGAGACAAGACCAACGACAGAACTACAAGGAGCCAATCATCAAACAAAAGAACCACAGTAGGCGGGTAAATTTGGGGAATCCAAGAAAAAGAGAAAGGGAGAAGAGAAGAAAAGAGAAAAGAAAGGAGGGAGAGAAGAAGCAGGAGGGAAGGCCTAAAAGAGACCAACATCATATTAGGGAGAACGTGGAAAGGCGAGTAAGGGACCCGCACTAGGCAAATAAATAGGTAATAGCAATAGCCCGAAAGAGAGATGGTGACCAAATAGCAGGAATAGGGGAACTGGTAAGAAACAAAAGTAGCAGCGCACAACAACTGAATAAGAGAAATAAGTAAACTATATCTAATAAAATACATAAACACATTTAGTTAACAGTGTAATAAAGAGAAACATAGTTATAGTACCAAATATAATAGAACAAATTCTAAAGAGAATAATCAGCAAGATGTAAAGCAGGAACACTAGAGTACAGCATGGCAAACAAAATTTAAATCCTACAAAAGAAAACTGCATAGTGAATAAGCAATTTATAACTGCATATAATAGCACTAAGACTTCGACAGCATATCAGGGAGAACATGGAAAGGCAAGTAAGGGACCGTACTAGTCGAACAAACAGTTGATAACAATAGCCCCAAAAACTATAATATCCGGATGGCAGGAAAAAAGAAACTGGTAACAATCAAAAAACAGTCCCGCCAAGCAGCTTAATAACGTAAATAATCATACTCTAACTGAGATATTGTATAAGCACATATAAAGCAGTCAATGGCTCGAAACATAGCTATATTACGAAATATTATTAGAAAAACCTGATAAGAAAAAGAAAAGCATGAGGAAAATCATGACCAGTAGATTAATGCATGACACGCAATATGTATATCCTAAAAAAAAAAGAATAACTACATATTCAATGAATACACTATAACTATATATAAAAAAACATTATATATGTGGGAGAAGAAAAGTAGGAAAATATCAGAATAGGAGGAACAAAGAGAAAAAAGAAGAATAGAAAATGTTCCACACAGAAAAAGCAAAGTAATTTTGAAGAGATGAGCATCCAAGAAATGGAGAAGGAAGTCGAAAGAAAAGATGACAGAGATGAGAAATAAGAATAATGGAAGACAAGTAAAAGAACATCATAGAAGAAACGATTAAATGAGTAAGAAGAAAGAACAAAAAGTTGAAGAAGCGGAGTAAAATAGGGGGAGAAGAACACATTAAAGAGATATTAAGAGGTACTATTAGAAAGAGAGCGAGAAAGGTAACAAACAAGTATGAATGTCAGAAAGAAGGATAGAACAGAAATGAGTGTGAACATAAGAAGAACAGAAGAATATCATGAACAGGTATGGACAATAAGGTCGGCCCATAAGCACAACAGGAGAGAAGAGAGAACCAAACATGCAGAGAGATACATCCAGAGATAAGAAGAAGACAGTTCAAGTGCCCGAGGCACCAGGAGACTGTGAAGTCGCTTTTTGAATCTCCATCTCTATCTCCAACTGGTTGTCCAGGAAAGTATTTAGATCAGCCGGTTCCTCAAAAATTCTAGAACGTCCTTTATAAGTAATGCGGAATTTCGATGGACCAGAAAACGAGAAGGGAATACCCATCTCAGAAAGACGTTTACGAAGATTCAGGAAGCCTTTTCTCCTTATAACCGTATCTCTGGCAAAGTCCTGAGAAATTGAGATCCGATGACCTTCCCAGACGACTTGTTTAGCTTTCCGCATATGAGAGAGAATCAGTTCAGTATGCTGATGCCTCAATGGTTTAAAAATGATTGCTCTTGGCTGGGTAGCTGTCTTAGACCGAAACGTTGGAACATCAACTATCTCAAAGTCTCTGTGGAAAGAGATTTGTAGGGTATCCGGAATCCAATGGGATAAGAACTCTATCATAGATGAAGATGATTTCTCTGAATCTTCCGGCAGCCCAAAAATGCGTAGGTTAGATCTACGATTACGGTCCTCCTGCTCAGTTAGGTCTCTGCGCAATGCCGCCATTGAGCGCTCCAAGTGGTTGAGGGATCTGGATTGTTTATGCATACCATCCTCTGCACAACTGATTCGTGATTCCGTAGCAGATACACGAAGAGAGAGGGCTTTAAAGTCATTCCTGATAGCAGACACCTCCACTTGTAATAAATCCGTGTTAGTTTTCGTGGATTGCGCAATATCATGCACCTCATTAAGGCGCGTTAAGATGGTGTCCAGCGTGGAGGTAGTGTCTGACTGAGCAGACTCAGGCGTAGGAGACACCGCCTTAGGTCTTTTCAGTGACGTACCAACATCTTTAGCGTCTTTGTTACTCGTGGAGCGACCCATACTTGTAGCCATGAAGGAGTAACCACAAAGAAAAAATATATAGGCACTTGAAGGAGAGAGAAGAGCAAAAACTGTGCAGCCTTCAGCCCAAAATAAGAAATACAGCACACTGAGCTGAATGGGCACTTATAATAAAATAGCGGCGGACTTATATGTAAGGCAGAGAGGTAGCCAAAGAATGATAAAGCTACAATTAAATCAGGAGGGCACAGCACGGAGTTCGCAGGAAAAAATCTCCACACCTGAATGAGAAAGTTGCACTGAGAGAAAAATAGCGCGTTGACAGCTTAATTCCCAGCCAAGCAGCAAGAAAATAGCATAAAATAGGCAAAAACGTTACCAAGTGCAGGCATCATAGAAGAAACTCACTGGGCAACCCCCACGACCTGCAACATTGCAGCGAAGCCGGCACTCCTGAGGAGAAAATGTCACTGCGTCAGGGGAAGGAAATGGCGGCCATCCGTGAAGAAAACGAGCGTCAGATACAAATCATGCAGCCGGTGTCAAAAGCAGCAGGAAAACCTCAGCAAACAGCTCCCCTCACATTCCGCTGTTGCAGGCTGCCTTTTCCGCTCTCAGGGGCAGTCGGGGAACGGATAAATCAGCCCGACGGGAAAGCTCGCCTCGGAGCTCAAGCGCAGTCCGCCATGCAGAAGCGGCGCGCAAGCCACGCCCCCATGCTTTTTGTAACACTTAAGCTGTAAAGGGCGACAACAGGAAGGGGGCTGGGAAGAGAGAAAGAAAAGAAAAATCATTGCACAAGTCCTAGGGTCACCACACACTCTTAAGATTCAAGGGGAGACTCTTTGCTCTATCTGTGATGGAATAGTTGCGCACCCTTAATTTGTGGAATAAACAGCAACAATTACACTCAGTTCTCAAAATGATTCTTAAATGTTCTCTACTTCTAGAATTAATTGTAAAAGCATACATGCCTAGATGCTTGTTCTTTTTAGTATGATCTATTACAGAAAGGTAGAGAAAACAAACAATATCCCAACAGGTAATATTTGGAGACAATTAAGCAGGTATGCAGAAAGCATTACTAATACAGAAATAAGGAGACTTGAATCAAATTAGATTTTAGGTTGTTATTCATCATATACTTTTTACAGAAAGGAAAAGGGGGAAAAAATAAATACAGTTATAGCAGCACTGTACGAAAAAAATCAATAACAACCCTATTGTACTTGGTGCTCAAGTATGTGCAAGTGACATAAGTGGAGACGCAAGTGACAATGAAGAACAGCGTGGACGGTCAAGGTGAGTAGTGGTGCAAGATATATACAGTGAATAGAAATAAGCGGCTCAAGGGGCATTTCAGTTAAGATAGTGACTGATTCAGATAGTTAGTGATTCAAAAGAGCCGTTGTAGAGTATGCGCCATGTATTGCGCTGTGTTGTCGATGACGTTTCGATCCTCGTCAGTTGGGATCGTCTTGAGGGCGGGGTTGTGTCGTTTGGAAGGTGCTGGTAAAAAATGGTTGTCATCTGGAGAGATGATCAAGAAGTCCCAAGGGTCCATCCGATCGGGCGCAGACAGGGCAATCTGAAGTTTAAGCCACTATTACAGAAAGGGCACTTATGGAGAGATTAATTCAATAGGTTTACTAGAAGTCTCTAATGTATACTGTTGAAAGCAATACAAAAAAATTTGAAGACTTGCTAGGCACATAAACTCTATAAAACTATCAACGATACACTGTTGAAATAATCACCTTTTCACCAGTTCCTGTCATTGTTGTCCCAAGGCATGTACAAATTAAAAGAAAGCACCTTCTATTTTACTTTTTCTAGCATATGTTCTATTATAGTCCAATAGGATAGTCCAAAGAAACAAAGTTATAGAGTTCTTGATATATAATTTTTTATACTCCAAAGAAACAAAGTTTTGTGGGGGCTTGCAGTAGTTATTGAACGTTGTGATCCCAGACAGATGAAATACTTATTGTTCGCATGTCGTTTTTCTTCTCAAAAGTAAAAAAATGATTACCTGAAGTTACAGCCTCTTTGTACTGCAAGACGTGAGCTAGAGAAGATTGACTCACGTTCTTTTCTTTTCTTTTACAGGAAACCGATCGGGAACAGAAAATGAACTGCGCGACCCGGGATGAAACCAGAAGACAGGCACACAGCAGGAAGCAGTGGGACCTCCGATGAATAGACTAAAGACTGCAGGAGAACAGAGGAGCTGTTGCTTGAAGACACGCTGTGGGACTGCTCTTGGAGCACAGGTAAGTTTCTACAAGATCAGAGGCCAAGCATTGACTTTTCCACTTAGCGTCTCTTTATAGCCCCATTTGCACATGCTGGTTTGCACGTGGAGACCAAGGAGATTTTGTTAGTTTGCGCGAGTAAGCGCTGACATGTTACTTCATTAGATTGGGCATGTGTACCAACCTCAAAGTGACAGGCGTGCATGGAGGTCACAGGGCCCATGAAATAAAATGCACACACTTAAGTTATAATCAGTTTACAAAGTTAGTGCACCAGTAAAAACATTAATCATGCCTAACTGAGGAGGTATGATTTCGTATCTTGTTATGGCAATAGACATGTGCTTGTCTTGAGTTCTGTGAGGCCATGACAATGAGCTCATCAGCTCAGGGGATGGGATGTGCATCAGTCTTGGTGAGTGATGGAGTTGAGCCTCCTGTAGCCCACACAGAACGTACGTTCTAGAATGGTGCCTGGTGGAGCAGCCTTCAGTACCAGTGCCACAAGGCTGGACCAGGGACTGTTGGGTGGGCTCAATCACCTTAACACCAGCATCTTGGCGACCTATTCCTCGATACTGGCCCTCACCTTGTCTGAAAGGTTGTACATCTTATTTTTAACAGACAGACTGAATCCAGTGTCAATGTCATGGACGCACAAGGAGAACAGAGAGGAAAACTGTACCAGTAGCTGGTGACAGTCACTCTGCTGTTTGCTTATGATGTAAAGTTCCAAGCCGAGAATGTGGCCCACAGTCAGGGTGATGTGTTGGTTCCAAGGAGGTGTGAGGCTGTGATGCAGAGCTCATGTCGACATTGAGGCTGCTGTCGATGAAGGACGTGAGGGCTTGTGCTGAAGATACATCGCACAGCTACGGTTCCAATGCGGTGATGAACTGTGGTGCAATGTGGGTCTTTGCAACGGTTCTCATCCATGCAACAGCGGCAATGCACCAGTTCTGCTCAGAGGAGAAGCATCAGTGCCACTGGATCAACAGAGGCTGCAGAGCACCTTAAGCCCACTCCCAATGGTCCAGGAGTGGGGTGGCACCACTTGGCAGGGTAGGCAAACAGATGGCAGAGTCTATGTGCAGGTGCTAGGTTGTTTGAAGTCTTTTGTGTCCCTGAGGCACCAGAACAGGAGGCCAGCCAACTAGCCCTTGGAGCTATTGTAAGGTTCTGGGTTCAAGAGACCAAGAGATGCAGGTCCAGCTCTTCTCACGCAGGCAAGAGGGCGGCAGGCAGCAGGTCCGCACAGCAAGGAAGCAGTTCAGCAAGACAGTAGTCCAGCAGGGCAACAGTCCAGCAGAGAGGCAGTCTTTCAACAGTACGGCAGTCCTTCTACCTGGCAGAGTATCTACGGCCCGAGAAGTGTACTGAAAAGTTGGTCTCTAAGGTCCAATATTTATACCCAGTTGTGCCTTTAATATGGGAGAGGAGCTTCTAGAGGTTTCTCTTTGAAATCCGCAGGCATCCTGCCTTCCCTGTCCTGGCTCCAGACTAACTACAGGGGATCTGCTGCCCTTTCTGTGAAGGTAGGACACAGTCTATTCAAGTGTAAGTAGGGCTGGGGCCAGCTCCGCTCTCCAATCCTGACAGTGATGGCCCATCTAGGCACGCCTATGCTTTGTATTGTGTGTGACTGTCTAGGAGGAATACTTAATGCCCAACTGCTAGTTACACCCAGTCATTTGACAAGAGGAAAAGCTATTGGTATTAAAGAGGTAAGGCAGGAAAATGTCCAATTTCGCTAAATAACATATTTGGATGACACTTTGTACTTTATGGGACGTCTCTCACTCGGTGTAGATATCCAGCAATTTTCTGCAGGATTCACTTTCGAAAAAATTACTTTGACCTTTGTCCTAAATGGTCTTGGAACTTTATTTGAAACATCCTGTCCTGATGATGGTCTCATAGATTCATCTTGGTTGAGACCAAAACATTAATGCTCTAACCCATTTCCTTTTAGTCTCTGTTGCGATTAAAATCTGGGAAATGTTTGTTGCTATGCCTAGGACATTCTAAGGAACGGGCTATTGTACATTGATAACCAGAATAATCTAACTGTCTCAAATTTCCTTTCAGTTCTGTTAACAATGTTATTGAAGTATCTTGGTATGGTTTTACCCCTAATAAAAACACTTTTTTATGATATAAAATGTAAAGATATAATAGATATACCTGGTTGCATTGATTTGTTTCTTAGATTAAGGAATCAAGATTATTTTGCTTTGAATAGGGTTCCTTAAATCATGACTAGGGGCCAGATGTAGGAGCCCTAATACTAGGGTTTTCAGATGTAGGGGCATGTTATTTTAAGAATCGGTAATTTTACCGATTCGGTAAATATACCGATTCAGTAAAATACCGAATCGGTATATTTACCGAATCGGTAAATCCATATGTAGCTGACACTCCTAAGAGTGCCACAGGCCCTTAAGAGTCGGTATTTTACCACACAATCCTATTGTGTGGTAAAATACCGAATTCAGGTCTGCATGTACATCTGTGCATGCACACCTGTGCCATGTGACACACAGACATGACCTTAGGGCATGTATGTGTGCCCACATGTCACACAAGCCTGTACTTGGGGTGCTAGGGGTGTCAAAGTGACACCCCCTGCACCCTTGCAGGATTCGGTATTTACCAATTCGGTAAATACCGAATCTTACAGATTCGGTATTCCTGAATTCGGATTTACCTAAATCTGCACCCTTCCCATTTACAGACTCTTAAATACCGAATCGGTAAAATTCGGTATTTAAGAGTCTGTAAATGGGAATTACCTACATCTAGGCCTAGATGTTTAAAAAATAGTTAGAGATTTACCTTTCTAAAAAATGGCATTTTTAAAATTGCGATTTAAAATCTAACTTCACCATAAGTTGGAATTTTTCATTACAAATGCAGAGACACCAAACATGAACTGGTAACCTATTCCCATTTGGAATTGATAGTTTATTAATTGTAATAGAGTAACATCATTAGCCTACAGAAGAGATAGGCCTTGCTATAGTGAAAAATTATATGTATTAAAAAGGAAGGTTTAGGCCTGGCAAAAGATTTATTTTCCCAGCTCGAAATGGCAGTATCTAACTGCACTCACAAGCAGCAATGGCAGGCCTGAGATGGTAAAATGAGCTACTAAAGTGGGTGTCACAATAAGTGCTGAAAGGCCCACTTGTAGCATTTAATTTTACAAGCCCTTGGTACATGTAGTACCACTTTACTAAGAACTTCTAAGTAAAATAAATATGCCAATTGGGGACAAGCCAATCTTACTTTGTTTAAAGGAGTGAGCACATGAACTATGGCCATGGTTAGCAGTGGTAAAGTGCCCAGAGTACTAAGGCCAGCAAAAACAAGTTGAGCAAAAATGGGGTGAGGAAGGCAAAATGTCTGGTGGCAGACTACCCTAAGACTGACAGGTCTAGCAATACTTTTCTATATATTGGCTAAAAAAATTGGGAAATATTTTGCAACTCAAAATCAGACAAGAATAGTTCCTGATCAAATTTTTAAAATCAATAAAAAACAGGGCTCATATTTACTAACACTTGACAAAAAGCAGCATGGCCATCAAATCTTCTATGCTGCGTAAGTCAACAAGAGAGAGAATACAATGAATCATATCTACTAAGATATTGTGCGCCTTTTGTCTCTCTGAGAGCTGACACCCCACTACACACAGCATTTTACCATAGTGCAAGGGTGTGCGTGTTCTTTAAGGTGTACATTTTATACTGGAATTGGGCTCTCCCAGCACAAAAAGTATCATTTAAGGCGTTTCACACTTTGCATGGGTGTTGTGCAAAGCAGCCCACATACAAAGTTGGAAAAATAAGGTGAAATGAAAGCATTTCTTCTCAAAGTCAGCCTCGAGGATGCATACGGTTTTGTGCAAATCCATGTTGTTGAATGTTGAAAGCCAGGAATTTGTGTTCAATCCCATGGGTCGTTACAATTGAAGTCCATGTACCTCCTACGGATCATGCCCTTGACATAATGTGGTGAAAGTTGTGCATAGCGGCATGGGCGTCTGCAGAAATGTTTCCAGGAGGGGGCAAAATTTTAACTTCATCACTCGCCTTCCAGGGGGGGGGCAACATTTTAACTTCCTCACTCGCCTTCAAGGCACGTTTAATGCAGACAGCCCATTATCATTCTTCATGTGATGATCAGCAGCAGAGAGAATGACAATGGGCCTGTCCACAGTCTGCTCGAGGTCGGGGAGGGGCTGCTGCAGCCTCTATAGTTCAAAGAGAAGTGCGAGAGGCCCCAAGTGAGAGAACATTTAAACTCCTGGGGCTTCTCGCAGGGGAACAACCTGCTGTAATCTTGAACATTACGGACCAAAAGGAATGGGACCGGTGATTCAGGGGGGGGCAAGCGCACCCCCTTGCCCTCCCCTGCGGACGCCCATGCATAGCGGGACACTGCATTACTTTGGGGTACTTTCTGACGCAAATCCTGGTTTGCTTTGGACATTAAATGCCACCGTGTGACACAAACACAGTGCATAGAGTTAGTAAATCTGGGTCCTATCAATTGCTCAATAGGTTAATGCATGATCGTCTGGATTATTACATCAATTAAACCTACATAGTGCCACGATATTCCTTGAGAGTTTACCATGCGCTCTACAAAAAGGTACGAATAAATGCCATATCCAGAAAAGAATAGATAAGTTAGCACAGGATGCAGCATCTCAATGTACATACAAGTCTATAGGCCACTTTCAGGAGGTGGAATCATACATTGTGGGAATATTTTAAAATCCGTCCGTTCTGGGAGCAGTTTATGGCTGGATATAACAGTATTGTTTCAGCAATGCGTGTCAATGTTAGGCAGGTAATTTGAGACTAGAATAGAGTGGAGTAGGTAAATAATGTTGAAAATACAGCATATTTTGATCACAGATTGCTAGAATGCTGACAACGTGGAAGGTTACAGTAAAAGGGACTGACAAATGAAGCATGGTATTATGACAGAAATGCGCGAGGAGTGAAATTCTACAGGAAGTGAGGCAATTAAAGACCCTAATGACTGGTCATGAAAGACTCAGAGCAGCAGACTAATAGCAGGGGTCAATTGGTGGCTTACATCAAGGAGAGATTAGACTTTCAAATTCACTGTGTGGTTGTTGACGAAACGTGCATATGGTATATGAAATGGAAAACGTGCATATTTTATTCTTTCATCCTGTAGAACATTTAACTCACTTTCGAAGCGGATCCTACCTGCCACGAGGGTCAACGCAGGGTGCTGGGCGTGCTACGCCGTCAGTTTACTCCCGCCGCCGGTACCACCAACAAGCCGGAGCGCGGTGGGGAGGAACTACGGTTCCCAGCGACCCCTGCGCCTGAATCCAGACGCCCACTTCCTGCTCAGTGCGCCCGGAGGCGCATAAACACTCTTGGCTCCCACTTAAGAGCGGGGGCACTTTCGAAGCGGATCCTACCTGCCACGAGGGTCAACGCAGGGTGCTGGGGGTGCTACGCCGTCAGTTTACTCCCGCCGCCGGTACCACCAACAAGCCGGAGCGCGGTGGGGAGGAACTACGGTTCCCAGCGACCCCTGCGCCTGAATCCAGACGCCCACTTCCTGCTCAGCGTGCCCGGAGGCGCATAAACACTCGTGGCTCCCACTGAGGAGCGGGGGCACTTTCGAAGCGGATCCTACCTGCCACGAGGGTCAACGCAGGGTGCTGGGGGTGCTACGCCGTCAGTTTACTCCCGCCGCCGGTACCACCAACAAGCCGGAGCGCGGTGGGGAGGAACTACGGTTCCCAGCGACCCCTGCACCTGAATCCAGACGCCCACTTCCTGCTCAGCGCGCCCGGAGGCGCATAAACACTCGTGGCTCCCACTGAGGAGCGGGGGCACTTTCGAAGCGGATCCTACCTGCCACGAGGGTCAACGCAGGGTGCTGGGGGTGCTACGCCGTCAGTTTACTCCCGCCGCCGGTACCACCAACAAGCCGGAGCGCGGTGGGGAGGAACTACGGTTCCCAGCGACCCCTGCGCCTGAATCCAGACGCCCACTTCCTGCTCAGCGTGCCCGGAGGCGCATAAACACTCGTGGCTCCCACTGAGGAGCGGGGGCACTTTCGAAGCGGATCCTACCTGCCACGAGGGTCAACGCAGGGTGCTGGGGGTGCTACGCCGTCAGTTTACTCCCGCCGCCGGTACCACCAACAAGCCGGAGCGCGGTGGGGAGGAACTACGGTTCCCAGCGACCCCTGCGCCTGAATCCAGACGCCCACTTCCTGCTCAGCGCGCCCGGAGGCGCATAAACACTCGTAGCTTCCTCCGCGTCGCGGACGCGCGCGGACGGCGCCGGGCGGAGCTCGGGCAGAGGGCGGGCCGTCTAAGGCCGTCCAAGGACGACCAGGGACGGGACGGGACACGTCCTTAACATCATGGGTAAGCGTAAACAAGTGCCATCTGCGGTATGCGAGGTGAAAGCTAAGGTGCCTAAGTACACTACCAGCATCATCACGTACCTGACATCGAAAGTTGATAAACTAACTACACAGATTGCAGAGTCAGAGCGTGAGCTGGGTCTGGATACTTTACCAGTGAGCCCTGATACACTAAATACCTCTACCATTAACTACATCCCGTTGGAACCCAGGGTGCTTATTGAGTCCTGTAGACCCACCTGGTCACAATCCCCTACTGTTCTCCCGACCCCGGTTCTGTCTGAAACAGTGATACCGTCTATACCGGTGGTTTCGGGTGATTTTGGAAGCACGCTAAAGGATCAGCCTGGGGCTCAACGTGCAATGTATGTCACTGAGGAGGGCATCTCGTCCTTATTAGAGAAACTGTTCTTGGATAGGCTTGAATCCGCCCTAATCCAGATTGCCACTGACATTATGGACACTTTGAAGGATTGTGTTAAGGACCTTTTGGTGAAATGTGAGCGCATCAATGATGTTTTAAATACCCGGGCCCTTTCTTCATCTATACCTCCGGCGTTATGCCCAACAGTTGTGCAGGTTTCTGCCCCCAAGGTTGGTGGCCCACCAACCAACATACCCATCATGGCTACTAGAGTGGCCATCGAAAATCCTGCCCAAAACAAAGGAAAAGTTGATAAGGGTATATATATTCCCACACGGGAGGATGCACCTAGTGTAACCCCAATAGTTAGGTCTAGAGGTGCTCAGGGGGAGCGGGTGGGAAGGGTACCCCCAGTAAATCTACCTCCTGATGCTACACCATTTGTAGCAATTCTGGTTAATGTGCCTAAACTTGCTGTTGGGGAGGTAGAACATCATGCCACCCTTCTTAAGCATATCAAAAACTGGTGTAATGCGAACTGCACGGGTGAGGGCGACATCGCAGATAACATTCTGACAGGTAGAAGGGTTAACTGGGTGGGCTCAACCAAGAAAGAGGTAGTAGGAGACTGTGTAATAGTGAATTTTAAATCTAGAAATGTCTCTAGCCGTCTGTTTTGGGATAGTTCCCCTTTGGACCCAGTAGGTAAGAGTGTTCGGGCGATGCCCCTTGGCTTTTTTTATCCTCGTGTATTTAGGTCAGGTGGAGGAGAGAATACTTTGTCACATCATAGTGTAAATGCTTGGGCTAAAGACAAACTTATTTTGCCGTTACAAACTAGCCAATGGGTGACAAAGCAACCAAGGGCAGGTGGCTCGGCAAATTCTGTAAGGAACACTCCTATCACAGACTTAGTTGTGTCGAATAGGTTTGCGGCTCTAGCTAATCAAATTGATATTGACTGACTAGAGCACGAACAGATAAGCTTGAATGCCCCTTGTAATGAAATTGTTTCTATAAATGTTTCATGCAACACAGAAAGCGTAGCCGCAAATGACCCTTTAGATCTGGCCAGGGGGAACATCAGGCTACTTTCATGGAATATTGCGGGTCTACGGGCCAAGCAGGAGGACACAGTTTGGCTACAAAAGATAAAAGAACACGATATAGTGGCCTTGCAGGAAACTTGGGCAAGGGACAATGCTTTCTGGGTGGATGGCTATAAATCGTTTTTTGTCAAATCGCAGAGTTCTATGGCGGGAAGGGATAGAGGGGGTCTATTGTTTTTAGTTTCAGTTAAACTGGCAGGTACTGTCAAGGAAATCCCCAGTTCTTCATATTATTTCCAGTTGGTGGAAATCCTCCTGGCAGATAATAATAAATTAGTATTAATAAATTGCTATAATTCCACGCAGGGGGGTCCCGCTAATTTTGTTATAGAAGGATTGTCTTCCTTTTTAACCAATTATATGTCAAAACAAACCACTTTTGTTCAACTCATTCTGATGGGATATTTTAATGTTCATTTGTGTGGGCTACATTGTCTTATTGAGGATGATACGGGCCCAGATCATACGACTTTGCCACATTTCGAGCATAGCCCGAAGGGTGTGGCAATGGAAAATTTGCTATCCTCTAACGACTTATTTGAACCAGGGTTTGCAGACTTGAAGGATCGTGTGGCCACATATAACGCAAGGGGAAGTGAATCGATTATCGATTATATTTTTTTGTCCCCTGGTCTTCTCCGCTATGTATTGTTTTATAATGCTATTGTAAGTGGGTTTAGTGACCACAACCCGGTGTCGCTAGTCTTGGACGTTTCCATTGGTCTGAGTAAAGTGGCCTTGAGGGCCACCGCTATAAAAGATGTAAGGAGTAAGGACCAAGGAAGGCGTCTTAAATGGTGCAAAGTTTGCCCGGAGGACTTTTTAGGCTTAATTGAGCAAAATATGGCCGTAGAACTTGCGACATGTAGGGATTCAGATAGGGGGGGGAAGGAGGTGGTTAGTGCTTTTGAGGCTATTTGTTCCAGAGTGGAAGAAGAGTTAACAGCCAGACCAAGGAGGGGATCTGCCTCAGCTTTTGGCTGGTTTGATCACACATGCTCCAAAGCACACTCAGATTTGCTGAAAGCCCTTAAACATTCTCCCAGAGACAAGCAACTGGTGGCACAACTGAGGAAAAAATACGCAGTGGTGGTCAAGACTCGGAAAAAGACCATCAAAGAGGAAGCTTGGGACTCTTTGATGGATTCTACCACCCTTAAACAAAGCTCCAAATTCTGGTCCATAATTAACAACCCTTTATTTGCCCAATCAAACAACATAGATCTTGAAGTTAACATCTCTGAAGCGGAGTGGATTAAACACTTTTCTAATATCTATGGGTCAAATGAAATGGTTGAGACATTTTCAATGCCTCGTTCCCCAGCCTCCATTCCCAAGCTAAAATTTAGTAAAAACCGAAGTGGAGGTTGCGATTAAAGGTTCAGCTGGTAATAAAGCCCCTGGCCCAGACGGGGTCCCTCTGGATCTCTATAAACTAAACCCAGGGATGTGGGCAGAGATTTTAGTCAATGTTTTTAATTGTGTATTTGAGGGGGAATTCCCAAAAACTTGGGCTTGTTCTATAATAGTCCCTATTTTTAAAAAGGTCCAAAGAAGCGCCCTAAGTGTTTCCGACCTATATCCTTGCTGGATTCCTCTATGAAGGTTCTGGGCAAAGTTTTATTGCCAAAAATTAGTAACTGGTCTATGGAAAACGCCATTTTAACAGATGCTCAATATGGGCTCCGCGCAGGTAGAGGCACAGAGGACCAATGTTTAAATCTTCATTTGTTAATTTCAAAATATTCTACGGCTACAAAGGGGTCAATTTTTGTTGCTTTTATAGGCCTGTCCACGGCCTTTGATTTAGTCAACAGAGCTCGGCTGTGGACCATGCTGCTAAAACTGGGTCTTTATCCTCCTCTTGTGTACTACCTTGCTGAACTTCACAAAGACTTAAAGGCCTCGATCAGAATGGACCAAGAAGGAAATCGCACAGCCTGGTTTAAATCGTGCAGGGGTGTTCGGCAGGGTTGCATCCATTGCTCCCATGCTGTTCACTCTTTATATAAACTCATTGGAGAAAAACCTTTTAACTGCCACTTTGGACACACCGCATGCAGGGGATACTCGTATTCCTGTTCTCCTGTACGCGGATGACGCTGCCTTGATAGCCCGGACTCACCTAGGATTACAGAGACTTTTAAATGCTTTTAGTGAATTTATGTTTTCTCTTGACTTAGTAGTAAACAATTCCAAATCTCATGTTATGGCATTTGGGGCTGTGAAAAATAATACCAAATCTTTCTACTGTAATGGTAAAGTGATCACTAATGTCAAAATTTTTACTTATCTTGGTGTAATTTATGATACAAAGGGTAGCTGGGTCCCCCAAATTACAGCCAAAACTAAAGCGGTTAGGAGCTCGGCAAACACAATTTTAAGTTTCTCCAGGAGACTTGGCGGGAAGCCTACTGGTGCACTATTGAGCCTGTACAGGGCAAAAACTGTGGCAATAGCCAGGTACGGTTCAGGCCTGTGGGGCTATGTTAATAGTGAAACCATTCAAAGGGAGGAGAATAAGTTCCTTCGATCTATATTAGGGCTCCCTCAATCGACAGCCACGTTTTCTATACATCAGGAGCTTGGCCTAGGGTACATTACCGATATTCTTTCAATGGCACCTATTCTCTTATGGATTAGGACCTGGACTAATGTAAACCTAGGTTTAAATCACAAAATACTGATGGATTGTCTACATTTGGACAGATTTAAAGACATTCCTTGGCTGTCTTACATTCATAAGTGCTCTTTGGAACTTGGTCGTCCCGAGATTTTCTCCGCCCCTTTGGGTTTAAAAAAATCTGATCTTGATTGGGTCAAGCTCAATTTCTCCAAACTGAAAAGCTTGGAGAGAGAGGAATGCCAACTCATAAAGCCCACGGTCAGAGCCCACTTTCTGACCATTACCTGCCCGGCTATACAACCGTATCTTGCCATAGTTAACATCCCTTTTCATAGGTGGCTTCTGGTAAAATTTCATTTTGACCAGATTTATACGGTTCTTTGTGACAGCCAAGGTTGGTTTAAGCAGGAGGATGCACCTGTGTGCAACTGTGATAATTTTTCACAGCAAGATAATATGCACCTTATGCTGTTCTGCCATTTTTATATCACGCCAAGACAGAAGTACCTGGTGCCTTTATTGAAGGATAAAGCATTCCATCAGGCAAAACCAGCCCTCCTGTATCTCCAAAAGTTGGATTCACCCCTAGTTATGTTCAGCGTGGCTAACTATCTTGTTGCTGCTGCTAGGATCAGGAGGAGGCGACTGTAAATATAGCAAGGAGGTTCGCCTTAGAGGATGAAATATGTTCTTTGCATTTGCATTTCTTAGCTGATAATTACCCTTTCTTTTAACTGTTTTTAAACTGTGTACATTATTGCTATAACTGTTTTTAAATTGTATATATTATTGTTAATACTTTATGTATTGTTCCATGAAACCGAATTGCCCTTTTATATTGATTGTAGTATGCTTTTATGATTTTTAACTAAATCGAATAAAGTGGTTTTTGACTTGACTTGAATTGAATAAAATATAAAAAGCCTTAAAGTCGACTCACCTTTTCGGAATACATCTACCTACTAATTTGTCTAGTCCTTTCACTGTGATGCTTACATTTTGTTCCTGTGTATGTAATGTTTCAGTTGTCTATATAGTGCTCTTCTGACCTTGTGATCAGCTCTCATTATAAAATCAACACAAATAAATACAGGGGCAGATATACAAGAAACTGACGCATCTGTAGAGATGCGTCAGTTTCCCTGTGCCAGCCTACTTACAATACGGCGCACCATGGCACAAGGATTGACAGATGCGTCAGAAATTCTGATGCATCTGTTGACCCAAAAGTCACGCATTCCTGTAGTCATGTTGCAGGCAACTCCAGCATTGCATGGGGAAGCCTATACTCATTGTACTGCATCCCTCCTAACACCTGCTTCAAGCAGGCTTAATTTTTTGACGCAGTAGCATCTTAGCAGTGGCATCTCAGAAGTGGCGCAGTGAAATCTTGAAGATTTCACTGCGTCACTTCTACAAGGCTTTCCTGCGTGGGAACGCCCACCCTGCATACATTATAGCTGTCGCATGTATGTATTGCTGGTCTTTACGACATGACGCATCTCCATAGATGCGTCACATTGTCAATTGACTGCATTGTTTACGCCGCCGCTGCGTCACAAAAGGGACACAACGGTCGTGCAAAAGTGTTGCAAGGGGCTTGTAAATCTGCCCCACAATTTGTTTAAATGTCGCAATCTTTAAGAACGTAACATCATTCCGGTATTTGCCAATAAATTCAAAATACAAATTCTGACATTTATCCTGCGCTTGAGCTCAAAGATAATAATTTATTGATTTTAAACTCTATACAACAGTGGTGGGTAGGGTGCTGGAATGCAATATTGCCAGACATTTCAGGTCATGCACTTTCCTGTAACGGAGCCAGATTCTTACTGTGCTTTTTGCAGTAATAAATTTTCTGATACAATGCAATTTTAGCGGAAAGAGAATAATTCCTTGTATGCTTGACAAAAAAATAACCCCTTAAGACGTAATTACGTTTCATAACAGAAGACGTTACTAATGGGCAGCCTCGGCGCGTATGCCTCGACGAGGAAAATAATAAACATATCAACTTCAATTTCTCAATTTGCAGAGCCAAAGGGGACTTTTTATTTAATATGTACCGAAGACATAAAGCACGGCTGCTAGAATGTTCTCCCAGTGGCTGGCATCTGAACTCCACAGGTTCCAGTAAAAGTTTCATTTGATCTGAAAACTTGCTGGCAGGAAGTGTGCAGAGAGATTGTTATTTGAGCAGGGCTTGCTGACTAGCCGGCCTGATTCCTTTCTATTCATAGCCGGCATCAAATCCGAATGTCATCCTCGCTTCTGGAGTGTATATCTGCTGCATGCACCAACATTAAATTCAATAATTCTAGCTGCACTTCAAGAACAAAATAAATATGCGAGGCTTCAAGGGCGGAATGTGCCAAAAAAGCCAAGGGAATGAAAGTTTATGAAATCACCCCAAGGCTGTGCATGGGAATCTGAGCATATCATTACTGTAATAACGGCGCATCTCCATTTCTGTCTGCTTCTCAGAGGTGTGGGTTTATGAAGCGTGACAGTGCCTGCACACGCATGTCATGGTGTGGTGCAGTGGAATTTGGAGACAGGAAGTCTACTGTGTTAAAGGATTGCTGTTCTCAGCAGGGAGGAAATAGCCATCATTAGTGTCATAACCGAGGCTCAGTACAGACTCCAATGCTGTTCCTCAAGCAGGTATAAATAAAGGCCCCTGAAATGTATTTGTCACCACGTGGAATTTGTTAGCAAATATGTAAACTGGATGTTAGTGGCTTGGAGGACAAAGCTCAATGTAAAGAAAACTGGCACTTTTTGGGATTCGCTTTTCAGTGGAAATTAACCTCAGATTTATCAACATGGATTTTTGCATATATGTGTGTTTGCATGGGGTTCAAAAAGTACTAAGGGCCAAAAGTATCAAACAAATTCTCATTCGCAAAAGCCGAAATTCGCAGAATTTCGGCCTTTGCGAATGAGAATTTGATAAATGGTATGTATAAAGCAAAATCTGGTGCAAAACAAGGAATCGCAAAATTTGCGATGCCTTATTTTGCAATTGCATTTAAGGAATCGCAAATTTTGCGATTCCTTAAATGCAATGTATGAAGCTAAAAAAATTAGCAAAATGTCCATAAGGGATCGCAAATTACCACCAACTTCTAGTTGGTGGTAAGTTGCGAATTCCTTGAAAAATGAAAATGTTAGCATTTTTCAAAGTGCCATGTGACGCACATACATGCCCTTAGGGCATGTATGTGTGCCACATGTGCACCCATGCATATTTCAGGGGTGCAACAGGGTGTCCTTTGGACACCCCTGCACCCTTGAAATTATCGTCAATTTGCGATTAGCAAATTGCAAATCGCAAATTGAGAATAACTTCCCATTGATTCCTATGGGCCTCCTGGCTCATAGAAATGAATGGGAAAGTATTCCTTAATTGCGATTCGCAATTTGCGAATCACAATTAAGGAATTTAAAGAAATCGCAAAAAAATTTGATTTTGTACATACATACCTATTTGCGATTCTCAAATAGCGATTTCTTAAAAATCGCTATTTGAGAATCGCAAATCAGGTTGATGATACATATGGCCCTAAGAGAGCAACACATTACAAAAGACTGCGAGGAAGACAAATTGAGGGTGACAAAGCGGTGAAGAATGCGGCAGAGGAGAGAGGCTGAGGGCGGGCCTGCATTTTAGGGAGTGGAAGGGAGCCTGAAGCCGAATCTGGTGGATCGGTGATCCATGGCATTCACTGCAAAGATTTATATTTTACTTCATGATCACAGGATCCCAGAGGGTACACTCAGCCTTTCACCTTTCTAGAGGTAATAAAATAATACGAGTACCTTTGAGTGGGGTAGAAATAAGGGCCAATTAAGTGTCAATGGCGGAAACAGATGACAGGATTTATTGAAAGTGCACTTCCCAAATATACCTGTTATGATATGAATGGTCATAGTATTGTGGGGGTGAGGGCCTATTCTTTCTACTTCCATTTTATTGTTTGGTTGGAATGTTACTTCAGGTAATGGAAACAATGTTGATCATCAGGATAGTCTTTAAGTCTATAACTTTAAATCAGACTCATTTACTTTGAGATAATTGAAGAAGAGGTTGCTTGTTTATGGATTTTATTTTTATTTCCGGATGTTAGCAATCAATTTACTTTTTCAATAGAAATATCTTTAGTACTATCACTTGAAAAAAAGTTACTTAATTGGAGTATTTCAAGCGGAAAACGTATCAGTTAAAAAAGTGGCCACTGGTATTAAATCTTCTGTATCCCCGTTGGTAATCAAAACATTTCGAAAGTGTAACCAATCAGCAATGGTTTGACACAAGCATAGGAAGAAAAAAGAATGAACTATGGTTAACATGAGTTATATACTAAATTCACTTCTTACAGTTAAAATTAAATTCCAAGATACAGCAGCTGTTAATCATAGCGTATCTGACCTCACATGCAGAATTAGAGATGACACACTGTACTTCACATCGGACTGATAACCTACACATAGCACGCCTGATTCACAAAGCCATTTACCCTTGTAGGTTCAAAAGACCTGTGCAAATGCCTAGACTTAAAAGTGTAAATTTACTTTTACATTTCCGAAATTGTGATTTGCACTTGAAAACCAAATCTCATATATTTTTGGGAGGTTTGTAATGCACAGTGTGCAATCCTTCTGTTATTTTATATCACAAAATAGGAAGAAAAATATAGTCCAATAAGAAAAAAAAAGAAGTGTGGGGATACAAATCTGATGAGCCTTAATAGGCACTCCTGTCTTATGATAAGCATTTATGGCACCTGGGACTGTATTAAGGAATGTGGCCTGGGGACTCAACAGACATGTGCGCCCACTTTGCGGACCCGTCCGATACATAGCTGACACTTGTGCAGTCCCTTCTGTAATACTGAAAGCGCTGGTGCACATTTAGCACCAGCACTTTCTCAAGCGAGCATTCCCTCATTTGCATGGGGGTGTGGCCCCATGCAAATGAGGAAATCCCTTTGCCTCTGCACCCGCTCCATATTATAGATGCGGGTGCAGAGGCAAAGAAGCTATCAATACTGTCCGTGTGCTCACTGATGGCAGCCCTCTGGAGGGGGGCACAGGGGTCCTATGAACCCCCTAGACATCCTCCTGCAGGCAGGTGCAGTCACTCACTACACCCACATGCAAGGGCATCTCAAATCCCTCTTTAAAGTGCAGGCGGGTTGGCGCCTGCAAAGAGAAAGTTTTCTTTAATGTGAGTTTGTGGCTGTTCTGAGGGCAGTGTATCCTACATGATAGAGTGCACTTTTCCTATTTGCACCCGGCGCACCTACTTAAAGGTGTGCTGTGGTGCAAACAGGAAAATTGCATCCTTTCTATAATAGGGCCCCTGGTGGCCACAAAGGTCTGTTAGAAAGTGATTCTGAATGGTTCAGTTCAGAGGAGTTTCCCAAAGTGGTTGGTTGAGATCTTGAGGAGGGGTTGTGGGCCGTTCTACAGTCTTTGATTGTACACTGTTAGTGACATATTTACTACTGTTTCATAAAACACAGGGCAACAAGCTAAATTACTGTGCTTCATTGCATGAAACAGAGAGAGCAGAAATGCACCATATCTACTTAGATATGGCGCATACATCTCCCTCCTAGCAGTGACGCACTGTGTTCTGCCTAGCACCAACACAGGTATCTTTGGTTCATGCTGCAGTAGTGCCTTGGATAAGGGTAGGAATGTTTTTTGTGTAGGAAACAATCCTTATTTGCAATTACCCCTTTCTATTCAGAATGTAGCACATGTGGAAAGAAAAAATAACAAGGACAAATAAAGATATTTCTCTGTGTTACCCCTCTCTGTGGTAAAAACACCATTTTGGAACAATTCCAAGTTTGCTACCTTTAGTAAATATGGGAATGCATCAAATTCCATGGGTGGCTGTATTGGAATGCCTATACTTCACCCATGCTCCAAACGAGGAATGTCTACCAGTATGAAATGTAATGCAATGCGGGGCAAGCGGTTGCATTGCATTACATTTCTTCACAAAGTCACACAAGGCAGAGCAAATCACCCTTTGTGTGGCTAAGTAAATCATACTGAAGCTTTTGTGCTATTCTTGTGTAACCTTGCGCGATGCAAGGGCAATGCAAAGTCTTAGGGCCTTATTACAAGTTTGTCAGTCTGACCGTCATAGGACTGCGTCACCCCTGCCACCGCCCTATTATGAGTAGACCACGGGGCAGGCGGTGTGGAGGTAGGGATCTTGTAGTGGTGAAGAATACTATTACCAAATATATAGATGCCTGTATCTGCATTTTGACTGCATATGTGTCGGATATACACATATGCATGATACATGTTAGACAATACCATATATCCATTATCGGTGTTTGCCCCATATGTGGGCAGTCCCGGTAATAGGTATAGGGTACAAAAAGTACTCACCTGTAGATCCCCACACACAGGGTCGTAATCCTCAGGGTGAAGATACTGCTATGAAGGGGGGACCTGAAGAAACAGATCCACGTTGGAATCTGCATGGAAGAAGAAGAAAGGGGTGAGTATGCACCCCAAATCATTTGTCACTGCCACCTTGCATCTGATGGTCAGACCATCCTGGTCCGCTTATAGAACAGAGAACTCATAATATGATCAGCAGTGAAGCTCCCCTGTGGCTGCTGCCTTACACCAACCGTGAACCCGGTGGTCGGTGGTCACAGTTGTCCAGCGCTGTACTACGCAAAAGGGATCTACCCAAATCGTAATACAGCGATCGGACTGCTGAGCTCACTGCACTCAGACCGCCACTGCCAAAATGGTGGTCCACAAGACCACCACATTTATACTAAGGCCTATAGTAAATATGTGCCTTAGAGATTTGCCTCTATGTCACATCTGCTTGAACAAGCACTGCTGAATCAAGTTGGCAGGTGATAAGCATAGGTTTTTTAATGGAATTTAGGACATAACTGTATCTAAAGACTGCTTGGACTTTTTCCCAGAAGGCTTTGTGAGTGGTGCAGAGAACCTAGAATTTGATCCTAGCATTAATTGCTTGTCATAGTAGTGTTTTCAGAGGAGATCTGCAGGTCATGAATTAACTCAGAGAAGTTGCCAATCCTATTTACTGCAACTGCATAAAACAAGCTCTCCGCTCTGTGTTGAGCAAGCACGGTTGTTCATGATACAGCTCAGGAGCAGAACTGTGGGGCCTTGGATTGGAGAGACAAAATACATGACTTTGGGCTCAGACATGTGTGGACCTGCATAGGTGAAGGATCTCTCAAAGCAGACACTTCAAGGCTGTAAAAGTTATAATCAGGGAAGTTTCACAGAAAGTCACCCCTAACATATCACCTTTTTCCTGGGCCCAAGAACCTAAGTTTAAATATTTGAGGGTTGTGACCGGCAACAAGCACGTGCCTAAGGTCAGTCAGATACACGAACCGGAGTCACTGGAAAAGAACATTAGAATGGGGACTGACGGCTTGGTGAGGTGGACTTGAGTTGAAAAATATTTAAAACAATACCAAATAATTCAAATTCACTGGACTGCAGATGAAGGAGTGTGAAGATAACAAAGCAAATATTTTTTCCGGGCATCCCATATCGCGTGAGTCAATTCACCCCATGCTGATAGATGGTATTGAGTTATAACTCTGCTAGGGTCGGAGGCTCAGCTCCTTTCGTACCGGAGTCTATAGATTGACTTGTTAGTACCGAGTTAAAAATGGGGCACCTTTTGACATTTTCCACCGGGGGACAGTATCAGCAGCAGCCACCATCTGCTGCTCTGAATGTGCTGTTTGTTGTGCATATGCACTATACGTGCCATGCTCACCCTTTGAGGTGTCCATTTGTGCTCCTTGCATGCTCTTCTTTCACACTGTTGTGCACAAGCCATCATGCATTTGCCATCATGCATTTGGCCTCCATGCATTTGGTAACTGCCAACTATTCACCCATGATGGATTCTCCACAAACAAGGCATCTCACCGATCAAACCCAACCGTGACAGGGTGGAACTCCCGACTTTCTAATAAGACCTTAACTTGCATGATTAACTGAAACAGGATTTTGGCAATCATCTAGGAATTGGCTCATAAAAGAGACGCTTTTTTCTTTGTACGCGTTATATTATGCTGCCAGGAAATCTATGATGTACTGGCTTCAATGTTTTTCAATTGAGTTTTGTGGTTGTGCTTGTGTTTCATTGCACATGGTGATGGAATAAAAAGTGCTACACCGTCATACTCACGGCCTACAGTTACACTACAAGGATAAGGTCAGTGGCGGAGCCAATGTGTACTGCAGACTGGCCCACCATCTACATCTCCAGGGAAAGGTTCCTATCAAGACTTTTCACTTTAGATCAAAGTTATTCAAGTACGTTTTTGAAACTAGCCAACAGTGGTTCAGAGCTCATACTACTGATCAATCCCCTACAATGACAGAGCGATGTTTTCTCTCTGGATGTCCTACCCTAAAAGCGAATCCACTCTCAGGGTGCCATCAAGCTCCCTTTGATTGTGCACTGATCTAGTGCACAAAGCATTCACTTTCCTGAGAAGTCCTCCCACTTTGGTGGGTGGGGAACAAGCCAGAAATCTACTACCGGTAGCATTGTCTTCTGATCAGGGCAAATGTAATTTAAATGTAATAAATTCTAATAGAAGAAGAGGAACATTATTTTTAGCTGGATAAGGCATTGCCAGGTTCTGAAAATGGATGTGTGTCTACTGATTGGCCCTTCTCTTGATGCAGAACAAGGTCTCAAGAATAAACAGCAAAAACCACAGTTGATGGACAGAATGTAGAACAATGTCTTACATTCACCCTAGTACAAAGATCTGGGCCTAAATCCATCGTTTTTTTGCACTCCACACCACCCTAGGTCAGACAATGGCTATATGCAAATCAGCCTTGACCCTGTGCCTCATGGGAACAGTCCAGCCTGAACTACCAAGCCATGTCTTTCCTAGACCAGAAACAAGCATCCAAGGACCGGTTTCTGGCTATCAGCCTTCTTCAGCCTGGATAGCTTGACTCCAGTGATGTGGAGAGCCTGGGACTCACGTCTGAGCATACCGAGCCCACTCGGGGTGAAAATTGCAAAAACCACAGTTGATGGACAGAATGTAGAACAATGTCTTACATTCACCCCAGTACAAAGATCTGGGCCTAAATCCATCGTTTTTTTGCACTCCACACCACCCTAGGTCAGACAATGGCTATATGCAAACCAGCCTTGACCCTGTGCCTCATGGGAATAGTCCAGCCCGAACTACCAAGCCATGTCTTTCCTAGACCAGAATCAAGCATCCAAGGACCGGTTTCTGGCTATCAGCCTTCTTCAGCCTGGATAGCTTGACTCCAGTGATGTGGAGAGCCTGGGACTCACGTCTGAGCATACCCAGCCCACTTGGGGTGGACATTGCAAAAACTACAGTTGATGGACTGAATGTAGAACAATGTCTTACATTCACCCCAGTACAAAGATCTGGGCCTAAATCCATCGTTTTTTTGCACTCCACACCACCCTAGGTCAGACAATGGCTATATGCAAATCAGCCTTGACCCTGTGCCTCATGGGAACAGTCTAGCCCGAACTGCCAAGCCATGTCTTTCCTAGACCGGAAACAAGCATCCTAGGACCGGTTTCTGGCTATCAGCCTTCTTCAGCCTGGATAGCTTGACTCCAGTGATGTGGACGGCTGGAATGCGAGAAACCGGTCCTCGGAAGCTTGTTTCTTTTCCAGGGAAGACATGACTTGGCAGTTCGGGCTGGACTGTTCCCATGAGGCACAGGGTCAGACTGATTTGCATATAGCCATGTCTGAACTGGGGTGGCAGAGTGGGCTAAAGAACGGTGATGGATTAAACCCAGATCTTTTGACTGGGTGTGAGTGTTTGATTGATTCAGATGCTCCGTCCATCACCACCCCCTTTTGTACCGCTTTTGGCCGCCATAAGTGTGGCAGGGTATGCTCAGACGTGAGTCCCTTGCTCACTTTGTCACTGGCTTCAAGCAAGCCGGGCTGAAGACAGCTGGAATGCCAGAAACCGGTCCTCGGAAGCTTGTTTCCGGTCCAGGGAAGACATGGCTTGGCAGTTCGGGCTGGACTGTTCCCATGAGGCACAGGGTCAGACTGATTTGCATATAGCCATGTCTGAACTGGGGTGGCAGAGTGGGCTAAAGAACGGTGATGGATTAAACCCAGATCTTTTGACTGGGTGTGAGTGTTTGATTGATTCAGATGCTCCGTCCATCACACCCCCTTTTCTACCGCTTTTGGCCGCCATAAGTGTGGCAGGGTATGCTCAGACGTGAGTCCCTTGCTCACTTTGCCACTAGATTCAAGCAAGCCGGGCTGAAGACGGCTGGAATGCCAGAAACCGGTCCTCGGAAGCTTGTTTCCGGTCCAGGGAAGACATGGCTTGGCAGTTCGGGCTGGACTGTTCCCATGAGGCACAGGGTCAGACTGATTTGCATATAGCCATGTCTGAACTGGAGTGGCAGAGTGGGCTAAAGAACGGTGATGGATTAAACCCAAATCTTTTGACTGGGTGTGAGTGTTTGATTGATTCAGATGCTCCGTCCATCACCACCCCCTTTTGTATCAAGAATAAACAGGTCATGGGGGGTGGGGGTGTCCATTAACGTGTTTTAACTCTGTATGAGCAAAAATATTGTGATAAAAGGTGCTTGAAGAAAATCTGAGGGTAGGTGGAGGCATTCCAAAGGTCTATCATGGGTACCTCTTTTGCTAAGTGCTTACAAAATTCAGAATGGATTCAAAAGATTTGAGAAATACCTATTAGGTATGGAGATGATTTTATTATATTTGTTTGTGTTGCAGCAGTAAATCATCTATAAGGGGCATATTTCGAAAGTCGAGCCGATTGACATGTTGGTAACTTTTTGGACTTAGGGTCAACACTTACACTTTTTTTCGAGGTTTATTTAGTTCTAAAGTAATGTAAAATTCCAGGTTAGACATGTTCTCGAAATAAGAACTATTTGACAGCATTATTTAGATTCTCAAGACTTTCGAAATCTGTTGTCTTTGTGAGGCAAATCACTAAGCCAGTGGCCAGAATATGATGCATTTTACTGGTCTCAATTGGCCCATCTTGCCTTTTGTGTTTGGGGAAATGCATTTTCCTATGTACCAACCCTATTTTGTGAGTCGGTACCCTATTACCGAATCGCAAAATAAGATTTGCAAGCAGCTACTAGGAAGGGGTGTGTGAAGGGCGCCCCTTTCTTATAGCGAGTCGCACTGGTAAGTATAAATGTTTTGCGACCAGGAATGAGGTGCCAAAAATTCATAGATTACCACCAATTTCAATCTGGTGATAAGCAATTAAAAACATTGTTTTTTGGATGGGGAAATACGCGTATCATTATCACTTAGTAGATTAGTATGCCTAACAGAATTTATTTGCACACAAATCCTAATCATCTGAACCCATTTTAAGACATTTTATTTTACCAGGGAAATCATTTTCTTCTTTCACGAGGGTCTATGTAGGAACACAACAGTTGCACACATTTTTGTAACTTTGTTCATCCTTAGAATCCAGTTAAAATTATTCACAACATTTTGCAAAGTGGTTTGCAATGAAATAGGCTTTCTGTCACTGCGTATGCAAATAGTATCAAAATGACTAATGGCAGCTGCTACTGAATGGGGGTGGTGGGTAGTGGGGGAGCAAAGGGGGAGAAATTAAAAGATATGAAAGCAGTTACCTGAATTCAGCAGGCCACTGCCTCTCCTCCTTCCTCTTCTCGTCTCCCAGTAGAGGAAGTACACAGGCTCCTAGAATCCCCTAGCTTATCACGACACTGAGTGACAGCAGCGTTGTGATTGGTCTGAGCACTGTGGTTCGGTGCTCAGCGAAGGACTGGGAGCTGAAGTAAAGAAAAGCGTGATAAAGTAAGGACTAATAGTTACATCACAAGTCAATCCAAGTGAAAACTTAAATTAATCACTGGGCAGAAATATATCCGTTACAAAAGGAATTTTTATTACTAGCTAAGACAAGCCAATTAAATGGTTCTATCAATGTTATTACTTAAAACACTTATGTATGCACATCTATACACAAAAAACGCATATATGACAGTACATTGTTTATATAAGAACCCCACCAATTGTCTTCATTGTGGGTTTATACACAGACAATATCATGTTTAACCATTAAATTTCAGCTTTCCAATTGTTTGAAAATTACATACCTGTAATCGCAACATTCACTTTACAGTCCACGGGACAAAGGTAGTCTTTTTAGGTTAACATTCATTAAGAACTAGTCAGTACACGTGCTTTTTATGCCAATGCAATGTTCATACAGTGGAATTTTTCAAAGTTCAGCATACTCCTCCTACAGAGTTGTCAACGCGTTTCGGCCCTGTCACCTTTTGGCCTCATTGGGACAAAGCAACACTTAGAAAGGAATAGGCGGAAATCCACACACAATATGTCTTGAACAGGGGTTCTGGCTATGGAGCCTATGACTCAGTCAGGCCATACCCATAATGGCCTCTGCTGGGCCGGTACGAACAACATGTATATTTTCGTCTTTGCGGGGAAGCTTTGATGATAGGACAAGCTTTGCTCCCAGTCAGTAAAATGCTGTATTTCGTTGTCAATATATCCTCTGGAAATATTCCCAGGATGCATAGAATGTTAATAGCTCAAGCCATGGAGGCTAATCTTTCTCTGCATACTGAAAGTTACATGGTGTAAGGTTTACCAACCACTACACATTTGACTGCAATTAGTACTCTATGTTAAACAAGGTAAAGGCTAAGCACACCTGATGTGGCCTGCAGGGGCATGGTTTAAGGTAGTTTGCGGCTTAAACCCAATGCTTGTTGCAAAACATCTCTGACAAAAGTCAAGGCTTCTTATCACAACAGATTCAAGACCACTGGATTTCTAGGCATGTGCCCATGTTAAATAGTTGTTATTCAGTGCTATACACACAATTTATGGATCTGTATAAGGTGTCGATAGTTACTTCCAGAATTTCACTGAAGGTTTTGAGGCATTGCAGATTGTTGAATAATATAGAATATAGGGCTAACCAAAAACGATGTGGCTGTAAGCATGTCTCTTATGTTCTATGCCATTCATGAATGTGTGTAGTATTTTTTTTTATTTTACTTAGGCGTAGGGCTAGCTGAATGGTTCTTTTCAGTGGCCAATGTAGATCCTATAAACTTCTTGTGTCAAAATTGAGGGTCATGTGAAGTCCTCAAGAGGGTGATTCCATTAAGGTGAATAGAGACGGAACAGTTTTTGGAGTGCTGTAACAATTTAAAAAGTGTGTAACCCCATTAAAGTCTATGGAAATAGTATGTTCATTAAGCAGGTGAATACCAGTAAAAAGAGGGCAACATCAACACAGTATGGATGCGTTGACATCTATGCTATGTGTCCTGCATGTGGCTATAGGATATGTTCATAATATCTTGATAGGTGATAGATAATTGGGCACAGGTGTACTTGTTAACTTACTGCAAGTCCATAAAGCATATATTACACTGTCACAATCATTAAATGATGTCATCAGCCATGTCATTACCAATGTTGTTTGAGATGTCATCATTGATGTCATCAATGATGTAACTTATCATGTCATAAGTAATATAATATGTGATCCAAAAGTTAAGGGTCTTTCAGCTTTTAAATGTTAGTACGTTTCTTAATCCAATGTCTAACTATAGCATTTCACAATTCCTTTGACACTAGCAAGATAAGTACTCTGTACCATTGATATGTTACACATTTAGGGGCATATTTATGTAGCTTTAATGCAGAGCAGTAAAGTAAGCAACCTTGCTGTGCCTTGTAGAATGGGAAAGGGCAGGAATGTGCTGTATTTAACATAAAATGGTGCATCAACTCAGGCACCCTACACCATTGTGCAAGGGTGCCTGTGTTGTAAGCAGGATTGTTTATGATTCGGAAGGGGAACCTTCCTGCACAGAAATAATCCTCTAAGGCATTTTTCTCTTTCTATGTGTGCTGTAGAATGCAGCACATATAGAAAGAGGAAATAACTTAGAGAAATAAAGATATTTCTCTTAGTTACGTCTCACCTAGGAGGCGTAGCATTTTGACACATTCCCAAGTTTACCACTGATGGTAAATCTGGGAATACCCCAAAATCCAATGGGTGGAATGCTTGGGAACACCAATGAAACTCCTCCCTGGTGTAAAGTAACGCAACTCAGCAATTTGCACTGGGTTTTGTTACTCTTACATAAATATTCCCCTTACCATGTTGAATGTGTTCCCAGAGTGATTCTGTGGTAGTGTTTTAGGGCCTGATTGCGATGGTGGGGAGACTGCCACCCACAGTCTGTTGGTGGTGGTCTACCTGCCATCAGAACAGGAATCTCCGTCCGCCATATTATAATGGCTTCAGGACAGGTGGCAGTTGGAAACTCCAACCACCATGGTCCTGACAGGCGGCCTGTATCCGACCGCCTGTCGGACCACCCTGTAGTCTCAGAATGCCGGCGGTACCTCTTAGGCACCACAGTAGGAATAACAATATCCCTTTCTGCCGGTCGTTCTGCAGCAGTCAAACCACAGCAAAACAGCATGCGGAAACGGATTTGGGGCCCCCTAACCCCTTTGGGCAGGGAATATGGGGCCCCCTGACATTCCCCTGAAACATGTGGAAGACACTGCATGGTGCCTGCCAAGTAGTGCAGAAATATGTAAACACCATATTTTTTGTATTGCTGCGGGGGCTGCTGACCACAACCCCGCCGTAATACAAAATATAGGGAATGCGACTGCCGTGGTGGCGGTCATCTCGTAAAATGGTATGTCTGACTGATGCCTTGTAGGCGGGTGGTCCCAAATGTGAAATTATGGCGGATGGACTGAAGTCTGTACGCCATTGTAATCAGCCCCTTTGTTACTTTAGAATGTTACCAATTATTTTAAATCCTTGTAAAACAAACAAGCATTGGCATAGCCAATAGATCTCGCTTTTAGTTATGCAGCACAATATCATTGGTGCAACAACATCAACTGTTAGGTGGCTAAACACTTATAAGGTCCCAAAGGCGAGACCTATTGGCTATGCCAATGCTTGTTATTTTTTGTTCTTGGGGGAAACTGGGCTAGTACCATGAGGGTCAAGGGTGAGAGGCAGGGAGGTGAGAAGTGAATGCCAGGAGGGACAAGGGTGACTGTCAGGCCATGGGGGTGCAGGGTGAGTGCCTGAGGGATGAGGAGTGAGTGCCATGGAAGATGAGACGTAAGAGTCAGGAGGGTCAAGGGTGAGGGCCAGGGAGGGGAAGGGTGAGTGCCGAGAAGGTGATGTATGAGTGCCAGGGGTGAGGGGTAGCTGCCAGGCCAGGGGGGTGAAGGGCTACTGCCACAGAGGTGAAGGTTGAGTGCTAGGTCGGGGGGATGAAGGGTGAATGCCAGGGAGATGAAGGTTGAGTGCCATGGAGGTGAGAAGTAAGAGTCAGGAGGGTCAAGGGTGAGTGCCAGGGAGGGGAAGGGTGAGAGCAAGCGGTTTAGGGTAGCCGCCAGGCTAGGGGGATGAAGGGCTAGTGCCATGGAGGTGAAGGGTGAGTGCCAAGGGGGCGAGTAGTGAATGACAGGAGGGCATGCATGAGTGCCAGGGAGGATGAAGGATATGTGCCAGGGAGGGGAAGTATGAGTACCATGAGGGTCGAGGGTGAGTGTCAGGAAGGTGACAGTTGACTGTCACAGAGAGTCAATGCTGAGTGCCAGAGAGGGAGAAGGGTGAGTGGCAGGTGCGAGAAGTGACTGCCAGGCCTGAGGTGTGAAGGGTGAGTGCCAGGGAGGTGAGGGGTGAGTGACAGACTGCAAATAGTATTGAGCTGGGGTCTCTAAGGAGGTGCAGAGATCATAACCCGGTGTGTGCCAGGCTGGGACGCACCAGTGCCAGGCCAGACTTGGGTGGATGCAAGAACCTCTGAAAGGCAGGTGCCAGGTCACTCGTAACCTTAGTACAGGAGTGGGGTGCACAGGAGAGAGTAACATCTTCAAACAAAAAACTATTCAAAATCCTGGAAACTCCACTTTATGGTCTTGCAATCTTATGTGGAAAATAATTAGCGAATGAATGAGCTTCCGTTCCGGACTTGCAGCTTATTACAGCAATTATTGAGATAAAGTTTGCATTGCAAATAAGCCAAAGCTAACACAATTTGAATTAGTAATGGTAAGATTCACAATGAACTAGAGGCAAGTTAAAAAAGCACCTTGTGGTTGTGTGTGTGGTTGTGTGTGTGTGCTTGGTTGTGTGTGTGTGGTTGTGTGTGTGTAGTGTGTGTGTGGTTGTGTGTGGATGTTGTGTGTGTGGTTATGTGTGTGGTTGTGTGGTTGTGTGTGTGGATGTGTGTGGCTGTGTGTGTGGGGTTGAGTGTGTGGTTGTGTGATTGGGTGTGAGTGGTTCTGTGTGGTTGTGTGTCTGGTTGTGTGTGTGTATGGTTGTGTGTGTGGTTTTGTGTGTGGTTGTGTGGTTGTGTGTGGGTGTGGTTGTGTGTGGTTATTGGTGTGGTTTTGGTTGTGTGTGTGGTTGTGGTTGTGTGGTTGTGTGTGTGTGGTTGTGTGAGTGGTTGTGTGTGGGAGTGGTTGTGTTTGTGTGTAGTTGTGGTTGTGTGTTTGTGTGTGGTTGTGGTTGTGTGTGTGGTTGTATGGGGTTGTGTGTGTGGTTGTGTGTGTGGTTGTGTGTGTGTGTGGTTGTGTGAGTCATTGTGTGTGTGGTTGTGTGTGTGTGGGTGGGTGTGGTTGTGTGTGTGGTTGTGCTTTTGTGTGTGGTTGTGTGTGTAGTTGTGTGTTTCTGGTTGTGTGTGTGGTTGTGTGTGTGTGGTTGTGTGGTTGTGTGTGTGTGATTGTGTGTGTGTAGTTTTGTGTGTGATTGTGGTTGTGTGTGTGGTTGTGTGTGTGTGGTTGTATGTGGTTGTGTGTGTGTGGTTGTGGTTGTGTGGGTGGTTGTGTGTGTAGTTGTGATTGTGCAGAAAAATGGAAAAGTGGCAAAGCTTTCTTGCGCAAAAGATAATATTTACACTCCCCAAATCAAAAACAGTCCACAATCACAGTGTGCTCAAAGGACAGGGACAGCCACTTGTATCCCCTGATATGAACTAGTAAACCAGTCCAAAATTAAAATTAGAAAGAATGTCCTGAGCACAACTATACTCCAAGTATAAAGAAGTCCAGTTAATCTTCTTTTATGGTGATGTTAATCAACTAATCAGAGTAAGAACGCCTTTCCGATGCAATGAGGAGTACTCTCCGATATTTGGACATACATCAATAGAATTTTTATCCTCTACTTGGACAACTGAATGGAATATAGATCGAGCTGTGTCACCATCTGATACAGCAAAACTTTTCCTTTTGTGATACAGATTAGTTGGCAATTTTGGAATTTAAGGAACATCCTGATAGCCCTGAAGAAGTCGGTGATGCGGATGCATCGTTATTGACGAAACACGTGTTGGCTTTGGATGAAATTTTGAAGACTGCCATATATGATTGAAAAGAAGATTTTATCTGACTTAATGAATAAAATCACAATAAAAGAAGATTAACTGGACTTCTTTATACTCGTAGTAAAGTTGTGCTCAGGACATTCTTTCTAGTTGTGGTTGTGTGTGGTTGTGTGTGTGGTTGTGGATGGCTGTGTGTGTGGTTGGTTGTGTGGTTGTGTGTGTGGTTGTGGTTGTGTGTGTGGTTGTGTGGGTGGTTTTGTGTGGGGTTGTGTGTGGTTTGTTGGTTGTGTGGTTGTGTGTGTGTTTGGTTGTGTGGTTGTGTTTAAAACCTTTTTTAGTTTTGTATTAATATGAAATATTCAAAAAGTACTTGTCACTGTATTTTATCGTATAATATTTGTGGTCCTCAGTAGAGTACCAAAACAAATAAAATAAACTGAAACTGAAACTGAAAACTGTGGGTGTGGTTGTGTGTGTGTGTGTGGTTGTGTGTGTGGTTGTGTGTGTGTGTGTGTGGTGTGTGTGTGGGTGTGTTTGTGGTTGTGTGTGTGGTTATGTGTGTGCTTGTGGGTGTGGTTGTGTGTGTGGTTGTGTGTGTGTGGTTGTGGTTGTGTGTGATTGTGGTTAGGTGTGGTTGTGTGTGGTTGTGGTTGTGTGTGGTTATGTGTGTGTGGTTGTATGTTTGGTTGTGGGTGTGGCTGTGTGTGTGGTTGTATGTGTGGTTGTGTGTGGGTTGGTGTGGTTGTGTGTGGTTGTGGTTGTGTGTTGTTGTGTGTGTGTTTGTGGTTGTGTGTGGTTGTGGGTGTGGTTGTGTGTGTGGTTGTGAGTGTGGTTGTGTGTGTTTGTGTGTGGTTGTGTGTGTGTGGTTGTGTTTGGTTGTGTGTGGTTGTGTGTGTGGGTGTGGTTGTGTGGGTGTGGTTGTGGTTGTGTGTGTGGTTGTGTGTGTGTGGTTGTGTGTGTGTGTGGTTATGTGTATGTGTGGTTGTGTGTGTTTGTGTGCGGTTGTGTGTGTGGTTGTGAATGTGTGCATGGTTGTGTGGGTGTGTTTGTGTGTGGCTGTGTGTGTGGTTGTGTGTGTTGTTGTGTGGTTAGTTGAGTTGTTGTGTGTGTGGTTGTATGTGTGGTTGTGTGTGGGTGTGGTTGTGGGTGGTTGTGGGTGTAGTTGTGTGTGTGTGGATGTGTGTGTGGTTGTAGTTGTGTGTGTGGTTGTGGGTGTGTGTGCGGTTGTGTGTGTGGTTGTGTGTGTGGTTGGGTGTGGTTGTGGTTGTGGTTGGGTGTGATTGTGTGTGGTTGTGGTTGTGTTTGGTTGTGTGTGTGGTTGTGGTTGTGTGTGTGGTTGTCGTTGGGTGTGGTTGTGTGTGTGGTTGTGTGTGTGTGGTTGTGTGTGTGTGTGGTTGTGGTTGTGTGTGTGGCTGTGTGTGTAGTTGTGGTTGTGTGTGATTGTGTGTGTGTGGTTGTGTGTGTGTGATTGTGTGTGTGGCTGTGTGTGTTTGGCTGTGTGTGCGTGGTTGTGTGTGTGTGTGTGTGGTTGGTTGCGTGTATGGTTGTGTGAGTGGTTGTGTGTGTGTGGTTGGTTGTGTGGTTGTATGTGTGGTTGTGTATGGTTGTGTGTGTGTGTGTGGTTGTGTGTGTATGTGTTGTTCTGTGTGTGGTTGTGTGTGTGGTTGTGGGTGTGGTTTTGTGTGTGTGGTGTGTGTAGTTGTGTGTGTGGTTGTGTGTGTGTGGTAGTGTGTGTGGTTGTGGTTGTGTGTGTGGTTGTGCATCTGTGGTTGTCTGTGGTTGTGGTTGGGTGTGGATGTGGTTGGGTGTACTTGTGTGTGGCTGTGGTTGTGTGTGGTTATGTGTGTGTGGTTGTGTGTGTGGTTGTGTGTGGTTGTGTGTGTGTAGTTGTGTGTGTGGTTGTGTGTGTGTGTGTGGTTGTGTGTGTGTGGGGGTGTGATTGTGGGTGTGTGGTTGTGTGTGGTTGTGGTTGTGTGTGGTTGTGGTTGTGTGTGTGGGTGTTATTATGTGTGTGGGTGTGGTAGTCTGTGCTTGTGTGTGTGTGGTTGTGTGTGTATGGTTGTGGTTGTGTGTGTTGTTGTGTGTGGTTGTGTGTGTGTGTGGTTGTGGGATTATGGGTGTGGTTGTGTGTGTGTGTTTGTGGTTCTGTGTGTGGTTGTGTGAGTGGTTGTGTGTGGTTGTGTGTGTGGTGTGTGGTTTTGTGTGTGGCTGTGTGTGTGGTTGTGTAGTTGTGTGTGTGAGTGTATGTGTGGTTGTGTGTGGGTGTGGTTGTGGTTATACAATGCGGCACACTGCGGCATATCTGTGGATCGGCACACCACTTGTGACCTTTATACCGTCTACCGAACAAGATGCTTCCATTTTGGAATGGCAATTATACGTTGTCCCATTGAGACTATTCACTCTTTTACTCAAAGTAGTTTTTGACTTAAGTGCCTGGACCCGCTTTCACTGTTAATGTGGCGCAGCACTGAGTGACGAGTCTTGACTGTAATTCCTGCCACTTTCATTGGATTCCTAGGGTTAACCGTGAACCGGTCTTCACATCTTCGGTCCTTACAGAATTGTGGTCCGTGGTTTTTGTCCGGTTATATCTCTTAACTCGTCCAATCAGACAAAGAGCACCCCGTGGAGCAACCCTCCCCATACCCTTCGAGGCATTTTCCAATATCAGGCATGCACTATTCATTGTCCTGATGATGATCCTAATATTGTTGAATCGGATCGAAACGTCGTTGACCCCCATGTAACAGCTTGCACGTTAATCCACTGTGTAAAACAGTGTATTGTCTGTTCACTCTAAGCTTGACTTGATCTACATCTCACAAGCTATATTTGCCTTGCCTGAAATGTCCTTGTGTGTTGTATATATTTGTTGATGTTTTGTTTCCTGTAGGATGCAGGACTGTGTCCCACTTAAATGTTGCGTTTTATCCAAGCTATTGGTTTGATTACATTATTAAATTGTTTGTCCGGCTGAACATCCAAAATATAGTATTGATTCTAAACTATATTTATTGTATTGTTTTGATCACTTGTTTAACCCCTTCCATGCTCATAACGGAACGGTTCCGTCATCAGCGTCGGTGCTCCGGTGCTGATGACGGAACATTTCCGTCATGAGTCAATGTGATTTATGACCCTTCAGCACTGCAGCAAAATTCGCGTAGCACTGAAGAGGTTAAGGACCACTGTATACATACATAACTGTTCCCCAAGGACCTTAATTAACTTGAGGGTTCCCTTGTGTTTTTGTAACATAGTGTTATTTCTTAGTACTAAAATGCCCCCTCGCATACAAATTGGACAAGAAGCAAAATGTGTTCACTAAGTAATAGTGCTAAATGAAGTAGAACATGATTAGCGAGCTTCCACTCACGCTTGCCATATATGCTCTTGAGGCAGAATTTTTCCCTAACTTGGGGCATATTATCAACGGCCAGCGATCATTATCGCTGGCCGCGCTTAGCGATAATTTTATTATCACAGGCTATCTCTGAAATTCATCGCCCTGGTAGCACGTTATTAACAATGTGTTTCTCCAGGGCGATAAAAATTCCAGAGATAGCGAGGTTATGGCCGTTTTGCAGGGACAATCGCTGGTTTTCCAGCAATGTTCCCTGCAAAACCGCGATAACCTTGCTGATACAACCCCCAGGGTCTTATCAGCATAATCCACCCCAATGTTAGGGATAGGTAAGTCTGCATTTTAGCAGACGTTAGTTTTTGGAGAAAACAGCGGTTTTCTCCAAAAACTAATGTGTGCTAAAATGCTGGGGCAGCCTTGTAAATATCGCGATGTGAACATCAGCGATATTTGCAAGGTTGTCCATCGGGTGTACGCCCAGTGACGCCCACTTTGCATCTCATTAGAGATGCAAAGGGAAGCGTTGGGAAAAAGGGTGCTAACAAGCGAATATGCATGTTAGCACCCTCTTGTAAATAGAGTGATAGTTTTATCTCCGCTTTTTTGGCTTTTTAAGCCAAAAAAGCGGAGATAAAGCCCTTGTAAATATGTCCCTTAGTCCCAGAATTTTTCGCTATGTTCTTAGTGCAAAATGCACCCTTGCATTGAAAAAAAGGCACAAGGATGCATTTGTGTGCTAAGAAAAAGTTCTAAATACAGCAGAACACGATTAGCCAGTGTTAGTGGCTGCCTGCGCTTGCTAAATATGCTCTTGTGGTAGGATTCCTTTCCCCAAAATTACACAAACAGGAGCAATTGTGTGATCCTCAGTAATTCCTTGTCAAACAGTAATGCGAAATTACCAAATGTACTCTAATTACTTCGACGTAATTGAAATTCCACCCAGGCCTACTCTTAATCACCATCCCAAGGCACCATTCTTCAGCTCTATTGTTGTTCAATCTTAGCAGTGGTGTAATGAAAGTTAAAGCCCCCCCTGCAGAGTACATTGAATGGGCCCCCTGCGCTCTGGTTCTAGTCTGGAGATCTAAGGCCAGTGGCCTGCCGTCCGTGCACAGTGCCGGAGGGACCCCCTGGAGCTCAGGGGCACTTCTGCACTGCGGGGGCTGAGGGAGATATTGTTACACGACTGAATCTTAGAATCTTGTAATCCTTCACGCAACCACTTCAAGCACTGGCATGAAACATATCATCAGGAAAGAAGAGCTAAAATACCTGAATTTGCAGGCTGATGCACATGTGGGTCTTGCCTGTATTGGCTCAGTCACGGTCTAAATCAGATTCTCGCCTAGCTCTGACATCACTTTTTTTCATGACAAGTCAACATTTGTTCACAAAGGAGAATCAACACCCAGTTATATGATGCTGACATGCTGCTAATAACACCATGCATGACTTATTGTTCAGTTTAAAATATTTTGCTACCTTTTTTCTTTTTTTTTTCTTTATTAATCTTTCAGTTGGTCAAACCTTTGCCTACAGTAAATGTAAATTACGAGTTCCGTAGGGTTTGATAGAAACGGTGTAGAAAAGCATGAACTATACACTTTTAAGGATCACATGGCCCTCCAATTTAAACAAGTTAGACAATTAATATAGCTTGAGTCCTTTGTTGTACTGTCTGTTCCAATGGCATCTTTTATTTCATTACCTTATGTAAGTCAATTTCTATTCTGTCTACATTAGGGGGTCCGTTTATGTAAGGTAAAACCTGGGGCACTTATACGCATAGGGTGCATTTTTACTGTTTGCATCCGATGCACTTTGAAACAGGGGAAGTTTGCCCTATTACATTCGATGTGCTGCCCCCAGGGCAGCCGCAAACTCATGTTGCCATGGGGGCAGAGCATTCAAGTGAATGGCTATCACTGTGCAGGCGGCAACCCACCGTCACTTTTAAGGAGGATTAGAGGTCCCCCTGCTGACGGGTACAATGAGTGACTGCACCTGCCTGCAAGTTGGTGTCCAAGGAGTCCATAGGATCCTCTTCAGAATACTGCCATCAGGTGCTCACTGACAGTGCACCTCCTTTTAGGTGACGCACTGTCAGTGCGCATCCTGACAGCTTCTTTGCCTCTGTGCCTGCGTCTATAATACGGCGCAGGCACAGATGCATAGAGATGCCCCCATTTGCATGTGACCACGCCCCCCTGCATATGAGCGAACGACCTCTGATGGTAGCACTGGCGCTATATGTGTGCTTGCGTTGTCTCTATTACAGAAAGGCCTGCACAAGCATCTGAGGCCCTTTCTGTAATACCAAAGTGCCACAGGGGCATGCAAGGCAGGCTCACATTCCCATTGCGCCCCCAGGGCACTTGTCATAATACTTCACCAGGTGGAAGGAAATAAAGGATCTATGTGGAAAGAGAATGAAATAGAACACACAAATTGCACCACGGTTGAGGTCTTTTTCATGTGTGGTTTCCAGGATCATAAAACAGAAAAAATTACGCCAAGGTAGGCGAAAGTCTGAACTCTTCCTATTTTTGTTTCGTTGTATCAAGAAAAGTTTCAGAAGTTCTCGAGTAGGTAGTTTCTATAAATATCAAAGGAATGAGGGCAGCAGGCTACCACATTTTGATTCTTCGTAGAGCTTTTACCACAAACTGTTCTGAAATATGTAATAAAATGCATATAATAAATGTACAAATGCTACATTTAGATATTTTTTATTCTGTTTGGAATACTTTGCCACCAAATATTTGAGAATGAAGTCCTGATTGGTGGTGACATGGCCAAGTTTCAGTCTTCCTTGATAGACAGTAAGAGTTCCTTCAGTATCCTCCTATTCCTGGATGCGATCAGGGGTATTTTGATGAAAACTTTGGCTACTGTGTCTAATAGGCTAAAAGGCCTGTATAGTTTTGGATCTGAAGCCTTGTCCTTCTTCTGGACAGGTTTATATTTCATTGCTGTGCTGGAAGACTTGCTGCAGGGATTTCACCCGCTAGTGTCTGGGAAGAATTTGAATAGCTCATTCAGGAGGCCATTACTCCCAGGATCTTTTTAATTTTTCAGGATAAGAGATACTTCCTGTATTTGCTTTAATGAGAACCAGTTTGATTTGATTCAGGTATTTCATCTTTTTCATCCTAGTATTTATTCTGAAAGAGTCATAGACTTGAGAACCATTTATTTTGTTGAGGCCCAAGAAACAATCTTCCATAAACATATTGTCTCATCGATCTGTGTAGCATGTCGGGAGTCATTTATTACCCAGAGAAGAATTTCTTTTTATTTTTTTCTATTCAACATCTTGTATTTTTCCCTGAGATGTTTGACATTTGGAATGCATTACCTGCTTTCGACTGCCACATCAGTCATTTTAGCTTTCAGGTGTACTCCTAAAAACATCTTCTCACCAAAACTGAACCACAGGTCAGGTCTTTGTTCTAAGTTACTCCTGGACATATTTGATTTCCACTGGGTGAAGTTTAAAGTTACATGAAAAGAAACAATTTATGGACCATTAGTAGACTAGTAACTGGGTTCAGTTTTTCTAAATGTTCCTACAGAAATCATTGTCTCAGATTTTGAGCTTTTGAAAAGTTTGCTAACTCACCTGTTGTCTCTTAGTGAGATCTCCCGAATGTAGTTATGTTCTCTCCAAAATTTCAGGAAAACACCTAGAACATACATCAAGTGGGGGTTCTTCCATTAGACTTTCATCACAGCAAAGTTAGTAATTTTTGGCTTCTTCCACTCGTCTGTTAGTTTTTCATTATGGAAGTGGGATCAATTTGTTATGGGAATTATTATGTAGTCGGTAGTTGATGTGTGAGTGCATTTGTCCATTGCAAACTGACAAAGTGTAGTGTACATCACACACAATACAACAAAGAAGACAAGGTGAGAATTACAGAACTGCAGCTGTAAACACCAAATCTTATCATTACCACTCACAAAAGAAACACCTGGGTCTTTATGCAAGAAAATAGGAACATGAAAAAACAGGGAAACGCAACCGAGCTGAAAGGGAATATTCCTATTTGAGGATGATTTATCTCACCCACCAAAGGTGGCATGCTGCATCATCAGGAATCTCTTTACACCATGACAGCTGATCCCATGTGAGCTACAACTCCCTCACTGTGAAGGAGGAGCTCTGTATATGTGTTGAAGAGAGATTTAAGACCTCTGTGTTGAACTAGAAGGTGGTGAGGTATGCAGAGCGTTCACGTGATAGTGATTAAAACTGACTCTAGGGTGCGCGGACAACTTTATTTATGCACATCTGGGTCAGGGTTAAAACAGATGGACACAGCAGGAGATAATTAGTCCTGCTTAATATGTCACAAAAGAAGGTCAACATGTTTCTCCCATTTTACCGTCAAGAAAGGTGAATTGCTAATTCTCCAAAAAGTGTGCTCATGTGAAGATAAACAAAACTAAACAGTGGCCCACCGTCAAACCCAGAGCATATCCACTGTCAGTTAACTTGTTAGAAAATTGAAAACAGTTGGTTACAGTATAGATGAATGTGGCAGCTAATATGTTGTGCCACTGATCACTCAAGAAGATGTGATAAAACAAGGCAGACTTCGTGCTCATGCCCGATTCACCCTGGGTGAGGTGAATTTCAGGTAACCTGGCACAGTGTGTGTGTATAATCAATCAAGACCAGGCGTTCATACACAATCCCCAAAATTAGGCTTACCCTCAATCGTCAGGAGAGGTGCCCCCACTCCAGGTCCTTGGCGTGTGACTCAGGGTGCACTCTGTCCTACAGAAGAAATGTAGGAGAGTAGGAGGTAAAAGATAAGGTACTGGGATATACAAGGGCTGCTGTGTAGGAAGCAACATGATTACGATTTATAAGGGAGGACAACTAGTACAAATAGAAATAAAGAGGACATAATATCTGTTAAACCAGTATGGGAGGAGACTACCCTAATGTGATGGTGGTCGGGAGAAAGGTTTTTGTCAATGGAGGCTAGATGGCCACAGTAGGCATCGGTAAGGGACAAAATGTGTCTTCATGGGAAGACAGGAGGTCAGTGTGCGAGGAACAATACAGAAAATGAGAGGACAACTGAAATACAATCACAAACCACTGCAGGGCAACACAACTGTTAGTAAAACCCTAAATTGTTCTGGCTTAAAAGCCAACGTGTGCGTGCGTAAGACAGCAAGTAGTAAAACAATTGCAAAACTATAAGTGGATAACGCAGCAGTGAACTATTACCTTTCATGGCTTGAGCGTTAATGATTGCGTGCATAAGGAAGCAGTCACCAAAAGAGCATGCTACTTAGGGGGGGGAGCTGTATAGTCAGACAATCAGGAACATTGAGCAGTGTGCCAAAGGCTCATGGGCTGATTGTTTTGCTATTAGGAGGACCTCTGGTGCATAAGGCAAACACTAAGAGGCCGTTTAAAATTAATAATAGTTTGGGTGAGTGCGACACCAAGAGAGTGCGCCACTTGGGGAGGTGAATGTTGTGGAAACAAGCAGTGAGATCAAACAAACATGGTAGTGGGATTAGCGGGCAGAGCTCCGCTAGCTCATAGACTGATGCTTTCCCCATAGGGAGGCCCTCTAGTGTTGTCCATCCACCATCAGGTTCGAAGACACTGGCATTGGCTTAAACATCCACTTTTTGTGCAAGGGAGCGCCGAATGACACGTAATGTATGACGCTCCCCTAGATGCTCATGGAGATTGTAGTGCAAAAGTAGGGTTCTCGGGGCTATCGGAGATGCCGGATTACGCGTGAAGCGTGGCGTTTAGCGCGCAGATCATGGATGTTGTGGTTTGGACATAGGGTTGATGGCGCACACAGAGATGCTGAGAGCACCATTCCTGTGTAGGCTATTCTATTTAAGAGCAGACAACATGTAAAATATCAAAATTAAAAGTCCATGTTGTGAAAAGTTTTGTAAGTCCTACATTCATAGCCTAGACTTGCCTCGAGGGTGCATAGTAACCCTGACGAGTGAAAATTACATTTATGCAGATAGGAATGTACATAGATGGTATACATGTAAACAACTAAGCCTCCGGATCTCAATGTGAATGCAAGATTATTCATCAGGGTCAGAGAGAAAAATTCAATTCAGTGAATAATCAATACACAGCACAAAATAAAAATCCCACACTAATTTAAAAAACTAGGAAATATTTGTATCTTTAATATGACTCAAAAATTATAAAAGTCCAATGAAGGGATCGGGAGATGTGAATTTTTAAAGATTTAGCACTATATAACACTTAAGCTATAGACTATAGTGGGACATTTGTGCGCACTGAACTGGGACAAAGTCAATGTTTCAAGTCAATTGTGATGGTGCCCTGCTCGGATGCCCCTCGTGGTAGGCCACAGTCCAGATTTTACCTTCGGACTTAGGAACTTTTCTGGAGCTTTTTATGCCGGGTTCCCTCAATGCTCTTCACCAGTCAAGGTTCGGTGAGGGTTTGCCTGCTTGCTTTCCAGGAACCTCCCGGTTAAACTCTGCATGTTTGGGGTCCTGAGCTTTTCAGTGTGACCAACCAGCAGGGCAGGCCAGCTCATGGTTGAAGGTCACCAGTTTGGCTCTCGTGGTTGAGTCAGTCCCCCTCTCGAGCTTTTTTCCAAAGCTGATCCAAACTTCTAGACTTCTTCCTAAAGTTTTCTGGTAGCTCCAAAGTGTCTAAAACCAATCCAAGGTTCTGGAATTTCCAAGATGGTCCTTGAAAGTTTAGGACTTCATTTCCAACACTTGGACAAAACCCTTACAAATCCAGTGGATGCACTCCAGGCTGGGGATTATTGTTGGTGATGATCCAGATGAGCTCTTTTAATCTGTAGCTTGCAGGAGTCCACTCTTAATTCCTCCTGAAGCAAGGTACATCAAAAGGGTTGTAGTCCCAATAATACAGCAGGCACAGTCAGTCAGAATGCAGGGCCTGATGGTGCAAATCATCAGATGGAGAGCCTTCTCTTTTTCTTAGTTTCAAGCAGCAGATATGAGATGCACTGCACCTCTCACATATTTATTCAGTGTTCTCTGGGGTCAAGCAGGAGCGCACTCCTCTCCAATGAGATGCAGGGCAAAATCCCAGAGCATGACCTCTTCCTCCAAAGTGTGGCATAATCTTCTCCTAGAAAGCACTATTTCTTCAAAATTCGATATGGCTGATTGCAGCAGAGGAGCAAGAACTAGGTAAACCATCCTCCATTACGGATGAATGCCATAGCTCTCCTCCCCTACCATCTGCAAATTCCTACCTTAAGCCTTCCATCTGGCTGGGCCAGGAGAGCGGGTGGATAGATGGGCCTGGCATCCCTTGCTTGTCTTATCCCCCTTTAAAGCTCCATTGCTTTACATCCCCTCCCCTTGCTCTGGCATTCCTGTGTAGCAGAGCTCTCTCTAAGAGATACCATCTTCCTGAGTGAGCCACTTATCACTTCATCAAAGCTGCCTGGATAATCCTCTGAACTACGACCAATCAGAAGGGACCACAGGAAGGCTGAATTACGGCTTACAGACAAGAATGTCTTATAACTTATTTTCTGTACAATTTAGGATACATTCAACAATAGCATATTGTTGGATTTATCAATACCATGCTAATAAGTCCTTGAATGACATTTGCATTAATTCCTAGCAATATGTATTCCTTAATAAACTATTGCTATGTTAACCTATGTGGTTAGGGATTTACAATGGGGAAAAGGAAATGTGCAATTTATCCATCACAAGGTCCTATAAAACATCTTTTATAAGGACCCTGCTTATAGTAAAATAACCCCACCCCCACCCTCTGGGAAACCTAGGGGGGACGTTAGCTGTCCTGAATCTGCTAAAATAGTGTAGATCCTCACTCCACAGTGCTTCTAACACAAATGTTGATTTTGGGAAGCACTATACTACAAGGGGACCTCCTTTGTTAGGGCCCTCTGTATACTTATGTAACACCCCATCCCTAGGACACCTAGGGAAGACCCTGGGGGTACCTAATATGCCAACATATTGTAGTTAATCACTTTTTAAGTGCCCTTACCACCAACGCCGAATGTGGGCACAATTTACATTGAAAAGCAGTCCTGCATCATAGGGCTGCTTTTAAAATGACATCAGGCTCTCAGCAGTGCACACATGCAAGTGCAGACAGGGCTACTGGCCTGTAAACTGCCATGTCTATTATATACTAGGTACTTAAATGTAGTTTTAATCCCCCTGCACTATAATATACTAGGCACTTATAGGGTAGGTCATGCCAATTATCCTAAGTGTATCCTAATATATAGTGTACCCTTATATATGTGTGTGTTTTCACTGTGTTTTCACCATAGCACTGGGCCTGGTTAGGCAGACCCAGGGACAGTCCGAGTCAGTTACCACCAGTATCAGTCAGAACAAAATGGAGGGTGCAAGGGCACAGGATGACTTTGGAACATAGCCCCCCCGAACGCAAGGTGATGGGTCACTAACCTACAAACTGGTAGTCCTCATCAGCTAAGTGGTAAAATCAGAAAAGTCTATCCGCATTGGCATGGGGAACTCCAGGTCTGTGTTCCATTGTGAAGTCCATTCCCTGTAGGGAACTGGACCACTTCAGTAGTTTGGGATTATCCCTTCTCATCTGCATGAGCCACCTGAGAGGTCTGTTGTCAGTTTGAACACGAAAGTGAGTACCAAACAAATATGGTCTCAGCTTTTTCAGGGATCAAACCACAGCAAAAGACTCTCTCTCAATGACACACCACCTCTGCTCTCTGGGAGGAAGTCGCCTGCTAATGAAAGCAACTGGCCGATCAAGGCCCTCTTCATTCACCTGTGACAACACTGCCCTAATCCCTTCTCCTGAAGCATCTGTCTGAACCACAAATACCTTTGTGTAGTAAGGGGCCAGTAACACTGGTGCTAAACACACAGCAGCTTTCAGAGTGTCAAAAGCAATCTGACACTCTGGGGTCCAAGCCACCTTTTTGGGCCTTTTCTTAGAATTCATTTCTGTCAGGGGAGCCACAATGGTCCCATAATTCTAAACAAACCTCTATAGTCCCCAGTTAGTTGAATGTTGGCCTGGAGAGGCTGTAGATGTCCTCCACCAACCAGGTGGCCCAGGTCACCACAGAACACTGCCCTAGTTGGCGCTTACTTGCCTTAATAGTCAGGCCTGCCTTCTGCATGGCCTGAGCAGTTCCCTCGGGTAGCTTAAGTGATCCCTGCAGGTAGAACTGTATACATATATATCATCCAGATAGGCTGCACTGAACTGCTCTAACCCAGACAAGTCCCTGTTCATCAACCTTCTGAAGGTGATAGGTGCATTCTTTAAGCTGAAGGGCATTACCTTGAACTAATAATGTCCCTCTGGAGTGGAGAATGCTGACCTCTCCTTTGCTCCATCTGTGAGGGCAATCTGCAGTAGCCTGAAGTCAAGTCAAATGTACCCAGGTACTTAGCAGTCCCTATCCTGTCATTGAGCTCATTAGCTCTAGGTATGGGGTGAGCATCAGATTATGTGACTGCATGAGGTCCTCTGTAGTCCACAGAAAACCTTAACACTTTTGCTCCACCTGGGGATTAGGTTAGGGCATTAGCACTACTGGGCTGGCCCATGGACTGTCAGAAGGCTTAATTACCCACAAATCCATCATCTTAGCTACCTCAGCCTTGTTGCTGGCTCTGACATGGTTGGACAACCTGTGCAATTTATTTTTGACAGGTGGGCTGTCACCAGTGTCAATGTTGTGCACACACCTCTCAGTAACACCTGGAGTCAAAAAGAACAGGACAACAAACTGCTCCAGCACCTGTTTGCAGTCTCTCTGCTGCTGGTCTGTCAAGGTGGGAGAGAGTACCACTCCCTCCACTGACCCATCTTGCACATTGGTGGAGAGGAGGTTGGGTTCTGACTCAGTCTCTTCCTCCGCTCCCTCATCTATGATCAGTAACTTGGTTGTGTCTTCCCTGTCATGGTGGGGTTTCAATCTATTCACATGCAGGACCCCATGAGGGTTCATGTGAGTGCTAAGGTTGACCGGGTAGGTAACCTCACCCTTTTTTTCAGTGATTGGATACGGCCCATTTCACTTGTCAGTGTGGGTCCTGAGAGCCACAGGCTCCAATACCCACACTAACTGACCTGGATAATACTCAGGCATAGTAGTCTTCTAATCATATCAGTGCTCCGTGAGCTCCTGGATGGCCTCTGCCTTAACTGCCTTACTTATACATGTGCTCTGCCATTCCATATGTTAGGCCTAGCACATAGTCCCCAATATTGTCCTTTGCTTCTTCAAGAGGTTTCTCCAAAGACTCTCTCAGCAGGCACAATAGCCCCCTTTCAGGGTGTCCAAACAACAGCTCAAATGGACTGAAACCAACCCATTTTTGTGGGACCTCGCTGTAGGCAAACAGTAGGCATGGGAGGAGAACATCCAATTTCCTCCTGAGTTTGGCAGACAACCCATTGATTGATCATGCCCTTGAGGGTCCAGTTGAACATCTCCACTAGGCCGTTCATCGGGGAGTGATAAGAGGTAGTAAACATGTACCTGACACCATATTCATCTCATATGACATTTAGATAGCTGGACAGGAAGCTTGTGCCCCTATCTGAAACAACCTCTTTTGGAAAACCCACTCAGGTAAACACACCAAGCAGTGCCCTAGCAATTGCACGGGCAGCTATTGTCCAGAGAGGTATTTCCTCAGGGTACCTGGTGGCATGGTCCACTACCAGCAAGATATACCTATTCCCTGATGCAGTTGGCGTGTTCAGGGGACTAACAATTTCCATCTCCACCCTCTCAAAAGGTGTCCCAACCACTGACAGTGGAATCAAGGGAACCTTTGATTTACCTCCTGCCTTGCCACTGGCCTGACAGGCGACACAGGAGCTGCAGAATGCCTTTAACGTCTGAGACATATGGGGCCAGTAGAAATAGTTCACCAACTGGTTCCAAGTCTTAGTCTATCCCAAATGTCCTGCCAAGGGAATATCATCACCCAAGGTTAGGATTAACTCTCTGTACTTTTGGGGCACCACCAACCTACTGGGTGCCCCTTCCTTGAGGTTCCTGGCCTAAATATAAAGCAGTCTATCTTCCCAGTAGATTCTGTGAAATCCACTGTCATCCCTTCCTCCTGTTTGGAGGCAATACACCTCAAGCTGGGTGGATTGGTCTCTGACAAAACTCCACTCTGGATGGTCCACCTGCTCCTGTCAACTCTGCCAAATCTGACAGCTCTGGCAGGGATGGAGGCCGGATCCTCCCAATCAGGATCAGATTCCTCCTGCACTTCTGGAGTTCCCTGGGCTGGCTCACCTGACACAATCCCCTCTTCCTTGGATGCTTGGCCCCTTTTTCCAGATCCAGGCAACAAGCCTTTCCCTTTTGGATGGTCTGTGACCCGGACCCAGCACATACTCATTCAGGGAGCTCCAACATTCTCATGTGGAGTCCTCTTTCCACCTCTGACCACTCAGATGATTCAAGGTCATTGCTCAGTAAGCACTGGACTGGGAATTGAGGAGACACAGCTACTTTAATAGGGTCTGTCATATCTCCCCATTTCAAATCTACCATAGCCATATGATAGAGTTTGGTACTGCTGTCTGCATAGGTCACCTGGTGAAACTCACCAGGTTGCAATCGCTCTTGAGGCACCAAGGTATCTAGGACCATAGTCACACTAGTCCCTTTGTCTCTTAGAGCCTCAACCTCAGGCCCATTAACTTGAGGCCTCCCCCTGTACTTATCCATGTTTGGAGGTTAGGCTCCCAGGTTGACAATATTCACCCCACCCAGGGTCACACGTGTTGCCTCTGCTACATCCCAACCTCTCTCTGGGGCACTCTCCACCCCAACACTTACACTTGCAATCCCTGGGGACGGCCTACTAGAAGGGAGCTTCTTTGTGCAGACATCATCTGCCTTCTTGTGCCCTGGCTGATTACAGTCAAAGCACTTTCCCACCCACTATTCTTTCTGTGATACCCCTCCATTTGTATTTGGGTTGGCACTGATACCCCCCTCCACGTTCAGATTTTTGTGGGTCTTTGGAGGACTTCTTCTGTCTTTGAACTTCCTTTCCCTTGTCTTTCCCCTGGGGAGAGACCTGTCCTCCTTTCTTCTGGTCACCCCTCCCCCTTGTGCTGATTGGAAACCGGGTTCTCACCCACTTATCAGCTGCTTCCCCCATGTCTCTGGGGTTTGTCAGCTTAGATTCCACTAGGTACTGGCGTAACTACTCTTCTGCACAATGTGTCAAAATGTGTTTTTTTTTAGTATCACATCATACAATCCCTTATGTGTGTCTACTTTGTCAATGGAATTCCCCTCTGTGTACCTGGGTACTATACCCATGGACAGCTTGTCGTCAAATCCACCACCCTTGGACATCTCAGCCTCTTCATCATTATAACTGCCACCATTTCTTTTCACCGCCTTCTCCTTCCACTGTTCCTTAGATAATTTACATTACTCCCTCTCTAAGGCAATGGAAGCTAGCTGGCCCTCTCTGCAGTGGCAGCTGTGGTTCCTGCACAGAAGACCCTACCCTAATCCTACCATCTGGAATTACATAGCTACCACTAGAAACAATGGAGGTGGCCTCATCCTAACCCTCCTCCTGGGTGATGTTGGGGGTGCGGGTCCAGCCTCCAACCCCCTTAAATCTCTTCAGCTACCCCAGGGCAGACCTTCAGGGACTTAAGCAACCGTACTTTCCTAATCTTGTTGGAGGCAGAGAGCCCCCTAATTCTACAGTGTACCCTAAGATGAGCCATCTTGAGTTTAGTCAATTTAGCTAGGTCTAACTGCATGGTATCCCTAGTTTTGGGTCACAACAATTAGCAATCAGGTTTGCAACTATTTAGCAAAATCAAAACAATGGATTAAAAATCAGTTTAGTTCAAATTCCAAAAAATCAAAACTCAAATGTTTTGTTCTAAGACAAATTAGAGGATTTTTATCATCTTAATTCCCTTCACTGAAAGGTGTACTTTTAAACACAAGTCCTCATCCACACCACTGAAGACTAAGAGCCCGATTATGATGTCAGGCAGAAAGCCTCAGACCAGCAGTCAGATGCTTTCTGCACCTCATTGTAGGTTTCATTCCGATTTCCATAAAAGGATGACAACGGTTGGCACGAAACCAGTGGGGGATTCCGACTCTGTTCCGACCAGCTCAAGAAGTCTTTCAGAGCATCGGAAGCCAACATAATTCCCTAATCATGGTGGAGCCAGTCTTGGCTCTGTCATCAGGATTATGATTGCACTTTCCGACAGCCACTCCATGTCGGCCTTTCTGACATGAAGATGCTGTCAGAAAGTGTCTTTGGGAGCCCCTAGCTTGCCCCACTTCATCCCTGGCACCCCACAATTAAGCCTGATGGGCACCAATGGTGCCCCTCTTAACATGTGCAGGGATGGATGTATGACGTTACAACGCATACTTTTACAACGCCTACCTTTACATCGCAAGTTTTACAGCGCATACCATTACAACGCATAGTGCTTTGGGGCGCTGGATAGTGAATAGTTTAATTTACTATTCTAACTCCAGTCCCCGTGGATAGTAGGGAAGGTGTTGTATAGTACATTAAACATATTCCCTATCCTAGAGCGCCCCCCAGCACAATGCGTTGTAATGGGTTGCGTTGTAAAAGTTGCGTCGTAAAGGCACTGCGTTGGAAAGGATGTTTCCCGCAGGGATATATAAAAACATCCATTCTACACAGGAAGCTTGTGCTGAAGGCCGATTAAGTCTGCTGCATAAGCTTCCATTGAAGAATAGATGTATCTGGCTGCCCTATTAATGGTCGCATCCAAAAGTTGGAAAGTGGGTTATTAGTAGTGGCAAATGTGCATCTGCCACTGGCAATAAGGCCACTGACTCAGTCTAGGGCTCAGAATAGGTTTCAATAAATTATATCCATACTCATCCCTTGGTAGCTTGGCTGCGAGCAGTTAGGCTTAACTTAAAAAAGGGACAGGTATGTAGGGCATTTAAAACACAAATTTGGTGAATAATTAAAACACAATACACAATAAAAAATACCACAACAATTCATAAAAATAGGAAATATGTGTATCTTTAAAATGACATCAAAATGACAAACATCCAATGCAGGGAACCAGAGATATGATTTTATTTAAAGATTTAGCACTATTTAACACTTACAAACCTATAGCACCACATTCGAATGTCTGGTCACGCTTTACTGCGACAAAGTAAAAGTTTAAGGTCAACCACGATTCAGCCCTGCTCGGATATACCCCTTGCTCTGTGCTACTGTCACCCATTTTTTTCCACCTCCACAGATAACTTTCAGTTGGTCCGCAGTTAGTTGTTTTGGCCTTCCCAGCACTCCTTTTAACTTTTGTGCTGTTCGTGCTGTCACTTAGTTGCCATCCGTTTATAATCCATTACCTCACTCAGGAATTCCCACAGCTGTTTCTTATTCACTTGTCTGTATTGCACACCTGCCTTTTCTTCTCAAGATTCTACTTCCGACACTTTCTGAAATCAGTCAACATAGTCGTTTTCCAAGTCCCACTTGGGTTCTCCAACTCCAATCAGCCCTTTCTGTTTCATGCCAATTTCCTCTTGTCCTACACTTCGCAGCATGCTCTTTAAAAATCATCATCACTTCGATCCTTGTTCCCTCACATTTCTTTCACCCACGTCACTCTCATCTATCTAAGTGGCCTGTCAATCATTGATGCTTGTCTCACACTGGTCAACTCTCTGCTCCATGGCAGGAGATCACACTCACTGTCCCCCAAGAGCCCTGGGGCAGATAATCATGCAGCTCTCCACTTTGCTTCTCTTGCCCTCCACAGAGGGACTGTTCCATAGTGCCTGTGCCTTCCTCTGCCATCGAACCTCACCTATCCGGTGGCCCACAATCAGGGACGGCTTTAGCGTTGATGGCGCCCGGTGCAGCAATAATGTTTGGCGCCCCAACACCCCATGACCGCTTCCTCAGATTTTCTCACTACCACCAGGAAAAAGTGCCCATCATCTCTCTGATCATAAGTTATTACTAAGCACAACCCCCCACCCCCTGAGGTCAGCGTTCCCTCCACAGGTCAGCGCCCAGTGCGACTGCATCAGTCGCACTGCCCTAGAGCCGGCCCTGCCCACAATAATACCTTCTTTTCACTATTTTGCATTTTTCAACACTCTTATTTCTAAAGGAACTTCTGTACTTCTCATCTATGCTGTCATCTAGATCTACATCATGCTGCATGATGAGAATGCGATGGCTCTCTCTAAATGTACCCACACGGTTCCTCTGGCCTTTGGCAAGTCATCGTCCTCATTGCCTTCTCTGCAGCTCTTAAAGAAACAATACCTTTTATTAATTTTCCTAAAAGACACCATTCTGCACCTAGTGCTATAGCATTACTACTGAGCTTTTTCAAAATATGCAAGGGCTTATGTCATTAATTGCTTGTTGTATAGGAAGAAATTATCTTAATTTTTAAGTGTTCTGCTGGGGTCTTCTGTTATTATGCCAAGCAATTTATCACAGTTTGTAGCCTCAAACGGCAGCTAACTGAAGCACGTGACCGGTTCAAAGAGATAAAATGTTTATCTCAGAACTGTGCAGTTGCAAACATAGAGAAAATGACAGTAGTAATTATTGTTGATCTTAATCTACGGTTTTATCTTGAAGTATTTATGGAAACGTCTTAAAGTTTTATATGGTTGACCTTATAAAGCGACAAAGTCCACAGTGATAAAATGCATTTGCTAAAAAAAGTGAACAGCTTGTGCAGCTTTTGGATGAGCAATTCAAAACAAGTTACTTTCTTGCAATATATCAAGTTTTTGCTGAACGTGTTTCCACTTTGTTTGTCAAAAGATTTTGTTGTAAATAGATGTCCTTGAGCCAGGAGTATAACCAGGTTACTTTATTCAAGTTGAGTTGCAGGTCAAGTTATTAAGATGGAAATAAATAACCCCACCAGGAATGACCTCCCTGTCACTCATACATAACCCCACCAGGAATGACCTCCCTGTCACTCAGCCTGCCTGGTACCAACTGCCAGTTGAGACACAAGCCAAGCCCCCAACATTCCACGATGTCACCAATCATTCAAGCAGTGACACCATGTGAGCCACAGTGAAATCCCAGCCAGAGAAAGAGACATAGATTAAATATAACTGATTTATTTACATTTTCAATACAACTAAGCAATCTGCATGGCAACTTTAACTAGCATTTACAAACCCAATGGGCATCACTTTTTTAACTGAGGGAGATTCTTCAATGTATGTCCAGTTTATGATTGGTGAATGGTGAGTTCATGTTTGGTAGAGTGGTTGAGTCAGTGGTAGAACACAAGAATGAGTAAATGATTGGATGTGTCATTTTAAGGATGAAAGGACCATTACGTGTCTGAGTGTATGATTGACTGGAAGAAAAGGGAGTGCATGCACAGTTCGATGGCTAAGTTAATAGTTGGGTGTGTGAGTGGAAGAAGGGGCATGGGACAATAGCAGTCTGTGGCATGGGGTGTTTGTATGCTATTACAGAGAATGAATGTGTGGGGTACGTTTGAGGGAGAGTAGCAGTTTATGGAGGGAGAATAAGAGTACAAATGATGCATGAAGATTTGAGCTGTGTTTTGTCCTGTATCATTTGAGGTGTTCTTTATCAAATATTTGTGCTTGTTTTTTTTATTTTTTACTGATTGTTTACCATCTTGGTAAAATCATTATGGAGGCAAGCGCAAAGCCCAAGTAGGATACACCTTGCAAAACTCGGTCCTGCTGAGGCAGTGACACACGATTGTCCTTGAGGTAGTATTAAAAGGACCAGGCATATCAGAGGACACCTATCACAGGACACGTCCCAGACTGATGCAGGGTGAACAATACAACAAAAAATACCCTCTCCATCTGCTGCATCAGAGCAGTGTCTGTATGTGGATAAACTTAATACAATATGAATTGCAGTAGGAATCAACCAAAAGCTGATCAATGCAGGCTCATTAGTAACTGATTAACATAACAATCAATTACCCACTGTATCTGACCTTTTGCCCCTCCTCTCTATATATGCTCTACTATTTTGTGTTAATTTCCCATGCACTGTGTTATGGTCACTCAAGACTGCTGCATTTTTAGATCTGTGTCAAGGATGTATCCACTTGCCTTTTCAGGTGATATCTTCTGCAAACAACACTTTACATACACAAAGTAACAGAAACATAGGTAGTGTTCACTAACCTATGCTGTATAATCCATCCCATACAAGTGTATTAGTTTAGTACATGTTCAGTCCTTGGGACAGCTTCATACTGAATATAAGGGGCTTATTTTTCCCCAACTAAATGGTACTCATTTTATCCACCTCGAAAGGTGGAAAGTCGGAGTGGACCCACCAGGAATTGAGCCTTTGTCCATGAGGTCAAACACAGGTTTCTGGGATAGATACAATAATCCAATGAGATGCTAGACCCTAACTGCAGACTTTTGTGGCATTGTACCTGTGTTATCAGTCTTCCTGGCCAAATGATGTTGGTTGGAATCCTGTAGAAGATATAATTTGGAAGTAGTGGCAAAACTATTGCAGTTTTTATGTGGCAACATAGTCTCATTGGTGAGTACGATTTTGTTTTCCAGAGGCCTGAAGATTATGGGGCATATTATCAAGGGGGTTTATCTCCGCTTTTTTGGCTTTAAAAGCCAAGAAAGCGGAAATAAAATTATCTCCCTATTACCTAGCTGTCGCTAACACCAGTTAGCGACATCTAGTAGGAGATAGCGACCATCTTGGGCCCCGCTTTGCATGTCAGTGATATTTATCACTAATGACATGCAAAGTGGGCGTGCCAAGATGTTAGCGACTGGAAACAGTCGTTAACATCGCTATCTCCTATTACCAACTTTTGGAGATATTCGTGCTAAGCGCGAATATCTCCAAAAGCTAACACCTGCCCCAGAGCAGTTCTTAGCCATGTTATCCAATGGTAGGTGGATAACATGGCTAAGAGCATTTGCTCGGTAATGCATGAATATCGCTGACTTTTCAGCAATATTCATGCATTTCGGACGATTATTATCGCTTAGGAGATAAACCTTGATAATATCAAGGCTCCTAAGCGATAAAAATCGCCGCAGCTCGGCAATAAAAATATCGCCGCTAAACCAACATAGCGATAATTATCGCTAGTTGTTGGTAATATGCCCCTATGTTTTTAACACTGGAATGCGAATGCCTCTCTTCATAGAAACTATGAAACTTCTGCCAGATGTCTCTAAAATGAATTGATGTATACGCCGCAGCACTGACCATCTCTATTGATGAAAGCTCTCTTATCAGTGCTGTTTCAACCACTAAACACATGCATATAGTCACTAGCTTTTTCTTTCTGTGGCTGTACTGCAGTGATTACATACCTCCCTTGCTCCAGATGATGTTGCTGCAGCTTGAGTTACCATTAAGGCTGGTTCTACAATTGCTGTTACTGAAAAAATCGTCATTACTTGATGGATTTTTTTTGGGGAGTTTTATATAGCTCAAACTAGACCCGAGGATATCAGGTATCAGAGCGCTTTACATGAGCACCGGGGGGGCATATTATCAACAAAGTGGCGAAGAGAGGTGTTAGCCGCCTTGGCTTAACGCCTCTCTTCGCCACTTCTATGGTGCAGCCTAGCGTTTCCCCCTGCGATGGCGAAAAGTTTTACAATTTAACGCCAGCACAGGCAGGAAAGGTTTGTTTATGTACAGGAAGGAGTTCCTTCCTGCACATAAACAAAGCTTAAATGCCATTTTGTAACTTACATGTGTGCTGCTTCATGCAGCACACATGTAAGTTACAAATTGGCATTTTTAAAAAGAGGTTTGTTTATGTACAGGAAGGGACACCTTCCTGTACATACACAAACCTTAGCATTTTGCTTTTTCCATGTGTGCCGCACAAGGCAGCACACATGGAAAAAGCAAAAACGAGGAGAAATGAAGCATTTCTCTTCGTTTCGCCACCTTAAGAACAGGTCTGATCTGTTCTTAAATTCGCCAGCTTGATAATAGGTGGCAGCGTCGAAGTCAATGGGTATTGCGCTGGGATGCCCACCGCAACACCCACTGCACGCCTCCTTTCACGATGAGTTTATCGTGAAAGGGGCCCTATTGCCAAGGCAGCGTTAAGTCAATTAACGTGGCTTTAAGCCACATTAATTGACTTAAGGCTGCCTTGATAATAGGGCGATGCAAATATCGCCGCGTTATCGGCAGAAAAGTGTTGATAACGTGGCGATAAGGGGCTTGTTAATATGCCCCCAGTTTCGTTACAGATTAACACATTCATGTTTGCTAGGCATGGAGAGATTAAGTGATTTGCTCAGAATCACAGGATGTTGAGCGTCTATTGCCAAGACCCAAACCAGGTTCCCCAGCTTCGAGGTTGACCGCTCCAGCCGTAAGGCTACATCCTCTCCCCTGGTTCATATCTTCGCTGCTGCCCAAGTCTTGGTTCATATCTTTGCTGCTGTCCGGAGTCCAATCATCTTAGTGACTGTTGTACTCTTGCCCTGTCCTTCTCACCTACTGTAATGTCTTGGTTGCAAATTTACGCTTGAAGTCTTTTGAAGTTTTCTTCTCTGGTGTGCTACCTGCAGGGTGTGTCTTCTGACACCTCTCTACGTATATGTTAACTTAGAGTAACAGTCGAGCCCTAGTGAAATGTTTCTGCTTTTCTTGTAGGTGCAAAATGAGGTTATATAAAAGAATCATCATGCTACACTTTGAGCAAAGCACATGCAACAAATACATTTGTCGTATGTTATATTCAATTATTTGTCCACCCGATGTCCTGTTTTAGACGACTAGTTTTCAAATCTGCAATGTCAAATGTTTCGACTAATCATATTGGGTGAAATATCCATACAAATAGAGAAAAAACACACAACATATGGACCTGCAATGAAACGCTTTGGTGATTTCTACCACTTGTACTGCAACTCAGAATTCAAAACTCTTGTTTTGACATACAGTGCTTTTGAAGCAAAAAGCATATTTATGTAGATACTGATATTGCTCTTATCATCTGAAATATAAGGCGAAATTTGCTAGTGATTGTGTCAAACGATGTATTCTGTTATTGAGGTATGTCAAAATAAAACATAATGAGCTCCCTGAAAGTGTTGCACGGCTGCAGCCTCGAGAATAGAAAGATGTTACAAAATGAAGTTTAGTTCTCACTAATGTAGTTTTCTACTGTGAACTTGCTCTTAGGTTGTAGCTTTAGCTACTGATGGGGTTTAAAATAATTTCTTCTCTACGCAGGGAAGAAAACATAGTGCAGGAAACATAATGATGCAGGTGGGTGGCTGAAAATGTTGTGGTTTTCCTACCTCTTTTGTGCTTGGAGGAAATTATGATTTCCATAGAGAGGAGAGACTGGTGAATCATACCACCCCCGATTTTGAATCAAAGGTGAGATTTACCATTCAGAAAACTTGCAATACTGCATTGCGTAAAAAGGGAAAGAGCAAAAATGTTCCCAATCTAGTAAGATAGGGCACACTTCTGCTCTCTCCCCCTAGTGATGCTCTTCAGGCAGCTTCCTGCCAATGCAGACACCCTTGCAGCAGGGGATAACTTCCTGCACAAAAACAATCCTTAGAGACATCTTTTTCTTCTTGCAACACACATGCAAAGAGGAAGTAATTAAGGAGAAATAAATACATTTCTCTTAGTTACACTACCTTCAGGTAGGTGCACTATCATGACCCCCACCCCCTGCTTTCCCACCTTAAGTGGGGGTGGTGTTGAACATTATAGTTATGTATGACCCTGTCCTGGCTGCAGCTCTGCAGACAAAAGCTATTAAAACATCAAAAGTAAAGGAAATCAATAAACAACACAGTGATCAGGAGTTAACCACAGCAAAAAACATGCACGTTCAGTTTTACTGCTTTTGTTAAATCTGGGTTCGTATCAAAATACATTTTTGGATGCATGGGAATGTCCATGCTCCACTCATGCAATGCCAATCCGATGTAGGTTAACAGACTTGCGCTGCCTTATGTTACTCTGCAGCTGAAAAGTGACTCAAAATCGCACAAATCACTATTTGCATGTCTTTGTCAATGTCACTTTAGCACTTGTGTTGCCTTGCATGATGCAAGGACAACAGTAAGGGCATAGTAAATCTAGGCTCATGTGTGCCTCGTGTAATTAGGTGAAATGATATTACACCTGAGTGCCTCCACACTTTCACATAAATGAGGCACAACTACTTGGACAATTACAAAGCATGTGTGGGCATGTTTCTAAAACATCAGTGGCTAATGCTATTGGTTGTACCTTACTCTTTTGCGGTTTGCGGTTTGTGGGTGCCAGTCCGGGTTTTGCAGTCAGCCAGCAGTCAGCAGCAGCAGCAGCGGAGTCGGAGCGGGAAAGCGGCTGCTCCCTCTGCTCCTCTGCCACCGCCGCCATCGTCGCTGCTGTCACCACCACCACCACCACTGCTGCGGGGGGCAGGAGCGCGGTGTAAAAACGCAAGGCGAAGGCGGAAGGCAGAAGGAAAAGGTGAGAGGTGCTGGCAAAAAACCATCCTCTCCGCTCTTGGGAGACTGGGGGGAGCCGCGAGAGGCCGTGAGAAGGGGTGGAGCCCAGTGTTACCAGCAGGGCCTGGGGAGTCTAGTTTGCTGCGGCCCCCGGGACACCCCCAGCCCACCTCACCTCGCCTCACCCCACAATGCTCCGGCCGCTCCTGTTGCTCCTGATGCCGTTGTAGCATAAGCATATGTAAACAAAACACGCCTTACCTACTGTTACTACATCAAAGGTTCATTGACCACCCGGGATAGTCTGATGCATCATCCAGATCCTCCGAGTGTGTTATAATAATAATAATAAATTAGTTTATAAAGCGCCTGGCGACGCCATCCCGGCGTGTCCCCGCGCTATGGAGAAAAGATAACAAGCAGAATTAGCAACACAACCGCCTACAAGCTACATTAAAGATTATACAGGTGGGTTTTTAAGAGACTTCTAAATTTAGTCTCGGATTTTTGAAGTCTCAGGCCTATTGGGAGTCTGTTCCAATTTTTTGCCACTACAACTCTGAAGGAACGACCTCCCAATTTTGCTCTTTTTACACGGGGGATCGTCAACTGGCCCGTCCCTTCTGAGCGCAAAGCTCTGTTAGGCTCATACCTATGCACTAGATCTTGAAGATAGGATGGGGCTTTATGCCAGAGTATCCTGTGGCACAGTAAGAAAGATTTAAACATGACTCTCTTCCTTACCGGAAGCCAGTGTAGAGCCACTAGAGCAGGTTTGGAAGCTGCTCTTTTAGGAAGTCTTAGAAAAAGACGAGCGGCTGTGTTTTGAAGGACTTGCAGCCGCCCCAGGCTTTTTTCTGTGGCGCCTAAAAACAGGACATTCCCGTAATCCATACGGGACGTCACCAGCGCCTGAGTCATGGTGCGTCTGGCACTCAACTGCAATAGGTCTAGGGTGTGATTAAGTGTTTTTAACACCCCGTAACACTTTCCCACTAGGCGACGAATGTGGCCTTCGTATGACAGGGTGGGAACAACCCATATTCCCAAGTTCTTTGCTTCCTTACAGGGAGCAGTTGTGGACCCAGACACGTTGGCCACCAGTCCGGTGTCCAGCCCATGTTGGTCCCACCCACCACCATAACCTCCGTTTTGGAGCCATTTAATTTTAGACAGTGCGAGTCCATCCATACTGCCAAAGCCTGCATACAAGCCTTAAAATTGGATGCCGCTGTTAGAGGTGCTTAAGACAGAGAGATCAGCAGTTGTGTGTCATCCGCGTAGGAGACCAACTCAACTCCATACTCTTGCACCACTTCGGCCAGGGGGGTCATGTATAGATTAAAAAGAGTAGGACTCAGGGCAGAGCCCTGAGGTACACCCTGTTCTAAGGCCATCTCTGCTGATCTAAAGGAGCCTCGTTGAACCTGAAAGCTTCTGCCTGTGAGGAAGGATTAGAGCCACCCCAGTGCAGAGTCTGTGACGCCCGCTTTGTATAGACACTGTAGCAGGATGGAATGAGCTACAGTGTCGAACGCCGCACTGAGGTCTAGCATCACCAAAGCCATGGTGTGTCCGGCATCCGCCCCACCTCTCAGGATTTCAGTTGCTCTCAGAAGGGCCGTCTCCATCAGGAAACCCGCTCGGAAGCCCGATTGCGAGGGGTGAAGGATGTTAGCTTCCTCCAAGTGAGCAGTTAGTTGACAATTAACCACTTTCTCAGCCACTTTAGCTAGATATGGAAGCAGAGAAATTGGCCTCAAATTCTCAAGTACATCATGGCTCACGTTGGATGTTTTCTTTATAGGCAGCACTACTGTTTTCTTCCAATCTTCAGGCAGTGTTTTAATTAACACTAAACTTATGGGTCAGAGATGTAGATTTAAAGCAAGAACAGAAACAGGTCCCAGTACCACGGAAAAATGTGTGAGCACAGAGAGAGTGCCTCACAGTTGTAACTCCCGAGGGGGTTCCTGGTTAACAATGTCCAGTGTACCCACTTCTCATCATCGGTCACTCTCTCTGTGTAAAAGTGTGAGGAAAGATGACAAAAGAACAAATAGTGGTATGTAAAGAAAATGACCAATCCCACAGTGCACTTTTATAAATAATGTGTCAGTGTACATATGACCCCAAAAACAAATACTAATAAATAAAGTATTGTGTGAAGTGCAACTAAAATTGTTTAAAAAAAGGGTTAATGGTAAGGGTTGCTAGCTTTTTATCTTTATTTTGGTGCTGCAAGCCTTCCAGATTAAAAATGGATTTTCATATACCATACAAGTTCAAAGTGCCGACATGTTTCATTGCTTTCCATTCAGCAATTTCACCAGGGCAGTCTGGGGTTCTTAAACATCACACTTATATGTGAATCTCGGACCTTATGATTGCCACATCCGGACATACCGGCAATCATACATAGGACCCCGTGTCAGCTGATCACGTGTCCTTCGGTGCCTTGGTAAAACTCAAGCCCGTATTGCCGCGTCCCTCCGGCGCTTCCGACGGTCCTGTCAATGCAACAACAATTAAGAATATGCTCCTGGAATATAAATGGCCTAGGGAACAAAAAAGATGACATTCAGATTCTTCTCTATCTCCAAAAACACGATATCATTGCCCTCCAGGAGACCTGGCTAGACCAACCACACCAAATCCAGGGCTTTAATTCATATCATCTACCAGCGATAAAAAACACCAAATATGGTCACCTAAAAGGTGGCCTAACAATATACACTGCCATAAACACCTTCAATGAACCTAAGAATATAAACGCGAAACAGTCAGGCAACAATAGCATACTCACAATAGAACTTGAAGTATGGGGAAAAGATCAAAAACAAAAGCTAATATTGATGAATGTATACATACATCCCCGGGAGAAAAAAGCTGGAATGAACTTCCTGACGGAAGAAGTGTAAACAACACTGGCAGAGGTGGTAACACCCAACCTCATAGTAACAGGGGATTTTAATATGTTCCTTGGAGGGCTCCAAACAAGGGACACACTCCTGGAAGACCAGTTCCGGGCGTGGGACATACCACAACAGGTGACAAGTAAATGGGGCAAACAAAATCGGCTGGCAAGGGACAGCGTAAAGGACCTAGAACACCTTAACCTGGTAGCTATAAATGGCCGCTTCATAAATGATAGCCCCGAGTCAGCCACTTTTCACAACTCGACTGTCAGCTCTACCTTAGACTTCACATTTTCATCTCTTCAACTTTTTGGGAAAGTCACGGACTTCCAAATAGGAACAACGTCAGCCAGCGACCATCAGCCGCAAGAATTTACCCTCAACTTCCAGGGGGCTGTGCTACCCACGCCAGCAATAAATTTAGGATGCTCGCTTTCGGAGGCACAGGAAAGAATAAAATGTAACACAACCAACTTGGAAGGTTTCATAAATGATGCAAAAAGCCGGTGGGAAAAAAGCATTTCAAAGCAGACTGACTATCTAAGAGCTTGGGGGCAATTTATGAGCAGTCTTGGACGGGCACACACAAGGAAATCTAAGACCCACACAACGCCGGATTCCCTAAGCCTCCGAAGCCATACAAAGCCTCCTGAATCAATGGGCAGCTATAACAAAGCAATAAACCAAAATATCAATATAAAGCTCCTTAAAAGAAACATTAACAAACTACTGCGGGAATTACACCGAGACGTACTGGACATCGCGGCTCAAAATGAACTGCAAAAACTAAAACAGAGCAAAAAGAAAATAATTTGGCATGATAAAAGGGAAGCAGAGGAAGAGCTATGGGCTTGGTTTCTTCATGACGCAAAAGGAAACAAAACAAGCGGAAGATTCTAGAAAACAGTCAACACACTCCAGAATTCAAGAAGTCCCAGTATTGATTCTTACTTAACCGAGGAAGCCTGGACCAATTACCTCCAGCCCCACTTCAATACAGCGCCAAAGTCTGCCATAACTAGGCGACTAGAAAATGACAGTACAATTCAAGCTTACACCCCACAACTGGCCATTACTTCATTGGCCCTCACCGAAACACAAATCATAGGTAGGATTGCGAAAGGGAAGTCGTAGGGGGCTCCAGGTCCCAATGGGATCCCTCCCATTTTGTACAAACAAAACCCGGAATACTGGGAAGCGGCCTTACTGCCACTTTTTAAACAGATCATAGACACCGTAACAATTCCAGCATCATGGAAAGGCTCTTTAATAGCGCCAATTCACAAGAAAAGCAACATAAAGGACCCTAAAAACTACAGACTCATTGCCTTAATTGACAATGAGGCCAAATATTATGCTGGTCTTCTTCTAGAGGAGCTCACGGAATGTTCAAATGAAAACGCTGTAATTTCCATCACCAAGACAGGATTCCGCAAACAAATGGGAACAACATCAAACATTCTGGCTCTATTACTCCTTATTGACGCCATGAAGACAGCCAATCTGCCCCTGTATGTATGTTTTATCGACTTTACTTCAGCGTTCGACAACATCAATCGAAATTTACTATGGTCGAAGCTGGAAGAAAGGAAAATTCCACCCGGGATACTAACACAGCTGATTTCACTACACACGGATACATGGGTCCAAGTTAAGCTGGGACCAGGAGACCGCCTGTCAAGGAAAATACGGACGACAAAGGGTCTTAAACAAGGGTGTGTGTTAGCGCCGACACTATTCAACATCTTTATGTCTGAGCTTGCACAGCAGCTCGACAAAAGTAACTCTCATGCCCAAGCATAGGTGGTCTTACCCTCTCTAATCTAATGTATGCTGACGACATTGTGCTGATCAGTAGAACACCGATAGGGCTACAACATCTAATCAGCACAACTTTCAATTAGTCAACAGTGAATAGCCTAAGCATCAATTTCTCAAAAACAAAAATAATGAAGATAAATGTTAAGACATCATCAGCAAGGTTCTGCTGGCACATGGGAGGGCTCACACTGGAAACAGTGGATGAATACAAGTACCTGGGCGTAATTGTGGACAGAAAGGGTTTATTCCAACAACAAATGGAAGCAATAAAACGGAGAGGAACTAGCATATCGATTGCACTAAGGAGCCTCAAAATGAAGGCAGTCGGCTGCAGCTTCACCCCCCTGCTTCAAGTGATTCATGCAAAATGAACTCCGGTCATAACTTACGGTAGCGAATGCCTCCGAGGGATGGACGCTCAGCTACTGAATAGCACAATAGCGAAGGCCATGAGAATTATTTTTAGCCTGCCCAATTACACCTCACAGGCACAAATAAGGCTGGAATTCGGCCTGAGAAATCAAATGCTAGAACGAATGGGTGCCTATGCCAAAAGATGGCACAAAATCCAGGGAGGAGAAGACGCAAGTCTGAATCATTACCTATGGAAAGAGATAGAAAGTAAGAGCTACTGCGCAGCTGCAAAATATCTAAAGCATTCAATAAACTCCTTGTGCCTACAATAAGTCTGGAAGTGCAATGGGTCCCACAACACCTTCAAACAGCTAGTCAACAAATCAGTAGGATCAATCTCGTTAATAGAGGATAAAGCAGGCCTAGCCAACAGGGCTCATGGTTAGATAATTATACAAAACTACCCCAGCAGCTTCTACCAAAGCTTACCAGGCGCACAAAGGAGAAGTTCTTACGCATACCGCTGGGCATACTTCCATCACAAAATCATCTACCCCCATGGAAAAGGCCCCAAGCGACAATGAACTGCAGAATATGCGGAAACGCAAAAGAGGACATCCTGCACTTAATATGCACCTGCAAAGGTCTGGACAAAGAGCGCACATATCACCTAAATCCATCCCTAAATATTCTAGGAATAAGAACATGCCGGCAGGCGGTCAAGGCTTGCTTTGATGGAAAAAAACATTCAACTAGCAAGCCATCTTGTCAAATTCTTGGAGATAGTGGAAATGAAACAAGAACAACAAAAGGCAGGCAATGGATGAAGAAAACCCAAAGTGGCAAAGAAAATCTAACTACCTACTCAGTATGGGCAAGGTACAGCCACCTGAATGCAAGCTAGCATACAATAAAATCGTAGAAGCTGATCGCTACGAACTAAAAGACTCCCTCGGATATTAATCTAAAACCCAGGAGCAAGACTTTTAACACAGCCACCTCAGGCTATATAAGGGACTCACTCTATTTTGTTAATCCATGCCCGTGTGAAAGAAGTGTAAATCTCTGTAGAAAGTTCTATTTGCCACATGAAGCTATTATTATGTTATATCTTTTTTTTAACAATTGTATTTAAATAATGTATTATATGCTACTCTTTGCAATGGTTTTAATTAACTGAGCAATAAAGATTTACTTGCTTACAGTGGCTAATGCCACTTCCCTAGCAAGAGCAGAAATCCCACCGTTCAAACATCTCTTCTACTAGCTGTAACATCAAAACAACCAGACTCTTCTGCCAGCTTGGAATGAGGACAAAGCTTTCCCTAGTCAGAATGTTGTCTCCATTAACAATACCCAAGTTTGGGTGCTAACGACACTTAGACGTGCCAGGTCTTCATTTACATACATTTTTTCGTTCTCTAATTTAGTCTGATACTAATCAATAGTAGAAAATGCACACCTCTAAAGCACCAGCATTTTAATTTATTTTGATCTAAATTCGGCAAAAAGAAATGTTAATGGCACTGTGGCGTGACTCTACTTTGCAGATGGGCAATTATACTAATAGCTGATAGTAGTCTATCTGCTAAATGCAGCTCTGTGTCTCATTTGAACATGCTGAACAGATGGTCAGGCATGCCACCAATTTCAGATAATCATTTGATTATGTTTCATTAGTTAATAGAACAGCTTTGCAAGCTGAAATGAAGCCATAGATAGGCGAAAGTAAAACATATTCCATTAGCAGGTTGCATCTTCCTGTTTACATACTTGGAGCAGGGACAGAAAGTAGGCGGCTGCTCCACAATGTAGGCGAATGCTCCAGTAAGCGTTGATCAATGACAAAGTCGCTCCACATCAAAGAAAGACATAAACATGTTGGTTTCTGATTGGAAATATTACCAGTTTATGTAACCCTGATACTCTGGACCATGATACCACATTCAGACAGACGTAAGCATGTAGGTTTCTGATTGGAACTATTACCTGTTTATGTACCCATGGTAGACTGGAACATGTAAACTCATCTCATCTCAGACAGACATGCGAATCTGTGTTTCTGATGGGAAATATTACCAGTTTATGTAATCATGTTAGAATGGATCACGTTACCTCACCACATCAAAGTCTGACATAAGCATCTGGGTTTGTGATTGTAAATATTACCAGTTGTATGTGGCCATATTAGACTGGGCCACGTTACCTCACCGTCCTGATAGGGAATACATGCATCACTCACCTTGGCAGACAGCAGGATGACGAACCTAGGTTAAAACGTGAATAGTAGCTTTCTTTTCCAATAAAAATAATGGAAACATTATTATAAATTGCCGTGTTGGTAAGTCAGTTAAAAAAAAGCCAATACAGATTATCAGAAATGCCTACATATTTAAAAGAACGTAGTCAGCTGTTGCAAGAAAAACTGAAAACAATGGAATGAAGATACATTCTTTTATATAATGATTTCTGCAGCGCCTTGTCATTTCTAATCACTATTATTAAGATTACCCTAGCTAATGCTACCCAATTTAGCAATCTGGCAAGCCAGACTTGCTTAGATAACCCCAGTTTATCAAGTTGTCAGCTGTGGGCTTTCATAGAGGAAGAGGTAGAATGACTGTTGTAGGAGGATGTGAAGAGTGGATGTTAAGTGGCATCCAAAGTTCAGCCTTCACCTTATTGGATTTGCTGTGGGAAGAATGAAAATGGCGACCTTCTCCAGACTCCACCTTGCCCACCCTCTCTACTAGAAAGTAACTAAACGAATTTGGAGACTGGCACCAAGAGGAAGAAGATGATTGCTTCAAGAAGGTAGCACAAGAATGTCACCAATACAGACGATGAAAACAGCAAGCTAAAAAACCTCTCACGAAAAAAAACAGTCACAAAATATAATCAGCCAAACACATTCAGAAAAATTACAAAAAAACACAAATCACAATTCTTAAAACAATTATCAAAGTTGGCAAGAAAGTACAAGCAGAAACAAGGGAATGTAATGCAAGGGGGCAATAAACGGCACAACGAAAGAGTACCCAAAGGGTTGCAACCCATGCTGGATTAGACGCCGTTAAATAGTGGCTTCATGCATGAACCAGAAAGTGATCCTCCACCATTTTTATGTTGGGAAATATTTTCAGAAAAGCCCTGAAATATGTAATTTAGACAAGTAAATGTCAGAGTAGTGCAGAACCCCCAATAAGAAAAAAGCTACCAAAATAGGCTGGGGAAGAATACTACAAGGTAGCAAATGATCTCTTTCATGTTGCTCATGTGCAGGGCATCTGTACTAGACACACAATTGTTGGAAGGAATGCAGAATGAATCAAATAATTTACCCCAGTCAAGAGAACTGGGTTAAATCCATAATTCTATTGCTCACCATGCCACCCCAGTTTAAACCTGGCTCTATGCCTCATATCAGTCATGACTCTGTGCCTTATGGGAACAGTCCAAACTGCCAAGCCAGTCCTCCGTGGCATCATAGGGCCAGTTTCTAAGTGGTACTAAGGCAGCAGGAACGATGAACTAGAAAAGAGCATGGGAAGGCCGATTCAGCCATTCATGTCTCAAAACTCCATTACTGAAGAGCCGAAGATACAGCAATTAGCTGCACTTGCATGAACTGAAACAGGCTCTGTATGCTGGCTGCCCAGAGCCATTGGGAGAAACATAGCTATTGGGATGTAATGAAGGATGACTCTAGTCATCCTTCTCTGGAACCAATTTGTAGGTGTCTGTGGTTTCATGGCTAAACCTACGAGCTCTTGAAGGAAGATTCACATTTTGGTAAAAACTCCAAAGCTCAATTTTAGTAAAAAACCCAAATCTAAAGTTTTGAGGCAGAATGAGCAAAAATACAAGAACAAAATGTGCAAAAAGTGTGGACAGCAGCAAGGAGGAAATATACCTGGATACTGGTGGAGCAGCTTAATCTTGGTTCCGGCCTTTTTACGTTTGATTAGGCCACATATATGATTATTGAGGGCCTTATGTATTCATGTGATATGATGTGACTAATAAAGTGAACTGCACTCAAGCCAATACAGAAAGTGCATTTACTATGTAATCTGGACATTTGTATACATATGTACACTAATGTCTCTTTTACAGTAACAATGAATTGCAGTTCTCATCTATATTTACGGTGTGTGCTATCAATTACACTGTTAATAGTCGTGTTTACATATTCATTAAAAATTATTTTACATTTATTGTATAATGGGACATCAATCTATTAGAATTGCATGTTACACATAGAATGTGTCCTTTTAATTATCTGTAATCACGCAGTTACAATGTGTAATGAAATCTTTGATTTGCTTTCATTACCAAAGGCCTTAAGCATTTGGGTTTCATGATGTTTAACCTTCAATTAGAATGTTTTCTTTAATGTGCTCTGTTTTTCTTTTCTCTGCAGTTGCTGTGTGCATGACCTAATGAATGGAGTAAGTCATATTGTGTGAACAAGATAGAGAAACTGAAGGGGAGTCAAGGGTGATTCAAATTTACGAGCAGAAGGGAGGGCTACTGTCTGTGCAGAACGAGGAGATGGAATCAGGGTTGATTCGAAATGCGGATCAAAGAAGAAGAATTACGAGTGTGTCTGCCAAAGAGTTTATTTTGAAGGTGGACACTAATGAGACCTTTGATAGTGATTGTAGAAGGATCCTCCTGTGGTTTTAACTAGGGAATGTTTTTTTAGCTTTGTTCAGATTCTTTTAAGACCAGGAGAGGTACAGACCTCTATGCACTATTATTATTTTGTGGTTTCATGCTATGGGATACTCTTGCTTAAGAGAACTTCTACAGGAGTTGTTCTATACTGACTCCTTTCTATTTTAGTGGATCTAATTGGTGTTAATGTAGCCCTTTGTGTTTAGGTGAGTTGCAGAAAATTGGAATCCCTCATGCAATATAGGCAGGAGAATTGAAGCTTTTCGATCCGACCACCAAACCATTTTTCCTATACTTTGTACCATTGGTATTGAAATCATCATCTGCTACTTGCTATTGAGAATACACTTTGTATGCTGATTTGGCTTTCCTTTAATACATCTGTATTGATATACTCTGTATCTAAGGATGATTTATATTACTTTGGCTTTTAATTTATAATAAACCCATACTTATTGGCTTCGAGCTTCACTGTGTGACCAAATTGGTTGCACTGTAATTGTGAACTGTAATTGAACCTAACTCTTATTCCTCAAGCACTCAAGAGAGGTTGGTCGCAGGGGATAAGAAAGGGGGCTTAACTCCTCTGCGTTAGCACTGGTAGTAGCAGAGGTATTGGTATATGGAGAGGCATATATCATAGATACAGGTGCCAAGATAGAGGAAGGGCAAAAGGTATTCAGTTATACATCAGGCTATAGGTGATTTGATATAGACAGGGAAAGACACACTAGAGTACAGTATGCGTATAAATGCAAGGCTGCAAGAATGGGGGCATGGGTATGTTAAAGTCGCTATGTGTGAGAAATTGGTTTGTTGGTTGACTGTGGTGTTAGCCCTCGTCAAGCAACAGCCACAATCCCTGGCAAGGTGACACACAAAAGAGCCACTAAATTAACCTGTGCTTAACCCTTTGTAGATTAACACCAAAAGCAGTCAGGTTTAACTTAGAAGCAACATGTAAAGTATTTATGCAGCACACAAACAGTAATAAAGTAATAATATAGCACAAGAAAAATCTGACACCAATTTAGAAAAACAGAGTATGTTATAATAAAATATTTGACACCAAAATGATAAAAACCCAATCAGTAGAACCAGAGATTTTCTAAAGTTTTTAGTAAAAACTAGTGCCTCAAATTTCAAAACGCTAACTGTGGCCAACTAGTTGTAAGAGACCGGGTAAAAGTTAAGAAATATGTTGACCGTGAGCACTTTTCAGACACAAGTGAATTTGGCCTGGTTAACGCTTACTTTTGGGCTTAGAGGAAATTTTGAAGAAAATGTTCTGAGAAGGTGAAGATCAGTAGGGCAAGGTTGCAGGCAGTGTTCAAGGAGGGAGCGTCATCATCGGGGAACCACTGGGCAAAGCCACTGTGAGGATTTCTATGTTCAGACTTAGATTTCTGAAGTCAAAAATCTCCAGTGGGGTGAGGCAAGAGGCTGTAGCTGGCGAGAGTTCCAGGATTCCAGATACCGCTTTGGCGAAGGACCACTTAACAGGATTGCTACTGCAGAGAATGAAGCTGGAGCTACCATGAAGTCAGGCCGACTGGTGATGCATCTCAGGAGGATTGACAAGCAGGTTGATTCTGGTCTTCCCTTGCATCTCAGAGCAGCTTTTACCCAAGTTTTACCCAGTCCCACGTTTCGGTTTTTGGCTATCTGGGCACATTTAGCACCCCTACCAATGGTACAGGATTAGAGGGGCACCCTTTGGGGCATTAGGACTGGGCACATGCTGGGGAAAGGTGCAGGTTCAAGATGGTTGGAACCTGTTATATCCATGTGGCTCTGAATAGGAGGACAGCAAACTAGCACTTGTAGTCACTCTGGTAGGCCTGGGTTCAAATGAAAAATCGGGGCACAGGTAGTAGGCCTCCAAGGGTTCAAGACAGATTCTTGGCAGCAAAGCAGTGCTTTCAGATTCAGCAAAGCAGTATTGTGGAGTAAACGGCAGGCCACAGGAGCAGGCAGTCTGGTGGGAGTCTAGGACATGATCTGAAGAGTGCAATTTTTGGAGAAGGTGACAGGTATAATTTCAGGCACACACCATGAGTATGGCACTCAATAGTAAACACACAGTAAAGAGTGGTGCTTCAAAGCAAAGAAGGAAAGGTCACCCGGCTTCCCTACAAGCCCAGAATTCTAGTTCCAGGTATAACAATTTTAACAGATCTTTGCTGATTACTCCTAATATCTACTATCTGTATGTAACAGTATAATATCAGTCCAAATCTCAATACATTTCAAAACTATCCAATCAGCAGGTAATATCCGAATCCAATCCATTAGTGTAGAGTCACTCCAATTGAAACATCAAGGTACGTTGTTGGTAGCCAACACGTGTTTCCTCAGGCATTCATATCATGCCTTTTGACTTCTTCAGGGCGAAATATAAAAGATATTATATTTCGCCCTGAAGAAGTCAAAAGGCATGATATGAATGCCTGACGAAACACGTGTTGGCTGCCAATCTTGTTTGATGGAAGAAGAATGAAATAAAATTGATTGATGCCGTGACCAACAACGTACCTTGGTGTTTCAATTGGAGTGACTCTACTTTAATGGATTGGATTCGGATATTACCTGCTGATTGGATAGTTTTGGACATTTATTGAGATTTGGACTGATATTATACTGTTACATACAGATAGTATATATTAGGAGTGCTCAGCAAAGATCTGTTAAAATTGATATGAAGAGTGGGTCTCCGGCCCTATTTTACCTGGCGCCTTCTTTGAAGTAGGAGACATTTCTAGAAGTTTCTCTTTGAAGTGCTTGGAGTTTACTGACTCCCCTGCCCTGGCTCCAAACTGGATGCAGAGACAATGGAGTGGTGACAAGCCCTTTGTGTGAAGGCAGTGCATAGCCTAATCAGTTGCAAGTGGGGCTGTGTCTAGCTCACCCCCATTCTGCCAGCAAATGACCCATTGAGGCACACCTAATCCCTTCACTGTGTGACCATCTAGGAGAAATTCACAAATTCGAAGTGCCAACTTCACCCAGTTATGTCACATAGGATAGGTTGCAGGCACCAAATGGGAGAGGGCAGGAAAATGCTAACTTTCTAAAAGTAAAAACAGGAAAGTGATCAGATAGGTCCTTGCAACATTACTCTAATGTATCTAGACAATCAATTCTAGGTGCAACCGCGAGTTAATCTAGCCGCTCCGTGTTGGGACGCGCCCAAGTGGTTGTCAATAAACGTATAGAGTGCGCTGCATCTCACTCTTTTCACAAGTTCTCTCGCACCACCTTTATAACGCGAGTTAATTTCCCACCAGGATTCGATTCACTCGATCTCCACAGCTGCATAAGGACCTTATTGAGACCCAGACCCACAGTACCTGCACACAATCAGCAGTTTAATGTACCTTACAGCCCTCAGTTTTAAAACCACTATCCATGATAACTGTAATGGTTTTTGATCATATTGACACTTATAGGTGGTATTTGTCTTCTGCAGCCTGATTTACTTCTGTATCTGGTCGCCCCATCCAGTTTAATTCAGTGTATAGGAGTCATCTTGACAATCAGGTATTCCGTTCTGCCACAACACAGCTGCAATTTACTGTAATATGTAACTACCTGTAGGGAGTTCTGTACATAATTATGACACCACACTCTCTATATTCTTTTCAGTTCAGAAATCTTCAGTCCACGCCCTGAGGATAACCCAAGAACATTCTAGGGTTTGAAACACGTTGGCACTACGGCTGAAGTCAATTTTCTTTGCTTGGGCAACACATGGGAAACAACTAAAGACATTAATCCCCAGATGTGATATGACCCACTAGATTATTCAATCACCTTCAGTCCAGCATACAGGCAGGACATTAGAATGTAGTAAAGTCCACCTGCGATTTGTTTTGTATATCTGGACTGGTTCCCTTTAAATGACAGGAGGACAATGAGAATATGAATAGTGTTTTCTCTTGTAAATATTTTGATATTCAAGCTCTCTTCACGATTATGGTTTGGGTATTTGTATGTAATGTATGTTTTTTATATGTATTAAGGTTGCATTGATATATTGGGTGTATCCCTCCATGCCATGATGGAATGTTTGTTCTTATAAAATGTGATAAATTGTCCTATTGAATGTGAAATAAATCACATGCACCTAGAATTGATTGTCTAGATACATTAGAGTAATGTTGAAAGAACCTATCTGATCACTTTCCTGTTTTTGCTATTAGTGTGGTCCAGGCCAGATAGAGACAGGACCCAAGCCTTTGTTTGATATAACTTTCTAAAAGTGGCATTTTCAAAGTTGTATTTTAAAATCTGACTTTACCATTAAAGAGGGTTTTTAATTACAAGCTCATAGATACCACACACGACATGCTACTCTTTCCCCAACCAAATATTAGCATGTATTAAATCTAATAAGGCAACCCAATGTTATCCTATGGGACAGGTTGGCCTCACAGTATTAAAAAACAAATGTAGGACTTTTTCACTACCAGAACATGTAAAAATTAAAAGTACATGACCAACCGTTTAATTGCAATGCACCATGCCCTATGGGATACCTAGGACCTACCTTAGGGGTGACCTATATGTAATGAAACAGGAATTCAAGGCTAGCCAAGGGGATTATATTGCCAAATAGACATGGCAGTTTTAGACTCTATTCAGGTTCCAATAACAAACCAAGAAGACATTTTAAGGGGCTACTTAATTGAATTACTCAATTGGTGCTGTGGTCCCACTAGTAGCATTTAATTTGTGGTCCTTGGGTACATGGTATATCACTCTACAAGGAACAAGTAAACTAATAATGCCATTCAGTACCTTTTACCATGTTTAGGGACACTGGTTAGCAGTGGTAAAGGGCACAGAGTCCTAAGGCTAACAAACAAATTCCAGCAAGCATCAAGTTAAAAAGGCAAAGAGTTTGAGGGAAGACCATCCTAAGTCTAACACTATGGTTATAATTGGGATAGAGGAACTAGGGTACAGGTAGGGGAAGAGCTAATAAGGTAGATGGAGGAATTTAAGAACTAAGGTGCAGGGAGGGTTAACAGTACTGGACTGGTGCATATATCGGGTAGATGTACTTTGTTGGAGACTGAGGCAGAAGTACTAGGATTTAGCTTAGTTATTTAAACACATGTAGGAAGGTGTCAATGTATAGATAGAGGATTAGGGGTTAGGCAAGAACATTGATTCAAGGATCTATGTATGGGTAGTAGTATTATAATTTAGGTAAACATTTACTTACTACGGTACAAGTAATGATGTACAAGTGCATAGGTATGGGTAGTGGTAGACATTTGTTTGTATTCGAAAGAGTAGGAAGCAGCAGTGATAACAAAAAGGAGAGGAATTTGTATGATGATTTGCCTATTAGTATAGGAAACAGGATAGAGAAAAATATGTCTTGCTCCCCCACACCCCAGCAAGACTGTTAGGGAGAGAGAGGTGGAAAAGATGCAAAAGGTGAGTCCTTCTAAAGGAAAACAAGAGATGTATGAGATCAAGGAAAAAAAGATGTTAGCGATCTTTTTGTACATGATGGACATGTCCCAGAATTGATTCTACACCTGGAAAATGAAATGTATTTGTATAAATTTGAGGAAATATTATAATGTAGAAACTTTCTCAACAGGCTTCTGTAAATATATTTTTTCAGAATCAGATACAAGTCACATTTGCATTGCTGTATGCACATCTAAAGTTTACAGAATGGCAGAGAAAACAACTCAGGGGTATATTCACAAGGACTCAACTCTGAATTTTCACCACTTTAATGGATCAAAAGTGGAGATAGATTTAACACCCCATTCATAAGCTGGTGCAAACTGCAGACATCGCCTGTATTCCCACGATAACTGCCCCAAAATGTATCTCCACAGTGGACACCGCCAACTAACCCTAATGAGATGCAGAGTATGTGTTCCTGTGCAAAAACACACAGAAAAACCACAACACCACTTTCACAATGAACTGCCAGATCTGCGATGTGAAACAAAAACAGGCGATAAGTCGCAGTAGCAGCAGGGAATTAACACCTGCTTTTTGCTGGTGTTCAGCAGGACGACTACCTGCTGCATAAAAGGGAGCCCAGCCAAGAGCCACATCTGAAGACCCACAGATGCCATGGAGACAATGATCATGCACCACGGATACCCATGAGGACCACAACTCCCACCGCAACCACCCCAGGCTCCCCCAGCCCCCTCCGGACATACACATACCGTGCACAACACAAAAGCCACAACAAACGCATGATGATGCACAGTGCCAAAATAAATACACACATGTGTGGCCAGAAGAACGAGAAACAGTCACATAACACTGAAGTAACAACAAAAACTCTTGTTGGGTCCGTCAGGGACAATCTCAACGTCAGCCTGGAAAAGAAAGCACAAAATCAGGACATGTGTCATGCACACATCAAAGGAGCGAGACAAAGAGAAACAGAAAAGGAAAGTGAGCCAGAGAGAGAAAAAGAGGGAAGGAAATTAAGTGAGAGAAAGAGAGAGAGAGAGAGAGAGAGAGGGAAGGGCGAGAGAGTGAGAGAGAGGGAAGGGAGAGAGAGAGAGAGAGAGAGAGAGAGAGAGAAGGAAGGGAGAGAGAGAGAGATAGAGAGAGGGAAGGGGGAGAGAGATAGAGGGAAGGGAGAGAGAGGGAGAGAGAGGGAAGGGAGAGAGAGGGAAGGAGAGAGTGAGAGAGAGAGGGAAGGGAGAGAGAGTGAATGCGTGAGAGAGAAGGAAGGAAGTGAAGGTAGAGAGAGGAGAGACACCGCAACACCTGTGCCCACAGGCCCAACTTCTCAGCTGCTGCCACCGGTGTGTCCATCAGTAGGCTCACTGCATGCCCATGCAAGCTCCAGGCCCCGGTCACGCCACCATGGCATCGTCCACTTCATGCGGGCCCGACCTGTGGCCCAGCAGGTCCCACACATGACGCTGAGTCCTGAGTCATCAATGGAAGAGACCACATCAGTGCACACGTCATCATCGCAGGCTGCACACCCGCTCAGCAAATACATGTGCCACTAACCCTGTGAAACGCCAGTCAGCGCAACGTGATGGTAGGCCTGTGTCAGCCACAGGGCCTCAGGTGCCACTAACACTGTGCAACACCAGTCAGCGTCACGTGGTGGTAGGCCCATGACGGCAGCAAGGCCTCTGGTGCCACTAACCCTGTGCAACGCCAGTCAGCGCCACGTGGTGGTAGGCCTGTGACGGCCACAAGGCCTCTGTGCCATTAATCCTGTGCAATGCCAGTCAGCGCCACGTGATGGTAGACCTGTGACAGCCACAAGGCCTTGGGTGCCACCAACCCTGTGTGCAGCAACTCATGGTCCCTTTATTATTGAGCACCGTGGAGCATCCTTCATCCAGTCACCACCGGCAGAGGGTAATGTGACACCGGCCCCTTATATTTGCGGGGTCACATGGCCTGTGACACTTGTGCTGGATGGGTGTGGTATATATGCAGACCTGCCCATAAGGATTGGCCGTGACATGCTGACAACTAGACCATTGACCTGCACACCACCAGTGAGTACGCCTGCGACTGGTAGCTATTTAGGCCCAACCTCGGAGCGTAAGCGAAGTGGTCTGGCCTGGCGTATGCCGGACCAGCGCAGGGCTTGCAACAATGCCTATGAGGCTCAGGGTGTGGTTCACTCCATGTCCGGGCATGGAAATGACTAATGCCTGTGTCCCTGTTGTAGTGTCCGTGGCACCCGGAACACAATAGGCAATGTAGCACATGGTGACTGGCATCCCACTAGATGAGCATCACTGATGTAAGGGAAATTACTGTCCCTACTTCCATCCACACATTCATACAGGAATGATGAAAAACATGACACAGCAGTGTGTTACTGGATGTTTATTGCACATCCAGTGGAGTTTTGCAGCTGGAGCGGTACAGGGCCATGGCAAGCACACCCCACAATATGGGTCCGTGTACGGCCAGACAGTGTCCATCTGGGGATGACAGGTACTGTGGAAGAGGAAGTGTACAGCCCGCAGTCTGGTCACCGTGTCATTGGTCACCAAACAGGATATGCCAGTCCATGTCGCGGTCCAAGGTGAGGGCAGCGGTGTGTATCAGGGATCAGTGGAATGTCATGAGGCCATGTGCGACACCAAGCAGAAACAGGCCAGGTGGCGTAAATGAATACTACTACCTCCTTCTGACAACAATCCCATCCATGTCCTTGTATTTGTGCTCTGCCCCACCTGTGGGTGTTGCAGTAACGCTTGCAGCACTGTGTGCCACTGACACATCAGGGGCAGGAGTAAGGTTGTCGGTCACACTGTGTGGCAGTGGCACATCAAGTGCCAGAGTGGATATGCCTGCCGCACTGTGAGGCACTGACACATCAGGGGGCGCAGATGTGGACGGTGTGGGCAGCTGGAGCGGTACAGGGCCATGGCAAGCACACCCCACAATATGGGTCCGTGTACGGCCAGACAGTGTCCATCTGGGGATGACAGGTACTGTGGAAGAGGAAGTGTACAGCCCGCAGTCTGGTCACCGTGTCATTGGTCACCAAACAGGATATGCCAGTCCATGTCGCGGTCCAAGGTGAGGGCAGCGGTGTGTATCAGGGATCAGTGGAATGTCATGAGGCCATGTGCGACACCAAGCAGAAACAGGCCAGGTGGCGTAAATGAATACTACTACCTCCTTCTGACAACAATCCCATCCATGTCCTTGTATTTGTGCTCTGCCCCACCTGTGGGTGTTGCAGTAACGCTTGCAGCACTGTGTGCCACTGACACATCAGGGGCAGGAGTAAGGTTGTCGGTCACACTGTGTGGCAGTGGCACATCAAGTGCCAGAGTGGATATGCCTGCCGCACTGTGAGGCACTGACACATCAGGGGGCGCAGATGTGGACGGTGTGGGGTCAGCAGCATTCATCAGCTCCACGCCTTGTGACAGCAATGCCGTGATGAGGATCTGCAGGGCATGGTCAAACCCAGCTACATTTCGCTGATGTGCAAAGGTGGCTGCAATCCTTTCCACCTCCATCCGCACCATGTCCTCCATGAGCCTCTGCATGTGTGCCAGCTCACGGCTGGATTCGCTGGAGCCAGTCTGAGCGGACAGGTGTTCTTCTCTCCATGTCATGACTCCAGCGATGTCAGTCAGGGCTCGTTGGACACCATGGAGCAGGCCGTTGGTGTCCGTTAGGGACTGGAGCTGTTCCCTGATGGGACGTAGACATCCATGGATGGCATCCAGTTTGGTAGCCATGAGGCCGAACCCCACTCACACCTGCTCAGACGGCTCACTCTGGCCCTCTAGCACATGGCGTTGGAAGGCCATGGTTTGTTCCTGGGGGTCTTGGAAGAGTTCCAGGGCTGTGGGTGCTTCCTGCTGGGTGCTTTGAGTAGTGTGTGGAGTCTCCAAGATGCAGCTGGGCTGCCCTGATCCTGGAGGTGAATTGCGGATGATGTCATGATGTGTTGTAGGGCTTGGGTGTCGATGCTGGTGGGGTCCTCCTCGTCATCAGTGAAGAGTGGCTAGGACTGCTGTGCAGGAGGTGTTGACGGTGCCTCTGCAATGTGAAGGGGAGATGGTGTATTACAATGTGTCCACATGTATGTAGCCGCATGGTACATGTTGACATTCAGACAGCATGGCATTGTACATTGTGACTGTGTGTAGATCAGGCCATGACCCAGAGTCATTGTGGGTGTGCACCGTGCTCTGCTTGATTGTGCATGTGTGCCATTGTGGCCCTCTTCACCCGTCCCCACAGTACCTGGTGGTCACTCACCCTGTTGTGGTTGTGTTGTGTCCTGTCGAGCAGTGTCCGGTCCCCCGACTCTGGCCACAGTCTCCACACTGATGACTGTCGACACCAGCTCCTCCATGTCATCCAGCACGAGCTGTGTCGCTGGGCTCCCACCTCCAGTATGCATTGTTGCCTTCTGGTTGGCTGTGAGTTTCTCCTTGGTCCTTCGCTTGATGTCAATCCATCGCCTCTTGGCCTCGTCCATTGACCACCTGTGCCCTCCGACGTCATTCACCTTGTCCATGATGTTCGCCAAATCCCATTTTTGGAAAGGCCCGTTGGAGGTGACAAACACTTGTTGATGGTGTTCCATCACCTCTGTAATCAGGATTCTGTTTTCCTGCGGACTGAACTTCATCTTCCTCTTCTTCTTGTCCTTTCCCTTCCCTGTCCCCGAGGTCCCAGGCTGGTCGTCCGGGGATGCTTGTGGGGTTGCGCTCATTCTCTGCACCTGCTCCAGCTGCCTCCATGGTGCTTGTGTGTTGGTCAGTTTGTGTTTGGGTGTTTTTTCTACTTTTATGGTGATGTGTTCCACCTGGCATGTGTGTGTTGCAGGCCTGGCGCTTCTTATCACGGATTTCCGCATCGCGCTTTGGTCCATCGCATGTTTTTTCGCGTTGAGGTTTGTGTTTTTATCGCCATCAAGGTGGTTGTATCGCGGACATTGGACACAGTTTCGGCAGACTATCGCATGCTACCGCCTTGTTGTGAATTCCACGTTTCCCGCGATCGGCTGAGATGTGTAAAGGTGCATTGGCATTTTTTGGTGATGTTTAGCAGACGTTCTTGTGAATATACCCCTTAGTGTTTTGCATTTGCTAACTGGGACCGTATTAGACATTGTCATTATTTGCACCCGGCACACCTTTCAAAAGGTGCGCCAGGCGCAAACAATAATAATGCGCCCTAATATGGTGAATGCACTGCCCCTAGGCCAGCCGCAAACTTGCGCTGCCCTTGGGGAAGCGCATTCATGTGAAAACACAGAGCAGCTACTCCGTGTTTTCACTGTGCAAGCGGCACCCGCCTGCACTTTCAAACATCTATTTGACCCCCTTAACCATCTGCAGAGGGCTGCTCTCAAGGGGAACACTGACAGTGCGCCACCTTTTAAATGGCACACTGTCAGTGCGCCTCCTGCGGGCTTCTTTGACTCTGTGACCCTGTCTGTAATATGGCGCCGGTACAGAGTCAAAGGAATTCCCTCATTTTCATAGGGCATGCCCCTATGCAAATGAGGGAACACCCTCTGAAGGTAGTGCTGGCACATTAAGTGTGGCGGCGCTATTGGTATTATAGAAGGGGACGCACAAGTGTCTGCACCCCCTTCAACAATACGAAAGTTCTCTCGGGGCGCACAAAGCGGGAACAAACACCTGTTGCGCCCCCGGGACATCCTTCTGTAATACAGCCCCTTGTATTCTGGCGATCTATAATCCAACTGCAACGTGATTAACCTCTGTAACCAATATACAGCTGGGTTAATGTTAGGGAACTACAAGGAAGAAACTGAAAATGATGAAGAAGGAGTCATGTCCACATTTTTCTCCTTCTCTATTGCAGATTACATGCACAAAATGCAATCACAGTGCTCTATGTGCCATCCAACAGTAAAGTACCAACTGAACAGCTGCCATGCAAACATAGAGTAACAGTTTGCATGCCAAAGAAAGGAGTTCATTAGTTCAGACATAAATTGAATTGTAGAACCAGTTATTTAATTTTTATTTTGCAATGTCTTTTTTGAATCTGTATTTGGGTAGTACGATACACCAATTGAGGAAAATGTGAGCGCGATTAGAGAAGTGGATAAGGAGCACCCATTTTCGGGAGTTTCATAAAAAATCTAAGGACATGAAATGTGCAATACTATCGACGCACTTAGAGGCAAGGAATCTTGGTGGTAAATTGTGACTTCTAAAATGCAAACTTGTACTGTTTACTTTAGTCCACTTGGCTTCAATTTGGATAAAACTCTACATTACTTTCTGGACAGTGAAACTATTGTCTTGTTCTTTTTTTTATGATAGGTGCTCATGTCATTTTTCTGTTTCCCCGCTTGAGGGATTTTTTGAATAATGAATTTTCTTGTTCTCATTTTATCTTGGAAAATTTTTATGGTGTAACTCTCAAACTTTCATTCTACAACTTTCTTTGGAGACTCAAGTAAGCTCAATTTTGATTTTGCAGAACTTCTAATTCATGAGATTTTCTGATGGAGAATATTTGAGTTTTTATATATATTTACTATGTGCTTCAAATCCTCTTGTGCCAGATCACTTGATATCGTTACACAACTTTGTAGCATTGTGTTCCATAGATGTGCAAATTGAGAAATTTGTAGTAGAGGTGTTTTCTTGGAGCTAGCGCAATGCAAATTATGATGTCATTTTTTATTAACTGAGTGATTGAAATTTTTAAGGCACCTGACTGATTATTGTAAATAGTGTGGGTATTGGACCCAGGTGTTTTGGCACGTGACTTTTGAAAAGACCATTTGTGTAGGTGAGATGATTATATGCTTGGGACTACACACCACTATGCTTTCACTGCTCAAATGAAGTCTTAGTTCATTGCAGAAACTTATTTCTGGATAAGTAAGCATAAAATATGCTTAGAATCCTGTTTGAGGGCATGAGATCTACATTCTTTTGACGGCATGTGCATGGTCAAATGGCAAAGGATATCAACTTCTACATGTCTTTCTTGACTATTCCTATTAGTGGGTCTAATTTTAAGTGGAAGTTGCATAGTACTAAGACTCAGATTTATCAAACGTTCACGTAACGCAATGCAGCACTACTCCTTGCTGCTGTGCGCAAGAACTGGGCAAGAATGCACCATATTTAAGAAAATATGGCAAATGTCTTTCCTTTCCTTGTACTAGCGCACAATTTGCACCCTTTTGCCAACACAGGCACCCTTGCTTCATTGTGCAAGGGAATCTCTATTGTAGACAACATAGTTTTGTTCAAGAAGTGACACCTTCCCGTACAGAAACAATTCCCTGAGGCTTTTTCCTCACATAGAAAGAGGAACAACAAGGAGAAATAAACACAATTCTCCTTCTTACTCCTCTTCTGGGAAAGTGTAGCATTTTGATGCATTCCCAGATCTACCACTCCTGGTAAATATGGGAATGCAGCAAAATCAATGTATGGTGCATAGAAACACCAACACCCCACCGATGGAATGCCTCCCTGGTTGAGAGTGTAACACCAGGCAGCGAAATTCTCTGCCTGCCTTTACTCCAGATTTAGCAAGCACCACAGGACCATGTAAGGTGGCCTTGCATTGCTTGGTAAATCTCACTTTAGTGTTGCGTTGCCCTTGAGACACCCTGCGTGATGCAAGGGAAACACAATCCCTTGATAAATCTGGCCCTGCATCTTTCTTTACTTTGAACTGGATGTGAGGCTTCTTCTGTTGTTAGCCTTATGGCGTTTTCATAAAAAAGCAACTAAGGGGCACATGCATCATTCATACATTTTGCATTTCTTAATTTGCGAAAATTACCGAATCGCAAATTAAGATTTGCAAAATGCTATGCATCATTTTTTTCGGTATTTATTTGTGATTCAGTAAAAATCGCAATTTTTACCGAATCGCAAATAAATACCGAATTCCTAACAGCTTTTTCGCAAATCCCATTGATTCCTATGGGCCGAAAGGCCCATAGGAGTCAATGGGAAGGCATTTACGAATTTGCAATTTGTTGATGCATTCCAAGGGTGCGGGGGGGTCCAAAGGACCCCCCCTGCACCCCTGAAATGTATTTGAAAGTGCATGTTTCAAACACACATGTCCTATGGACATGTGTGTCTGTAACATGACAGTGTAAAAAATGCATTTTTTTGCATTTTGAAAGATTTTCGCAAATTTGCACTTCCAATTTCAACATTCGCATTTTTTTTAATTGATGCATTGCATTTAAGGAATTGCACAAATGCGATTCCTTAAATGCATTCGCATTTTTAAGAAATGCAAAAAAATGCGAATTCTGAAAAAGTGTTTGATGCATCCCAAAAACGTATTTAGGAAGCGCAAACGGCCGAATTTACCGATTCGCACCGTTTGCACTTCCTAAATAGGTTAATGCATGTGCCCCTAACTGTTCTAAGTCATTCTAAATCCTAATGGTGAGCTTAATATATATATATATTGTATATCTGCTGTATTTGATTGTCACATGGATGATGTCATCAGTGATGTCATCAGTGATGTCATTTGAGATGTCATCAGTGATGTCATCAGTGATGTCACTGACCATATCATGAATGATGTAATGTAACATCATCAGCAGTGGATTGCGGGCGTGCGAGTTATAGTGAGTACAACTAACTATAACGGGGGAATTTCAATGGTTTTGTATGAGTAAAATGTCCAGCTAAGTATAACTGGTGTGAAACCTATGGTTTTTTCAGTGAATATATATATATATATATATTCACTGAAAAAACCATAGGTTTCACACCAGTTTTACTTAGCTGGACATTTTACTCATACAAAACCAATGAAATTCCCCCGTTATAGTTAGTTGTAACTATATATCTATTCACTGAAAAAACCATAGGTTATAGACCATATATAGTTAGGAATTAGCATTTACAAAACCTTGAAAATTCACTGAAAAAACCATAGGTTATAGACCATATATAGTTAGGAATTAGCATTTAAAAAACCTTTTTTTACTCACACAAAACCATTGAAATTCCATATATAGTTAGTTGTACTAACTATATATCACGCACCCGCAATCCACTGCTGATCATGTCACATATTACATCATTCATGACATGGTCAGTGACATCACTGATGACATCACTGATGACATCTCAAATGACATCACTGATGACATCATCCAGTGACTGTATGTTTCTGTAAAGTTAAAATATGTCTTACATATTGAAGAATGAGTGGATGTATAAGTGTCTGGATGAAGGATTTAGTAGGTGCATGACTGACTGTATGAGTGAGTGAATAAATGTGTGTCACTGAGTGCATGGGTTAGTGACTAAACTGTCTTAATTTGTGCATCATTATGTCTGTTGTTCTGTAAACTGCTGCATGTGTTGATCAGTAGCTATATGAGTAAGTATATGGGTTATTGATTGGTTGCCCAAGTATTTGTATGGGAGACTGAGTGTGTGTGTGTGGGTGGCTGGGAGGTGTATGACTCTGTGCATAGATGTGTGAGCAGTTGATTCACTAGATGTATGGGTTCAAAAGTGCATGTAGAAACACCTGTATGGGCGGTTGACTGAGTGCATTGGTGAGTGAATGGATATCTCAGTGCTACATGTCAAAGTAAGTACATTTGTAAAACACAGTACATGTGACAGTTGACATATATAAATAACTGTGCATAAGAGCCAGTGAATGTGTGAGTGGCTGTATTGATCATTGTGAACTTGTATCAGGCATTGTAAAAGAGAGTAAATATGTGTTAGTATATGTTTGAATAAGTAAGGTGTATATAACTGTATAGTTGAGGAAATGGAGGTATGATTGATTCTTTGCATGACTGACTAGGTCTGTGAGTGTCTGTTTACACTGAGTGTATCTAAGGTTATATTAGAGTCTGAAGAGGTTCATCGTATTATCACATGAATGATGTCATCAGTGATGTGATCAGTAATGTCAAATGAGATGTCATCAGTGATGTCATCAGTGATGTCATTTGAGATGTCATCTGTGATGTCATCAGTGATGTCATTTGAGATGTCATCAGTGATGTCATCAGTGATGTCATTTGAGATGTCATCAGTGATGTCATCAGTGATGTCACTGACCATGTCATGAATGATGTAATATGTGACATGATCAGCAGTGGATTGCGGGTGCGCGATATATAGTTAGTACCACTAACTATATATGGAATTTCAATGGTTTTGTGTGAGTAAAAAAAGGTTTTTTAAATGCTAATTCCTAACTATATATGGTCTATAACCTGTGGTTTTTTCAGTGAATTTTCAAGGTTTTGTAAATGCTAATTCCTAACTATATATGGTCTATAACCTATGGCTTTTTCAGTGAATTTCATTGGTTTTTTAAAAGCTAATATCTATAGCTGTAAAATGTATTCTTCTTTAAATCAAAAAATATATTTTATATGTTTATTAATAATTTTTTATTATTATTATGTTTTGGTTCGCTCCCGGTTCGCGAACCGGGTAGCTTCCCGTTAGCTCAATTTGGTGCCGCGACTCGGTACACAAACCGGTAAACGTTCGGTTTGCGCAACTGCCGCGTTAGAAATCAACATCGTGACGCATCGCGGAAGCGCGACGTATCGCGTTGTCGCGTAATGCGTCTTATGATGCGCCGCGTTAGCGCACCCGGAAGTGCTCCGGTACGCGAACCGAGGCGCGAAGCGCAGCTCCCCGGAAGCGATCCGGGGCGCGTCGCGAAAGCGCGACGTATCGCGTTGCCGCGTAATGCGTCTTATGACGCGCCGCGTTAGCGCACCCGGAAGTGCTCCGGAGCGCGAACCGAGGCGCGAAGCGCAGCTCCCCGGAAGCGATCCGGGGCGCGTCCCGCAGCGCGTAACATGAGCGTAACAGGTCATGTGACTTGTTAATAAAACTTTTCATTGGTTCATTTCACTTTTGGTTTCCTAATGATGTAAGGCTAGGTCATGTGACCTAAAAATAACACTTTTCATTGGTTTAGAACTATTTTTTTTCCAAAATGATGAAAGCCCCCACCTTTTTTCTCACTCTGACTTTCAACTTTGTGAAAGGAAGACCTATTTTGCTGAGTAGAAAATGGCTTCAGTAGTAGCTGCAGCTGGTGCACCCCCACCACCACCACCACCACCATCAAGGAAGAGAGGACAACCTCCACAGTTCCTTCCCAACACAGAGGAGGAAGAGGATGAAGAAGAGGAAGATGAAATACAGCCAACACAGTTTTTACGTGAGGAGCCCCGGATATCTCACCACAAAAATAGTTTTATTTGGCAGTTTTTTTCTTTTCCTCAAGGACAAAAAAAAGTGAATGCTCGCTATATGACATGCCTCATATGCAAAGAAGATTTATCTAGAGGCACAGATAAAAAGTATAGTTTCGGCAACTATACTATGCACCGTCACATGCAGAGGTGGCATCCACTGAATTACAGCAGGGCAGAGATGCGTGACCTGCAAGACAACCCACCAACTCCTGTGGCCAGGACATCGGCACAGGTAACTCTGTCGGGGCCAGAGGCACGGGAAACAGTGCCAAACATTCAAGAAAATTTTGTGCACATGAAGATAGTGTGTATATATTGCGGTAACCTACTCTCATGTGGCAATATGAGTATTAATTTGATAAACAGAGCATATGAAAACCACAAGTGCTCTAAACGCCCCAAAAAATAAAAAATGTTTTGCTCCTGTTGAGCCCTTTCTAATGCCTGTTTTTCGTTGTTTCCCCCCCAAAAAACCAAAAAAAACATAAAATTGTTAAAAAAATACAAAAAAAACGAAAAATGTTCAGAAAAATAAAAAAAAATATAAAACAACAAAAACATTAAAAAAAAAGTTCTTTTCAGAACTACCTCCCCTTTATAAAAAAATTGCTAGAATGTTTAGCACTCTGGCAACCTCTATTTCTTTTGGTTGGCTTCCCGGTTCGCTCCCCGGTACGCGAACCGGGAGCGAACCAAAACATTTAAAAAAAAAAAAAAGAAGAGTAAGTATAAGGGAAGTAAACAGAGAGTAATGTTAAAAGAAAGACAGCTATAGGGACTAAACCAGAGATACTATTTAATAGATTTATTTACCGAAGAAAAGATGGAAGAGGATATAATTGTGAAAAACAAAATAGATAAGGAAGTGAAAGAAAAAAACGAGAGTAGAAGAATAACAAAGAAGAGTTTCTTAGAGAATATGAGTGAAAATTCAAAATAAGATTAAAACATGTGGAATAACAGAGAGAAAAAACAGAAAGCAGAAAAGAAGAAGTAACAGAAAAAGAATAATTGAAACAGCAAAGAAATCTAAATAACATAGGGGCATATTATCAACATAGGCAATAAAAGTTTTGCAGCTTTTATCGGCAGAAATGTGTCGCTAAAGCCGCTTTTGCGGCAGAAAACTGCTGCTAAAACCGCTTTTGCAGCAGTTTTCTGCCGATAAAAACAGCAATAATTTTATTGGCTGTGTTCATAATATGCCCCTTAGTGTGCTTCAACTACACAGAGAAAGCATAATGAACAAGTAGTGAAAGAGTGATCAGTCAGAGACACTAAGAGTAATAGAGACGGAGTGAGTGAACAAGAGTGAGGAACTATGAGAAGAGAGGGACTGAGAAAAGGAGTGGAAGGAGTAGAGTAAGTAAGTAATAGAGAAAGGAATGAGGGAAGTAGCAAAGGCAGGAAAGTGAGGGTTAAAGAAATGAAGCAGTGGAACTAATAGTAGTTAAATGTGATAGAAATGTAATGAAAAGAGTACAAAACATTTACCTTATAATTGTCGTTAACTTAGTCACTTGTTATTTTTATACTTTCAATCTGTGAAAGAAAGAACAAACATTTGAAAAATATTAAAACATGTATTTAAAAATGAGAAAAGACAAGGGAAAAGATTGAAGGACAAACAGTTTTTCAACAACTTTGACACTTACAGAAGCCTCTGCTTCTCCATGCCCCTACACAGTCCTAAAAATATACATTTTAAACTAACAGTATCTTGATGCAGATGAAGTGAGGCCTATCTTGCAACATGGTGCATCTTTTGCACTGCTGCTGTCTCACAAAAGTGATGCAACGGCAGCGCAAAAGAGGTGCACAGCCTTCATAAAACTGTCCCTAACATTTTAAATGATTGTTTCAGGATGACAATAAGGTGTGTCCTATCCAGAGGTTTGTTTGAGGTGAGGCCTACTCAGGGTTGCAGATTAAATTTAGGCTTGTTGAAGAGTACAGAGGAGATAATACATGTCCATGTCTACCAATGAAGTGAGTCATGTCCACTTCACTCTTGAACAAAGGCCAGACCTCCTCTGTTTCCTTGGACAGGCCTAAACTTGATCTGCACAATGTGATGTGTAATGTTAGGAAACACAGGTGATGTAATTGAAAAACGTGCAATTTCTTTTGCTCATTTCACAATCACATCAATTGTGTTTCCTTTGCTTAGGTATCTCATTCTGCAGATGTAGTCCAGCATATGAAAGAGTACCCAGAAGTGCAGCACTGCATGCAACAACTTTGACACTTACTGAAGCCTCAGCTTCTGCATGCCCCCTACACAGTCCTAATTATATACATTTTAAACTGACGGTATCTTGCTGGAGATGAACTGAGGCCTATCTTGCAACATAGTGCATCTTTTACACTGCTGCTGCGTCACAAAAGTGACAGAACAGCGACGCAAAAGAGGCGTATGGCCATCATAAATCTGCACTTAACATTTTAAATGATTGTTTCTAGATGCTGATAAGGTGTGGCCTATCCAGAGATTTGTTTCAGGTAAGTCCTACTCAGGGTTGCAGATGAAATTTAGGCTTGTTGAAGAGTATAGAGGAGATAATACATGTGCAGGCCTACCAACGGAGTGAGTCATGTCCACTGCACTCTTGAACAAATGTGAGACCTCCTCTGTCTCCTGGAACAGGCCTAAACCTCATCTACACAATGTGATGTGTAATGTTAGGAAACACAGGTAATTTAATTGAAAAACGTGCAATTTTTTTTGCTCATTCCACAGTCACATCACCTGTGTTTCCTTTGCTTAGGTATCTCATTGTTTAGATGTAGTCTATCATATGAAAGACTACGTAGAATGTGAGCACTGTATGCAACAACTTTGACACTTACAGAAGCCTCAGCTTCTCCATGCCTCCTACACAGTTCTAAATGTATATCATAAATACAAAAAGTACAGAATTAATTATACATGTTAAATGGTTTATTTTTGCTGTTCTCAGAATTTATCAAATTTCACTAAAAATAGTGACTTGAAGGTATTCATCATATAACAGCGGGGAAAAAAAACACAATCAAAATGATTGTGTTTAAAAAACCCATATAACATAACCAATCAGAAATCAGAACTCCTGAAAAGTAACTTACTTTCCATGACGTCGAAGGATATCCTATGAACAGCTTACACTCTGTTGTGCTGCTATTATTTTCAGCCCGCCACTTTCTGAAAGAAAAGCTCCATCGTTTTGAAAAAGATGTTACATACAATAAATGACTTTTCGCTCTCTACCGCACGTTTCCACAAGGCCAAATCGTGTAAGAGCCATTTATAACTCTTGGAATTCTTCTAAGCAAATTCTGTCATTTTGTATTTCCGCAACTTTCAGAAAGAAAACGTTCAAGATCACTTTCACAATCCTGTACTAGTAATATCTCACCCTTCTTGCTCACTCATGTTCCACATTTCCTATGACACTGATGCTGCTTACTATGAAGCAGACTTACACTACCTCTATGACTACTACAATTATTTAATTCTCTACATCACTTTTAATCACAAAGCAATTTAAAACAGTAGATAAAATTATATCAACCCCTAGAATCATTATAGGCCAGTTACCTACCCTAAATTCTCTTTTCTGAAAACAGAAAGTAAGAATATTTTTAAATAAAAAGGCAACATTGTATCGTAGTCAAATAGGAATCATTTACGAAACAGCAGCTTTTTTTTACATTTTCAATAAGCTGTGTAATAAGCGGATCTTGTCAAAGGACCATCATGTCATATAATAGCTGCAGTTAAAAATGTTCTTCCTAAAATAAACAACTATGTAGCCACAACATTTGTAATTAAAGTTGAAGACTTACTTTCATCAGGTTTATATAGTTGGAATTTTAAAATGACATTATAACCAAAAGTTTGGTCAAATAATCTAGACAGCATTGCAGACTTACATTACCTCTACTCCATGTTTTTATTGGCTGCTTGAATTAGCTTATAAAAAGAAACAGTTTTTCTGAACTCATTCAAAGTGCAGTTATTTTTCCATGACGTCAAGTGTTATGGTAAGAACACCGTTTGTTTTGGGAAATACTCTGTTGTCCTTTAACTAATCCGTGCCCACTACTTTCTGTAGAAAACCTTCTTTTTTTCCAGGAACTATATAAAACTCAAAAATAACTTTTGACTCTGTACTACACTTATCCTCAAGGCCAAATTGTGTAGGAGCCATTAGAACCTCTTGAATTTCCTCAGAGCACATCCCTAAAATTTTGGTTTTAAAAACACCAGGTAAGAATTTTTAAGGTCATAAGGCAATTTTTTTTTTAAAGTTAAAACAGAATCATTGCAGAATGACCAGCCATTTCTAGACTTTAAATAAGCTGTGTAATGTCCTGATGTTATTGAAGGACTGTCATGATATATAATTGCTGCAGTTATAAAAGTCCTTCCTGATATTGACAACTGTGAAGCCACAACATTTTTAATCAAAGTTGTCAATTTTGTTCCATCAGGCCTACATCGTTGGAACATTAAAATGACATACGGGCCATATGTTCGTATAAATAATGTTGACAACATTTCAGACTTACATTGGCTACACTCCATGTTGTGATCAGCTGCTTTTACTAGCTTACTAAAGGACACTGATTTACTGTCTGGCAAAGTTAAATATATACATTTTTCTGAGTCTACACTAGTAGTACTTGATACCATACAGTTCTCGCAGTCATGCTGCCATTGATAAGAAAGCCCAAACAGGTGATCTACATCTACACCTTCATCATGCAATACATCAAGCATATACATTAAAAACTCCTGACAATCTTGCTGAATATTTTGAGAGAATTGTGTTTGACCTGAACATCTGTCTAACAGATTTCGAATTTCAGACACACTTTCTATTTTTGTTCTATCAGTGCTACATTTCTCTAACACAGAATTCAACAAACTGCAAAATCTCTGATCCGAATTGACCACAATCTCTTGTTTTAAAGTTTCTAGAGAAAACAAAACATTAACCACTGCATTAGCAAAGCAGTTGACACCAGAACTGTTTTCAAATTGAAAACCAACAACATCTTCAACAAAATCCTTTTCCTTTCTGCTTATAATTTCTGGTTCATCGACTTTTCGTCTTTTTGCTACAACCTCCCTACTATTGGTCACATTTCTTCGTTTCCGGCCTACCACACGTTTCTCAAACAAAGGATATTGAGGCAAATGTGGCGCATACTCTCTTCTTAACCTATTGTATTCCTTAACACAGTCTAGATCCGCACAAATGTTTGTGACATCACACTCAATCAAGTACAATCCCGATAAAGTTCTGACTCGGGACAATGCCACATATGCCATACCCTCCTTGAACACAGAACTGCCAATATTCACCAATGCACTGTCTACACTCAAACCTTGCGATTTATGGATTGTCACCGCATATGCCAAGCAAACAGGAAACTGCTTACGGCGAACATATAAGTCTTTCACAAGCAAAAACCTAGCAGAGCAAAGACCAATTAGCTGTACTTCCTCAATGCCATCAAATTTAATTTTTAAAAATTCAATTTCATCCCTATTTCTGTATTTCACAAAATCAACAACATTACCCATTGATCAATTTACCAGACCTCTTTCAACATGTAAATTCCTTCTTAAAATTATACGGCAATTTAAGCACACATTCAGAGTCTTTTCAAAACCCGCAGTTTTAGATATACTCTTTTCTAATGAATCCAATTTTGATTTTAAATTCTCAGACAAAATAATTGTTGATCCCATATGCTCTACTCTGTCAATAGCTTCCAGTTTCACAATATCTTGGTTTTCTAAATACAACATTTTGATGTTGAAGATGGCACATTCTGCAAGAGTTGGCATCAAACATATTCCAGATTTTTTCTCAGTAATTTTCTGAAAAATATTCTCAGGCACAACGTCTTGTTCTGGATACAAATTTGACAGTAATCGTGCATGTAAAGCTTCTTTCCCATGCTCGGTCACTTTTCCGATTCTAACATCTTGTAGAATATTCTTGTAATCTTCATCCTTCGCCTGACGCATATTTTCATGCAGTTCAGCATAATTGAAGTTTAACCATATATTAACGTTGCCAATGCTCCCTAGGCACTTCCTGGTATCTTCATGCGTGAGCATTTTGAACACAGGTTTTCCTTTCACTGGTGTCAGCTGCAGAAGATCACCCAAAACAATGATGTGTTTGCCACCAAATAACACATCATACTCTGTTTTGAGAACTTCTTGCATTCTCAAATGCACAAAGGCAAGCATGACATTGGAAACCATGCTTACTTCGTCAATGATAAGAAGTTTCATTTTCTTCAAGACTCTTGAAACTTCACAACAAGCATCTCCAGATAACTTGTGGTATTGTAATTTGTTATCATGCTCCACTGGCAGCATCAGTAGACGATGCAAAGTAATACCTTTAATGTTATGAGCTGCCAGTCCAGTTGGAGCGGTGACAACACAAGACAGCGATGACTCAGTCCTTTTCTGCAAATAACATGAAATTGCTTTAATGAGGAAACTTTTTCCAGTTCCCGCTTCTCCACTCACGTACAGTCGGACAGGTTTCAACGACGTACATGAGCACTCCTTCTTCTCATGACTTAATCCATGATCAATTTGGTTGGTAACTTCGTCATATATTTTCCTCTGCTCAACGTTAAGTTGTCTTTCCAAGTCTTCTAAGTTAACCGCATCCTCCTGAGCATGTGCCATGGCTCTTTCCACTTCAATCATGGCAGTGGCAGCTTCATTTTCGATAACTGGTCCTCCTAGTGGATCCTGACTCAATGAAACAGAACTCTGACTGTCCTGAGAACTGTCTCTAGCAATCTCGGCTGCAATCGTTGCTTCCTGCTCAATTTCCGCATTCAACATTTCTAGATATTTGAGAAAAACAGGACATTCTATGGTCTCCTTGGCGGCATTGAAAGAGTCTTCGTAACAGAGGAAATCTCCAAGCAGTTCCTCTTCTGCACGCCAAGGCTTGAAAAGTTGCAAAAGTGCTAAATAGAAAAACTCTTTTTTTTCAGGAGATTCGCCACTCAATTTTCGATGGTTTACCAAGTGGCACTTTCTTTGCTTGACGAGACATCCCTCACTTCCAATTACAGCATACACTCCTTTATCAATATCTTCTTTGATGTTCCTCTTGAATATGTAATTTTGTAGAACCTCATACAGACAAACATTCTCGAGGTGTCTGCTTCTATTTGGATAATATGTATCCAACATGTTGGTCTTCAAAATATCAGTACTGTTTGGCTCCTTTTCCGCCAAATACTCAATTTCCCGCACAGGTTTCAGAACTCGATTACGCGTTGCAGCAAGACCAAGACTCGCCCAAACGATACTCCTGGATTTGGCATAGAGACTTGCTGAAGACAACCGGTCAGAACATTCGTAAGCTCCGATTTCTCGATGTGACAACATCTTCAGACTGAAACTGTACAACTTCTTACTGAGGCTCTTTTCATGGGAAATGTCCTCCCACATATCCTTCAATTCTGTCTTTTCTTTCTTGGTGATGTAAGATGTCACATACCGAGCCACAGCCATACAGTGATCAGCCACGAACTGTATATCCATGTTAGCATTCCACATGGACAAAATCACTGGGTTGTAGTCGTTGATATACTTGGACTCTTCGTTCCTTTTCAAATTGTATGTGTTTTTAGGTGATTTCTTCATCACATTATGTCGCAGCGAAGACATCAAACTGTTCACTCTTCCTTTAGAAATCACCGGTCGTGGAAAGGCGAAACGACATTTGGTGTAGAACTTGTCCTTGTTTCTGAATTTACGACGACAGTACTTTCCGCAACGATGGCTTTGGAAGCGTAGAACTTGTTTTCTTAGGCTTTTGTCCTCCTTTGCGTTTGGAACAGCACATGTAGAATACTGTTCTATGAAACTCATCACTAAGTCTTCTGGATCTGTTCCAAATTTAGGTGCATCCTTGATCCTCAGCAGCATATGTATATGAGGAGCACCTCTTGCTTGGTACTCCTTTCTCCAGAAGAAATCCAACACCTCTCCAAGAGGTGGATTTCTCTTGTTCATGATGAAAGACATCATAGCTTCAAATCTATGATTGAAGTACCTGCATACATTCACTGGATCCAAAGAGCACAGTTCTCCGGGTGTCTTGAATTCGATATTTTCAATGTTTCCATTTGCCTCTCGTAGAAATTCAAGTAAGTCTTCCCAGCCATACTCGGCACAGCTGAGAGTGAGGAACCATGTGGGAGTTCCTAAGTTCCTCAGCATACATTTTAAATCACCATGACTACGGTACCAGTACTCATTAGTACCACGCTGACACGCCATGAGATTAATCAGGTGAGAATCCAAAATACTGTCTTGCACATTGACTTTATCCATAAAGTCACTTGCCGAGATGTTTTGCATCTGTATACCACTTTTCAAGATGTGGTTCACTGCATATGACAGTCCAGACAGATCGCTTTCAAACAGGAGATGAAACAAATAGGGAATGCATTGTCGAAACCTAGGATCTTCTGCATACAATCGTAAAGTCCGGTATTCAGAAGCAGGAATTTGATGAGGTCGCTCATCATATCCTTCTCCTTGACCTGTTGGAAATAGCTGTGGGAAACACCGAGCTTCCAAACTTTCCTCCCAAACACTAATGGGACTCCCTTTGGCTTGTTTCATTTGAAACAACTCAATAGCATTCCCCATGACTTCCTTGGAATGCAAAGGATGAACACTATAATGTTCATATATTTCTTCACTTTTAGAGGGTTCTACTTTCTCAATTTGACCAGCACACAAATCGCTATCCTCTTCTTCACTTACTTCCTCTTCTGCAACATATACATTCTTATAGTACTTATTGGTTTTTTTCAAATACAATGTTGCCTTTTTGACTTTCCTAACATCCACTAAATCTTGCCATATTTTCTTACTCTTTGTCGGAACCCCATTAACTAAGATAACCAGAGGTTCCTCTTCCACTTTTTCTACTCCAATTGTATTAATGTTTTTCTTCAAATCTAGAGGCAAATAAACAACTCTTCCCTTTAAGCCTCTCTGTAAATCTGATGGAGGCAATTTCCCTGTCTTTGGCTCCATTCTTACAATAGCCTGAAAGGGATGGATACTTTGAATCAAAATAGATTCATAAGTATTTAAATCCTTCAATTCAGAAGGAATCTCAACCAATTCCAGATTATTATGAACCGCTCTAGCAGGCATCTGGTTTTGATTTAATTTGTTACAACAATAAGTACACACACGTTGATCCAATCCCAAATCAAAACAATTTTCTACCATCAAGTATGTTGCAAAATCCTTCCATTCACTATTATTTTCCCTTTCACTTTTTGCATATAAATCCACTAACTTAGTCTGATTCTTATAATAAGTGCGTCGACAACACACACAAGTGAAATTAGGCCTCTCACTTGATTTCACCTGAAACGTGGCAATTTCCTTCTGAAAATTATCTGTACTGGAAACCTGTACACTATCTTCCACATTACCCTCTTCTTCTGGGTCAATTTCAACATTCTCCTCTTTACTTCCAAAGTAACAAAACTCAATTTCTTCACAAATATTCTTCACATCTATTTCAGAACCATGCAAAAGAGCAGTGCATAATTGTTTAAGCATAACTGCTGGACTCTTAGCATAATACAACATTCTAACTAATTTCCTCACTTTATTATGATGCACTGCTAGCATCCTGAAATGATGAAAAACACTCTGGCATACTCTCCTGGATTAACTTTTGCCTTTAAAAGATCAAGAATTTAAAGGAAATGCTAACATCCACTAAATCAACAAAAACCCTACATAAAGGAATGTCTAAATGTTTTAATTGCATACATTGCAACAACGTAATACTAGGCAATACATTCATGCATCCAACCAAAGGCAACAAAATCAATCTGCAATACACAGGTAATTGTGACACTAAAAATGTGATATATGCAATCAAATGCCCGTGCGGCAAGACATACGTCGGACAAACAGAAAGGAAAATCAAAACCAGAATTTCAGAACATAAAAGTAATATCAGGACAAAGCAGACAAAATCAGCAGTAGCCAACCATTGGCTAGAACATAGTCATCAAATTTCGCAGCTGAAATTTACCATACTGGAGATACTCCCACAACGATATGACACAGACCCACTGAAACAACGTCTACAGGCGGAATTTTATTGGATTAAAAAATTGAATTCCCTGCAACCCACAGGGATTAATGACAGAATCGAATATTCATGCTTTTTGTGAACTATACACCACATTGGATACCATGAGAGACTCTACGCTACTCTATCAGTAAGATGAAGATCAGAGATAATAATGCATTACCATACACTTTGTGCATGATTTCTAGATTTCACACTGGTGATTGAATTGTTTATCATTTAAGTCTGAACGTGAACTATAAATTTACACACACACTTTATTTATTTTTCTATATTTCCACTATCACCTCGACATTTTTATTCAATTTAAATCTTCCCCTCTTTCTTCCTAGCTTTAAGCCGCAGACCTCTACTATGTTTATTGAGCGTATCAGTTCCCAAAGGTTTGTTCACCACCGCATAACGTATCACGTGACTATCTAACACCCTATCGTACAGCTTGTCTCAATCGCTACCCGGTCTCCCTGACCGCGAGTTTTTAAACTAAATTTAAGACTGCAGTCTTAATAATGTATGGACCATGGCAGAGAACGCTAGACATATTTCCATCTAGGATTCGGCACTAATGAGTATTTTCGATCGCCACTCGCAGTTTACTTGATCACGTGATCTCGTCACTTCCCTATAACTTAGAACCCTATTGTCTCTCAATTTATTTGAACAGTTCCGTGTTGGGAACCACGAGAACGCCGCGCATTATTTTCTCGGTAAGTCCACGGTATTGCCACTTTCTATCTATACGCTATGGGCGCTAATTTCTAACGGGTACTTGCCTGATTCCATGTGCACTTGAAGAGGATAATCATTCAAGTTTCAGTTACGTTTTCATTACACACATCATGATTTGTTTGTGATTCATATACAGATTGTTTATTGTATATAGCTTATGTGAAGAGCACCTGTATTTGTATATAAATGTCTTACATGTACCTAAAAGCTGTAATTACTTTTTAAGTTCGGATACTGAATACTAAGGTCCTGTATGCTTTCATCCTATAGGCCCCTGACGAAGGTTCACCCCGAAATGCATTGGGCGGGCAGGAAATAATGTATGAAATAATACAAAGAAAAAATATTCATGAATGAAATGACCTTGGATATTGATGAAATCGTTCCAAAGGAATAAATAAATACTAATGATCGACACAAGAATGAAGTGAATGTCGTTTTCAAAAAAGTTGACCTTATAAAGCAAAAGATTGGTGTAGAAACCAGCTGGTTTCATGTACAACCAGCGCGCCTTACAGTGATGGTTTAATCACATTTTGTCATCATAATTCAAGACACCATTGGCACGGTGTGACAAGGAAACGCGCCAAGAATCCTTTAACCTCAAATTAAGTTTTAAAGTGTGCACGGAGATCCATTAACCTCATACTCTCCTGGAAAGACAAGCCAGTGAATGACCATGCAAACCTGTCACTTCTCTCACTCTGCAAGGATCTAATTCTTGCAACAACTTCATTTTCTGCTTCAAACTTTTCTTATTAAATGTCCGTACAAAATCACAAAGCAAATTGATGGAATCCTGTTGCACACTGCAAATACTACTACACTTCCAGGTGTACACAGGTTCCTTAGGACGTCTTCCTAAAACCGCATTACCTAACACCTCTTCTGCCTCTGTTGTCACAAGTTTTTCTTTTTCAACTGGACAACCATCTTTCACCTCATAAGCTCGACCACTGATGTCAACTGCATGCACCAAATCATTATCCTGGAAATAACTCTCCTCATTAAAAAATGCCTCACAACTTGAACTATGCATCCATTCTCCTGAAAAAACTTCACAAAAATTACTACGATTAACTGTTCTCTTCCATCTACTATTTCTTTTGAAATCATAAATTGCCTTGTTTAGCTTCCTAATTCTATTGATTATCAAAATAAATAACTTTCGCTTAATTTCAAATGCCTGATCAATAACTTTCTCAATTTTTTTTTCTCCTATAAAAAACCACTTTCTGCTGACCTTTCTTAATATTTTTTAACAAATTGCCAATTATCCTGTTGCGGAACATTCGTCTACGAATGTCCCTAAACTGGTTTTTCCTTCTACTACCATGCACAGAGTTATCTCCTGCTCTAGCAGTAACATTTTTGATTGGCCTTCCCTTTCCGTTTAAATTGCTTCTCTTTTTCTGGACTAAAACATTTTCTGTAGTACTACTTTTTTTTCTACAAATATTTCTTATGAATGATTTCTTTATCTTACCCGGACCTTTCTTGGTGACTTGACAAGTTTTTATTGTAGAGGTCTGCTGCAATATTTTTTGGAGCTGCTGTCTTTGATGTTTGGTAGCCTTTCGCCTTCTGTCCTTCGAAGGCATTCTTTAATTTTGAAATGATCTGCAGTTGAATCTGTGGTAAAATATAATAAAAAATGTTATTAACCACTATTAGCAAACAGTAAATCAATAACAGTCATCAAAAATTTAACACACTACTTGTTATTTTTACATAGAATAATTTTTAGTGCATTGGCAAATTTAGAAATCACAAATAGTAGCAAAGAAATGGAATGCTTCTACATTTTACCTGTGCTGTTTTATATGTGAATCTGATCTAATTTTATGAGCATATTTTACTATTTCATTAAAGACACTACACATAACCTGTTTTTGAAGTTGTGTTTAATTTTAAATGAAACGGTTTACATTTTTACTTTTCATTTCAAGTACATTTTAAAAATAAATGTTTATAGTTCCATAGGCTCAAGCAGGTCAGCTTCCCACCCTATGTCATACACTTCTGACAAATCGGCATCCTCATCATGTTCTTCATCATCCTCAGGATTTAAATCATCCAAGGGATCTACTTCCACTGACGTTTCAATTACAAGTTCAATGATAAGGTCGAAATCAACTGATTGCTCATTATCACTCATGGTTGATGTTGTCGTTATCTTTAAAGAAAGAGAACAACAATGAGATGTTGCAGAGTAAGAGACAAATCTCAGAGATTATAATAGTGAAATTGTTTAACAAGAGTAACATTTTGCAGCTATTATTTAGCCATATCCAGCGATGCTGAGGAGGTGAGGCCTATGTCCAAGTTTTCAGTGAAGAGGACTCATCTCTTCTTAACCTTGGATAAGCCTCACCGACTCTGTGTCCCCTGCTCATACTTAAATGTAAAGGGGCAGATTTATGTTAACTGGCGCATCCCCACGGATGCACCAGTTAATGTGCACCGCTGCTCTGCCACCCATGGTGTGCCGCATTTACAATGTGGAGCACCATTGAGCAAAAACAGCACAGATGCGTCATGCATCTGTGCACACATTGCAGGAATCACGTCGTAAGCGCGACATGTCTACTGCAATGCACAGGAGGAAGCCTCACATTGCATGCTGCATCACTCCTTATGCCTGTTTCAAACAGACGTAAGGATTTGATTCAGCAATGCTATAAAGCTGACTCAGTGAAATCTTCTAAATTTCACTGTGTTAGTTTTACAGGGCTTTCATGCAAATAAATGCATACCCTGCAACAAAACACCTATTTGAAATCTGACGCAGGTTTCATGTGGCACAGGACTTTACAGCATGACACATCTGCCTAGATGCATCAAGTTGTAAATATGTCACCACTTAGCAAATCTTTTGCACCGCCGTTGCATCACAAAAGTGACGCACAGCAGCGGAAAAGAGGCACACACCTATCATAAATCTGTCCCTAACATTTTAAAAGATTGATTCAGGATGATGATAAGGTGTGGCCTATCCAGAGGTTTGTTTGAGGTGAGGCCTACTCAGGGTTGCAGATGAAATTTAGGTTTGTTGAAGAATACAGAGGAGATAATACATGTCCAGGCCTACCAATGAAGTGAGTCATGTCCACTTCACTCTTGAACAAAGGCCAGACCTCTTCTGTGTCCGTGGACAGGCCTAAAGCTCATCTGCACAATGTCATTCGTAAAGTTAGAAAACACAGGTGATGTAATTGAAAAATGTGGAGTTTCTTTTCCTCATTTCACAATCACATCACCTGTGTTTCATTTGGTTAGGTATCTCATAGTGCAGATGGAGTGTAGCATATGAAAGAGTACACAGAAGTTCAGCAGTGTATACAACAATTTTGACATTTACAGAAGATTCAGCTTCTTATCTTGTTGGAGATGAAGTGAGGCCTGTCTTGCAACATGGTGCATCTTTTGCATCACTGCTGCATCGGTTTCATGTGGCACGGGACTTTACAGCATGACACATCTGCCTAGATGCATCAAGTTGTAAATATGTCACCACATAGCAAATCTTTTGCACCGCCGCTGCGTCACAAAAGTGACGCACAGTGACGCAAAAGAGGCATACACCTATCATAAATCTGTCCCTAACATTTTAAATGATTGATTCAGGATGACGATAAGGTGTGGCCTATCCAGAGGTTTGTTTAAGGTGAGGCCTACTCAGGGTTGCAGATGAAATTTACGCTTGTTGAAGAGTACAGAGGAGATAATACATGTGAAGGCCTACCAATGAAGTAAGTCATGTCCACTTCACTCTTGAACAAAGGCCAGACCTCTTCTGTGTCCGTGGACAGGCCTAAACCTCATCTGCACAATGTCATTCGTAAACTTAGGAAACACAGGTGATGTAATTGAAAAATGTGGAGATTCTTTTCCTCATTTCACAATCACATCACCTGTGTTTCCTTTGCTTAGGTATCTCATAGTGCAGATGGAGTCTAGCATATGAAAGAGTACACAGAAGTTCAGCAGTGTATACAACAATTTTGACATTTACAGAAGATTCAGCTTCTTATCTTGTTGGAGATGAAGTGAGGCCTGTCTTGCAACATGGTGCATCTTTTGCATCACTGCTGCATCGGTTTCATGTGGCACGGGACTTTACAGCATGACACATCTGCCTAGATGCATCAAGTTGTAAATATGTCGCCACATAGCAAATCTTTTGCACCGCCGCTGCGTCACAAAAGTGACGCACAGTGACGCAAAAGAGGCATACACCTATCATAAATCTGTCCCTAACATTTTAAATGATTGATTCAGGATGACGATAAGGTGTGGCCTATCCAGAGGTTTGTTTAAGGTGAGGCCTACTCAGGGTTGCAGATGAAATTTACGCTTGTTGAAGAGTACCGAGGAGATAATACACATGAAGGCCTACCAATCAAGTAAGTCATGTCCACTTCACTCTTGAACAAAGGCCAGACCTCTTCTGTGTCCGTGGACAGGCCTAAACCTCATCTGCACAATGTCATTCGTAAACTTAGGAAACACAGGTGATGTTATTGAAAAATGTGGAGTTTCTTTTCTTCATTTCACAATCACATCACCTGTGTTTCCTTTGCTTAGGTATCTCATAGTGCAGATGGAGTCTAGCATATCAAAGAGTACGCAGAAGTTCAGCAGTGTATACAACAATTTTGACATTTACAGAAGATTCAGCTTCTTATCTTGTTGGAGATGAAGTGAGGCCTGTCTTACAACATGGTGCATCTTTTGCATCACTGCTGCATCGGTTTCATGTGGCACGGAACTTTACAGCATGACACATCTGCCTAGATGCATCAAGTTGTAAATATGTCGCCACATAGCAAATCTTTTGCACCGCCGCTGCGTCACAAAAGTGACGCACAGTGACGCAAAAGAGGCATACATCTATCATAAATCTGTCCCTAACATTTTAAATGATTGATTCAGGATGACGATAAGGTGTGGCCTATCCAGAGGTTTGTTTAAGGTGAGGCCTACTCAGGGTTGCAGATGAAATTTACGCTTGTTGAAGAGTACAGAGGAGATAATACATGTGAAGGCCTACCAATGAAGTAAGTAATGTCCACTTCACTCTTGAACAAAGGCCAGACCTCTTCTGTGTCCGTGGACAGGCCTAAACCTCATCTGCACAATGTCATTCGTAAACTTAGGAAACACAGGTGATGTAATTGAAAAATGTGGAGATTCTTTTCCTCATTTCACAATCACATCACCTGTGTTTCCTTTGCTTAGGTATCTCATAGTGCAGATGGAGTCTAGCATATGTAAGACTACGCAGAAGGTGAGAACTGTATGGAACATGGCTATATAAGTCAAATAATCAAAATCTAAATTTGCCAAGCACACATGGGGGTGTATTTACAAGGACCTTCCACCACGGGGAAATGTCTTTAATTAAAATGGGAAAAATAACATCAAAGGGACTCAAATGCCTTTTAAATATACCCCAAGCAACCTATGAAACTCTAGCACTACATATCCAGAAACCTAATTGATTTCAAAAATCGTTTTTAAACACATCATCTAAATCAATTATATACCTACATTCAAGGGGAAATGACTTAAAATGGCCTAAGACACATGAAAGCGTTTTTTTAAGGCCCTTGCACCATTTTTGGGTCGCTTTTAACATGGCTATGTTAGTCAAAGAATTAAAATCTAAATTTGCCAAGCAGAGATGGGGGCATATTTACAAGGAACTTGCACCACGGGGAAAGGTCTTAAATTAAAATGGGAAAAATAACATCAGAGATACTCAAATGCCTTTTAAATATGCCCCAAGCAACCTATGAAACTCTAGCACTACATATCCAGAAACCTAATTGATGTCAAAAAACGTTCTAAAACACATCATCTAAATCAATTATATACCTACATTCATCAGGAAGTGACTTAAAATGCCCTAAGACACATGAAAGCGTTTTTTTTAAGCCCTTGCTCCATTTTTGGATCACTTTTAACATGGCTATGTAAGTCAAATAATCAAGATCTAAATTTGCCAAGCACAGATGGGGGCGTATTTACAAGGACCTTGCACCACAGGGAAAGGTCTTAAATTAAAATGGGAAAAATAACATCAGAGAGACTCAAAGGCCTTATAAATATGCCCCAAGCAACCTATGAAGCTCTAGCAGTACATATCAAGAAACCTAATTGTTTTCAAAAATCGTTTTTAAACACATCATCTAAATCAATTATATACCTACATTCAAGAGGAAATGACTTAAAATGGCCTAAGACACATGAAAGCGTTTTTTTAAGGCCCTTGCAACATTTTTGGGTCACTTTTAACATGGCTATGTTAGTCAAAGAATTAAAATCTAAATTTGCCAAGCACAGATGGGCGCAGAACAACTGGGGAAAGCTCTAATCAGTAAGGCTGAGCCTGCAAACTATACAACAAAATAGAAATGCCAATACTGATATTTTAGTTAGTATATTTTTCAACCATAAAAAGTCACTTGATCAAAAAATGGGAAATGCTATTTAATAGCTGTTTTATTATACAAACATAGAATTTAAAGAGTACATTCATTTTGACTTTCAATCTGTACTGTCAGAGAACAGAAACTTTTTCTATACAGAATGAAAAGGAGAAAGTAGTTGGACACAAACCAGGGCAATAAAATCAACCATACAATCATCAGTCAATCATATCACAGTCATACCACAAACATGCATACATTCAAAATAACAATACTAAACCTAGATGGGATAAAGAATAAACCAATAGGTTAAGTATTCGGTCTGCTGGCTGAATGGAAATGTAAGTATTTACAATTATTTACACCATACATTAATTTGTATTAGAATCCATTGAGTTATAGTAACTAAACATTGATCAGTGTGTAAATCACAAAACCAAGTGTAGCCACAAATCAACACTAAGGCAATGGACAGATGGAAGCAGACGCTGGAGAAGAGGGGAGCCTATGCGTTTCAAATCCCTATGGTTCTGAAGGGATTCTCATCAGGGCCAGATTACTCAACAAAGGTCACCTTTGCGCATGCCCATGCAACCAGCGTCTCAATTGTAAAAGAAGACACTGCATTCCCTAATCACAGGCTCAGCGCATGCGCGAGTAAGCAGCGCCTTCTGAAACGCCGTCGGATTGTGTCAAGCAGTAACGGACTGCCGACTCCGCCTGATTCCAGCAAATTCCCTCAGCGCTGACGGTGCAAACGAAACGAACCCTCTTCAAGAGTGCTCCATCTCTAATCGGGACAGCCACCCCCCCTCACCATTTACAAGCAAGGACACAAGATCAATTATCCCACAGGTGATTCACTATCTTCCACTTTTCGATCTGCTCCCTTTGGATATATGCTCCTTGTTGAGTAATCTGGCCCTGATGAGAATCCCTTCAGAACCATAGGGATTTGAAACGCGTAGGCTCCCCTCTTCTCCAGCGTCTGCTTCCATCTGTCCATTGCCTTAGTGTTGATTTGTAGCTACACTTGGTTTTGTGATTTACACACTGATCAATGTTTAGTTACTATAACTCAATGGATTCTAATACAAATTAATGTATGGTGTAAATAATTGTAAATACTTACATTTCCATTCAGCCAGCAGACCGAATACTTAACCTATTGGTTTATTCTTTATCCCATCTAGGTTTAGTATTGTTATTTTGAATGTATGCATGTTTGTGGTATGACTGTGATATGATTGACTGATGATTGTATGGTTGATTTTATTGCCCTGGTTTGTGTCCAACTACTTTCTCCTTTTCATTCTGTATAGAAAAAGTTTCTGTTCTCTGACAGTACAGATTGAAAGTCAAAATTAATGTACTCTTTAAATTCTATGTTTGTATAATAAAACAGCTATTAAATAGCATTTCCCATTTTTTGATCAAGTGACTTTTTATGGTTGAAAAAATATACTAACTAAAATATCAGTATTGGCATTTCTATTTTGTTGTATAAGCACAGATGGGGGCATATTTACAAGGACCTTGCACCACGGGGAAAGGTCTTAAATTAAAATGGGAAAAATTACATCAAAGGAACTCAAAAGCCTTGAAAATATGCCCCAAGCAACCTATGAAACTCTAGCAGTACATATCAAGAAACCTAATTGATTTCAAAAACGTTTTTAAACACATCTTGTAAAGCAATTATATTCATACATTCATGGGGAAGTGAGTTAAAATACCCTAAGACACATTAAAGCATTTTTGTAAGACCCTTGCACTTTTTTTGCGTCACTTTTAACATGGCTATGTAACACAAAGAAACAAAATCTATTTGTAAAACACTTGACACAAAGCAACATTTTAAATACACAACTTTCTTCATAATTTTCTCCCTAAACCATACTATTCTCTATCTAAATTAAATGAATCTTTTCTCACCTTAGCAAATACTTTATGAGTTTCAAAACAGTCTCAGAAACACACCAAATTGTCTTTAGCAGAGCAAAAGGTATGCACTCCAGAGTCTGCAGCTATAAAAAGCACAGAAAAGCTGTAATTCATCACACATATCTCTCATGTCCCCCAATCAAAACTCTTCCCTCACTTTTTTCAAATCAACACCCTTCCCCCCTCTGCCCTTTCTGCCTTTTTTGCATAGCAACCACCTCCTGAAAGACCTCTCATGTTTGCAAGTTCACACAACAATGTTTCAATTGAACTCTGAACTCTCAGTACACCTGCATATCCAGTGCAATCTTTCATAAAATGATTTTTTTTTGACCATTCAAATTACATCTTTCAAAGAACTCATCCATGCACCCTAACTTTCTGTTTTCAGCAATCAAAATCCACCAATCACTGCTACTGCTTCATTAACACAGAAACTCCACAGTTTTTTTCATTTTAAACTCTTATTTTTTCAACTCCCATTTCATTGCCACACTTCATCTGACTGCAGCAGAACCTCCTCTCACCATGTTTTCTGTCTGGATTGTTGGACATAGTTATATCCACTGGGCTCAAAGGTTTGCTGATAACAGAAATTTACCTAACCTCAATTTACAAAATGTGGAAATCAAGTGGATTGCCCACAGAGGATTAAAATGTCACCAATTGATACCATTGGTGAAAACCTTTTTGCATTTGCCAAAACCTGACCTGTTAATTGTGCACTGTGGAGGTAATGACTTGGGCACTTTGACTGGGGTAGGTCTGGAAATGATTTTAAAGGACACCTTTGAGCAATTGATGGCACTTTTTCCTCAAACTGCCTTGGTATATTCAAATATATGCCAAAGACAGAAATGGAGGTGGTCAAACCAATTTTGTCCACAAATTGAGAAATCGAGGAAGCATGTAAATAAGTCTGTTTCAGCTTACATGAGAGACCATGGAATGGGCTCCATCTACAACAATAACTTGCGTTACTACATGCAAGATATCTACAGAGGAGATGGAGTTCACTTCTCAGATGAGGGGAACAGAATTTTCATCCTCAATTTAAGACTGTGCATTGGTACCTACTTGTAGGTACCTACATCAGCCACAGGACCCAAAAGCTCTTTTCAGAACTACCCTACATCTGATCACTCACAATTATTATTTTACTCTAACTTTTTTTAACTAATTTTCACCAAAGTACGCTCCCCGGAGCGCTACCCGGTACGCGCACCGGACGCTAACCGTGCGAAATTTTTAAAAAAAATGTTTTTTTTCCGCACATATGGGCCTCCTCAGCCACCCTCAGAAAACCTAGGGGGTCAAGATACGTCTACCATGCCCCCTTCTAACCATTCTGAACATTATTTGCCCTCCATCTTGTATCTCAATTCTACCGAAACACAAAATGGTGGACTCCCGTAACGCTGCCGGTTCGCCTACCGGGCGCTCACCGGGAAGCGCTCCATTAAAAAAGGTGGGAAAGTAATTTACAGAAGAAACCCTGGAGACAATGTCACCAAATATAGATTAACTCATACTACATACCAATCCCTACCATTTTCACAAATTTGGTTGGAATTCCATTTAGCCATTTAGCCTGTAGACCTCTCTAAATACCCTCAGGTAAATTACTTCACAAAACACATCTGAAGTGTTGGAATTGACAACCAATTAAAATGTTACTTTCATTTTCTACTTTTTTTACCTGACATTTGATTGGTTATGTACCTGAATATATATAAAAAAAAGAAAGAAAAACACAGCCATTTTGACTACTACTTCCTGAACTACATTGCAAGATCATTTTCACTCACAACTTAACCTTGTTTTTAAAAGGTAAGATGTTATTTTATAAATTTGAAAACCTTTTCAGATAGTTATATACTATCCCTCTGTAACAGTTAGACATTGAGAAAGGCTTGTTTATTATAATTATGGATTGATTTAGGTTTCTGTGGTATAATTATGAATTTACATAGGTTTTTTCACAGGCACTTTTTAATAGTACTACTTCATGCCTCAAAAGTACCTGTCTGAACTTAAACTCAACAGTGCCCTATCTCTACTGATATATTTATTTTTTATTCAAATTTCAGCACAAAAATGCAAGGAGAACAGAACGTTTCCTTTGAAATTGTCCTAGACATGAACAATGAGGAAATAATTGAACCCATTGACTTGGAATTCATGGATGAATCACGAGACCATGAACTTCTACAATGTGTAGAATCTGTGGATTGTTTTCTTCATTATGATGACGGTCAAATGTGGGAAGTTATGTTCACTCAACAAGAGGACATATCGGACAGTCAAATGTTAGACGTTCTATTAAATTTTGAAAAACAATCCGAAAAATAAAATTATATTTAATATTAAAAAATGGTTTGAGTCTTTAATCATTTTTATATGTAATTCATAAACTAGTACCAAATTGATTATAATGTAAATTCATACTTATAGTATACTGTTCACAATTCCAAAAATACATTTATATTTAATAATCATTAATACTGCTACTTCAATAAAAAAAATAAAAAATAAAAAAAACCAATCAATAAACATACAATATTTCAAAATATCATAGTCTATCATTCTTTTTTCCTTATAGTACGCTCCCCGGACCGCTTCCCGGTGCGCGTACCGGGCGCTTACCACGCAAAAAAAACAAAATAATTTTTTTTATTTTTTTTGCCCCGCGGGGCCCTTTTAAAGCCTCCACATCAAACCTAGGGGGTCAGGGAGGATCTACTATGCCCCCTTATGGTCATTTCCCCCTTTGTTTTGGCCTCCTCTTGTCTCTCGATCATACCGAGAGACAAGATGGCGGCCGCTCCGGACTGTTTAGAATGTTGACAGACACCGGAGAGCCAATCAGCTTCGCTTCGCGAAGTTCCGTTACGCGTCAGGTACGCGAACCGGGGCGCTGCCCGGAGAGCGCTTACAGATATATATGTTTTTTTGAACGTTAATTTCTCAAAATCCACTGGAGCACATATATTGAGACCTAGCAAAGGCACATCGGGCTACCAGTCCCTACAATTTTGCCAAGTTTCGTGCAAATCCATTCAGCCGTTCGAGCTAAAAGTGAGGCCAACCGCCCTATGGAAATTAACATGGGAAAAATGCGTTTTGGGACCCCCCTTTTTTCGCGGCCCCCTTTGACGACTCTCCTCCAAAATTTCAGTGGCTGCTCAGAAACAAAATGTTCAATTTTCCTGAAAATTTCAGCCAATTCCGTCCACAAACGCCAAAGTTATTAGACATAGAATTTTCAAAAATCCCATAGAATAAAAAATATTAACTATATATACCTACTGGCGACCGCCAGTAGGTAATATATATATGTACATATATATATATATATATATTTATATATTCACTGAAAAAACCATAGGTTTCACACCAGTTATACTTAGCTGGACATTTTACTCATACAAAGCCATTGAAATTCCCCGTTATAGTTAGTTGTACTCACTATAACTCGCGCGCCCGCAATCCACTGCTGATGATGTCACATTACATCATTCATGACATTGGTCAGTGACATCACTGATGACATCACTGATGACATCTCAAATGACATCACTGATGACATCACTGATGACATCATCCATGTGACAATCAAATACAGCTCATCACACACTAGTATAATCTTTCATCACTCACTGTAAAATAGAAAGTGCCATATTTGAAAACATTGACACGCCAATAGAAATTTCTAAACACCCACACAGTTATTCATAGAACTATACACACATCTAATCACTTACCTATAGATTCAGTGTTATATGCAGTGAATAATCAACAGAACACTATCAGATATACTTATACGCCTATTTCAACATTACACACCAGCACACATTGTATTCACTTATAAAGACATCCTTCTGACTAATGCAAACAATTGATTATACTTACATTTACTCACCTACACACTTATACAAACACCACTTCATCTATTTATATAGATAGTAACTCACACTTAGTGTGTTATAAAATCACTATTACAAGTATACAGTTATCCACATAGTGACTCATACAATCACTAAGTCTTAGGCACACTTAATTAGATATAACTGTCACATACACTGCCTTTTTTTTTCAAGTTTGATGGAGATGTACCATTGAGAGAAATATTTCATCACCACCACACCCATAAACATATACACTCACTGAAACAACTGTTATAACATGTAGTCTTAACCTCATATACCCACTGAATGAACTATTCACAAATTTTTTGGCAATCACACACCCCCCACCAAACCACATAGACATTCATTTACCCATACAAATACTCAGTTAAGAAACCAATAACAAATATACAGGCATATGCATCAACGGAAATACCTCCCGGTAAAACAGCGAATCGGAAAAACAGGCCGATACCGACCGCAAAACCATAAATTGCAATGCATCAAACCGAAAATCGGAAAAAAATAAAGAACCGCTAAATGGCCCCGCGGTAAATTACCGATTCGTTAAACAGACATTCGGAAATACCGAACCACAAAGCAATAGTTCGGAAATACCGAATAGGCAATAACGAATGGAAATGGTATGCATGAACAGTCGCTAATACCGGAAATCCCCAAAATCGCTATTTAGCATGAGCAAAATAAGGGGAATCACAATCAGGAGGTAAAGTTAACAGAAGGCCAGAAAAAAAATTTAAACCCCATCAGCAGGTGCTGACAATCAGTTACCCTTCATAAATGCCCTGGGAAACCCCACATGTACACCAAAATGGCTGCCCTGTACGTGCTTGCTAGGAGGTGGAGGATCAACGCCCAGGCCCAGCGCAGGAGGATGATACAGGACAGGATCTTCAGGGTTCGCATCACTTTGCTGGGGCAGACCGAGGAACAGGTGTACGTCAAGTACAGACTGAACCGTGCCATGATAATGCACCTAATAGCAGACCTGACACCCTTACTGCAGCACGAGACCCGTCGGACCAACGCCATACCTGCCCATGTGCAGGTGCTATGCTGCCTGCACCTGCTTGCATCTGGAAGCTTCCAGGGGGTAATAGCTGAGACAGGAGGCGTGTCGCAAAGTGCCTTATCACGCTTTTTCCACCGGTTCCTAGAGGCCATGCTGACATTTCTCAATCGCCACATCACCTTCCCCAGAACCCCCCAGCAGCTAACCCGCACCAAACGGGAATTCTACCAGGTGGCACAATTCCCCCATGTCATCGGGTGTGTCGACTGCACGCATGTCCCCATCTGTCCTCCATCAGCCACCGAATACATTTACCGCAACCGGAAATCGTATCATTCAATAAATGTTCAGGTGGTGTGCAATGCCAAGTTGATCATTACCGACATTGTAGCCCAATTTCCCGGGAGCACACATGACGCCTACATTTTCCGTCACTGTGGCCTCCACAGGCGCCTGATCAACGGAGAATTCGGAGAGGGACACCTACTAGGTACAAATAGCTGCATCATCGTACTCCCCATCCACTCCTTCCCCACATGTATAATTCCATTAATGCTGATTACCATTCTCTCCCCATCCTGCAGGTGACAGCGCATACGCATTGCGTGAATATCTCCTCACGCCCTATCTCAACCCAGCTACCCCGCAAGAGCAGCGCTACAACAGGGCACACATCAGTACTAGGAATGTGGTTGAGCGAACATTCGGCATCCTGAAGAGCCGCTTCCGAATACTGCACAAGACTGGAGGTGCATTGCAGTACGACCCAGTGACCTGCTGCCAGATAATTGCTGTGTGTGCCATCCTGCACAACATCGCCACGCGCAGGGGGATACACATAGAGGTGGAGGGAGAGGAAGAACTGCGTGCCCAGCAACCCCCCCCACAACACCAACAGGCACATGTGCCCAACACAGCTGAAGGGCAAAGGAGACGGGCATACATCACACGTAATCATTTCTGAGACAGGTAAGAGAGTGACTTGACAACAGGATCAGTTTTGCAAGGGTTTAATGGGCATGGACACCTGACTGGTGCAGAAAAACGTAACACAAACAAGCTGCTGCCGCAGCGAAAAAAAACTAGCAATGTCCCTTCTCAGAACAGGTGGCGCGTGAGGCACTTCGGTCTGTCCATGGTTACCTCACCAAGGACAGTGTGACTATGCCACATGTTTACTTCCGTTTGCCGCGTACCCCCAGTCTCTTGTCCTGTGACTCCTCGGGTTGTACACGATGGGAGTCAGTGGCAGTTGCACTGCGGCCACTGCGCCTCCTCACGCTGGTGTCCGGCAGGGAGACGCTGCTGACACTGGAGGCTGCCTCACTCCCCTCTTCCGCCCCCAGACTGCTGACACTGGCTGACCCTGGCTGCAGTTGCTCCACTGCAGTGGTCACCCTCTCAAGGGCCTTTGCCACATCCCCACATAAATGACCAAGATCCACTTGCAGGGACACGGACCTGCGTGACAGCACAGCCGTGCTGTTGCACATCTTATTGATGGCCTTGTTTGTGGTATTCACTGCCAGCATGACCTGCCTGTGACGCCGGCGCTCACTCCTTTGGCCTGCGAGTATGGCACGTGTCAGTTCTTGCAGGCACAGCTTGATGTCTTTGTTGCCCGCAGATACGGCAGTGGTGTGCTCACGCACTGCGGCAGTCATGTAGCCTAGTTTGTTGCATAGTTGTGTCATGCTGAGTTTCATGGCACCCATGTGTCTCCCCTGCAGGCGCTGGACACGCAGCATCCGGGCCTCCACTACTCCGTACCCTCCGGACAGATCGACCGGTCTTGCAGCAGCCCGACCCGGGGACACAACCCTCTGCCTGATGCGCTGTCGGCCTGCAGTGTGGCTGGTTGGAGTGACGACAGCCTGGCGTGGAACATTTGGGTGTGATGAAGATTGATCCGACTCCATCACGGACAGGGCGGCAACATCTGCTCTGTGGCTCTGCGGAGTGGGCAGCACTGGTGGTGGTGGTGTCTTGGTCCGCGAGGGTGGTGGTGGTGGTGTCTTGGACTGGGAGGATGGTGGCGGTGGTGGTTGCTTCGGCCGGGAGGACGGTGGCGGTGGTGGTTGCTTCGGCCGGGAGGATGGTGGCGGTGGTGGTTGCTTTGGCCGGGAGGACGGTGGAGGTGTTGTCCGGCGTGGTGGTGAAGGGGAGGACATGACTTCAGCTCCCTCTGAGCACTCCGCTTCTGACAACACTGGCGTCTCTGAGATGACAAGGTGGCCACTGTCGTCTGAATCGATGGGGGATGCATCTGTGTGTGAAACAGTGCATAGTTAATATCATGGTATGGTATGTGACAATAGCTGTGGCATCTCACAATAAATTACTTTTGTTGACTGACATTTGACCCTTGGCAGCTGTATTCATCTCTGGGCTCAGGCATGCACCCATTCATGTATTGACTACATCTCCCATGGTGCAACACAGTGGTGAGGGTGTGTGTGTAGGGCAACGCTACATGTGCACTGGGTCTGGCATGGGGGAGTGGGCAGGGACTACGTACACGCTGCATCGTTACGCTGGCATGCCTCTTACCTTGTCCTCCTTCCGCAGCACCTGAGGTGTCCAGACTTGTGACCCCCACAACAGCTTCACGTTCTATGGTGGCCTCCACTAGATCCTCCAGGTCAGTGTTAGGCGTCACGTTTGATGGTCCCCCTCCTGTGCCAGCAGCATCCCTGACCCTCTGCGCAATCTTCTCCTTGGCCCTCTTACGCAGGTCGTACCATCGTTTTTTGAGGTCGTCGATGCTGCGGTGGGTGACTCCGCAGGCATTCACCTTGTCCATGATGCGCAGCCACATCTTCCTTTTTTCTGCCTCTGGCACCTTAAGCGACAACTTGCCAAATATGCGATCATGGTTGCTGCTCACACTCTGTATGAGGATTTCCAGCTCCTTATCTGAAAACTTTCGTTTTCGCTTTCGGGATGTGTCCTTTCCATGCTGGGGGGCCTCCTTCTCCATCCTGTCCTGCTACCTTTTTCCTGCTTGCTTCTGGTTCAGTGTGGGACCTCAGCTCCTGAGCTCTGCCTCCTCCTCTGTGCAACTCCGGACACTGAATGCAGCGTGGGTGTCCTACTTCCTGGTTGTGATGTCATCAGCCTGCTTCCGAAGCGTCGCGTTATTTTCCCGTTTTCGGTATTACCGATTCCGCTATTACCGGATCCGGTAATACCGACTCGGTATTTCCGATTACGGTATTTGTTACTCGCGCTGGCGTTTACTCGTTCTTTATTAGCGATTATTACCGACTCGGTATTTTTTACCGATTACTTTGATGCATCGCGGTTTGCATGTTCATATTAGCGATTCGTTATTTTTCGGTATTACCGACTGGTATTTACGAACGTTGATGCATATGCCAGTTTGTCTTTAACATAGCAATTAAGACAAAGCAATAAAGACTTTCACACAGTTTAGTAACTACACATTATATATAGAGAGACTCTACAAATTAGTCAAGGAAACAATCAATGACACTGTTACTAAATCCACCATCCACACATTTATGTATGTACAGCCCCCTTCTTAAAAGTAAATTTAAAAAAAACGGGATTGGGAGGAGGCCACGCCCCCTCTCTGCACCTCTCTGCAAATGCACCCCCTGGCGCGTTTGCAGAGGGGGAACTAATTCCCCTTGCATACTGGGGGTCCCTGGGGGCCAACTAGCTCACCAGGAGCCTCCAGTACGGGCCAGGGGGCTGCATTGCAGAGAGGTATAAAAAGGGGCGTGGCCTCAGAACACGAATTCCGATTTACTCACCTGTTTTCACGGGAGACGTCAGTGCTGCATCTTTGAACCCAGTACGGACCGCGAAAAGTAAATCTAAGTGTACTTACCAGTAACTTGTATTTCCCTTCCATATGAATCTATTGTGTGGTTTTCACCAGAAAAGTTTCAAAGTGTCTATTTTTGAAATGTACAAATATTCCTCTAAAATCAGCCAAACTACAAATTCCGATTTACTCACCTGTTATCAGGAGAGACATCAGTGCTGCATCTTTCAGCCCACTACTGATCCTGAAAAGTAATTCTAACCATACTTACAGTAACTTGAATTTCCTTCCATAGGCTAACATTGACTGGTTTCACTTGAAAATTCTTCTAAGTGCGGAGTTTTGAAACTTTAAAAAATTCCTCTAAAATCAGCCGAACTACGAATTCCGATTTACTCACCTGTTATCAGGAGAGACCTCAGTGATGCATCTTTCAGCTCACTACTGATCCTGATACTGATCTCAAATGACATCACTGATGACATCATCCTTGTGAAAGAGTGGCACCCTAATATAACCACATTCAAAAATAGAAGCACAAATTTTCAAAAAAATTGAGATACCAATACCAGTTACAACAACCTATTCAGTAATTCCAACATCTACATACACATCCACTCATTCACCAACAGTTCTATAGTCACTCATACATGTACTCACTCATCATATGTACTCATACACCTATACATACTGTTACACACCAATAGTCATCCATAGAGTTACTCACACATACTCACACATGCAAACAAACTATCAAACATCCATTTACTTGCATATACAGCTATACACACAACTCAACATTTACTTCTACAGAAACGTACGCAATACTTACTCTCTCGAACAATCACTTATAGAAACACATACTTATTTATACAGGAACTCTTCCAGTCTCTCACTCTCACATATACTCACTTATATACATCAATACTCAAATATACTAGTTTAAAACATATGTAGTTACTCATAAAGATACTAATGAGACAGTCATTCCCTCACTAACACACCCATACACACACTCATCCACCCATACAGTCCTGCACACATGCTGTCTTCAAAACACATACAAACAGTGAGTCAGTCATTCATGTATCTGTGCGCTAAGTAATTCCCCAACCAAACCATACAGACACTCATTCTGATACTCACAAATCCAATTCATAACCCATATAGACACTCATGTAGCTACTCACCAACCCATGCAGCCACTTATACACAAAGTGAGACACAGATACAGATATTTACATATTTAAACATTACTCGCTAATACATGTATTCACTAAGATACACTTAATAAGTCAGTTATACAATCAATTTTACACAAAAAAACATCCATTTAGACACTTATTTACCCACTTATTCTTCCATCGACCTTTAGATATACATATGTAACAAATATTTATTTTTCAGAAAGGCACACATTCACTGGATGATGTCATCAGGGATGTCATCAGTGATGTCATTTGAGATGTCATCAGTGATGTCATGAGTGATGTCACTGACCATGTCATGAGTGATGTAATATGTGACGTCATCAGCAGTGCATTGCGGGCGCGCAAGTTATAGTTAGCTGAACTAACTATAACGGGGGAATTTCAATGGTTTTGTATGAGTGAAATGTCCAGCTAACTATAACATGTGTGAAACCTATGGTTTTTTCAGTGTATATATATATCTATATCTATATATATATATATATATATATATATATATATATTAATATATATATCTTCATTTAATACGTGAGTGACATATTTAGGGTCAGAATAAAAATCACATCCAAAAGCACAATTTTTAGAAAGAATAATGTATAACCACATTTATAAGATTTCTTAGGTAGACCAAAAAAGAATGAGGATGGGGTCTGCTTTACCATTTTACACAGGATGAAAGGTACTGCGCTAATATCGTAACGCGCCTTGCCTTGGCACCTCCAAATATCTGCTAAATAAATTGCAGTCTCTTCAGAACACTGCAGCCCGCACACTTTTGAAAATTCCTAAGTTTAAACCGGTGTCTCATTTACTGCATGGATTGTACTGGTTACAGGTAGAGAAGAGGATTTCTTCTATTGCAATGTGTCTTATGCACAAGGCTTTGCACAAGACAGGACGTCTTATTTTCAATAATGGTGGTCATGGCACTGGCCAAGCAGAAGCCTTAGATCCAGCTCTGCCTTCATGGTCAAGGTTCCAACAATCAACAGAGTAAAGTGGGGAGGCAGATCGCTAGCGTATCAGGGGGGAAAGTTATGGAATTCCCTTCCTCTGGCTCTCTGTTCACAGCCAGCACTGCAGCTATTTAGAAAGCAGCTTAAGACTTGGCTGTTTCCACCTAAGCAGCGTGATTACCCAGGTTCGAGCTCTCTTTAAACCTATGGTACCTTTCTTCCTGTCTAGATATGCCTAGCACTAATAATGTGCGCTTTATAAAACTATCTCATTCGTTTATTCATTCATTAGTGCAGTATGTACAAATGAGGTAGGAAGAGTTAGTCTGAGAGTGGAGAATTGTTTAAATAATAAGGTGCCAAATCTCTAGGAGTGTATAGAAAAATGAACATTCCATTATTGTATAAAAAGCTTTCTCGGCATCCAAATAAAGTGTATTGGATTTTTTTTGCCATATGTCAAGCTCATTGTTATCTGCTGACAGATTAGTCTGATCTCTAAACATAAATATGTATCTGTCAAGTCTTGTAGCCAATATTTTCACATTTTGGTTTGCATGTAGATGGGCCTAAAAGTGATGATGAGACTTTATCTTACTTTGTATAGCAGAATTTCGTAAAAAGTACATTTTAGCAGGAAAGGAGACAATGATCAAAGCTTTTTGAAAGATGTCCGCCGGTCGGTGGAATAATAAACCTGTTAATCATTTGTTGAATGGGTTTGCCATGGTTCATCCTTGACATCAGATATGAACTAGCATTTTATGCAATAACAAGAGAATTAATACAGTTTACAATAATGTGCAAAATTAACTCGTAGGCTTTAATGAAAATAAAATGCTATAAAATTACAAATTGTAGTAGTCAAACATATTTTTTCGTACTAGGTCTTAAATGACTGAAAGAAGATTGCCTGACAAGATGAAATCCCTAAAAAATGCTTACTGTGCATAAAATGTTTATTTTTTTACTTTTCCATGAACAGGTGTTTTTTAATGCATAATGGTTGCTTAAATGTTTTCATCTGAGTCTCCAAATGTTTCTTCTAACACAATGATCATTGCTAATCAATAAAATAACTTTGCTATTAAGAATGGAGATAGAGATGAAAATCCCTCATGTGAAAGTAGTTTTGTACAAGAAAGTATATTTCAAGGCAGAGAAGATGTAACCGCTAGATGACAAGAAATAAACGACATTGAAAGCTGTGATGTAGAGCCATTGTGTTTTCTGTGAGAAGACAAGGAATGATCCTGTTCCTGTGAAAGAATCAAAGGATGATTGGCTGACTGAAGGAAACAAACCTCAAGCTGCAACATTGAAAAAATGTGTAGTCTTTGTGCAGACCCAGACTTTAGAGACACTTCTTACCAAGACACATTGCAAGAGACTTTATTCATTTTCCACACTGCTCAGAGTTTCTACTAAGTTTCTTGAACCTCTCTTTATGAGACGTTCTGCTTTGATAAATTTCTTGATCTATTGAACCAATTTTACTACTAAAGCTTTATGCTTGCTTTCTCACTCCCGTCAAACTGGATCTCTTAATGGGTTCTGACTGACACCTTTTTCCCCTATTCTTAAAATAAGGATTCTTTCTATTATGGAAAATTCTTAATGCATTTATTATGACTTTTATCAATTAATTTTGATTACGGATTTCTGTTCATATTTGATGATTGAGATTAATGCAATTAAACTTGTGACTTTACTAAAGATGAATTACTAAAGATTGGATAAATAAAACTTTTCCACACATACTAAACTCTCGTTATTGACTGAAAATAGATTAGTAATTGTGTCTGTTATTTATGCAATGTACAGCTCTTGATCTTCTCTATAACAACAACAATTATCTATTGCCTCAGTATAGTGCTGGAATTAGCCTGGATGATGGTAAATCAATAGTATAATTTAAACTCAGTCTCGCGCTCTAGCAGATAAGATGGAGATATGCAGTGTGAGCTTATTTAGTAAAGCAATACATTTATGTCCTGTAAAAAATATATGTGAAATATAAGCAGTGACTTTTCCATTCAAAATTATATGATGCTTTTAAATGTAATCTAAAATGAGGGATGGGCACGTTACATTTTGATCACAATATCAGACAAATTATGAATTGCTACTTTTCTGATTTTATCCAACACGACCAAGTGCAGAGTATAACAACTTGCAGTAACAGTTTCCAGTCACAGGATGTTCCTCTGAAGATGAGCATACAATTGTTGATCAACATTGATCAGCTACTTAATCCCAGGTACATCAAGAGTGATTAGGATTCGGGGAGGCCTGCAAGTATATTTTGGGTGTCTTCCGTCTGACCCTCATGGCATTGAGAGGCAGCAGGAACAGTTTTCCACTATAGCAATGAGCCACTAAAATTTGACCTTTTTTGGCTTTTACATCTCTGAAATTCACCCTTTGCAAAGCATTCAAATTTCTTTAACAATATATGTAGTTGTGAGATAGATTCGCACATAGCTGCCTAAGTCTATGCAGCATTGTTTCTAATCTTCCCATCATATCTCTTGGAAGAGATCTAATGACTAAAGGTGGTTTAATCTCTTTGTTTCCTCAATTTTTACATTGTGATATTCTTTGACTTTTCTTTGTATTCGTTGTTCAACTGTGAGACACATTATGTTTCTTTAATGGATTTTGGAACAGAAAGTGTTTCAAACTTTCTTGTCTACAATCAGTTTCTCAAACTGTTATGTGACTTGGCGAGCAGACATTTGCAAAATATATTTTGTGTAATGCAGTTCTCATTCTTTTCTCTACTAATTATCTCTGCGCCAATTTTTCATAAAATACCATACACAGTAAACTAGATTGGTTACCATACTAAAGGAAATGATAACAAACATCTAACAATAAACTCAAGTTAATCCAGAAAAAATCTAGAAACAGTCCTAACTTTTGCAATACCTGCAGAATTAATGATTGAACTGCTATTCTTTGTGCAGATTTTGGATTGGCCATAGAGAATGTGCACAATATGCAACAGATTTATTTGAATAGAGGGAGCACACCACAATACTGCATGTTAGAATACAGAATATGTCTCCTAAAATTAAAATTATATCGATCTTGGAAAAGGGATTGAGAAAAAGATCTATTCTGTAAACAATTTGTTTGAGGAGCAAAACTGTTTACTAGGACAGTCCAATTCTGGAACTTTACTTTTATTACTGAGTCACACACAAAACTAATTATTTTAGCATGGGCTGCTTCCAGAAAAATATGAATTCTAATTGATAATAGATGATTGTGGAAATAATATCATGTCCGTGGATCGATTGAAGGACCAGCGTTCTGATAGTCTGATGATCAAATGGTGTATCCTAGGACATGTCAACCTGAGATAAGACAGTGGAGTACTACAATGTGCCTCTCTTTTTATCTTGAAAAGTGCACACAAGTAATTCCAAAAAGTAACATCTTGAATACTATTTTTCCTCTGATTGTCTAGCCGCTATATAACTTAAAGGTAGCAAGTTGAGTCCTAATTATGTGGTGCTTATCCGGTGTCATTTTCTAAATAGAAAATAATTAAAAATATGCAAAATAAATGCTTTCCATGAAAGCTTCCTCATATCTCAGTCTTTACCAGGCATTGTTTGCCCTGGTAAATTCTTGTGGGTTTGCAACATAGAAATTCACTTGGGAATATTGCAGGGGAGGGTAGTGCAATTTCTAAAGGTATCACAACATAGTGTTCCACCACTTGGCAGGGCTTTATGGTACAATCTCTACAAGCCAAGCTACTTTGGTGATATAAAAACATCTTGTGTTGTGTTGTGTTAATGTTATGTTATGCAGATTTATAGAATACCTACACATGAATGCCAGCTACACAATAGTCTGACACTGGATCACTAATGGACCAGTTTAATACCAGGAAAGCTATCCTTTCATCAGAAAATTTAAAAAAGTAGGAAGCTTTGCAACAAAACAATTAACAAAGTTGAGCCTTCCATGAAAAGAGCGTGAGAGGACGCCACACCTTTGGGTGGCTAGAATGGATGATTATAAATACATCATCCACATTTTAATAGAAAGAAAAAGTCCAGTGGACCCATCAAATGAATGAATGAGTAGCCTGGATCAGTGAAACTACACTGGGAGGAAAAATAAGAATATACATATATATCATTTTTGAGTTGTCCTGAAGAAGGTGATGTGAACCATTTCAAGTACCACTGAAGCGGCATGTTGACAGAATTTGTTTGAAAATGTTTTTTTATGTATCTTGATAGGAATTGTCTTTAATATGTCCTAATCTTTGATTGCAAAACAATTGGAAAGAGCTTTTTCAATGTGGTTTATGAGACTAAAACACTCCATGTACATTATTGATTTTGAGTGAATTATAGATGCATGAGACAAAATGAACTGCCGAGATATTGCTTTTTAAATCATTGTTTATTGAAGTATGTTTTAATCTGTGTAGAATATGTGATATAAGAAAGATATAGTATATTGCTTTTAACAGTATTGTTTTTCATTTACATAAATATGAATGATGTTGTATATTAAGGATACAGAGTCAGTCAGTTATTGAAATTAAGTTAATGAATGTATACTATTATTTAGTTCATGTCCATTTAGCCAAAGGTAGTGTAATTGGGCTCCCCTGGAAATTAGTCCATGCAAAAGGGATTTTCTTATGTTTAAGATTTGTAGAGAACACCATCACCCAGGAGGATATTCTGAGGCTGAACAATTGTGAGTTTATGCACACCTATGACCTAGTTGAACTACTCGAAAAGCCAGGATTGTTAAGGTATCCTTGGCCAGTGTTATGTAGTGCCTTGAAAGTGTGGGTGAGGAGTTTGAATTGTGCTTGTTTTGTGAATGGGGACTCAGGTGTAGGTCCTTCAGGTGTGGTGTGGGATGTTGGGAGCCGAGTTCTGAATGTTCTGCAGCCTTCTGCTGAGTTTTTTGTTGATCCCTGCATAGAGGGCTTTATCATAGTCCAACTTGCTTGTCACCAGGGCATGTGTGATGATTTTGCTGGTGCTGACTGGGAGCCATTTGAAAATCTTCCTCAGCATCTTCAGGGTATGGAAGCAGGATCAGGCAGTGGCAGTATTGAACTGGCAGCCATGTCAAGTTTGCTGTCAATGATAATCAAGGTTCTTGATGTGGGTGGTGATGGCAAAGTCTTCCTAGCTCTAGTGGCCACAGGTGGAGTCCCAGGGTGACGTGCTGTCCTTGAAACCCACAACCTCTGTCATGTCAGTGTTCAGTTTTTGAGAGTTGGTCCTCATCCAGTGTGATTTTAGTCATGCAGGCATTAAACTTGATCTGGGCACTGGGTGTTATCAGGGAGAGAATGAGTTGCTCATCATCGATGTTGGGGACATTGATATCATGAAAGCAAATGAGGCTGGCTAGAGGGATCATGTATGCATTGAAGAGGGTCAGGTTCAGGGAGGAACCTTGTGGTCGCAGTCATCCAAGGTATATGGTGTCAAGCTGACTGACTAGGTCCTTCCAGTCAGGAAGGAGAAGATTGATCGAAATGCATGTCTTAGGATTCCAATGTCTTATAGCTGTTGAAAGAGGAAGGGATGGGAGACTGTCTGAAATGCTGCAGAGGTATCAAGGAGTATAAGAGTTGTCTCCTCTGTCCAGAGTCATGTGGATGCCATCAGTGGTGGTGATGAGGGCAATTTCTGTGCTGTGATTGGTTCTTAAGCCCGACTGGGTGGTGTTGAGTAGTTGGTGGTCATTGGGGCATTTGGTGAGTTGTGTGTTGATTTGGCAAGTGTTGAAGGGACAACTAGGGTTTCTGTAGCAATAGGAAGACAGTTGAGTGTTCCTAGTATCTAGAAAGTATATAATAAACAGAATAGGTGCACGTGCCGCTACCAAGTTATCCTGACATCTTTTAGTCAAAACATACAACAGGAACGCTATGTTTACTGGATTGAATTCCAATTATTATATTTGCTTCCTATTTTATTCAATGCTCTTGTATTTGATCTAATACTTTATCAAATTTTGCATATGTTTAAAAAAACCTTATGTACACAACAGAAATCACATTTCTATTTTCAAATGATATTCCTATTTACAATAATATATTCCTAAAGTTTCATCAATCAAACATCAGTCATCCATCAATCATACCAATACAAAAAATTATACAAAAACAGACAAAACAAAGATACATCAATGATTAAATAAGTGCCGGAATCAAAGTATTCACAAACAAAGCCAATAACTATTTTTTGTACTAAACACAAATCTGTGTTTTTGTGAATCCTATCACTTTTTTAATTTTTTGGCTTTTTGACAATCTACGCGTTTCGAACTCGCGTCCATTGAGAGTTCTCATCAGGACCATAATCTGTAATAAAGAAAGAAACCTTTCTTTAAAACATGAATTGATGATGTCTGACTGCTGCCCTGCCCATTACTATTAGCCTCTAGACCTTACCTCTCGCTCTTCAGAGTTTAGAGGAAGTTGTGTTGTCCGCGACGTCCAACTACAATCTAGTGTAGAAAAAATCACTGTCACAACCCAATTCTGGCCATATCACACGAGTCCCTGCCAACATGCACATATGCCATCACTTACTTATGGGTAGGTGTTAGTGTCCTACTTTCTGTGTGCACTACCTGGCTCTCAACACTCTAGAGAAAGAAAAAGGGGAAGGGGGGCCCAGCCAGTCATGTCTGACTCAAGGTTTTAGGATAACTGTGTGTCTACATACATAGCGACTGCCAAGCAGTACTTACCTTAGGGCGAGGCTCAGGCTGATTGAAAGAATTACTTCTGTGACCCCACCGGCAGTATCTAAAATCAATTACCGTTGAAATCAGGTTTAAGAAGAATGCCCATCAGGCTTAGCAAAAAATAAATAAACAAAAAACAGCTAATGTTATTTTATCATAGCCGCTTACTTTCACAGGACGGGGCACGCTGCGGTAAACAAGATCTCCTTCTTCCTTTCTCGAACGATGCGTCTCAGTCGCATTCACTTCCTGGTCCGCAAAGGATAATGGGAGGTGTAGTGCGGTCGGAGTTCGATTTTTATATATTAGTCCGTGGGCATTCCCGGTCGTGCTGCCCAGTTGTTGTGCAATAATAATCCATGTGTATTTTTTTTTTGCTTTATACATGTATGTTGCAGACATATTTAAATTAATGAAATAACAGTGTTGTTTGAGGGACGGTCCAGATTCTTGCTGGAAATGATTTGTGTCATGATGCGACTTGGTACCAAGGTGCGATGGGAAATGTAGTTTCCACATCAATTTGTGCCGGTCCTATAGCTGTTTTTATGTTAAAGCAAGGATCGTTGCTGTATATTCCGATACCTCATTCTTTCAAGATGCAATACATGATATCAAGTGCTGGCATCGCATGGCTGGTTTATTTATCGCATACTTCCTGGGTTCGAATACTTCTTACCACTAACAGGCACTGGAGGTCTGTGTTTACTGATTGTAGATACTGTTTCACTCTAACAGAAGGGTGCTCCAGTTGTTTGTAGTGGCACTTCATCAGTCTGAGTTCCTCCATATTTCAACTGGCCTGAAATCTGGCTCTTATTGCATTGATGTGTTTGAGGGATCAGAGAATAGGTGCAGGATGTGAGACAACAAATTGATGTTGTAGCCACAAAGTCTCCACTTCACAGAATCACATGCTTTGCAAACCACAAAATTTGGAGTCGCTGTGTAATAGAGGTCTTTCCAACTCACAAAGTGCCTTTTGTGATCCCTTCTGAATTGTAAAGATGAGAGGCCATCAAGTGTCAATCACTCTCATATTTGGAATACCAAAATACTTCTGTCAATGGTTTGGTTTGCCCCTAGACACGCATTAATTGATTGAACAGATACTGACACTCAACATGGGGTGATGTCTTATTTGTAAATAAATAATTCCCCATGTGACAGCTTCCACTTTGTAAATCATGTCAAGTGGCCTAAAGGGGAGCAAAATATGGCCCAAAGAACCACTGCATGATCCCCACTGGCACAAATGACAGACTCTAAATCTGATTATTCACTGCTATATGTGAAACAAATATTGTTTTCCAAGGTTGCTACACAGTTACTACATCATACAGGAATTACATTCTCTTCTGATGTGGCTCTCAGAAACCCTATCAGAGGGACACTGGCTAGCACCTCCAATGACCAGCAGATAAAGCAACTTCAGGAAGGGAGGCAGAAGGAACAGAGGGTGGTAGAAGTCAGTGGCAGAAGAGTAGGTATTATCTTTCTGTATGTATGTATGCATGTATGTAGCATTTATGTAGCACAAACTTAAGAGAAGAGAAGAGGTAGTGGAATGCTGTACAGGATCCAAGACAAGCATGCACTCAATGGATAATAGGAGAGGTAGCTGGCTATTGCTTTAATATTGTATATTCGAGCAGTGTTCTTTGTAGAGGGGCGCCTTAAACTCTCTGGGAAGGACAGCCAATGGAGTTCCATCAGGATGGGGGTTTGTTATCATATTTCTTCTGGCCCTGAGTGAGACATGCTTTAGCATCTAGACACCTGAAAGTGGAGCTAGTGTGGAGTGCGGGAGGCCGTGGAAGAGGGCATTACCACTACCCAGATGTGAGAATACAAGAGCTTAAGCTGCAGTTCTGAATTCGCTTTCTGGAATAAACTTTTTTTACTTTCTTTTGATGAGAGAGCTGGTACCAGGCCTTCTTTGTTTCTTTTGGCAATGTATTCCTTGAGGGTCAGGTTGGTGTTCAAGGTGAATCCAAGTGACATAGCATTCAGTAAAAGATGGGGTTCATGGCTGTCAAGGTTCATGTCAATGAGACAGGTTTGTCTTTATTATGTATGTGTGGTTGGACCCAAGGTGTTTTGTTTCAAATTTTAATGAGGTGGGGTTGTAAATGCAAAGGCTGGTGAGAGTGGGTGGCAGGAATCAAGGAACTTTTTTATTATGTGTTGGAAATGCTAAGAGTTATGTGGGAGGGTGGTAGGATGTCAGGTGCTGTTCCGTTTCAGAGGAGGTGCATGATGGGTGATGGGAATTGTTTCAAGACATTTGGTCTAACATTGGGGGCATTAATGCAGACTGGATGATGGTGTGCATGTCTCCCCCATGACTCCTCTGCCGTACATAAATATTCAAGGTACGAGTAGATGATTTGGGTGGGCCATATATAACATACAATTCTAGATGTGTGTCAGTGAATTACATGGATGGTATCACCTCAGGATTCTGAGTGACATTATAAACAGCTGTAGCTTCACTCTCATTGCCTCTTTGATGTCACTTAGAACCCCTCAGTGGAAACAATTATTGTTATTCACTATTATCATTTATAACTCTACATGTTTCAGATCTTTTTAAAAAGAGGGTATAGTGTGGGTAAAATGTGGCCAGTGAGTTTGAAGTCACTTGGACTCATAGGAGGAATAATTCATTCCATTTTGAATGGTAAAATGTAGTCTTGAAGAATGACTCAACTAGGAAGAATTAATATGTAGTTCTATTCTGAAAAGACCTGTAGAAATTCTGAGTGAAAGATTTGTAGCATTGGGCCGAAGATCCCTTTCTTCTTCCTACTATTTTAAAAGGCAGTTATGTATTGCAATTGGTCCCATTCCTGAATTAGCAAACACCAAGAACATATTGTCATTAAACATAGAACTGTTTACCTAACTTCAGCATTTACCCATGTATTTTAATAAAGTCGCACACAACTGATTCTTTAGCTGGTTTAGTCAATGAATTTAGGTAACAGTACTACTTTTCAAACCAAATGTACTCATACTCTAATAACATATATTATTTTGCACAACGACTAAGCCTGTGATTTACACAAAATTGGTGGATGATCTGTTTGCCCACCGACTCCATCCTCACCACACAAAGGTAACTTGGAGAAACAGTATTCCCAATGGTAGACCTGCTGATGGCTCCACCACTGTCTGACACCATATAGGTGGTCTTAGCACAAACAGAAATGGTGTAAGAGGGATTGTGCAATTGATGTTGGGCCCTTTCTCATTAGTTTGGTCTGCAATGGGCATTGGAATTATAGTGGTTTCAAATACAAAAACTTCTTAAATGCCCCCCCATGCACTGGTAGAATACTCCCTTTACTCAGAGATATAATTTATGTGATTTTTGTAAACTGACCCCCACTTTGGAAGTGGCGGTGCAGATAGTTCATGAAATAAGGTACAACGGACTCCTGTTTAGAAATGAATCAAACTATAACTGTGTTTAAATGATAATAATAATGTGTGCAATGCTGGACTGTACTCTGTGAGGAACACATGACCTTGTAATAGCAATAAACCAAGCAACATTGATTGTTTGGAAACAGCATGCACTACTCGTGAATCTTTCACTCCAATTGTTCATTTTTTATAACAAACACACTTTTTACCTACTTTAAATTGCTATTATGATTGCTTATATTCACATTTATTAATGAACAATATTAATATTCCAAACTAATTCTATGATCACTCCGGCAATTTATTAGGCACACTAGAGTGCCTATAATTCTAATACATTGAGGAAATTCCAAATTCTTTAATATGCCCAATATATTTCAGGGGCATTTAGAAACAAATCAAGAAAACAAGAAGGGTTTAAAACCATTGAGGTTATTGATCATATTTTAAGAAACAAATTTTAAAAAAAGTAGTCCGTACCCCAATTAACAAGGTTTAAAATTCTACCTCATCAATCTGAATTTAATTTCATACAGTAGTGCTTCATGCTCTGCGAAGAAGAATCAAAGAGAATTGCTTTTGTGGAGAAAATGAGGTTGTCCTTAGTCCCTGATAAAATGATTGAAAAACAGGTATTGAAAAGTACAGCATGCAAAGATTAAACCAAAAAGAAAATGTAGTGCTGCTAAGAGCCATAAAAGACACAATCTCCTTGATCCAAAACTGATCTGTACTTTCCAAAGTGTGACCACTTTCCATAACGAAAATAGTGACAGGTGTATAAGTATGTCAGACTAGCTGGAGAACCCACTTTCAGTAAACACACAAGAAAATGTCCAAGAGTTTCCAATGTTTAATCCAACTCAAGCATAGTCCTTACGTCCTCACAATAACGTCATTATTTGTGCCAGTAAATTAGGTATGATGACTCAAAAAACAGCAGGCTACTGATACCAATTAGGTAGGAGGCGCATATAACCACGCCTGGTGGGGGAGCCTGGTGGGAAACGCTGTTTGGAGCCTCTGACCTGTGGCTGGGGCTCGGGGAGAGAAGTGTGCTGGTGACTCCCACGCTGCCGCCGTCACGGCTGGGCTTTGCTCCGCCCCCCCCTCCCGCATCCTACCTCTGACTACCTGTGGGTGTCCGGCCGGGCTTGGCTCCGCCGGCCCCGCTGGGGACTACTTCGCCCAGGATCCCTTTTCCCAGGACGACCCTTCACCGCGTGCCAGGAGGCGCATATAACCACGCCTGGTGGGGAGTCTGGTGGGGAACGCTGTTTGGAGCCTCGTGACCTGTGGCTGGGGCTCGGGGAGAGAAGTGTGCTGGTGACTCCCTCGCTGCCACCGTCGCGGCTGAGATTTGCTCCGCCCCCCCCCCCGCATCCTACCTCTGACTACCTGCGGGTGTCCGGCCGGGCTTGGCTCCGCGGGCACCGCTGGGGACTACTTCGCCCAGGATCCCTTTTCCCAGGACGACCCTTCACCGCGCGCCAGGAGGCGCATATAACCACGCCTGGTGGGGAGTCTGGTGGGGAACGCTGTTTGGAGCCTCGTGACCTGTGGCTGGGGCTCGGGGCTCGGGGAGAGAAGTGTGCTGGTGACTCCCTCGCTGCCGCCGTCGTGGTTGGGCTTTGCTCCGCCACCCCTCCCACATCATACCTCTGACTACCTGCGGGTGTCCGGCCGGGCTTGGCTCCGCCAGCACCGCTGGGGACTACTTCGCCCAGGATCCCTTTTCCCAGGACGACCCTTCCCCGCGCGCCAGGAGGCGCCTATAACCACGCCTGGTTCCTCGCCTCGCGAGGTCGCGCGCGGGTCAGGCCGGGCTAAGCCCGGGCAAAGGGCGGGCCCTCTGTGGCCCTCAGAGGCACGAGGAGGACATGACGGGGCCATCCTCTTGGTTCTCTGTTGGGAGGAGGTAATGAAAGACACTAGATTTATTTTCTGTTTTTTATCCTTTGACATTGCCCTACCTCAAGGACATCTTCACTACTGATCCGTAAGATTTGCTGACACTTATTTTGTTACACCCAAACCTCACTATGACTGACAAGGGGGATAATATAGATAGCACAACTTTCTCGTGGTTAGATGAGTTAAACAACTTGTGTAAAACCTCTCATACTGTAGTGAATCACCGCTTCCTGCCGAAAGCTTCTGTGCATTGCCTGAAATTGGTAGCCCCTTGCAACCCCTCCCACTACCCATAAAAGTCAATACTGAAAACATCCAAAGGTCTCCATTTACCCAGTTCTCATTCGCTAATAGGTATTGTAATGGGGTTAATAACATCGGGAACCAACCAAAAATCCAAAAATCATGCTTAAGCCCCACAGTTCCAGCTAGTAACTCTGCCACGACTCTTGAGGCCATCGAGAATTTAGTCGGTTTAACATCTCCCATACAACCGGGTTTATTATCCCTTATTGAACAACTGGCCAGTTCTATTATTTCTCCATTAATGGAAAAAATAAACGCACTAGGGGACAGGCTGACTGAAATGGAGGAAACTATCAAGTTTAACTTGCTAACCAACAAATGTTCTGTAACATCAAAGAGTTCCCATTCATATCCTCCTCCCATAGACCCTAAGCCAGTCAAGCAAGATATAAGGGATCCATTACAAACAATAGCCCCTAACGCACCAGCCCCAACAGCTCTCAAAACCTCTTTCAAACCCGTTCTTCCGCAACGTGTTGCCCGTAGACCACAGAGTAACAAAGTTTTCCCTATGCAACTCCCACCGGAGGCAGCTCCTTTTGTGTGAGTACCAGTTCTTACTCCGGGAAAAACCGAGAGACAACACGACCTGCTGAACAAAGTCAAATTTTGGCTGACAAAAAATAGACCTTTGCCACCGAACCTCGAGGGCACAATAATGAGTGTTAGAAGGGTGGGTTGGCTGGGTTCCCTCCCAAAAATAATTGCTGGCGACCTAGTACTCGTTAGATTTAGGCAAAGACACATCGTCCCGTACCTGCGTCTCTATGCACCCCAAGTGGGAAATGGCCCAATCTCCGTATGTGATTTGCATAATTTTTACCCCAGAACGCCGCACATCCCCTCACCTAGTCCAAAGGCAGGGTGCAATATGTAAACGGGTAGAGGACATTGTGTATGGAGCTGACATGAACTGTTGTTTTACAGTCCCAAGTCTTGGAACACCTTAACTTGTGAAAAGTACACTATAATTAATTAAGATACTCCTTCCCACAGGTTGGATAAAAGTTTTCCTCATTTGTTAGCTTTTATGTGTTATCACTGTATGACGTACGTCTTCTTGATAACATTTAATTAGAGTTTTTTAAACAAATCCTTTGGTTAATTACAACCAAATAGTTTCCATCTTAAACATGGTTTATGATGTGATCTTGTATTATGTAATTTTTAAATTGTGTATTCTTCTTTTAACGTATTAATTGTATTTTTGTGATGTCTTTTATGGTGATTTTTACCGAAATAAAGACGTATGAAACGGATACCAATTAAATAAACAATTCTACTAATAATAAACATACTGCCATATAACACGTTTATTTTTGTATTTTTTTATATTTATGAAGTTTTGTATAGCGCTAGCCTGACCGGAGTGTATCGGAGCACTTCACAACAGTTGCCGAGCAGAACAACGGTAGCAAAACATATTACAATAAAGTGAGCAAAAGAGAGCAGAACAAATTGCAGTACATTGAGACAATCCGGATGAGAGTCACAGTAAAGAAGATGTTGAGGAGTTCCGTTACAAGGACTTGTTATCCCACAACCGAGGGAGGTTTAATGTCATTTTCAGCACTCCGACTGATCCTATCTAATTCCTAGCGATTGATCAAGGAAAAGGATTTTGAGCTGACTTTTGAATTTAGCAAAGGAGGGAATAGTTCTGATGTGGGGGGGATAGAGTTCCATAGTTTGGGCGGATTGCCGGTGAAGGATCTGGCCGCGTTTTTTTGTTTTCGTCGTTTTAGTGGGCTACGAAGTAAGGTATTGGAGCTTCTAAGGTTCCTGTTCTGACCTGCTTTTATGAGTTTGGACGCCAGATTTTGGGGTTTGCCTATGTGGAGGGCTTTGTGGGTGAGGGAGGCCGTTCTGAAGTTTGCCCGCATTTCTATAGGAAGCCACTTGAGTTCTTTGAGTGAAGGACAGATAGGGTCAAATTTCTTTATTCCAGTGACCATTCTGGCATCTGTATTGAGGGTTGTTTTCAGCAGATCAAGGTGTGTTTTTGCTATTCCCGAGAGGACTGCGTTTCCGTAATCCAGTCTTGACAGCACCAATGCTTGGGTGGCTTGTTTGAGATCCTTGGGTGGAATCAAAGGTTTTATTTTGTTTACTAGCTTCAGGTTTAGAAAGGTGCTATTAGCCGAAATCTTAATGTGTTTGGTCATGTTCAGTTTTGAGTCTAGCGTGATGCCTAATGATTTAACAGAATCGGCCAGGGTGAGGTTCCCGTTGAGCGCTTCGATCTCTTTTAGCCACTTGACCACTAGTGGGTTCTTGTCTTTGTTCAAGATGAGGAGCAGTTTGGTTTTGTCCGGGTTCAGTTTTAAGTGGTTGCTTGACAGCCAGCGTTGCACTTCTCTTAGTGTTTAATTGAGTCTTTGGATGTCTTTGGCAGGGGAGATTTCCAGGTAGATTTGGGTGTCATCTGCATATAGGTGAAAAGGAAAGTTAGCTTTTCTGAGTAAGGTGGCGAGGGGTTCCATGTAAATGTTAAAGAGTAGAGGGGAGATCACTGATCCTTGGGGGAATTCCCTTCAGACTGGTTGAAGGTCGGATTTGAAGCATCTGATTTTGATTCTCTGGGAGCGGTTGAGTAGGAATGAAGAGAACCATTTGAGGACCACCTCGTTTAAACCGGCCCTTTCTTCGAGAGCTTTGAGGAGAAGTTTGTGGTAACTGTGTCGAATGCTGCCGATAGGTCTAGGAGAATGAAGAGGCAGCATTGGTATGAGTCCAGTGATTTGTGAATATCATCAATTATGTTGAGGATTGTGGTTTCTGTGCTGCATCCTTTCCTGAATCCCAACTGATGGGAGTCGAGGAGGTTGATATTGTCCAGGTGTTGAGTTAATTGTTGGAGTACGCATTTTTCTAGGATTTTGGAGAGAAGAGGAAGGTTGGAGATGGGTCTGAAGTTGTTTAGGTCATTTATGTCCAGCCGAAGCTCCAAGCAGCGAACCAAACAAATATTTTGTACAAACCTTGTCTGAAAATGACAATAAGTGGGTTTTAGTCATCATCCTCTTCTGATTTTACCTGTAGATTCTATGTGTTCATGATGACTAATGGTGGAACTTTCTAGCTTGGGTGTATTGAACAACACCTCTCCAGCCAATGCTGCTGAGACTACCAACATGAAACAGTAGATTCATCCATGGTTCTGAAAAATGTGATACTTCTAATGCAGTACGTGAACTGTCTACAGTGAATAAGGACTCTCTACATTGTCCGTGCTCTGTTTAGCGAAACGAAAACCAGCGCCATCTTGAAACACAAGTTACAACTTAAACTTACTGGGATGTCAACTTAACTGTAAAGAGGCGCCAGAGTCGGTAATTCAAGCAAAATTAGGTTTATTACATAAACCAGTAAAGACCCACTGGTGCACAGCAGTAAGATTTCCTGTAACCACCAACTCCAACCGCTTCTGCCTTACAATCTAAATCTGACATAACAGTATTCCAAAATGACATAATACATTCTGAATATACCATGGCAACAGAACAAGGAAACTTTATTGAGACATGGCTATGAAAACATACACATACCACATGTCCCTTTTTTTTAACAAAACAAAAAAAAAATAATAATAAACTATTCCATAATATAATCATCAAATTTCTTAGGAACTTTAACAATTCTTTTTTGTAAAGATAAATCCCTTTCAAGATGATTATTCTCTTCATCACTCCTGACCAGATGATTTCCCATTTGCTCATCAAATTCACAATCCAAACTCATACCAGCAAAACATTTTCCTGTCCAGGTTTAAGAACAATAATGGCGCTCTTATTCCACCACCCTTCGTCTTTTAACAACACAGCAGAATCAGTAACCCTCTCCACCAAATAAGGTAGAGAGAATTTTGAAGAACCTTTGATTTGTTGAGAAACAGGTTTGATGACTCTCACCCAACTTCCCACTTCAACAGACTTGCACTTAGCCTTCTCATAAGCATCATGATAAGTTTTGTTCAAACCACGGGACACACCCAAATTATGTCTGGACTTAGTGAGGCAACTCTCAAAGGATTGAATGGTACCAGTCTTAATAAAATCAGGTGTGAGAGAAGTTCTGCTCTGCCTACCCCTCATCAACACATAAGGAGATACACCCGTACTTGAATGAGGAGTGTTATGATAACTCGAAATGTTTACCTTTAAAAAATCACATCCAAATCATTGTCTAAAGCACACTGAATCCTTCTTTAAAAAATCTGTTAGCACGATCTACCTGACCATTGGCCTTAGGCCAATATAACGGTGCTCTTTCAGAACAAACTCCAAACTTTTTAAGAAAGGTTTGTATTTTAGCAGAAACAAACTGAACCCCATTATCAGACATGATAATTTTTGGTGCACCTTCTTTTTGGAAAATCTTATCCAAAAAACTTATAACCATATCTGTATTGGGATGTTCAACACATTTGTAATATAACCACTTGGAGAAGTTGTCAATAACAACAATCAGAAATATTTTTTTTCTACCGAAACAATCATAAGGACCAGCCAAATCTATGGAAATCTTCTCCCAAGGTTGTTGGGGAATCTCTTGAAAGCCCATAGGCTCTGTAGACACTTTCCAATGTTTATCCGAGCAAATACACACCTTGCAATTATCCACAAAACGTTCAACACAAGCATCCATCCCTGGCCACCAATAATGCATTTTAAGTAATCTCTTACTACCGGATACACCAGGATGTCCACTCTGAGCCAAAACAACAAGCTTATTCCTAATACCCATAGGTGGAACAAACAAATCATGCCTCATTAACATGTCATTCACAATAGTAAGTTCACTTGAAATTTGAGCAAAACTTTGCAAGCTAGAATCCAGACTTTTAGACAATGGCCATCCATTAACCACAAACTCTTTAACCTTAGTCAACACTTGATCTTGTTTGAGGAATTCACACCATTCCTTCTCAGGAATATTCATCACACAATCACCTATGGCATCCACCACAGCAACAACACATTCATGCAAATCAATCATTTTCTCATCATCCACATCCACAGGAGGAAGTCTAGATAAGCAATCTGCTGTTACATTTTTCCTCCTGCAATGTGCCTAATTTCAAAATTAAATTCTTGTAGCCGTGCAATAAGTCTCACTAATCTTGATGATGCATTACCAGACCTCACTCCATCCATCATAAACACTAATGGTTTGTGATCATTGACAAGAACAAAAGGACGACCCCACAACATTTTTTTACATTTTTCTACAGCCCATACACACTCAAGGGCTTCTTTTTCAATAGTGCTGTAAAATTTTTCTGCTCCTCTAATTCCTCTAGAAATGAAAGCAATAACTCTCTCCTTGCCATTAACCAACTGAGTAAATACCGCGCCTAGACCTATGGCACTAACATCAACTGTAACAAATGATTTACCATTGGGATCAAATGTGTTAAGTCCTGGTGCCTGTGCTATAAGTTTTTTCACTTGATTGAACGCCTCATCATGTATTTGTATCCAAACAAACTTTGTACCTTTTTTTAGCAATTGTCTCAAAGGCTCAACTACTAAGGCATACCCTTTTACAAACCTAGCATAGTATTCTCCAAGTCCCAAAAAAGAAAGCAGAGAATCTTTATCATATGGCTTACTTGCTTTATCTAAAGCATTCACTAAATCATCTTCGGGAAAAATACCTTGACCTGAAATTTTATGACCTAAATAATCAATTTCTTTAACTAGAAATCTGCATTTGTCCTTGCTAACTGTCATGCCTTTAGTTTCAAGAATATTTAACACAGACTCTAAAATACTGTGATGTTTCTCACAGGTCTTGAAACGATTGTACACCTTTAGTACCTTGAAAAAGAGTTTCTACAAGTTTCTGAAAGACACTGGCAGCCGATGCCAGGCCAAATGGAAGTCTTAAAAACCTATAAACCCCAAAAGGTGTAACAAAGGCTGTCAAATCTTTGGAAGAATCATCAAGTAGCACCTGATGATAAGCTGACTTTAAGTCAATGACAGAAAAATATTTAGCATTATTGACAGCAGCTAATAGTTCTTGAATTCTGGGAAGTGGATAGGTTTCAACAACAATATTTTTGTTTAAAGATCTAAGATCCACACACAATCTTAACTCATTCTTTTTTTTAAGTGCAATTACGATAGCCGAAATCCATTCTGAGCTATCAGTAGATTCAATTATACCTTCACTCACTAAGTTGTCCAAATGCAACTTCAAATGTTCCCTTACACTTAATGGAACCATTCGTACCGTATGCTGAACTGGAATAGCTCCATCTTTGAGCTTGATCTTGTGAGCAAAAACCTTTTACTTGACCCACCTTATTTTGAAAAATAGCACTATGTTTGGCAATAATACATTCAACATCAGAATTTTCTAAATTGATTAAATTAACAGAAATGTCCCTCAATCTAATCGGAGTGTCTCTACCAGGACATAACATGACTTCCAATCTGCCTAGATCGTACCACCCAACAATATTTTTTCCATCAATAGCAACATATATTTTGGTAAAAATGTTCCTACCCTCAAATTCTAGACTGTCTTCAAAGTACCCCAACATTTTAATATCAAAATTACCAAAAGCTTTTGGATTGATATCAGTATGTTTAAGATCAATACCAATCCAATTTTCATGAAAAAAAATATCGGATAAAATAATGATGGGTGACCCCGAATCTGCCATGACATCCAAACTTACTTTATCAATTTGAACTATACCTAGAGGTGCCTTAAAAGGTAAATTAACACTATAGACAGACCATTCAGAACACGGATCATACAACGTTAAAAGTAAGTTATCTAAATCTTCCTCAACATTTGAAATAGCACTTACAGAAACGTTAGTAGAAGGTTTCAAAGTTTTGCATAAACTTCGAAGATGACCAATCTTATTACATTTTAAACATTTTCTTTTCAAAGCAGGACAATCAGGAACATTAGCAAGATGTGTTTTCGAGCCACATCTAAAACAACTCAGTTTACCACTTTTTATAACTCCTGGTTTAAACGATCTCTGCCCAGATTGAATGGCACACACATTAGAAGAGGAGTTGAGCGCATCTTTTGAAATTGCTTTTGCTGATTAAATAGACCTTTCGATCCCTTTAGCAATATCTAAAACTTCTTCCAAGGTAGGATTACGACAAGCTAATAATCTCTCCTGTACCTTCTTGGACTCACAATTAAAAACAAATTGGTCCCTAATACAGTAATTAATATTAGCCCCAAAATCACAGTTTACTGCTAAGACTCTGAGAGCAGCCACATAGTCTTCAATGGACTCATCCATGTGTTGTTTCCTTTTGTTAAAGGCATGACGTTCAATCATTACATTAGGTTCATCCATAAACTGTTTCCATATTTTCGCAGTTGCTTCTTTATAAACGTCCCATCCTTCACCATGACCAACTATGGGAGTTAAGTTTTTAAAAAATATCAATGGCTGCTGTACCAAGAAAACTGAATAAAATCGTTTTTTTTCTTTCAGGCGAGAATTTAACACCATCAATACCTAAAAGATAATTCTCAAATGTATCAAATCATTTTTCCCATATCAATTTAGGATTACCAGGAGTTTGTAAAAAAATTGCAGGTGGATTACAGAATTGTGAAGCAGCCATAATAAATTAACTTTGTAATAATAAGTGTGCACGTCACTGAAAAGCTCAATGCACATAAACAAGTTTTAGAGCAAACTAATAAAAAAAATCTCAAATAAAATCAAGAATAGAAAACAAAGTCAAAGTGTGCACATCACTGACATGCACGAAACAGTTGTATAACTCTTTAACCAGTGTGCATATCACTGAAATGCACTCGAATAAATCATGAAGCTCATAGCGTGTAAGACACTGACAGGAAATGCTTTAAAAGCTCTGGTAAAATCTCCTTGAGAAATCTAAGATGGCCGCCGAGACGTGATTTGCGTGCGTAAAGGCGCCGCTTACTAGTTGAAGAGAAGATGTCAAAGCGGGGAAGCTACAGACGTCACAGAGAAGCTCCAGCCAAAGGATGTGTCCTCGCACGAGAGATCCGCTCGAGCGCAGTTCAAACGATGCGCGAGCAACGTCTCTAGTCAGCAACAGCAAGTAAGCTCAAGTACAGTACCTTAAATTCCAGAATTCTTTTTAAGGAAGTAGTAAATATCGAAATGAAGATACAGCAACATCTTCAAGTGTGATTCCTCAAAGTAAGCAAATTCAGAAACACAGGAACATCGAATAAAAATAAATAGCAAGTATGTGCACAGTGGGTCTCTAAATCCAAAAACAACCCGTCGCCATTGTAAAGAGGCGCTAGAGTCGGTAATTGAAGTAAAATTAGGTTTATTACATAAACCATTAAAGACCCACTGGTGCACAGCAGTAAGACGTCCTGTAACCACCAACTCCAACCGCTTCTGCCTTACAATCTAAATCTGACATAACAGTATTCCAAAATGACATAATACATTCTGAATATACCATGGCAACATAACAAGGAAACTTTATTGAGACATGGCTATGAAAACATACACATACCACATTAACCCTGATATTGCCTAAATCTGAAGATCAAAAATGCCCAATAGAAAGTTTTGTAAGCGCCAATAAATTGTAAACAAATGAGTAGGAATACTGAAAACTAAGGTCTCATTAAGAGTTAAATGGAGAGGGTACTCGGCTGTAATGTTGGTGGAGAACCCTTTCCGCCTAACTGCAGGTCTGCTCACCTCATTTAGAGTTAGCAGACATTCGGTATGTCAATGGTGGATACTTTTTTGTCTCGGTCACTGACATACATCTCTGACTACCCAACAGAGTAATGCTCATCAGCAGTCCTGCCAAACACGCTTCAGGGGTTAGACTAACACATTTCAGTGTGGTGGTGCGCATCACAGCACAGAAATGGAAAGTCACGCATTATAGCGCCTCCTTAGCTGTCGAAGTGGGAGTGCTGCTAATGCATCTTAAGCTAGTGAGGATGTGTGTGGTAACAGTGCGCACAACTGAGTGTTTTGGCAGGCTTGGGGCTGGCTCAGCTCCTGCTACAATGTAACAACACACCGGCACACGCACCTTGACATTTTCCTGCCACCTGAGGTGCAGGCAGCACAGTTCCTGAAAAAAGTTTGGTCTCACAGTGCGAAATTTTATAATGAATGCCGTCACCTGACCAGAGTCGAACCCACACCGGCAGCTGAGTGAACCATTGCCATTGGAGTGGTTCCTCGGCTGCAGCCTCAGCCTGCCCAGAGCAAACCAGCAGCCGTAGCTTAAATAATGCCCGGCAGTGGCATTGCCCCGGGAGAGTCCGTGTTGTGGGCACCGGCTACCAGCAGGCGTGTTACCACTGCAAGGAAGTAAGTGCCTGCAGAGTGTGATACTAACTCCAAAGCTTTAGGATATAAATATCGTGCTATGCAGGATAGCAACCTTATAGCTCTTAAGCACGCTGTTTCTGTCTGGTTTGACCGAGAGCCAGAGGTGGGGGTTTCTATGGCCCGCTCTCAGAATCACCCTCTTCAGTGGGAGGTAAAGCAACTCAGTAACTGAAATACTGAGTGATCACAAGCTTCCAAAAAAAGGAAGTGTTAATTATCTGGGAGACATGCGAATGTCTTCTCTGTACCTTCGTTTAGCAAGGTGTTGTAAGCAAAAACTGCTGTTGCATTGCCCTCCCTAAAGGGTTCTGTTTCTGTAAAAAAAAAGAATTTGTGCAATAACCACTCCACGCTGTATGTTAGCATAAAAGGCCATTTATTAGGTCAAGGTTGCCAACAATAATTAACCAAAAACATCAAGATTGACAACAATAATTAACCAAAAACATCAATAAACATCAATCCCAAACGTCATGTCTTTCATCCATTCCCACACTCCAGTTACTCTCTCCCGTTTCACTCAGCGACCTCCTCTCTTATTCTATTCACTTCCTCACCTATCTTTCAACCTCCTCCAGCATCTTCAGCCATCGCCCTCTTGCATCCCGCACCCCCATCATGCACCTGTATCCCCCTCCGGGGGGGGGGGGTTTGAGTATGCCCATCATAGACTCCCCACCCTTCAACACTACTGCTAGCACAAACCTTCAACCCGTCCTAAATTGGCACGCTATTCCTGGTAATTATCGGTTTCCCACTCCTGTAACATGTAGGGTGGGAGGGTGGACCAATTACAACTGGACCCTTCCCTAATGGCACTGAGGGCAGGAAGAGGCTTAAAACTCCTCACCTGCCCTCCTTATACTCTAAACCTAACCCCACCCCTAACCCAACCCCTTGACCCTATCTACCGCACTGTCCTTCCGGTCTTGCGCGAAAACCCAGGGGGAACACTGGTCTGCCGACCCTACTTCCCCCGGGGGCTGCATTTTTGTGTCAGAATATGATCCATCAAGTAAAATTTATATGGGGGTGAGAAGCAAAGCTCTGAACGATCGTCCCCCTCCCTAATAAACAGTTCCTAGCAAACTCTACGAGTTTTGCGTTCAGCAGGTTGTTCAAATAAATCCATTTAGAAAGTGCCTGTGAGCCCTCCAGACTCCCTTATGCTGCAGCCGCACCCTGCTTGGCTGTGTTCTCTGCCCTCTCCCTCTCACACACACGTGCCTGCCCTGGACTTTTCTTTTACGAATCAATGCTTTTGCTCTGTTCAGTTGGACCAGCTAATCCGGACCGGTCAGCACTACAGCTCCAGGAATACATTACGTAGTCAATGAAAGTGAATCGAGCAGTGCTGGTCACATGCAGCCACCTGGCAGGAAATATTCAAATGGTTCTTGTTAAGGCTTAAATATAGTGCTTCGGTTTATTCAGCCCCACTGTACTGTGCAATGCACTTGTCATCCAAATGTGTGTGTGTTAATTAGCCAATTCCTAATTGGAACAGCACGATCAGGCAGCTGCATGCAGTCAGTGGGTGCTGGCCGTACACTGTGTCAGATTACAACACATACAGTTACTTACTGTGCTAAGGTTACACAGGTCAGACTGCTGTTGTCCAATGCAGGAAGAGGGTGTTAGTCAAAATCTACTGTTGTACTGATTTGCTATGCTACGAAAATTTGCTTTTGCTGGCACTGTCACGTTGCTCAAATGGCTGTAATTTCAGATAATTGTTTCCCTATTCTTCTCTGCTTGATTTTGCTTGTGAGAAAATGTTACTCACTGAAATGTCCCTCATAATTATACTGAATTTATGGAAATGTAACACATAGCAATCTGAAACATTGGCAGCTATGCAGCAGAGGTTATACCATATGTATGCCCACCCTATTTTGATTGGTTAGATAAATGATAAGTGTATACTGTTTGTAACTGTCAGGTAAAACCTGGTGATAAAGGGCTGTGAAAGCTGCAAAATGACACCTATGCCATTGGAGAAAATCCCATGGTGCAGGGGGTCATTGCTGTTTTAATTTTAAAAAACAAAATCCTGCTTTGGGGTTTTGTTTTGGGGAATAAAAAAAAAGGTGAAAGTTTGCCAAACATGACAGCCATCTGTCAGATTGAAATACATTTACAGGAACCACCATGATTGTGGTTCCTGGAAATGCAAAACATCTCTGCTTGGTCAGCGAACATATCTAAATTTGGTGGGAGGAATACCCACACCATTACATGCTGGCGGTATATAATCTGTCCATCAAACTCGGGCTCTAAGCTCTTGCACAACCTACATACTGCATTCTTTGTTTCTGATTAAATTGAGATTATCCTCCAAGGAAAAAACTGGATTTTCTTTAACCAGTGAACTATTTTACAAATACTGTGTGGCTAAGTTTGAAACTTTTTTAGAAGCCCTTCATTTTCTTTTAATTAAAACTGAAATTTCTCAATGTGGCAGACTGCCTATTCAAATATCATAGAGAAGTTGTAGATTCAGTTCAGCATAAAAAAATATTTGATGCCTCGCTTCCCAAAAGTCTCAGATATGAGCAAAGAGTGACTCCATTACCTAAGTGCAAAAACAACAATGACCTAAGTGACTGGTATCCCATCAGCTTCATTGCAAGTGTATTGGGATTTAGTGCACTTGAAGTAAAGTGAAGGGGATGTCCGTCATGTTTGTGATTGGGTATCTGCCCACCAAACTCTAAACTAGGCCCTATATCTAGACATGATTTTAAATCCCAGTAGTTTTTGCATATTGCAGATTTATGTTTATCGGATTAACTCATTTTAGAATATTTTCTTAACTGGTAGATTCTGTTTGCAGGTGTTTCATAATAGTGGTCATGCACAGTTTATTAGGAATGATGCAAGCCAAATATATCAGTCCTGGGCAACCTTTTTTTATCAATATAATGATGTTAAGTCATGCTTTGCAACTCTGAGTTTTGGAACAATCTAATAATGCTGTATTGTAATTACAATTGAGCTTTCTGATTAATGTGGTTATAAACTGAGAAAGTGACATGCAGATACTTCAATTAAAACAATGAATCAAAGGGCCAACCCATATGTCCGGACATACATTGGACCTTCTATTTTCCAACATAGAGGCTACCAACGTCTCCGAGGTCACACCTCTGTCCTGGACTGACCACTCCTTAATCTTCTTTCCTCTGAACCTGCCAATCAAGCTAAACCATGCGGCCACACCATCAACAACAGTAAAAAGACCATGAAGTCCTATCACTCCAGATTTGTTTGCTTCCCATTTCTGCCCATGTGACCCAATCATTGCAAACATACTCTCTGCTTAGGCTGAGGCCGAACTCTTGCATAATGAGATCACCAATGCATTGGACCAGTGCGCCCCTGGACTAGAAGGTAAATTTAACAGGAAAACACAATGAGAGAAATGGTACTCATTAGAATTAAAACTACTAATAAGGAGATGTAAATTCCTGGTACAGCAAAAAAATGATGGACTGAAGGCTGACAATGCAAACATTCTCCCCTTGTCAAAAGATCTGGGTTAAATCCATCGTTCTTTTGCCCACTACGCCACCCAAGTTTGGAACCAGCCATATGCAAATCAGTCTTGACCTTGTACCCCATGGAAACAGTCCAGACCGAACTACCAGGCCAGGTCCTCCCTGGAATGGAAACAAGCATCCTGGGACTGGTTTCAGGATATGTCACCCTTCTTCAGGCAGGCTAGCTTGAATCCAGTGGCACAGCGTGCAAGGGACCCAAGTCTGGGTATACCCATCCCACTTAGGGCGAAAAGTGTTACAGCAAACAAATGATGGACGGAATGCTGACAATGCAAACATTCTCCCCCAGTCAAAAGATCTGGGTTACATTTATTGTTATTTTGCCTACCACGCCACCCCAGTTTGGACCCAGTCACATGCAAATCAGCCTTGACCCTGTGCCGCATGGGAACAGTCCAGACCAAACTGCCAGGCCAGGTCCTTCCTGGACCAGAAACAAGCATCCTGGGACTGGTTTCAGAGTATGTCACCCTTCTTCAGCCAAGCTAGCTTGAATCCAGGGGCACAGTGAGCAAGGGAACCACGTCTGGGCATACCCATCCCACTTAGGGCGAAATGTGGTACAGCAAACAAATGAGGGACAGAATGCTGACAATGCAAACATTCTCCCCCAGTCAAAATATCTGGGTTCAATCCATTGTTCTTTTTCCCACTACGCCACCCCAGTTTGGACCCATCCATATGCAAATCTGTCTTGACCCTGTGCCCTATGGGAACAGTCCAGACCGAACTGCCAGGCCAGGTCATCCCTGGACCGGAAACAAGCATCCTGGGACCGGTTTCATGGTATGTCACCCTTATTCAGCCAGGCTAGTTTAAATCCAGTGGCACATTGAGCAAGGGACCAACATCTGGGCATACCCATCCCACTTAGGGCGAAAAGTGTTACAGCAACCAAATGATGGGCGGAATGCTGACAATGCAAACATTCTCCCCCAGTCAAAAGATCTGGGTTAAATCCATCATTCTTTTGCCCACTAAGCCACCCCAGTTTGGACCCAGTCACATGCAAATCAGCCTTGACCCTGTGCCGCATGGGAACAGTCAAGACTGAACTGCCAGGCCACGTCCTCCCTGGACCGGAAACAAGCATGCTGGGACCGCTTTCAAGGTATGTCCCCCTTCTTCAGCCAGGCTAGCTTGAATCCCGTGGCACAGTGTGCAAGGGACCCAAGTCTGGGCATACCCATCCCACTTAGGGCGAAAAGTGTTACAGCAAACAAAAGATGGACGGAATGCTGACAATACAAACATTCTCCCCCAGTCAAAAGATCTGGGTTAAATGTATTGTTCTTTTGCCTACTACGCCACCCCAGTTTGGACCCAGTCATATGCAAATCTGTCTTGACCCTGTGCCCCATGGGAACAGTCCAGAACGAACTGCCAGGCCAGGTCATCCCTGGACCGGAAACAAGCATCCTGGGACCGGTTTCATGGTATGTCACCCTTATTCAGCCAGGCTAGCTTAAATCCAGTGGCACATTGAGCAAGGGACCAACGTCTGGGCATACCCATCCCACTTAGGGCGAAAGGTTTTACAGCAACCAAATGATGGACGGAATGCTGACAATGCAAACATTCTCCCCCAGTCAAAAGATCTGGGTTAAATCCATCATTCTTTTGCCCACTACACCACCCCAGTTTGGACCCAGTCACAAGCAAATCAGCCTTGACCCTGTGCTGCATGGGAACAGTCAAGACTGAACTGCCAGGCCACGTCCTCCCTGGACCGGAAACAAGCATGCTGGGACCTGTTTCAGGGTATGTCTCCCTTCTTCAGCCAGGTTAGCTTAAATCCCGTGGCACAGTGTGCAAGGGACCCAAGTCTGGGCATACCCATCCCACTTAGGGCGAAAAGTGTTACAGCAAACATATGATGGACGGAATGCTGACAATGCAAACATTCTCCCCAGGTCAAAAGATCTGGGTTAAATGTATTGTTCTTTTGCCTACTACGCCACCCCAGTTTGGACCAAGCCATATGCAAATCTGTCTTGACCCTGTGCCCCATGGGAACAGTCCAGACCAAATTGCCAGGCCAGGTCATCTCTAGACCGGAAACAAGCATCCTGGGACCGGTTTCATGGTATGTCACCCTCCTTCAGCTAGGCTAGCTTGAATCCAGTGGCACAGTGAGCAAGGGACCCACGTCTAGGCATACCCGTCCCACTTAGGGTGAAAAGTGTTCCAGCAAACAAATGATGGGCGGAATGCTGACAATGCAAACATTCTCCCCGTATCAAAAGATCTGGGTTCAATCCATCGTTCTTTTGCCCACTATGCCACCCCACTTTGGACCCAGCCATAGGCAAATCTGTCTTGCCCCTTGCCCCATGGGAACAGTCCAGACTGAACTGCCAGGCCAGGTCCTCCCTGGACCGAAAACAAGCATCTTGGGACTGGTTTCAGGGTATGTCACCCTTCTTCACCCAGGCTAGCTTGAATCCAGTGCCACAGTGAGCAATGGACCCACTTTCTGGGCATACCCATCCCACTTAGGGCAAATAGTGTTACAGCAAACAAATGATGGACGGAATGCTGATGATGCAAACATTCTCCCCAGTCAAAAGATCTGGGTTAAATCCATTGTTCTTTTGCCCACTATGCCACCCCAGTTTGGACCCAGCCATCTGCCTATCAGTCTTGACCCTGTACCCCATGGGAATAGTCCTGACCGAACTGCCAGGCCAGGTCCAGATCGTGTGACTGGGGGAGAATTTTGCAAGAGTTACAGATACTTCAGTATTTCTGACGTATCTGTAGGCGCAAAAATGAAGCATTGCTGGAGTGTGTCACAAAAGTGACACACTCCAGCAATGGAGTGTGTCACTTTTAGGATAAACTATAGTTCAAAGAATATGCAAGGAAACTGCTTTTCTAGGTTGCCAGAACTGTGTAAGAGCCAGGAAGACATGAAGTCAGATGAGTAAGAGGAGTGTCGTGTTGAGTGAAGAGGAATTGAGACAGGGTGTGGTCATCGATCGAGTGATTCAAAAAGTCATTGAATATGAGGTTTTTTACGTAGCCCAAAGAAAAAGGTCTCATGGATGAAATGCATCTCTTTTTAGATTGCTCCAGAGTTTACAGTCGAAAGAGAAAAACTATGGAGTGGTCAAAAATAAGCAACACCATTTGATGTAAGTAGTAATCTAGTGGAATTGGCACAGAAGAAACTTGGGCTTGACTGCATGTACAAATAGATTGATAGAATAATTTTGTTGGCTATCAATGGACAAGGTAGATGAACACAGGATCAGTTGTTCTGGATAGACTGGGTAACAGCCAGGCTATCTTGAATCCAGTGGCAAAGAGAGCACTACCCTGCCAACTTAGAGCAAACAAAGCAAACACAAGGAGATGATGAATGGGGCTCTGAATCTTTTCAGATACTCACCCCCCCGGTCACAGACCTGGGTTGAATCTAACATTGTTTTTAGCTCACTTTTCCACCCCAGTTCAGACCCAGCCTTATGTAAATCTGTCTTGACCCTGTTCCTCATGGGAACAGTCCAGCCTGAACTGCCAAGCCAAGCCTTCCCTGGTATGGAAACAAGCATCCTGGGACCGGTTCGGGGTAACACCTCTTATCGGCCAGGCTAGCTTAAATCCAGTGGCAAAGTGAGCATGAGACCTACGTCTAGGCATACCCTGCCAACTTAGGGCAAACAAAGCAAACACAAAGAGATGATGGACTGAGCGCTGAAACTTTTCAGACACTCACCACAATCACAGATCTGTGTAGAATCTATCATCGTTCTTTAGCTCACTTCGCTGCCTCAGTTCAGACCCAGCTAGTTTCAACTCATTCTTGACCCTGTTCCTCATGGGAACAGTCCAGCCTGAACTGCAAAGCCAAGTCTTCCCTGGACCGGAAACAAGAATCCTGGGACAAGTTTCGGGGTAGCAGCCCTCATCAGCAAGGCTAGCTTGAAACCAGTGGCAAGGTGAGCAGTTGGAATCATTATGTAAGTTATGTATGTTGTAAAATATATTGGGAGTGATGTGTGGAGAGAGCTGTGTTATGTCTTGTATGTTTGAAACCCAATTGTTCTGTATTCTAGTTCTGAAAATAATTGGTTTAAATATTTTAACCAGTTTACGCTGTCATACAAGAATTGAATCCGCCTGCTTGATGCTGCTAGTACAATAAAGTTATTAATTTAACCACTGCAAAATTCTTTGTCTTGAGGCCAGGTGTATGACTCTTTTTTGCAGTCACAAACGACATATCAGCCCATTTGTGACCGCAAAATAGGTCTGCCCTATTTACAAACCCTATTTTGAGAGTCGGTAACCTATTACAGACTCAGAAAAATAGGGTTTGTTACACGCTAATAGGAAGGGGCATGCCAAGGGCGTCCCTTCCTAATAGCGAGTCGCTCTTCAATGCAAGAATGTTTTGCGGCAGCAATTGCGGCCTCAGAACACTCACAGTTTACCACCCATTTCTAATGGGTGCTAAGCCACTCACAAACGGGAAGGGTCCCCAGGGGACCCCTTACCCTTTGTGAGTGGCAGTGAAAATATGTTTTAAGAGCAGGCTGAGGTCCCATGGACCACTGTCAAATCTTAAAAAATAAAACAGTAATGTTTCATTTTTCTATTTTTTAAATGCATCCTGTTTTCCTTTAAGGAAAACGGGCTACATTTAAAAAAAACTACTTTATTTAAAAAGCAGTCACAGTTATGGTGGTCTGCTGAACCCAACAGGCTACCATCCCTGGGATTGCTAGCCTTTCCCATTGGGGTCGCAAATTGCACCTGTCTCATGAATATTAATGAGGCAGGCAATTTGCGACCCTATTAGGAATCGCAAACAGTGTCTGAGACACTGTTGTAAACTCCAATTTGTGAGTTGCAAATTGCAAGTCGCAAAACAATGCAATTTGCGACTCGCAAATTGAAAGGGTCATACATCTGGCCTTTGGTGTCTATTTCAAGACATAATGCTCACAACTTGCACAGCCCTACTCATTTGTCACTGTGTATCACAGCCATTTCTAAAAATACAATACAATTTTTTGCATGTCATATTTTGGACTTCTGTCATGTAACATTGTACTCATACATGGATGCTTCAGTGGTGTCTGTGGGCCAGTGCTAGTGCCAATATCCACCAACTACATTTCAAGTTGTGTACTCGTAGCTTACCCAGAAAATCATTCATGACCCTGAAAATATATCTGGATATAAGGATGGGCAATATTAGTAATGAGTATTTCACTTGTGGAAAGACATTAAAAAATCCATGCAAAGATGAAAAAGATGCAGAACTTTGTGATCAGTAACCAACGAACTAAATGAGGCAGTTCTGCTTTGGCCAGTGAAAGTGAATGTGAGAGGAAAAACACATAATCAATTGAGATTCCAAAACTAAGAGTGGGAAAGCAAAGAGGGGTCTCATTGAAGTTATCCAGGTGTGCTTATGTTGTTACCTGGCCTCACCACTGCTGGAAATCTCCACGCATGGTGACCATCTATATTTCTTTTGCCTCAGTTGCGGGTGGGGCACTGAAATATTTTTCCCTCCCTGACCTGAGACTACCCTGTAGGTGGTATTGATAATGAGAAATGTGGACCTAATAATAGCCACATAAGAAGAGCTTTGATTAAAGTTGGGGAGCGCATTGTTGTAGTCCAGAACAGCAAGCAAGTTACCTCATTTATGAAAACTGTTACATCAGTGTGACAAAACAGCAATGCAACAGTGTTCAATGCACCCTCCTTGTGACAGGATGGATGTGCCATATTTAATGTACAACACTCCATGTCGCAAGGAAAGACAGATTCATCGGGAGTCCTGACGTATCTCATGGTGCAAAAGTCATGCATTGCTGAGTTGGGTCGCAAGCATGACACTACTCCAGCAATGCATGTAGTATGCCTGTGCTTATAGCATGAGGCAGGCGTTAGGTTTTGACGCATTAGCGTCCTAGAAGTGCAACACTTCTACGAGGCTTTCTTGCAGGGAAATGCCCACCCTGCAAACAGTATACCTGATACAGGTATAATGTGGCACAGGGCTTTAGAAGGTGACGCATATGCGTAGTTGCGTCACTTTGTAAATATAGCAAAACTTGGTGCATTATTTACACCACTGCTGTGTCACGAAAAGTGATGCAACGGCAGTGCAAAAGTGTCACAAGGTCTTCATAAATAAGGCCCTGAAAGTTTTGCTGATAGTTTACCCTAGCAGAAATGTGGCGCAGAACCCTGTCCATCAAAGTGGCAGTTTGCCGACCTTATTTAGAGCGGATGGTGAAGGGATGTTTCCAACAGTGGTGCCCCAGCTGGATCTGCTGTAGTAAACAAAGTTGGTGTAGGTAAGCTGCCTTAAACATATACGATGGTAACAAAACATTTAGTTCCTACAGAGCAGCCACTGTCATGACGCTAGATAGCGCAGCAAAGCACCCAAAATTGTTGTGATTCATTGCATGAGAGGGGAGAGCAGGAAAGCACCATATCTACACAGATATGACACTATCTTGCTCTCTCTCTGGTGCTGGTGCACACACCGGCTGCCTAGCACCACCAACACACCTTTGCACCACAGTGCAAAGGTATCTGTGTGAGTCTAGCATTAGTTTTGAGCCGGAAGGGTACCCTTCCAGTGAAAAATACTACCCCTAGAGACATTTTCAATCAATCAATCAATCAATCAGGTTTCATGTAAAGCTTGACTACTGACCAGTTAGGGTCTCAAGGCGGTGAGTGGGGGGTGGATCTGCAGTTCAGTTAAGGAGCTAGGTCTTGTGGTCCTTCCTGAATTGTGGCAGCGATGATGATTGCCTGAGATGAAGAGGCAGGAGTTCCATGTCTTCGCATTGAGGTAGGAGAAGGATCTCCCTCCAGCCGTGGTCTTGTGAATCTGTGGGATGGGTGGTCAAGGCCAGTTGGACAGAGTGGCTATGTCTGAAGCGAGTGTATAAGGAGAAGCAGTGTTTGAGGTATGCGGGTTCGACATTATGGAGGGCTTTATAAATGTGTTTGAGAAGCTTGAAGTTCATTTTTTTGTTGATAGGTCGCCAGTGAAGGTCTCTTAGGTGGCCATTGATGTGGCTACTGCGGGGTATATTCTGGATATGTCTGTCAGAGGTGTTCTGGATGTTCTGCAGTTTCTTTAGGTGATTTTGGGTGGTGCCCGTGAAGAGTGCATTGCTGTAGTCGAGTCTGCTGATGATGAGTGCATTTATGACCATTTTCCTCGACTCAGTGGGCATCCACTTGAAGGTCTACTAGTGCAGGCAGAGTGTGTGGAAGCAGGAGGACGTTACGGCATTGATTTGGTGGTTCATTGAGATCGAGGAGTCCAGGATGATGCTGAGGTTTCTTGTGTGGTCCTTGGGTGTGGGGGAGTTTGAGCACTGGAGGTCACCAGGAGTCATCCGAGGTGGAGGGGGTGGATCCCAGGGTAAGGACTTCGGTCTTGTCTGAGTTGAGCTTGTGGCAACTGTCCTTTATCCAAGTGGCAGCTGCCATCATCCTGTTGTGGAAGTTGCTCTTGCGGCTGTGGGTTTGTCTGTGCGGGAGAGAATCATCTGGGTGTTGTTGGCCTCTGATGATGGCTGCAAGAGGGGCCATGTAGATTTTGAAGATGGTGGGACGCAGGGAGGATACATGAGGCACTCTGCAGCTGATCTCCATGTGCTCGGAGTAGAATGGTGGAAGTCTGAGTCTGTGTGTTCAGTCGGTGAGGAAAGAGGGGATCCATTCTAGCTTTTTGTTGCAGATCCCGGAGTCATAGAGTCTTGTCCAAAGGGTGTGGTGGGAGATGGTGTTGAAGGGTGCTGAGAGGTCAAGGAGGATGAGGGATGCAGTCTTTCTGCTGTGGTTGTTTCTGATCCTGATTGGGAGAGATCCAGGATATAGATCATTAATGATCTCGGGTAGATGGGCGTTAATGGCTTTCTCGATGACTTTGACTGATAAATGGAGTACAGAGATGGATCTGTAGTTCTTGAGGTCCATTGGGTCTGCAGATGGTTTCTTCAGCACGGGTGGATCTCTGCGTGTTTCCAATCTTCAGGGAAGGTGGCAGACTTGATGGAGCAGTTGATGGTGGGGCAGAGTTCCGATGGATGGAAGTGAAGAGGTGGTGAGGGCAGGGATCCAAAGACGCTACGGAGTGTATGCTCTTCATGATCCTGAGGGTGTCGTCAGAAGTGAGGGTGATCCAGTTGGGCAGGGTCTGATGGGATCTGGAGCCATTAGGTGTGGTGGTTGCAGGTAGGGTGGGTGGGTCTTGGGTTTTGAAGCTGTCGTAGGTCTCCTTGATCTTGCAGTGGGAGAAGGTGGCATGGGGTGCCTGTTGTCTCTGTGGTAGGTTTTGCAAATTCTTTGACCATGGTGAAGAGTTCTTTGCTGTTGAGTATGTTGGCATTGATGTGTTCCTGTATGGCTGCTTTCTTTGTTGTTCTCATGAGGTGGTAGTGTGCCATGATGGAAGTTGTGAAGGCTGCGTGGTCTGCCACGATCTTGCTGCTCCTCTTTGGTTGTGTGCTGTACACTGCTGAACACATGCAAAGTCGAACAAAATCTAGAGGAATAACAGCATTTCTGCTTTTCACTCCTGTTTCAAAGAGGTGTGATTTTTTGTGTAAAATTCAGTCTATCATTATTAGTCCGTAGAGTTTGTGGAGCACACCCATGAACCAGCATTGGAACGCCCCTTGATACAAAGTAAAGCAAAGCAATATATTTTGTGCTCTAAAGTTAAAAATAAACATTTTGTGCAGGTTTGCATCAACTTTGTGATGCAAAACCCAGCACGAATGTTGGTAAATCTGGGCCATAGTTTTGTGAATTCAGGCAGAGTTTGAGTATGTTGCACATTTGCACTGGAGTTTTTCATGAGGTGACATTGCCTACCTTGATTGATTTGCCTGGTAGTAAAGGCTTGGGCTGGTGGACCAATGTGAGTTTACAGGTTTATCCAAGAGGGAAACACACTATGCTGTGGAGTTTATGTGTGTCTACTTATATATTGAAAAGTTAGGTGACTGCACCTATTTACCAGTGCTCTCATGTGGCAAGTGTCTCCATCGAAGCCTTCTCATGTAGTCCCTATCTTCTCATGTCCAACCCCCTCCTTTGGCACAAAAAGTCGTAAATCCTGATAGATGTCACCTGGAGTGGCAGAGGTGAGACTTCACTGTCCCCTACACTACAAACTGAGGAAGAAATGTTGTGCTTGTATTTAAGTTTACCAAACCCTTTGGAATAGTCAAAGAGTTGCTGCTGTCAAAAGCAAGATCCCTTTGGGCTCTTATTACGCATTCATAGACACAAATGTAGCCTTCATACACATCCCTTTCAAGCATCAACTATTCAGCTTGCCAACTCCAAGTCAAAACTAAAACAACAATATAAAAATATACAGTTTATTTTATTATTCACGATCCTAATAGGATTCAATTGCTAAAAACAGTTTTTTAAAAAGCATAAAAAACATGCCATTCAATTATAACAATTTAAATATTCACAAAAATTTGCAAATATTCCATGAAGATAATAATCTGGGAGCAAATATCATAATAATAAAAACATTAAAGACTTGTTATGTAAAACCGGCAACACAAGTACATATCCTTTATAGTTGATAGCCAAGGCTCTGGCCTGTCTGTTGGGGCCCATGGGGGAGCCAGAAGGCCCCCCCAGTCCCTGCCGACTCCCCGCCTCCTGTGGGAGCCGGCATTGCTTTTAGACCCAGGGAGCTGATAACATGCAGCTCCATGGTTCTCAAATCAACTTGTCTCTTTCCTTGCTCATTTGACAGTGGGCAGGGAAACAGACATGATCTGCTTTCAGCAAGCAAGAGCATTTTCTTCTCTTTCATTTTTTAAGAGTCTACAGTATTTGGGAAATTGTGTACTCATCTACGTTATTTTGTTGAAGGAAATTAGTTACTAACATTCTATTCTGGACCACTGTACTGCATGTTTTATAATATACTGGCATAATAGACAATGTATGTTATTATTTTTTATTTGTTTAATGAATTACTAACTGTGTTTTTTTATTTTCCTTGATCGTCATGAATGAGTTGCAAATTTGTAATGCAATATTGCGATACATATGTTACCGTTTCACAGCAAAGTTTAGACGATTTCATGTTTTTGATAAAGGGTAAAATACATATATACACTTTAAGATATATTGTTTGTGAACACATGTTTACTATTATAGTGTTTTAACTTGTATTTCTGTTATTATTATCAATGTACAGTACAGTACTTTTAAATTGTAGTTTACATTGTCGTGACGACAACAGTATTCGCAATGATGTCAGTAATAGTGAAGATCATGTGACCTCTTTTTTCTTGAAGCTTCCAGTGGGATCTGACTTCTCCCTTGGAGGTGTGTTGTGCTGTTAGCACAGACTTTTCCTGTTCTCATTTTTGCATGCTTTTCTGACAACAAAATGGTAACAGGAGGAAATGATGAAGACCAGCTGCCATAGCAACTAGAGTGCAGGAGACAGAGGTGCAAGGAGAAGAGGCTGAATATAATGCACCACTGAGCAAAAAACAAAGCATTGCTTGGGACTTCTTTACTACTGCATCGGGCTAGTCCAAAACTGTGGCAACATTTGTGAAGAGCAGACTCTGTGAGAAGGGTCACAGCAAATAAATATTCATGCAGCACTACTAGCATGTTATATTGTCCCAAAATGTACCATTGAACGGATCTGAAGACAGCACAGAAGAGCAGAGATAGAGAGCAACCATCCAGCTCCAGGTCCGTACCACCTCCTCCCAGAAAGAGAGTGCCACCAGTAGTCAAGAGACAACGCCCTCAAATGTAACCAGAATTATGCAGTGGTGGTTAGATTGCAGTACTAGCAGAATATTGAAGTTATTTTGAAGGCAGTAAGAAAACACCCTTGCATTTTTTTTATTTACATTGGTGCAGTATATGCACAGTTTTTCTGTTTCTAGTTAGACTTATTTTCTCCCCTTGTTGCCATTTTGTTTAAAAAATAAAAAAGCAAAATGTTAGTAAACATTTTCCAAAAATGTACAAACCAGTTCCAGAAAGAACAAAAAAATTTTTCTTATCAGAACCAGCTTTCATGGTTAAAATATAAATAAAGTGTTTGTCTCTATATATATATATATGTATATTACCTACTGGCGGTCGCCAGTAGATAGTTATAGTTAGGACCTAGTTACCATTGGAAATTCCGAACATTCTATTGGGAATAACTTTGGCGCCGATTGAGGGATCTGCCTGTAATTTTCCTTAAATTTGCCTCGCTGCGCTCCGCTCCTTCCCTGATAGTTCCGGGGGGGATTCGTGAAGTGGGGGTTGAGAAAAAAGGGGGGTCTCAAAACGTGTTTGCCCCATGGTAATTTCCATAGGACGGTTTGACAAGTATACAGCCCGAACGGCTGAACGGAATTACGCGAAACTTTGTTAAATTGTAGGGACTGGTACGCAGATGTGCCTTTGCTATATTTGGTGAAAATTGCTCCAGTGTTTTTTTTGAAAATTAACTTAAAAAACACATATATATCTATAGGCGCTCTCCGAGCGCTCACAGGTGCGCGTACCAGGGACCGCACCCGGCGTGCTATGGGAGTGGGCAAGCGGAAAGCTGATTGGCTGTCGAGTGTCTGTCAACATTCTAAACAGTCCGGAGAGTCCGCCATCTTGTGTCTCGGTAGAATCGAGACACAAGAGGTGAAAAATAAAGGGGGATATAATTAAAAGGGGGCAGAGTAGACACCTCCTGACCCACTAGGGTTTCTGAGTGGGGCCTTTTAAATTTTCGCGGGGTAAGCGCTGGGTGCGTTCTCATGTATGCTCTCCGGTACGCGCACCCAGAGTGTACCACAGGGAAAAACAGTGAAAGAAAATAGATTTTAAAAGAAATTGGGGTGAGGGGCACTCTACCCTGCTCTCTTTTCTAGTTTTGAAGTATTACATTTCACTCTTTTCTGAAACTACACAAAATGGCGGCGATAGGGTGTATCAGAGACAGATAGTGAGAGAAAGGAGGCAGGAGATGAAGAAGAGATGTCAAATATACATTGATAAAAATACAGTGGGAGAAGGGCAGTAAATATGAGTAAACTTACTGTGTAACATAAAAACTTTGCACTCTATACTATGAGTATTTCATTATACTACAATCACTTCGCTTTTACCTCATAAATTAGAAATAAAAATGAATAATAATTTATTGTTCAGATTTCTCATAATTTAATAAAACTTGTAAGATGTCCTCATTTGATATTTCATCTTCATTCATACATTTAATCTCCTCATGAAAATTGTGTATTGATGTTTCTTGGCATTATATTTCATCCAAACATTGAATTAATTCTTCATCTAGAGATTGATCCAAAAAATCTTTTAAGACATCTTCTGTTCGTGATGAAATGCTTTTTTGAATATCCATGACATTTTCATTTTCAAGATATGTTGCTGTTATTTTCGAAAGATATTTCCTTGCTGTCCTCCATTTTAATTTCACATTTCTTGCTGTAAATGCAGAAAAAAGTAATCACTTTCAATTTTCGTTTTTAGTAATACATAACAAAAAAGTAGCTTAATCAAGTATTTAGTTCTTTAAAATTAATTTGGCAGTGTATAGTATTAGACAGGAACTAGAAATATAAAGCACTGCATGTGATGAAGCCAATCTTAAACAATAATTATAACAGAAGGACTGTAAATAACTAATGGAAAACATTTTCCAAATTATCTTAAAGTGTACAACATAGTTCCCCTTACAAATTAACCACTCACCTTTTTGATAGTAGAAGAGTTAGTACTGTGTTATTCTAAGTCCAGCAATTGAGCACCCACATTTTTTCTCAAAAGTACCTCAGACTGGGGTATCACAAAATGGCAGTGTTTTCCTCTCATTTAAGATATATACATAACCAATCAAACTTCATCACACACAAATTCCAAACTAAAGTAATATTTTGATTGGTTGTAAATTTCAATACTTTCAAATGTGTTTTCCCCATGCAATTTTTGATAGGACATTTAGACACGGCTACAGCCTGAACGGATGAATGGATTTACACCAAAGTTGGCAAAATGATAGGTACTGGTATGTAGTAGGGCCTTTTCTATATTTCTTTGAAATTGCTCCTGTGGTTTTTATGAAAGGCAACTTCAAAAAAACATATATAGCAATAGGCGCGCTCCGAGCGCTCACCGGTACGCGTACAGGGAGGCGCACCCGGCGTGCTACGGGAGTGCGCGAGCAGAAAGCTGATTGGCTGTATGATGTCTGTCAACATTCTTAACAGTCCGGACAGTCCGCCATTTTGTGTCTCGGGAAAAGCGAGACACCTGAGGTAAAAAAAAAGGGGGAAATGATTAAAAGGGGGCATGGTAGACACCCCCTGACCCCCTAGGTTTTTTAAGGGAGGCTTACAAGGACCCTGAAGGGCTCTAAAACTATATATTTTTTAAATTTTCGTGGGGTAAGCACTGGGTGCGTTCCCGGGTACGCTCTCTGGTACGCACACCCTGAGCGCACCACGGGGAAAAACAATGTAAAAAAATAGAGTAAAAAAATAATGTAGAGTGTTTAGAGGTAAGTTAGCTCTGAAAAGAGCTGTTGTGTTATGTGGGTGTTTTTTGTACCTACATGTAGGTACCAATGCAGAGTCTTATATTCAAGAGGAAAACTCTATTCCCCTCATCTGTAAAATGCACACCATCTCTCCTATAGATGTCTTGCATGTTGTAACGCAAGTTGTTGTGGTAAATGGAACCCATACCCTAGTCTCTGAGGTAAGCAGAAACAGATTTATTCACATGTTTCCTTGCTTTCTCAATCTGTGGACAAAATTAGTTGGACCAGTTCCATTTTTGCCTTTGGCATATATTAGAAAATACCAAGGCAGTTTTTGGAAAAAGTGACATCAATTGCCCAAAGATGTCCTTTAAAAGCATTTCCAGACCTACCCCAGTCAAAGTGCCTAGGTCATTTTCACCACAGTGCACAATTATAAGGTCAGGGTGTGGAAGATAAATAAAGGATTTTACCAATGGTATCAATTGGTGACTTCTCAATCCTCTCTGTTCAATCCATACAATGTCCACATTTGGTAAATCAAGGTTGTTAATACCTCTGTTAGCTGCGTATTTTTGACTCCAGTGGACATAGCTATGACCCACAAACCAGATTTTTGGCATCTTAAAGGTAGATGTGCTTCTAGTCAGATGAGTTGTGGAAATGAAATGGCAGTTTGATTATGAAAAAAAGTGGTTGAGAATCAGTGCACTTGAAAAACCAGAAATGATTGGTGCTTTCTTAAAAATCTCCACTGAAAATTAGGGTGCATGCTTTTTTGTTGTTGTAAAAAGTCATTTCAATGGTTGAGAAAAAGTCATTTAAACAAACATTGCAGTTGATTTGCTAGTACATTGAGAGGTCAAACACCCTTGATGGATTCTTTCGCAACATAGTATGATGAACTTGTGAACTGTTTGCTGGGTTAGGAGGGAGTTACCATGGTTACAGGGTAAATGAGCACTGGGGGGATGGGTGAATGTTATGTGAGTTTCAAAGTCTTGAAATGTACAACCAATTAAAATGTGCAGTTTGGTTTTGAATTTGTGTGGGAACATTTTTGATTGGTTAGGTACAAGAATATGGGTCTGAAATGAGTAAGAATCTGTGCCATTATTGAAAGGCTCCAGTGACAGAAGCGTCATTCAGAGATTCTGCTTATGAAAATCTGTTGAGTGTGACTGACACTGTTTTACATCTTCCAAAGCATTTTTAAAGGTGAGTAATGATTGTTTTAAAAAAGATAGAGAGCTTAAAGATTTTTGACAAGTATCACAGTGAGTGTCTGTGTGAATTAAGAAATTATATTTTTACCTTTTTCCATAATGTTAGCTGTGTGTGCTTACAGGTTGTATTTTTTAGGTTATAACGTAGACTTCTTTTTAAATTGTTTTTTATGCTTGGATTCAATGCTGGTATAGAGATAGTGTAATGGTTTCATTGGACTTATAAATATGCTCCTTTTTTAGAAGCGCCTTGGGCAACCTTTAATATGGGTGGAAGCAGTGAATGTATGGAGAGGGATAGGAATAGCAGATAGAAAACCATATGAAATGGTGTGGGAGATGCATAAAGTATTTCAGTAATGGTATCAATTGAGATGGAATATAAGATAAAGAGGGGCATATTTACAAGCCGCTTGCGCAATGTTTGACATGGGTGCAAGCAGAAAATGCATGCAGAGTAATAAAATTGGCACCCAGACAAGAATATGAAATGCCGTGAGAAATGCTTAAAGGGTTTTTCTAATGGCATAAATTGAGATAGAATATACAAAAAAAGAGAGGCATATTTACAAGCCCCTTTGCGCAATGTTTGACATTAATGCTGGTATAGAGATATTGTAATAGTTTCATTGGCATATTTACAAGCCCCTTTGCGCAATGTTTGACATTAATGCTGGTATAAATATATTGTAATGGTTTCATTGGCATATTTACAAGCCCCTTTGCGCAATGTTTGATATTAATGCTGGTATAGAGATAGTGTAATGGTTTCATTGGCATATTTACAAGCCCTTTTGCACAATGTTTGACATTAATGCTGGTATAGAGATAGTGTGATGGTTTCATTGGACTTGTAAATATGCTCGTTTTTTAGAAGCGCCTTGTGCAACCTTTAACATGGGTGGAAGCAGTGAATGTATGGAGAGGGATAGAAATAGCAGATAGAAAACCATACGAAATGGTGTGGGAGATGCATAAATTATTTCAGTAATGGTATCAATTGAGATGGAATATAAGATAAAGAGGGGCATATTTACAAGCAGCTTGCGCAATGTTTAACATGGGTGCAAGCAGAAAATGCATGCCGAGTAATAAAATTGGCACCCAGACAAGAATATGAAATGCAGTGAGAAATGCTTAAAGGGTTTTTCTAATGGCATCAATTGAGATAGAATATACAAAAAAAGAGAGGCATATTTACAAGCCCCTTTGCGCAATGTTTGACATTAATGCTGGTATAGAGATAGTGTAATAGTTTCATTGGCATATTTACAAGCCCCTTTGCGCAATGTTTGACATTAATGCTGGTATAAATATAGTGTAATGGTTTCATTGGCATATTTACAAGCCCCTTTGCGCAATGTTTGATATTAATGCTGGTATAGAGATAGTGTAATGGTTTCATTGGCATATTTACAAGCTCCTTTCCGCAATGTTTGACATTAATGCTGGTATAGAGATAGTGTAATGGTTTCATTGGCATATTTAAAAGCTCCTTTGCACAATGTTTGACATTAATGCTGATATAGAGATAGTGTAATAGTTTCATTGGCATATTTACAAGCCCCTTTGTACAATGTTTGACATTAATGCTGGTATTGAGATAGTGTAATGGTTTCATTGGCATATTTACAAGCCCTTTTGCGCAATGTTTGACATTAATGCTGGTATAGAGATAGTGTGATGGTTTCATTGGACTTGTAAATATGCTCGTTTTTTAGAAGCGCCTTGTGCAACCTTTAACATGGGTGGAAGCAGTGAATGTATGGAGAGGGATAGAAATAGCAGATAGAAAACCATATGAAATGGTGTGGGAGATGCATAAATTATTTCAGTAATGGTATCAATTGAGATGGAATATAAGATAAAGAGGGGCATATTTACAAGCAGCTTGCGCAATGTTTAACATGGGTGCAAGCAGAAAATGCATGCAGAGTAATACAATTGGCACCCAGACAAGAATATGAAATGCAGTGAGAAATGCTTAAAGGGTTTTTCTAATGGCATAAATTGAGATAGAATATACAAAAAAAGAGAGGCATATTTATAAGCCCCTTTGCGCAATGTTTGATATTAATGCTGGTATAGAGATAGTGTAATGGTTTCATTGGCATATTTACAAGCCCCTTTGCGCAATGTTTGACATTAATACTGGTATAGAGATAGTGTAATGGTTTAATTGGCATATTTACAAGCCCCTTTGCGCAATGTTTGACATTAATGCTGGTATAGAGATAGTGTAATGGTTTCATTGGCATATTTACAAACCCCTTGCGCAATGTTTGACATTAATGCTGGTATAGACATAGTGTAATGGTTTCATTGGCATATTTACAAGACCCTTGCGCAATGTTCAAAAGTATGTGTGACTCTGCCTAAGATCACAGTGATGGGTGAATCTAGCTTCAGTCACAGTGTGATCTTAGGCACATGATCAGAATGTTAGATATAATGTACCATGTCTGTCTCTGCCAACAGTATGTGTGACTCTGCCTAAGATCACAGTGATGAGTGAATCAAGCTTCAGTCACAGCGTGATCTTAGGCACATCATCAGAATGTTAGATATAATGTACCATGTCTGTCTCTGCCAACAGTATGTGTGTCTCTGTCTAAGAACACACTGTGACTGAAGCTTGATTCACCCATCACTGTGATCTTAGGCAGAGTCACACATACTGTTGGCAGAGACAGACATGGTACATTATATCTAACATTCTGATCATGTGCCTGAGATCACACTGTGACTGAAGCTTGATTCACCCATCACTCTGATCTTAGGCAGAGTCACACATACTGTTGGCAAAGACAGACATGGTACATTATATCTAACATTCTCATCATGTGAGTAAAAATTCACACTGTGACTGAAGCTTGATTCACCCATCACTCTGATCTTCGGCAGAGTCACACATACTATTGGCAGAGGCAGACATGATACATTATATCTAACATTCTGATCATGTGCCTAAGATCACACTGTGACTGAAGCTTGATTCACCCATCGCTGTGATCTTAGGCAGAGTCACACATACTGTTGGCAGAGACAGACATGGTACATTATATCTAACATTGTCATCATGTGACTAAGATCACACTGTGACGGAAGCTTGATTCACCCATCAGTGTGATCTTAGGCAGAGTCACACATACTGTTGGCAGAGACAGACGTGGTACATTATATCTAACATTTTTGATGATGTGCCTAAGATCACACTGTGACTGAAGCTTGATTCACCCATCACTGTGATCTTAGGCAGAGTCACACATACTGTTGACAGAGACAGACATGGTACATTATATGTAACATTCTGATCATGTGCCTAAGATCACACTGTGACTGAAGCTTGATTCATCCATCAGTGTGATCTTAGGCAGAGTCACACATACTGTTGGCAGAGACAGACATGGTACATTATATCTAACATTCGGATCATGTGCATAAGATCACAGTGATGGATGAATCAAGCTTCAGTCACAGTGTGATCTTAGGCACATGATCAGAATGTTACATATAATGTACCATGTCTGTCTCTGCCAACAGTATGTGTGACTCTGCCTAAGAACACACTGATGGGTGAATCAAGCTTCAGTCACAGTGTGATCTTTGGCACATGATTAGAATGTTAGATATAATGTACCATGTCTGTCTCTGTCAACAGTATGTGTGACTCTGCCTAAGATCATATTGATGGGTGAATCAAGCTTCAGTCACAGTGTGATCTTAGGCACATGATCAGAATGTTACATATAATGTACCGTGTCTGTCTCTATAATAAGTATGTGTGTCTCTGCTCATATTATTTCACTGTATCTACAGGCCATAAACAGGCCACCTATATATAAGTAAGATATAACATTAATTAATAAATCGTTTTTGACACAAAGCAAAGCACATGTAATGTAAATCATCCTTTTGTTGTATACTAGTGTTTATATTGTTTACTTATTGTAATTGCTATGTAATATGTTTGTAGTGGTCTATAATATGTTATTTTTTGTTTACCACAGATTATAATCATCTATAAAAACAAAGAAAAAAATGCCTTCGAAAGCAAGACATGTAAAAATGTATAAAAGAAAATTAAGGTTTAAGGAAAAAGAAAATCAAGAACCAACCAAAATAAAATCTTCAGAGAAAAGAAAAACTGCTCCTGGTAAGCAAACCAAAGATTTTTTAAGGAAATTGTTAAAATGCAGAAAAAGTAAAAAAAGTGTTTCTACGAAAAAGAAACAAAGTGTTACTAGAAAGAAAAAGCAGAGCTCACCAAAAAATGGTATAATGGTACGAGGAGATCATAGTGTGTCTGGTAATCGTAGGACAAATCAGTTTATTGACATTCGTAGACGAATGTTTCGTAACAGAGTAGTTTTCAATTTATTAAAAATCTTAAGAAAAATATTAGGAAAACGGCTTTTTACAAGAAAAAGAAAAGAATAGAAAAGTTTGTTGATCAGGCTTTTGAAGTGAAGAGAAAGCTGTATATTTTAGTAATCAATAGAGTTCGTACACTAGATAAGGTAATCAATGTTTTGAAATCAAAATGTAAGAGGAAAAGAGTAATTAATCGGACTAATTTTTGTGATGTTTTTTCTGGAGAATGGAAGCATAGTTCAAGTTGTGAGCCATTTTTTAATGAAGAAAGTTACTTTCAGGATAATGATTTGGTGCATGCAGTTAACACCAGTGGTCGAGCATATGAGGTGAAGGACGGATGTCCGGTTGAAAAAGAAGAGATTGTGCCTAGAAATACAGAAGAGGTGTTAGCTGATGAAGTTTTAGGGGGATGTCCTAAGGCTCCAGTGTATACATGGAATTGTAGTAGTATTTGTAGTGTGCGACAGGATTCAATTGATTTGTTTTGCACTTTCTTACGGACATATACTAAGAAAAGTGTGAAACAAAAAAATGAAAATTTTACAAGAGTTAGATCCTTGTAGAGTGAGAGAAAAAACAGGTTTGCAAGGGCATTCACTGGCTTGTCTTTCAAGAAAAGTATGTCAGAGTGTTTTTCACCATTTTAGGATGTTAGCAGTGCATCATAATAAAGTGAGGAAGTTAGTGAGAAGGTTGTATTATGCAAAAAGTCCAGCACTTAAGCTAAAACAGTTAAACAGTGCTCTTTTGCATGGAACTGAATTAGATGTGAAAAACATTTGTGATGAAATTGAGTTTTGTTACTTTGGTGAAAATGAGGTCAGTGCAGAAATTGATACAGTAATAGAAGGTAATGTAGAAGAGAATGTAGAGTTTTTAAGTACAGAAAAATTTGAACATGAAATTACAAAGTTTAAGGTCAATTCAAGTGAAGGCCTAATTTTTCTTGTGTGTGTTGTCGACGACCTCATTATAAGCATCAAACTAGATTAGTTGATTTATATGTAAAAAGCAAAAAGATAAATAATAATGAGTGGAAGGATTTTGCAACTTATTTGTTGGTTGAAAATTGTTTTGATTTGGGCTCTGATCAACGTATTTGTAAATATTGCTGTAGTAAATTAAATGAAAACAGAATGCCTGCTAGAGCTGTTCATAATAATATGGAGTTGGTAGACATTCCTTCTGAGTTGATGGACTTAAATACCTATGAGTCTATTCTGATTCAATGTGTGCATCCTTTTCAGGCTATTGTTCGCATGGAGCCTAAGACAGGGAAATTGCCCCCTTCAGATTTACAGAGAGGATTAAAGGGAAGAGTTGTTTATTTGCCTCTAGATTTTAAGAAAAATATTGATTCAATTGGTGTCGAAAAAGTAGAAGAGGAACCTCTGGTTATTCTAGTTAATGGTGTTCCGACAAAAAGTAAGAAAATCTGGCAAGAATTAGTGGATGTTAGGAAAGTCAAAAAGGCAACGTTGTATTTGGTAAAAAATAATCAGTACTATAAAAATGTGTATGTGGGAGAAGAGGAAACAACTGTACAAGACGACACTGATGTCTCTGCTGGGCAAATAGAAAAAGTTGATGTCTCTAGAAGTGAAGAAATTTATGAACATTATAGTGTTCATCCATTGCATTCCAAAGAAGTAATGGGGAATGCTATTGACTTGTTTCAGATGAAAAAAGCCGAAGGAAGTCCCATTAGTGTATGGGAAGAAAGTTTGGAAGCTCGTTGTTTTCCACAGTTATTTCCAACAGGTGAAGGTGGACGATATGACGACCGACCTGTTCAAATTCCTGCATCTGAATACCGGACTTCAAGATTATATGCAGAAGATCCAATGTTTCGTCAATGCATTCCATACTTGTTCCATCTACTATTTGAGAGTTATGTTATGTTATGTTATGTTATGTTGTGAGAGTGACTTGTCTGGACTTTCCTATGCAGTAAACCATATACTGAAAAGTGGAGCACATCTACAAAATGTTTCGGCAAGGGATTTTATGGATAAAGTGAAACTGCAAGACAGTGTTTTGGAATCTCAGCTAATTCATCTCATGGCATGTCAGCGTGGTACTAACGAGTATTGGTACCGTCGTCATGGGGAATTGAAATGTATGCTAAGAAACCTAGGAACTCCTACATGGTTCCTCACTCTTAGCTGTGCTGAGTATGCTTGGGAAGATTTACTTGAATTTCTACGAGAGGCAAATAAAAACATTGAAAATATTGAATACAAGACACCTGGAGAACTGTGCTCTTTGGATCCAGTTAATGTATGCAGGTATTTCAATCATAGGTTTGAAGCTATGATGTCTTTTATTACAAACAAAAAAATTCCTCCCTTGGAGAGGTGTTGGATTTCTTTTGGAGAAAGGAGTATCAAGCAAGAGGTGCTCCTCATATACATATGCTGCTATGGATTAAAGATGCACCTAAATTTGGAACAGATTCCGATGAGAAAGTGATGAGTTTCATTGAGCAGTATTCTACATGTGCTGTTCCGAAAAGTACAGAAGAAAACAATTTAAGACACCAAGTTTTACGCTTTCAAAGCCATCGTTGTGGGAAATACTGTCGTCGAAAATACAAATCCAAGGACAAGTTCTACACGAAATGTCGTTTTGCATTTCCACGTCCAGTAACATCGAAAGGAAGAGTCAACAATTTTATGTCTTCTCTGCGACATACTGTGACAAGAAAATCACCCTAAAATACATACAACCTAAGAAGAAATGAGGAATCCAAATTCATAAATGACTACAACCCAGTCATTTTGTCCATGTGGAATGCTATCATGGATATTCAATATGTGTCTGACAACTCTATTGCTGTGGCTCGATATGTGACGTTTTACATCACAAAATCAGAAAAGACGGAACTGATGGAAATGTGGGAGGAAATTTCACATGAAAAGAGTCTAAGCAAGAAATTATACAGTTACAGTCTGAAGATGTTGTCGCATCGAGAAATTGGAGCAAATGAATGTTCTTGTCGGTTGTCATCAGCAAGTCTATATGCCAAATCTAGAACCATCATTTGGGTGAGTCTAAGTCTTGCTGCAACACGAAACCGAGTTTTGAAATCTGTACAAGAAATAGAGTATTTGGCGGAGAAAGAACCAGACAGTACAGATATTCTGAAGACAAACATGTTGGATACATACTATCCAAATAGAAGTACTCACCTTGAGAACGCTTTTCTCTATGAAGTTCTGCAAACCTATATTTCAAAAAGGAACGTCACAGAAGACATCAATAAAAGTGTATATGCTGTAATTGGTTGTGAAGGCTGTCTAGTGAAACAAAGAAAAGGCCATTTGATTAATCATTGAAAATTGAGTTGTGATTCTCCAGACAAAAGGGAATGTTATTACTTAGCTCTTTTGCAACTCTTTAAGCCTTGGCGTAGAGAAGAGGAACTACTTGGAGATTTTCTTACTTATGAAGATTTGTTCAATGCAACCAAGGATACGATAGAATGTCCTGTTTTTTCAAATTATCTACAAATGTTGAACGAGTAAATACAGCAAGAAGCTACAATTGCAGCAGAGATTGCTAGAGACAGTTCTCAAGATTGTCAGAGTTCTGCTTCATTGAGTCAGGATCCACTAGGAGGACCAATTATACAAAATGAAGCTGCTACTGCCATGGATGAAGTTGAAAGAGCCATGGAACAAGCTCAGGAGGATGGAGTTCACGTAGAAGATTTGGAAAAAGAACTAAACGTTGAGCAGAGACAAATATATGACAAAGTCACAGAACAAATTGAGCATGGTTTATCTCATGAGAAAAAAGAGTGCTCATGTACATCATTTGTACCTGTCCGACTATATGTGAGTGGAGAAGCAGGAACTGGGAAAAGTTTCCTGATTAAAACGATTGCAACATATTTGCAGAAAACAACGGAGTCATCGCTCTCTTGTGTTGTTACTGCTCCAACTGGGTTGGCAGCACACAACATTAAAGGGATTACTTTACATCGCTTATTGATGCTGCCAGTGGAGCATGATAACAAATTACAATACCACAAGCTATCTGGAGAAGCTTGTTGTGAAGTTTCAAGAGTCCTAAAGAAAATGAAACTTCTTATCATTGATGAAGTAAGCATGGTTTCCAATGTAATGCTTGCTTTTGTGCATTTAAGAATGCAAGAAATTCTTAAAACAGACTATGATGTGTTATTTAGAGGCAAACACATCATTGTTTTTGGAGATCTACTGCAACTAACTCCAGTGAAAGGACAGCCAGTGGTTAAAATGCTTACGCATGAAGATACCAGGAAGTGCTTAGGAAGCATTGGAAATGTTAACATATGGTTAAATTTCAAATATGCAGAACTACTTGAAAATATGCGACAGGCAAAGGATGAAGATTATAAAAATATTCTACAAGATGTAAGAATTGGAAAACTAACTGAGCATGGCAAAGAAGCTTTACAAGGACGATCAATTTCAAATTTGTTTCCGAGGGGAAAATATTCTCCCAGAGAATATTTTTAAGAAAATTCCTGAAAACAAATCTGTCATATGCTTGATGCCAACTCTGCAAGAATGTTCAATCTTCAACACCAAAATGTTAAAGTTGGAAAATCAAGAGATTGTGAAACTGGAAGCTATTGATAAAATAGAACATGAAGGAGCAACTATTATTTTGTCAGAAAAGTTTAAATCAAAATTAGATTCCTTAGAGAAGACAATATCTAAAACTGCTGGTATGGAAAAGATTCTGCATGCATCTTTAAATTGTCGTATAACTTTACGATGTAATTTACATGTGGAAAGAGATTTAGTAAATGGAGCAATGGGTCATGTTGTGGATTTTGTGAATTACCGAAATAGAGATGGAATTGAAATTATAAAAATGTAATTTGATGGTATTGAAGAAGTACAACAAATCTGTCGTTGTTCTGCTCGTTTTTTGCTAGTGAAAGATTTATATGTCCGCAGAAAACAGTTTCCTGTTTCTTTGGCATATGCAGTAACTATTCATAAATCTCAAGGTTTAAGTGTTGATAGTGCTTTGGTGAATATTGGAAATTGTGTGTTCAAGGAGGGTATGGCATATGTTGCTTTATCTCAAGTCAGAACTTTATCAGGATTGTACTTGATTGATTTTGATGAGACAAAGATTAATGCAGATCTAAATTGTGTAAAAGAATATAATAGGTTAAGAAGAGAGTATGCTCCAAATTTACCTCAATATCCTCTGTTTGAAAAGCGTGTGGTAGGCCGAAAAAGAAGAAATGAGAAAAATTGTAGTGAAGTTGAAGCAAAAAGAAAAAAGGTAGATGAACCAGTAATTGTAAGCAGAAACTAAATGGATTCAATTAAAGATGTTGTTGGATTTCAGTTTGAAAATAGTTCTGGTGTCAACTGCTATGCTAATTTAGTGCTTAATGTTGTTTTTTTCTCTCCAAACTGTACAAGAACAGATTGCTGAAAATCGTGATCAAACACTTTGTTGTTTACTAAATTCTGTATTAGAGAAATGTAGCAGTGATAGAACAAAAATACAAAGTGTTTCTGAAATTCGAAAGGTTTTAGACATATGTTCTGGTCTAAATCACTATACACAGAATATTCAGCAAAATTGTCAGGAATTTCTAATGTATATGCTTGTTGTTTTGCAAGATGAAGGTGTAGATGTAGAAAATCTTTTTGGCCTTTCTTATAAATGGCAACATGACTGTGACAATTGCTCCTTTTCAAGAAGTACTACAGTAGACACTGAAAGATTTATATATTTGACTTTACCAGACTGCAAATCAGTGTCTTTTAATAATCTAGTTAGAGAAGCAAATCAAAACATGGTCTGTACTCAATGTAAATCTGCAATGCTATCAACTTTATTTTTACGAAGATATGGACAGTATGTTATTTTAATGTTCCAACGATGTAAACCTGATGGAATTAAATTGACAACATTAATTAAAAATTTTGTGGCTTCTCAATTATCAATTTCAGGAAGAACCTTTACTACTGCAGCAATTATTTACCATGATGGTCCTTCAACAACATCAGGACATTACACATGTTATTTAAAATGTCAAAAATGCTGGAATCTCTGTAATGATACTCAATTGACTTTCAAACAACGTTTGCCTTCTGACTTACTAAATTCTTACCTAGTGTTCTTACAACCATAATTTTAGGAAAGGTAATTGGCCTATGAAGATTGCAGCAGTTAATATAACTTAGTTTGCTCTTCAAAATTACTTTCTGAATGAGAGTGATGAAGATAATAAAAAACATGTAGTTCTCATAGAGATAGTATATGTATATCATATAGTGTGTGCTGTGAGTATTATACAAATTATTTATAAAAAGTAAGCTAGAGGTGGAAATAAAACTCTTGTTTCATAATGTAAAAGATGTTGCAGCTTTTCTTTCAGAAAGTCGGGTAAATGAGACATTAAGAATACTCTGGACTAATTTCCATAGAAAAGGACTTTTCCATATAATATTTGGCCTCGTGGAAAAGTGGATGGATCAAAAGTGAGTTTAGATATGTTTTTTAAAATGTTACATTATTTAAGAAATGATTTAATGGGTTTTTTAAACACAATCATTTTGATTTTGTTTTTTTTGCCCGCTGTTATATGATGAGTACTATTGAAGTCACTGTTTTAAGTGAAATTCAATATATTCTGAGAACAGCAAAAATAAACCATTTAACATGTTGTTGAAAATATTTTGTATTTTCTATTATTAAATATATATTATTTTCCCATTCTCTTATGGTCACTTATCTATTTCCACCCTCTATCACTCCTCTTAACTCACCCTCACTGGCCTTTTTTCACTCTCCCTCACCTCCCTTCCCTTATTCCACTTTCCTCACTTATTCTCATTAACCACTCCTTCACTGCCCTTTCCCTCTCTCCCATTCACTACTTTCCAGCTGTCAGTCACTGTACTTCACTCCCCTTCCCCTTGTTTCCTTTCTTTGTTTCCTCAATAATTCCCCTTCTCTCACTCACCTTATTACACTTCACTCACTCCTTCTCACACTTCCTCTGTCCTCTCACATCCACACTCCCTTTCCCTCACTCCCTGTATCTTAGCTTCAGTCTCTCGATCCTCTTACTCTCTCACTCCTCTTCCGTCATCCACACTCCCTTACTTATCTTTCTTTGCTCTCTTACTCAGTTTCTTTCTGCCAGTGTTTCCTTCACTACCTCTATGTTCTCACTCTTTCACTTCCTTTGTCTCAAGCTCATTTGCTTTTATCCTCTTTTTATTTTCCTTTTTTATCTACCTCACTCTCCTGTACTCACCCTCCCTCATCCTTGTTCCCTTACTTCAGTTTTTTCAGTTATCCTCAATCATCATCTTTAACTACCCTTCTTCTTTCGTTCGTCACGTACTAACCTTTTCCTAGTCCCTTTGCTTCACTTTTCTTCCCTTTCTTCCCTTCCTTTGCTCTCTCAGTCATTCTCCTTCCCTTACTCACCTTACTTCCCTTTACTCACTGTTTGTCTTACTCCCTAGATTCTCTCATATTCTTACTTGTCTTCCCTCACTCCCTCTCTGTTACCTTCACTCCCATTGTGTCCTCACTGTCTTGCAAGCCTACATTCACCCTCACTGAAATTCCATGCCTCATTGTCATTAATCCACTGTTATTCACTCCAGCTTCTCTGTCACTCACTCCCCTTTCTTTTCTCCCCTTTCTGCCTTTAGTTTTTGTAATGCATATTTCTTTAGGATCTTACTCACCTTCAGTTCTCTCCTGCTCTTGTTCACTGTCACTGAATGTATCTATGTCATTATCCTTTTAGTCATTTGCTCTCTCTCAATTTCTTTTTAACTCTCTCTGACCTTCACCATTCCTTTGTTTTTCGTTCTGACTACTTCACTTCTACTTTATCTCTTACTAACCTTTTATGACTTTTAATGTCGTACTTTGTCTCTTGTATTGTAAAATATATATTATAAATATTCTAACTTTTTTTGTCTTTCACAGATATAAATTTTAATGTTTACATTACTTATAAGGTAAGTTTGATGTACAAAATGTATTTTCTCTATACTGTTTTCCTTAACCTCACTACTCTTCTTTGATGCTCCCACACCTCTGTTCCCTTATTGCGCTTGCCTCACTTATTCTGAATCCCCATGTTTACTCCCCTTTTTCACACTCTTCTCTTACACTGACCTTCTTTCAGACCTTCTCCTTTACTTTCCTTCCTCTCTTTTCCCATCCTTCACTCCTTCACTCTTTTCCCTTCCCTTACTCCCCTTACTCCACTTCAGTAACTGCTTCTGTCAATCCCTCTGTCCTCTAACTTACTCACTCCCCTTTTCTTACTCTCTCTCTGTTACCCCCATTCTCTCCGTCCTCTTAGTCTCTCACTCCTCTTCTATCACGCTCACTCCCTATAACTGAGCCATACTCCCACACTCACCTTCTTTCAGACCTTCTCCTTTACTTTCTTTCCTCTCTCTTCCCTTCCTTCGCTCCTTCACTCTTTTCTCTTCCCTTACTTTCTTATTCCACTGTACTAACTCCTTCTCTTTCTTTCTCTGTCCTCTTACTTCTACACTCCCCTTCCCTCAATCTCTTTCTGTTAGCCTCATTCTCTCCATCCCCTTAGTCCCTCACTCCTCTTCTGTCACGCTCACTGCCTATAACTCAGCCATTCTCCCACACTCACCTTCTTTCAAACCTTCTCCTTTAGTTTGCTTCCTCTCTCTTTCCTTCCTTTGCTCCTTCACTCTTTTCTCTTCCCTTACTTTCTTATTCCACTGTACTAACTCCTTCTCTTACTCCTTCTGTCCTCTTACTTCTACACTCCCGTTACCTCATTCTCTCTCTGTTAGCCTCATTCTCTCTGTCCTCTTAGTCTCTCACTCCTCTTCTATCACGCTCACTCCCTATAACACTCACCTTCTTTCAGACCTTCTCCTTTACTTTCTTTCCTCTCTCTTCCCTTCCTTCACTTCTTCACTGTTTTCCATTCCCTTACTCTCCTTACTCCACTTCATTAACTCCTTCTCTTACTCCGTCTGTCCTCTTACTTCTACACTCCCCTTACCTCATTCTCTCTCTGTTAGCCTCATTCTCTCCGTCCCTTTAGTCTATCACTCCTCTTTTGTCACGCTCACTCCCTATAACTCAGCCATACTCCCACACTCACCTTCTTTGAAACCTTCTCCTTTACTTCCCTTCCTCTCTCTTCCCATCCTTTGCTCCTTCACTCTTTTCCCTTCTCTTACTCCCCTTACTCCACTTCAGTAACTCCTTCTCTCAATCCCTCTGTCCTCTAACTTACTCACTCCCCTTTTCTCAATCTCTCTCTGTTACCCACATTCTCTCCGTCCTCTTAGTCTCTCACTCCTTATCTATCACGCTCACTCCCTATAACTGAGCCATACTCCCACACTCACCTTATTTCAGACCTTCTCCTTCACTTTCCTTCCTCTCACTTCTCTTTCTTTACACCTTCACTGTTTTCCCTTCCCTTACTCTCCTTACTCCACTTCACTAACTCCTTCTCTTACTCCCTATGTCCTCTTAGTTCTACACTCCCCTTCTCTCTTTCTCTCTCTGTTAGCCTCATTCTCTCTGACCCCTTAGTCTGTCACTCCTCTTCTATCACGCTCACTCCCTATAACACAGCCACACTCCCTCACTTATGTTTCTTTCCTCCCTCACTCAGGGCTTCATTTATGAGAAATGACGCATCGCTGCGTGAAAGTAGCGATGCGTTACTTCTCAGTGTGCTCTCCTTGCGACATTCCTGATGCGTCATATTTAATGTATGACACATCATGTCGCAAGGAGTTACAGATACGTCAGTATTTCTGACGTATCTGTAAGGGCAAAAGTGACGCATTCCTGGAGTGTGTCACAAAAGTGACGCAACTCCAGCAATGCATCCTTTCACATGGGGCAAGCCCCATGTGAAAGGGCCTGCGTCAGTCTTACGCCTGCTGTGAGGCAGGCGCAAGATTTTGACGCAACGGCGTCCTAAAAGTGACGCAGTGAAATCTCATAGATTTCACTGCGTCACTTCTACGACCCTTCCTTGCGTCAATACGCCCCCTTTGCATACATTATACCTGGCACAGGTATAATGTGACGCAGGGGTTTACAAAGTGACGCATCTACCTAGATGTGTCACTTTGTAAATATGACTCAACAAGGCGCATTTTTTACACCACTGGTGCGTCACAAAAAGTGACGCACCGGCGGCGTAAAAGTGACGCATGGCCTCATAAATGAGGCCCTCAGTCTTCTACTCTCACTTTTTCTTTCACTTTCTCTGTCTTTTCAGTCCCTTACTCACCTTGTCTCACACTCACTTACCTTTATCCAGTCTGTATCTCCACTCTTTCCTAAACATCACTGCTCTTTTCTTACCCTTCCACACCCCCGTGCCTTTACTACATTTTCTTCACTTATCCTCATTCCCCATGTTCACTCTCCTTTTTCTCACTCACCTCCCACACTCACCTTCTTTCAGTCCCCCCACTTCACTTCCCTTCCCCTCTCGTCCCTTTCTTTACTTTCTCACTCATTTTCCTATCCTCTCTCACTGCATTCCACTTTAGTTACTCTTTTTGATTTTTTAAGAATACAGCTCTTTTTTGAGAATTGGAGGTAGTTCTAAAAAGAACTTTTTTTTTTCTTCTTTTTTCATTTTTTTCTCAACAAAAACAAAAACAGGGAATGTCAAACTGCTCAACAGGAGCAAAAAAAACGAATCAAAATTAGGGATGGGGACGGCAGCGGTGGTTCTCTCTTGCTCGGAAAATGTTCATAATACTTTGTTCACCATAACAAAGTAGTTCACCACAATCTTTACAGTTGTTTGTGATGCCATGAAAAACAGGCTGAATATTTGGAATCAGCTGTTCTGGTCACCCCCTCACCGATACAGTTGCTCCTCCAGTTGAAGTAGAGGCACCTTGGAGCCTCTCGTGCCAGAGCCCTGACACTCTCCCGGGCATAGTTCTGGGGGTGCCTGCGTTGAACGTGGCGAATCATAGTTGAATTTCCGAAACTGTACTTCCTTGTGGGGTCTCCTCGGGAAAGTACAGTATGGCAGATCTTGCACTCCACCTTTGGAGCATTTACTTTCTTTTTATCAGCAGGTATTGAGAAAAATGTCCATATGAAGTGCTCCTTTACTCTAGGCTGAGGAGCCTCTTCTTCAATGAACCCATCTAAGTCCTCACTGCTACTGGTGGGTCTAGCAGCCATGATAATTCCAAAAAGGGTGAGCAGCAAAAAACAGGTCTTTCAGTCACAAAAGTGAAAGAAGAAGTGAAGGAAATGGGTGGGGTTTTCATTCTTTGTAAAAAAAACTGTTAGCAACCAATGAAAATTGTAATTTTAAGGTCACATGAATTGACGCGCTTATGCTGCGCGCACCGGAGCGCTTCCGGGGTGGCTTAAACAGCTTAAACAGCACGAACGTGGGCGCTTCCGTGTGCGCTTACGCGGCGCGCCTAAATGACGTTTTGCTAGCTTTACGGAAATGCAAAATCATTTCCATTCTGAAAATCAAAAATACTACTTTTATAAGCATGGCACTAAATGTCTTGCATTATTTACTTTTCATACATTTTTACGAACGCAGAAATAGCGCTCTCGCTGCGCTCTGGCTGCACTCTCGGAAGAGCTTACCGGTGCGCGCACTAGGAAAACATGATTAAAAAAAAAGAATACATTGAACAAATAATTTTTTTTTTTTTATTAATTATAATTAATAGTTATAAAAAACAGCTAATAAAAAAATCGTAGGTTACAAAGTCGATATACAAAGGAATTAGTTTTAAAAAAAACTATGAAATTCACTGAAAAAAACATAGGTTTCACAAATGTTATAGTTAGGATTTAGCATTTAAAAAACCTTTGAAATTCACTAAAAAAAACAGGTTTCACAATCGTTATAGTTAGGAATTAGCATTTAAAAAACCTTTGAAATTCACTGAAAAAACCATAGGTTTCACACTCGTTATAGTTAGGAATTAGCATTTAAAAAACCTTTGAAATTCACTGAAAAAACCATAGGTTTCACACCAGTTATAGTTAGCTGATCATTTTACTCATACAAAACCATTGAGGATCTGACACAACATCAACAGGGAGTGCAACGAACAGGGACTCGGGGGACGGGAGGAGATGGGCACATTGGCATATATGCACAAAGAGGTGTAGAAAACTGCACAACCACAATCACCCAGGATCATGACCCCCTTCGCACACTGCAGCACACACACATAGCAAGAACAGCACACCCACATTGACGACAATGTGGTACAATGCGCATAGCCGACACTGCAGAACAGAGGACACAACTGGTTCCACACATGCACAGAAACATGCCAACTACATCTGTCAGAGCCGGAAACCGTGAAATGGAAATGTACGCTAACAACCTCACATGCGTCATGTAGTCTAAATGTACACTGTCCCGCAGAAGAATCCAGCACCCCCAAAACAGTTACAATGTACATTGCCATACAGTCTGCATGCAAACCAGCACAATGTGCCAACATACATGTCAATACAAAGTCAACATGCATCTCCCCTTCACATCGCATAGGGGCACACAACACCTTCAGCAGAGCACAGAATAATACACATCTGTGATGCCGAAAAGGACCACCACACTGTTGACATCGATGCCCTACAACAGCCCCTGGATAGCCCACGCAATCCCCCATCATGACCCGGCAAGCCAAGCTACTCAGAGGAGAACACCGAGCCTGCAAAAGACCACACAGCAGGAAGCACCCGCAAGCACAGCTGGCTCACAACATTTCACCCAACCACACATGGCACCCTAATGCCATGTGTCAGCATGCCAAAAGGAGGTGACCCAACAGGTGTTGGTGGGGGCCAAACCCATGGAATGGAAACCAGGACACATACTTAGGTGTCTATCACCCTTCAGGGCCCACCCACACCCCACTAAGGAGACCCACACTGCCATAGAGACGCATGCAGATGCACATTTACAGTACAGAACCAGGCCCAGGGGAGCTCAAATAGCAGTCATACACCCATGTTGGCTCTGCATATGACAGACATGGCCACTCCCCTTACGTATTGAGTGGCTGATGACAAAGCTACATGTCCAAGCTCCAACCCGCTGCCTGCGCCAACATGTCTGCATCCGATGTGCACAGCACAATGTAATGTTGTAGGGTCCAGGGCCCTCCTGCATACAACAAGACTACAGGGACACACGCAGATATCATGTTGAACTGGCTATGGGCACATGTGCCCGGCCCCTTTATTGGCAGGGCCACATGTACAGTGATGCCTGTGCTGGATGTCTGTGGGGTGAGTGTATGCCATTCCACACGGAATGTCTGGTGCTGGCAACCACTTGAAAATTGGACACCAGTGCAACGGAAACAGAAAACACATGCATCACAGAGTCAACTGCTGAGCAACATGGAATGAGCCGTGAGAAAGTCCAGAGGACAGCCAACATGCAAACAAAAGTGTCCAGTGTTGCAGTGTACTGGGGTTGGGACACTTTACATGTGCACGTTCATGTGAAGAAAAAGTCTCAAGATTGTTTCCCTCGATACATTCCTAATGCAGATGCAGTGGGGTGTGTAAGACCTGCATCATCTTCCCCATCAACGTCTCAGGGCCCCCACACTGTTTGAGGTGTCATAGCTATGCAACCGCTCCACAGCGCAAAAGGCAATCAGGAACGGACAATGGCCTGCAGTGCACTGAGTCACTGGCACCTGGAGTGCTGAGCAGGGTAACAGGCCGATGATGGAATCCTCGAGAAGTCTGTGCAACTCCGTAACTCTATCAGGACCACCGTTTTGACTCTGGCAGATGGTGGTTGGATGTGGTCATTGCGGTCTTGGTGTGTGCCCCCTGTGGTGATGCGAAATCCGGGCCGGTCTGGACTCATTTTGTTGTGTGAGGCCTGGTGGGATTAAGCATGGGCAGATTTTGCGAATTGGCAATCCGCGAAATTGCGTATTTACGGATTCGCAATCCGCAAAATCCGCGAACTCTCGCGAATTTTGCGGATTCCTTTTTTTTTTGTGTTCGCAAGTGTTTCTGCCATTTCGCAAGGGTTTTTTACCAGTTCGCAAACGCGAACTTACTTGTCGGGTAGCAACGGTCGCGACCATGTTGTTTCTACGTCTTTTTCATCACAGCACCCTCTGTTTCACCACTGCCACCCTCTGTTTCACCACTGCCACCCTCTGGCTCACCCATGCCACCCTCTGGCTCACCCATGCCACCCTCTAGTTCATCACTGTAGATTATGGGGGGAAAAGCACACCTGCCCTGCCTCAACTGACATGAATGAATTAGGGGCTAATTAATGTGTCACTGAATTTGAACTTCCAGGCTGGCACCTGCTTCCTTATCTGTAATTGCTTTCTGTTGCAGTGTAATTTTTTTAACAGGACCTTTGTTGTATACTTGTAGCTATTCTCTGAGCCTGCTGTGAGGGTCAGAGCAGGGTCATAGAATAGTTGCAAGTAGGCAACTGAACTCTGAAGGGGCCCCTCAGGAAGCACTACAGGGAATGGTTACTAATGATAAGATCGAACTTTTGCACCTGCTGAGTGCTTTCAGTTTTGCAAAAATCCAAATATCCAGCAGCATCCACAAAAAGTAATCCTTCCAGGCACTACAGGGAATGGTTACTAATGATAAGATTGAACTTTTGCACCTGCTTAGTGCTTTCAGTTTTGCAAAAATCCAAATATCCAGCAGCATCCACAAAAAGTAATCCTTCCAGGTCAAGATCCAAATCAATGTGACCAGCACATGAAGAAAGCACTGGAAGGAGCCTGCTGGACAGGAACAGGAAGTTGGAGACTGTGGGGCACTTCCTTCCTCCCACACCACCCCCCAAAATGGACTCCTTGCAAAAAAAAAGTGCAGGCAAATGTCAACCTGAGGAGTTATTCTGATAAAAATCATAATTTTCAAGGTTTATGCTGCCTGCTGGTGGATTTCTTGTGCGAAATTGTAAATTTTGCAATCTCGCAATTGCGAGATTGTCGCTGCCCGCCGCATCTACGTGTTCGCAAGTGTTTACTCCCGCAAAATTGTATAGTATACTAGTTGGCAAGTGCGACCAAGCAAAAAATCCGCTTTGCACGGATTTACGAATTTTCGGCAGGTTCGCGAGAGTTCGCGGATTGCGAATTTGCCGAAAATCCGCAAAATCCGCGAGCGGAACGGATTTTACGCCCATGCTTAGGTGGGATGCATTTGGGGCTAGAGGCTGCGTACATCACAAGGTCACGGAGAAATGGCATTGATAACCCCAAGGCCAACGCTTCAGGGGCCATCCAATATCTCTAGAGAAGGGGTCCCTGCCCCGACACAGGCACCCGGCCACGGGACGGTGACTTGCGGTGCAGTCAGATGGACCAAGCACCCTGAGCAGTTCCTCATCAATGTCCGAGGTGTATGTTGCGGAGGGTTGCGGGGGACAGTGGAAGGTGTCCTCCAGGGCATGATGCGGAAGGTTTGATTGTATCCGGAAGCAGCAAATGGAGGAGTGGAATGATGCAGCCTCTTTGCCATCACCAATTCGGTATCAGCTACATGAGGATGAAAACTGCCCTCTAGTCCATACACTCAGACGCCACCATAGAGTGTCCATGAATGTCGGGGAACAGACTTAGTGTCACCGGGGCTGAGAGGGGATGCAGTATGCGATAATGCCGGTACACTGATATGAACTCCGCCATTGCAGAATAAAGATTCTGTGACATACTGGACCACAGTGTAGGTCGGAGGCAGCGGTCAGCAGTGGCCCACAGCCACGTGCCATTGGCTTACGATGCACATAGTTTGTGACACCAGGGCAGTTGTCGGTAGTGTTTGATCTTCTCCGTAACGATGATCCTTTTTTTCCGCTAAGATGCAACGCATCATCCTCTTACACCTCTCCTTGTGTGCAATGATATGTAATGCGCCTTTGTGTAATCGATGTTCAGTTCCAAATCTGTGACCTATTTGAGCGCAGCCTAGGCCAAGAGCAGTGTAGCCCGGAGGCAGCGCTCAGCACAGGCCATTCACCGAGTGTCACTGGCATATGTTGGTGACCCCACCGGCCTGTGTAGTTCAAGTTCAGTGTCACCAGATGTTCAGTCACCTCTGTGACTGTGACACGGCTTTCATCTGGACTGAGTCGAATCTTCCTCTTACTCCTCTTGGTGCGACCACTGGTGTGGACTCCACCATTTGTGATTCACGATTAGGTGCTGGATGTGAGACCTATTGGTCTGCAGGGAAGTCCTGGTCCCTCATCCACTTGTCACTGGCTGGCATTGAACAGGGTTTGTGGTACCACGTGTCACTGGTTAGCATTGAACAGGGTTTGTGCCACCACATGTCACCGGCTGGATTTGAGGGGCATGTGTCGCCAGCTGGCATTGAACAGGGATAGTGCTAGCACGTGTTGCAAGATGCCCATATGGAACTATGCCTCACTGATCAGAGGGAGGTCTGGTACTGTGGCCGCTGGCCCAGAACTGGGGTCACTGGCATTCAGGACCCAGGGCACAGTTTCACATATGGGACCTCCATACACCAGAGGTGTTTGTTGCCGCCACTCTTGGCATTGTGTGCTTTCCCTATCATGGTTCTTATGCATCCTTCACACATGCCTGGTTGCCACCTTTCCACACATTTGGCTATTGTGTGGCTGAGGTGCCATGCCGTTGATTGGTCATGTTCACGGCTTGCCCAGGTTACCATTATAAGTTGTTCTTTCATGTCTGGTGGGTGGGAATGTTGTTGTGCATGTTGGTTGTGATTCTGTGATGTGTGCATTCCCAGAGTTGTGGATTGCATGGTTGTGGAGTTGAGGTGAGTGGGGTGTTAATTTGGTACTTGCCAAGGGGCTATGCATTTCCCTTGGTGCCATCCTGGGAGCGCTGGTTGCTTATGGACTGTCGGAGGGTAACGGGATCATGCACACTGGCTGTGTATTTGGTGGGGACATTGGTGAAGGTCCCACGGTGTTCTGATGTTGCCTGCACATTGATGTGTAACGTGTGCTTCCTATTGCGGTGATTGTGTGCTGTGTCACCAGGGGGCACAGGTGGGACATAAGTGCAGTGGATTGCCCCCAAATCGTGCGTGCATCCGACTATGGCGTATGGTCTTTGCTTGGTCTCCAGCGGTTCCTGCGCATTTTGTTGGACGTATTGGGACTGGGGTGCCAGGGTGATGGTGATGCCCAGGACAGGTTTGGGGGACTTGGATGTGGCTGGCTGTGAGACTTCGCCGACTCTGACGGTTGTTGGTTGGGGTGTGCCAGGGGCCAAGAGGTGCAGCACAGCCAGCTGCTTGGTGTTGGGTGGGATGTTGGTTGTCCGCTGTGTTGGTGCCATTGGCCCGTTAGGCGATGATGGTCAGGATGTGCAGGATGGTTGTCCCTTTCAGCCCAAAACAAGAGTGGAAAACACGCAAAGGGGGCCGGGTAGAGACCCCCAACCCTCTAGCCCTTCTCAGGGAGTCCCAAGTGGACCCCAAGGCAAATTATTATTTTTTTAAATCAAAAAAATCGGGGTCCGCGTACCTTGCGTGTACCCCGTGATTTAAAAAAAAAATTGCACATGGTTGTCCTTCTGGGACCCCCTGAGAAGGGCTAGGGGGTCAGGGGGTCTCTACCCTGCCCCCTTTTCGTGTTTTCCACTCTTGTTTTGTGCTCTCTTGTGCCTCACTTCTCCTGAGAAACAAGATGGCTGCTCAGGTGGTCCCAGAAGGATAATAACATATATAAACGTTATCCGCTAATAGAATTAGCATTTACAAAACCTTTAAAATTTATAGAAAAAAATATAGGTTTCACGCCTGATATAGTTAGGAATTAGCATTTAAAAAACCTTGCAAATTCACTGAAAAAAACATAGGTTTCAGCCTTTACATAGTTAGGAATTAGCATTTAAAAAACCTTGCAAATTCACTTAAAAACCCATAGGTTTCAGGCCTTATATAGTTAGGAATTAGCATTTAAAAAACCTTGGAAATTCACGTAAAAAACCATAGGTTTCAGGCCTTATATAGTTAGGAATTAGCATTTAAAAAACCTTTGAAATTCACTGAAAAAACCATAGGTTTCACACCAGTTATAGTTAGCTGAACATTTTACTCATACAAAACCATTGAAATTCCCACGTTATAGTTAATTGGACTCACTATAACTCGCGCGCCCGCAATCCACTGCTGATGATGTCACATGTTACATCATTCATGACATGGTCAGTGACATCACTGATGACATCACTGATGACATCTCAAATGACATCACTGATGACATCTCATTTGACATCACTGATCACATCACTGATGATATCATTCATGTGACAATACGATGCACCTCCTCACACTCTAATCTAACCTTTGATACATTCAGTGTTAAATACAGACTACCATTCCAGAAACCATTGACACACCAATACCAGTTACTAGATACGCACTCACGGATTCCTAAGTCTACACACATATCCACTCATTCACACATACAGTCACTCATACATACAGTCAGTCATCAATACATCACTATTATATGGACTCATACACCTATACAGACACTCACACACTGTCACTCATTCATAGAGTTACTCACACACCTAGTCAGTCATGCAAAGAATCAATCACACTCCCATTTCCTCATCTATACAGTTATACACACTAAACCTTACTTATTCAAACATAGATTAACACATACTTACTCTCTTTTACTATCACTGATAGAACTACACATTAATCCATACAGTCACTTACGCAATCACAGGCTTTCATGTATAGTCATTTATATATGCCAACTCTCACATGCACTGTGTTTTATATATGTACTTACTTGAACATGTAGCACTGAGAAATCCATTCACTCACCAACACACCCATGCACACAGTCAACCGCCCATACAGCTCTTTCCACATGCACTCTTGAACCCATATAACAAGTGAATCAACTGCTCACACATCTATGCACAGAGTCACACACCTCCCAGGCACCCACACACACACTCAGCCTCACATACAAATACTTGGGCAACCAATCAATAACCCATATAGCCACTCATATAGCTACTGATCAACACATGCAGCAGCTTACACAACAACAGACATAATGATGCACACATTCAGACAGTTTAGTGACTAACCCATGCATTCAGTAAGACACATTTAATCTCCCACTCATACAGTCAGTCACGCACCTACTAAATCCATTATCCAGACACTCATACATACACTCATTCTTCAATATGTTAAACACATTTTAACTTTACAGGAACACACAGACACTGGATGATGTCATCAGTGATGTCATTTGAGATGTCATCAGTGAGGTCATCAGTGATGTCATTTGAGATGTCATCAGTGATGTCACTGACCATGTCATGAATGATGTAATATGTGACATCATCAGCAATGGATTGCGGGTGCGCAAAATATAGTTAGTACAACTAACTATATAGGAGCAATTTTAATGTTTTTTTAAATGCTAATTCCTAACTATTTAAGGCCTGAAACCTGTGGATTTTTAAGTGAATATATATATACATATTACCTACTGGCGGTCGCCAGTAGGTATATATAGTTAGGATTTTTTTCCTATGGGATTTTTGAAAATTCTATGTTGAATAACTTTGGCGTTTGAGGACGGAATTGGCTGAAATTTTCTGGAAAATGGAACATTTTGTTTCTGAGCAGCCCCTGAAAATTTGGGGGGGTTTCGTCAAGCAGGGGCCGAGAAAAAAGGGGGGTCCCAAAACGTGTTTTTAACATTGAGTTTTCCATAGGGCGGTTGGACTCACTTTTAGCTCGATCGGCTGAATGGATTTCCACGAAACTTGGCAAAATTGTAGGGACTGGTAGCCCGATGTGCCTTTGCTATGTCTCAAGATATATGCTCCAGTGGTTTTTACGAAAATTAACTTTGAAAAATATATATTGGGCTACATTGGGCTATATATATGTTGGAGCCCAAATGTAGCCCAATGTAGCCCAATGAAGCCCAATGTAGCCCAAAGATGGCCGCCAGAGACAAAAAAAAACAAATGTAGCCCAAATATCAGCCAGATGTAGCCCAACTATAGCCCAGTGACAGAATGTCCCAGAGTGTTTTAAAGAACAACTAGAACGCTAACAGTCTTACTTATGACAAAAGTATGGCACACCTGAAGTCATCTTGATTGGAATAAAGTGGTAACACTTAATACATTTAATTTGAAAAGGAACAAAATAAGGGGTTTCATTTTGCCATAGAAATGTTATATATATATATATATATATATATATATATATATATTCACTGAAAAAACCATAGGTTATAGACCATATATAGTTAGGAATTAGCATTTACAAAACCTTGAAAATTCACTGAAAAAACCATAGGTTATAAACCATATATAGTTAGGAATTAGCATTTAAAAAACCTTACTTTACTCACACAAAACCATTGAAATTCCATATATAGTTAGTTGTACTAACTATATATCGCGCACCCGCAATCCACTGCTGATCATGTCACATATTACATCATTCATGACATGGTCAGTGACATCACTGATGACATCACTGATGACATCTCAAATGACATCACTGATGACATCACTGATGACAACATCCAGTGACTGTATGTTTCTGTAAAGTTAAAATATGTCTTACATATTGAAGAATGAGTGAATGTAGAAGTGTCTGAACAAAGGATTTAGTAGGTGCATGACTGACTGTATGAGTGAGTGATTAAATGTGTCTCACTGAGTGCATGGGTTAGTGACTAAACTGTCTTAATTTGTGCATCATTATGTCTGTTGTTCTGTAAACTGCTGCATGTGTTGATCAGTAGCTATATGATTAACTATATGGGTTATTGATTGGTTGCCCAAGTATTTGTATGGGAGACTGAGAGTGTGTATGGGTGGCTGGGAGGTGTATGACTCTCTGCATAGATGTATGGGTTCAAAAGTGCATGTGGAAACAGCTGTATGGGCGGTTGACTGTGTGCATGACTGTATTGGTGAGTGAATAGATATAATAATAATAATAATAATACTGGATTTTATACAGCGCGATCAGCTACCTCGCGAGGAGGTGTCCCGGCGCTAGTAGATCACTGATAACCTTAGGCATACAAATAGGAGAGCTAGCGTGGCTGGGTGAAAAGCCAGGTCTTTAGCAATTTCCTAAAGCAGGGTTCGGAGGGGGCCTGTTGGATAACTTGTGGCAGGGAGTTCCACAGAACTATCTCAGTGCTACATGTCAAAGTAAGTACATATGTAAAATACAGTACATGTGAGAGTTGACATATATAAATAACTGTGCATAAGAGCCAGTGAATGTGTGAGTGGCTGTATGGATCATTGTGAACTTGTATCCAGGATTGTATAAGTGAGTAAATATGTTTTAGTATATGTTTGAATAAGTAAGGTGTGTTTAACTGTATAGTTAAGGAAATGGAGGTGTGATTGATTGTTTGCATGACTGACTAGGTGTGTGTGTAACTTCATGGATGAGTGACAATCTGTGAGTCTGTGTTTACACTGAGTGTATCTAAGGTTATATTAGAGTCTGAAGAGGTTCATCGTATTATCACATGAATGATGTCATCAGTGATGTGATCAGTAATGTCAAATGAGATGTCATCAGTGATGTCATCAGTGATGTCATCAGTGATGTCATCAGTGATGTCATCAGTGATGTCATTTGAGATGTCATCAGTGATGTCATCAGTGATGTCACTGACCATGTCATGAATGATGTAATATGTGACATGATCAGCAGTGGATTGCGGGTGCGCGATATATAGTTAGTACAACTAACTATATATGGAATTTCAATGGTTTTGTGTGAGTAAAGTAAGGTTTTTTAAATGCTAATTCCTAACTATATATGGTTTATAACCTATGGTTTTTTCAGTGAATATATATATATATATGAGCAAGGCCGGAGAGAGCCGCCGAAACGCGTCTGAGCAGAAGCTGTAACTGAAAATAAAACGCTTGAATTATGATACATGGAGTCAGCGCCTTCTTTTGATGGAAAGTGTGGTATGTTGAAAATATATATATATATATATATATATATATATTCCAACAGAGCATATGCAGGCACTCCAGTTAAGCAGAAGATTCTTTATTTCATAACTCTTAAGGCGATGTCCGTCCTGACGCGTTTCAGCCTGGTCCCAGCCTTTGTCAAAGTCTAATATATATATATATATATATATATATTACCTACTGGCGGTCGCCAGTAGGTATATATAGTTAGGATTTTTTCTCTATGGGTTTTTTGAAAATTCTATGTCTAATAACTTTGGCGTTTGTGGACGGAATTGGCTGAAATTTTCAGGAAAATGGCACATTTTGTTTCTGAGCAGCCCTTGAAAATTTGGGGGGGGTTCGTCCAGTGGGGGCCGAGAAAAAAGGGGGGTCCCAAAACGTGTTTTTAACATTGAGTTTTCCATAGGGCGGTTGGCCTCACTTTTAGCCCGAACGGCTGAATGGATTTGCACGAAACTTGGCAAAATTGTAGGGACTGGTAGCCCGATGTGCCTTTTGTAGGTCTCAATATATGTGCTCCAGTGGATTTTGAGAAATTAACGTTTTAAAAAAGATATATATCTGTAACAGCGGACCGGTTAGCGCTCTGGTTCGCGGACTTTTCGCGCAACGGAGCTTTGTGAAGCGAAGCTGATTGGTTCTCCGGCGTCTGTCAACATTCCAAACAGTCCGTAGCGGCCGCCATCTTGTCTCTCGGTAGGATCGAGAGACAAGAGGAGGTCAAAACAAAGGGGGAAATAACTATAAGGGGGCATAGTAGATCCTCGCTGACCCCCTAGGTTTGATGTGGAGGTTTTAAAAGGGCCCCGCGGGGCAAAAAAAAATAATAAAAATAATAATTGAACGGCTGAATGGATTTGCACGAAACTTGGCAAAATATTAGGGACTGGTAGCCCGATGTGCCTTTGCTAGGTCTCAATATATGTGCTCCAGTGGATTTTGAGAAATTAACGTTCAAAAAAAGATATATATCTGTAACAGCGCTCCGCTTCGCGTAACGGAGGTTTGCGAAGCTGATTGGTCATTCTGTCACTGGGCTATAGTTGGGCTACATCTGGCTGATATTTGGGCTACATTTGTTTTTTTGTGTGTCTGGCGGCCATCTTTGGGCTACATTGGGCTACATTGGGCTTCATTGGGCTACATTCGGCTAATTAGCAAATAGCTCATCGCAAACTAGGAATGGTAAAGAATCGCTATTTATTCCTTAAAGTTCGCTATTTAGGAAATGCAAATAACTTTGATGATACATATGGCGGTTCATCTCTAACAAGATAAGAAGCATAGGGATAGATTTATGATGACTGGCGCATCACCAGGGATGTGTTAGTCATTCTGTGCCGCTGTTCCGTCACCTATGGTGTGCTGCATTTACAATGCGGCGCATCACGGGGCAAAAACAGCACAGATGCGTGATGTATCTGTGCCGTAAAGGTGGCGCATTGCTGGAGTTGTATCGCAAGTGTGATGAAGGTCCAGCAAGGGTCGGGGGTGCCCCTGTCGCAGGGTTTCTGTTCTCACACAGAACTGTGGACAGAGGATTGGAACCTCGGCGAATTAGGGTGTCCCAAAACTCACGTTAGTAATCAAAAACTATTTAGCAAGCTAGGTACAGTGTCACATTGGATATAACAAACTCTCAATGTTTAGACAATCCAGAATATGAACTTATAGTACCTCAGGATACGTGGAACTCATTAACAGTCGGTCGTTATATATTTCTTAGAAACCAGAACATGGAGTTAAGAAGAACACATGTGTATTTGAAATGTTTATTTACTAATGCCGTCTTCTCAGGCGTAGTACCTTAGATAATAAAAGTACACATATTATCAGTAGCAAAATTACCAGCATAGTTACTAGTACATAAAAAGTGAATGGTGATAGTATGTTAACATGCTGTAAATGAATAAGAGTTAGCAACACTTATAAGCAGCCGCGGGCCGTGGAGGGAGTTACGGTGAGGCAGGGAGGCGGGGAGGGGGAGAAGCAGGGTGGAGAATACAAGTACACATATTATCAGTAGCAAAATTACCAGCATAGTTACTAGTACATAAAAAGTGAATGGTGATAGTATGTTAACATGCTGTAAATGAATAAGAGTTAGCAACACTTATAAGCAGCCGCGGGCCGTGGAGGGAGTTACGGTGGGGCAGGGAGGCGGGGAGGGGGAGGGGCAAGGTAGAGAGGGCTCCACCCTGCTTCTCCCCCTCCCCGCCTCCCTGCCTCACCGTAACTCCCTCCACGGCCCGCGGCTGCTTATATCTCACCCTCCCTAATACACATATTATATTATTTGCTAAGAAGGTCTCTTTGTGTTGGTTTAGGGCGTGCCCATACTTTAGTGTCTTAGATTTGAAGGAATCACATCAGCATACACCAGCTCTCTCTTCATGTGAACCGCATCAACTGTTGTGTATGTGTGTTCGGCAAAGCAATATAAAACCCGCCTCATGCCCAGAATTGGCAGAAGTTGCACTTATGTTATGAGTATGAAGTCGTGGAGATCAGACCTCATAACAATTCTGTATCGTGTTGTTCTTGAAACTTTAGCACTCGCTGTACAGATATAGTTTAACAAGTAAAGCAGATAGTAGACCAATAACATATTATTCTCATGTAAACCACGATGAACTACTAGGTGGAAAGCTAAAGCAACAACTAAATGTCGTGTGCAGAAGTTGCAAAAAAGGAAAAATGGCGTTTAAACCGGTAATGAGCCCATGCTAACTTAACACGGTGTAAAGATATCCAGGACCTAGATGACACCTCCTCATGATCCGGAAACGAACTGAATAAGATAATAGAAGTGCCATCTCATGAGAGCAGATTGCAAGTTTATATGTGGACGGTCCGCAAGGTAAAGCATTAAAAACTAGGAAAATTCAATGCTAAAGAAAAATAAAACAGCCAAGTACTTTATCGAGTCTTAAGCCAATAGGCAAGGTAAATAATAAAAACTTGACAATTAAGTCAATGAATTGTCAATGAAATGCTAGTACTCAGCATATGAAACATGAAAAAGGTCTATGACATAACTGTGTATGCAAAATAAGCTGCAACAGCCTCCAACAGGAAGTCACCGTCTTCATCCGAAAACAGTTCAGCCATCCAATTTAAAAGCGGAAAAGAACATACGTGCTCTCCCAGCACCGGATCCTCTATCACCATCAGAGGACAGCTCGGTGGGTTTTCAAGAAAGCTGTGTTCCAAGAAAGACTGTGCTGCCGCCAGTAAATTCCAGGGACCAAGTAGTCCATGCATCAATGCCACAGCCATAATCCTTTCGCCAGGACAAATCAACTCGTGAGTAATGATAGGAGTCATCAGCTGATTAAAGTCGACGTCAGGAGAAACCGGTCCGCAGAGACACAAATCAATGGCCCAATCGAAATCACAGGTCAGGCAGTGAAATACAGGCTGGACACAGGTGAAGTAGGAGAACCGAAAAGATAATCCATATGCCGTGCTTAATATCGCCAACGGCATTGTGCCATAATATTCTAGCATGCGATTGCGGAACAGTGTGAGCAGCTGCAGGGTCGGAGGTTGCATAGGAGGGACATCCATATTTAAAAATGTAAAAAAGCACAAGAGCGTCCGCTGGTAATGCAAGTAAAAATGCAATCCACGAACCAGAGTGGAGAAAATGGAATGAAAGGGAGCAGGGATGACTCCAAAGATTTTCTCAAATGAAGTCACGAGACCACTGGTAACAACTTTAAAAAAGTGTGCCAGGGATTTTGTGGAGGATGCGTTAAAGATAGTCGGAAACATGTTGCTGAAATTGAAAGGCAAACCTGTGTACGGGTGTTCGCTATGTGAAGTACGAAAGTTTCACGGGCCGAACTCAAGGCCACCTCTCTCTGAGACAAAAGAGCTCTTATTCTTGTCATGCCGTTGAAACGTGTCCCAAGGTTGGTATTTGTGGCCAGATTGAAAACTCCCTATGTTCATGTGTGGGAGGAAATAGAACATTTCTGCAGCAAATAACCCGTTCACTTACTGTTACGATAAAAGGAATACTTTTAATTAACTCAGAACAATCTTCATTATTGAGCATCAAATAACTACCATTTTCCAACAACTTGAACGTGGGGATGATAGCAGGAACTGGCGTGCCTTGCAACACGCAAGCCATATTTGGTCGGTGTTTGTTGCATGAATCGTGTAACTGTATGTGCCTACACATTAGTGAATGATCTGGCGTCTCAGTGCATTCCTCTCCATTCAGATAAACTTCTTGATCATCTTTGAAACATCTGTATGTGTATGGAAGCGACCAGACCTCATGAACAAAAGCACTACCTAAAGGTTCATAAAGACCTATTGGTATATATTTCATACAATTTGAAAACTTATATAAAGCAAAAGGCAGCGTTATTAAACCGTGGATAAGGCATGTTGCCAAAAAACCCGCAATCCTCTGCTGATGATGTCACTGAGCATGTCATGAATGATGTAATATGTGACATCATCAGTAGTGGATTATGGGTAATAGTATCTCTAGTTTACTCCCCTATAGCTGTCTTTCTTTTAACATAAGTGTGTGTTTCCTTCCCTTATACTTACTGTTTTTGGTTCGCTTCCAGTTCGCGTACCAGCGAGCGAACTAGGAAGCGAACTAAGAGAAATAGAGGTTGGCACAGTTCCAAATATTGTACCAATTTTTTAATAACGGGGAGGTAGTTCTGAAAAGAACTTTTTTTTTTATTTTTCTGAACATTTTTTTAATGTTTTTGAATTTTTCGGAACAGTTTTATATTTTTTTGGGTTTTTCTTGGAGGGGGCAATGAAAACGATTCATTGTAAAGGGCTCAACAGGAGCAACAAAACAAAAAAAAGAAGTATTTATTATTTTGGGCGTTTCGGACAAACTTGCATATGATAGTCAATAGCTCTGTTGATCAGAGTGATGCTTCTTTCTCCGTAGGAAATGAATCCATCGCAAAATACGCAGGTGTGTTTTACTTCACCAAATCTCATTTGTATATTTGGCACCATCTCCCTGCCCTCTGGTCCCGTTACTTCCGGTACAACAGATCTTCTGGCCATAATAGGGAGATTATCTAGGTCGTTCCGAAACTGTGCAGCACTGTAGTTGTTAGGATGCCACCTAGTCATATGGCGATGCATTGTGTAGTTTCCGAAACTGTATTTTTTGTCGGTCCCTCTGGACAGTCTATCTTGACATATAAGGCAAGTTACGTATCTTGCATTTACTTTTTTCTGACCTTTGGGAATTTTAAAAAATTGCCAAATGAAGTTTTCTTTCCGGTGAGACGTCTTGGGCTGCTCAGGCAAAAACTGCCTCTCTTCGTGCTCGTCCTCCTGTTCCTCTTCTTCTTCTTCTTGTTGAATTACAACTTGAGCAGGTGGTCCACTCTTCCTTGGATGTGGTGGAGGTGGTGGGGAAGCACCAGCTGAAGCTACTAAAGAAGCCATTGCTCAGTGATCACAAAGGGTCTTTCTCTCACAATGATGAAAGTCAGAGTGAGGAAAGAAGGAGGGATTTTCATCATTTGGGAAAAACAAGAGTTCTCAACCAATCAAAAGTGTTCATTTTAGATTATATGACCTAGTCTTACATCATTAGGAAACCAAAAGTGAAATGAACCAATGAAAAGTGTTATTACCAAGTCACATGACTTGCTGTGTTTACGTTAAGCGCTTTGCAGGGCCTCCCGGTTTGCTTCCAGAAACCTGCGCTTTGGCACTCGCTTCGCGTACCAGTTCGCTAACGTAGCACGTCATATGACGTATCACGCGACAACGTGGAACGTCATGCGGACGGGAGGCGTCACGATGTTGTTTTCTAACGCGGCACTTGCGGTAAAGAAACGTTTACCGGCTCGCGGTCTATTTCGCGGCATCAAGGTCAGCTAACGGGAAGCTTCCCGATTCGCGAAGCGGGAACGAAGAAAAAAAAATATTTAAAAAAAAAATTATTCATAAACATATAAAATATATTTTTGGATTTAAAGAAGAATACATTTTACAGCTACAGATATTAGCTGTTAAAAAAACAATGAAATTCACAGAAAAAACCATAGGTTATAGACCATATATAGTTAGGAATTAGCATTTACAAAACCTTGAAAATTCACAGAAAAAACCATAGGTTATAGACCATATATAGTTAGGAATTAGCATTTAGAAAACCTTATTTTACTCACACAAAACCATTGAAATTCCATATATAGTTAGTTGCACTAACTATATATCGCGCACCCGCAATCCACTGCTGATGATGTCACATATTACATCATTCATGACATGGTCAGTGACATCACTGATGACATCACTGATGACAACATCCAGTGATTATGTGTTTCTGTAAAGTTTAAATATGTTTTACATATTGAAGAATGAGTGGATGTATAAGTGTCTGAATGAAGGTTTTAGTAGGTGCGTGATTGACTGTATGAGTGAGTGATTAAATGCGTCTTACTGAATGCACGGGTTAGTGACTAAACTGTCTTAATTTGTGCATCATTATGTCTGTTGTGATGTAAACTGCTGCATGTGTTGATCATTAGCTATACGAGAGGCTATATGTGTTATTAATTGGTTGCCCAAGTATTTCTATGGGAGATTGAGTTTGTGTGGGGGTGGCTGGAAGGTGTGTGACTCTGTGCATAGATGTGTGAGCAGTTTATTCACTAGGTGTATGAGTTCAAGAGTGCATGTGGAAACAGCTACATGGGCAGTTGACTGTGTGCATGAGTGTATTGATGAGTGAATGGATATCTCAATGCTACATGTCATAGTAAGTACATATGTCAAACACAGTACATGTGAGAGTTGGCATATATAAATAACTGTGCATGAGAGCCACTGAGTGAGTGGTTGTATCGATCATTGTGAACTTGTATCAGGGATTGTATAAGAGAGTAAATATGTGTTAGTATATGTTTCAATAAGTAAGGTGTGTATAACTGTATAGTTGAAGAAATGGAGGTGAGATTGTTTCTTTGCATGACTGACTGGGTGTGTGAGTAACTCCATGGATGAGTGGCAGTGTGTGAGTGTCTGTATACACTGAGTGTATCTAAGGTTATATTAGAGTCTGAAGAAGTTTATCGTATTAGCACAAGAATGATGCCAAATGAGACGTCATCAGTGATGTCATCAGTGATGTCATTTGAGATGTCATCAGTGATGTCATCAGTGATGTCACTGACCATGTCATGAATGATGTAATATGTGACATCATCAGCAGTGGATTGCGGGTGCGCGATATATAGTTAGTGCAACTAACTATATATGGAATTTCAATGGTTTTGTGTGAGTAAAATAAGGTTTTCTAAATGCTAATTCCTAACTATATATGGTCTATAACCTATGGTTTTTTCTGTGAATTTTCAAGGTTTTGTAAATGCTAATTCCTAACTATATATGGTCTATAACCTATGGTTTTTTCTGTGAATATATATATATATATATATTTACCAACGATAAAACCCCCAATTCTGGGTTTTTCCAAATGAGAGCACTCCAAGTCAATACGGCGTAGGTTCGTCACGTTTTTATTAAACAAAAACCTTCAGCAAATCAATCCACAAACGCGTTTCGGCGTTGCCGCCTTCGTCAGTGTAGATTGACACTGTTTTTTGATTGTATTTGAACCAGAGACCGTTAATAACTAAGGTCACGTGTTCTTAGCACAAATCAGCATTAACATAGAAAACGGTACATCAAGTAATTCATTCATTACTTTCACGGCGGCCATCTTAACACGGCAATCAGCTCATTCTGATATATCCATTCAAAACTGCCCAAAGAGAATCTGTATGTATTCTCACTATAATCAAGCATCAATTCATTACCATGCATTTTACTAATGTCTACATATAAAGATGACACCCATGCCGTTAGTACCTAATATATGATTTTCACAACCAACTCTTGGTGAAAATCATAAGGTGTTCACTATATTGTGGGTCGCCAAAAATCAGAACCACAGTTAAATAAAGTATTAACAATCTCGCCCTGAAAAAAAAAAAAATAATAATAATATATATATATATATCCATCAGAAATTCTCTGTAACTAGGGGCCCCATGGGCGGTCTCAGCACCATGGGAATGGAGTATCCTGCTAAGTTGCCAGCAGCACAAATAAAGAAAGCAGAGGCCCGACTTCAAAGATGAAAAGCGCTTAAATATAAATACCATGCTACAGCATTCTTTCTAGATGTGTTTCAGCTTTTATAACAGCCTTAGTCATTGGTGGGCAGTCTTTGTTATCATGTGACCAAATTCACTAAATTAAAAATAAAATCAAGGCTGGCCAGGCCCTGAGAGATGGGGTTACCGGAGCCAGAAGTGGCCAAGGGAAGGAGGGCCACGAGGCGCCCCTCCCGTAAAGATGAAAGAAAAACAATAAAATGAGGCACAGCCCAGAAGGAAGGATGGTGTCTCGGAGCCAATATTGGCCTTAGGAGGGGAGACACGCGGCCCCATGCCTTTCAAAATAAAAATAGTGGCCCTGCCCCAGGGGATGGGGTCCCAAGGGCTGAAATCGGCCTCGGGAGGGGGGCAGCTCGGCCCCCTTCCCATTTAAAAAAAATGAAAAATGTAGCAGGCCATGGGGGATGGAGTCCCCCGGGCCCATAAAATATTGAGAGATGGGGGTCACACAGCCCCCCTTCTAATGATGCAAAATAGAAGAAAAAGGCTGTTATCTCACCAGAGGCCCCATCCCCTCCCTGCACCATTCCGCAAACGCACCTTTTGAATGCGTTCTCGGTTGGGGGATTTAGTCCCCAGGATCCTTGAGGGTCCTTAGGGGACAACTAGCCCACTAGGTACCTCCAGTAATTCCCACACAGTGGGATTGCTGAGAGGTGATCTGAAGCCACGCCCCTTTTTACACCACTCTACAAACGTACCTCATGAAGCATTGCTGGTGGGGTGGTGAGGTCCTCATGTATCCTGAGGACCTCCGGACTAAAGTGGACTTCATCCCCTGAGTAGCAATGCGCCAGGAGGCAGGTTTGAAGAGTGGTGTTAAAAGGAGGCGTGGCCTCGGACCACTCTCAGCAATCCAGTTGTGTGGGGTTTACTAGAGGTAACAGTAGGGCTAGTTGACCCCAGGGACCCTCAGGAGGCAAGAGGACTTTATCTCCCAACCAAGAGCGCACCAGGAGGCACGTTTGCAGGGTGGTGGAGAAAGGGGGCATGGCCTGTGTTCACATCTCAGCAATCCCACTATCTGAGGCTTACTGAAGGTGTCAAGCATGCTAGTTGGCCACTAAGGCCCCCAGCATCGAAGAAGACTTTACTTTGCATCAAGAGCACACAGGGAAGCGTGTTTGCAGACTGGTAGGCAAAGGGATCCTGGCCTGCTTTGAGAACTTACCAATGCTGTTGTCTTGAACTTACTGGAGGTAAAAAGAGGGGTAGTTGGCCACCAAAGATGTCCTTGAGGGCTGACTACCCCTCCTGTTACCACCTTTGAGTCCCACACAGTGGGATTTCTAAGAGGCCTTGGGAGATCACACACCCCTTTCTCCCCCACTCTGCAAGCGTGCCTCCTGGCACACTACAGGTTGGGGGGTGAAGTCCACTTTACTCCTGGGGGACTTTGGTGGCCAAGAAGCCCTGTTACTGCCTGTAAGTCCTATGCAGCGGGACTCCTGAGCGCTGGTCGGAGGCCCAGCACCCTTTCTCCACCACTTTGCAAATAGGTTTCGCTTTTGCAAGAGTTAGAGCTATTGGCATTGTAAATGTAAAAGTTTTTACTAGAATTTTTTGGAGTGGAGTAGATGCACGTTGTGTATAGTGGAATTATGTGATATGCTGTGCAGTGAAACTATGTGGATAGAAAGGATGTGGTATTTAGTGTATAGGAATTATGTAGAGTGGGATTATGTGTTATGGAAAGTAATTATGTGGTAAGGTAGTCTCTGTTGTGGAGTGGTAACCATAGAAGCTAAACTATGAACTCAATGAGACAAAAAAAGAAGGAATCACTGAGAAGCACTTCTGGACGTAGTCAGAGGTGTGAGCAGGGCCACTGGAATTATGTGACTGTTTGGCTGCACTGACCTTCGCACAAATATCAATTTTCCGCATTAGCCACATAATCCATCATTTGCTGCCTAATCTGCAAATTTGAACAAAAAATGCCTTATTTCTAGCTCAACCGGATCAAACATTACCAAAAATGCAGCAACAAGTGTTACAGCGTGGTGGAAGGTCCTTTGCAAACCTAGAATGGTCATCTGTTACTTATTGCTAAACGTGGGTGTTACATTGTAAATGCTGTTGATACAATTTTAAAAACAGTCAAAGCTGATGCACCCCAGGTAAATGGGTCAGGAGTGCCAGTACTGCTTTATGCAGACGATGCTGTGCTTTTATCACGGACCCCTATAGGACTCCAGCGCCTGATGGATCGGTTTTCTCTTTTTATAAAGAAAAGGAAATTATTAATTAACAAGAGTAAAACCCATACACTGATCTGTGGTGCTGGAACTAACAAAAATCATACATTTTTCATAGAAGGGGTGAAAGTGCAGCAAGTAGAAAAATTCTGTTACCTGGGTGTGACCTTTTCGAGGGATGGTAGCTAGTCCCAGGAGCTCGTTAATGTAAAGTCTAAAATGTCAAAAAGCGCCTATGGAATATTTAAATTTGCCTCAAAAATCGGCGATAGACGAATCGGAGATATGATGCAGATCTATAAGGCAAGGAGTGTCTCGATTTGATTATATGGGGCCGGGTTATGGGGTTATTCCAACGTAGGCAGTCTACAGACGGAAGAAAATACCTTCCTTAAAAAACTCCTCTGTCTACCTACCTCTGCCCCAACCGATTTGATCCATAGGGAAGTGGGGGCATGTGACCTTTTTCATTTAGGCCTTTAATGATCTGGCGTGCCATTTGGCACATGGAAGAGACAGTTTTTAACCAACACGTCATTAAGGATTGTCTTGACCTTGCTAATTATACCAAGAACCCCTGGATAAAGTACATTGTAGACAGTTTTCAGGCTATTTATGGTCTCGATATAATAGCGGACCCGTGTGCTGCAGGGGCTATCCCTAAACAGGACTTGAAAAACAAATTTATGTCATATCAAGCCGAAAAGCGTCTAGTTAGCAATGGTCACTTGACTACAGTCAATCTCTATAACAAGTATATTGATTGTGAAGGCCCTTATTTATACCTAAGCCAATTAACTAGACCAGCCCACAGGTTTGTTCTTACAAGATTTAGATTTGGATTGGCTCACGTTTTGGTGGCCTTTCCTCATCCTAAGAAACATCCTGTTGGCCCTTGTCCATGTGATGGGTTTTGTAAACAAAGCACACTGCACTTTATGTTAATCTGTACCCTATTCTTGAATCTCAGGATGGTTTATCTTAAACCAATGTTTATCAAATATGGAATCTACAGCGTTGATGAGGCTATGAAGTTGATTTATAATATGAACTCATCGAATATATGTATTTTTACTGCTACTTTTATATGTAAATCTATGCATTTTAGGAAAAGTATGATGTTTTAAACTCTGTTTTTGCATTTTATTTGTACTTAATCAGCTAAATTGTGTTGTCTGTATGCTTTTATGGTCATTTGTACAATATGAACCGAATAAAGCTTCATGAAATGAAATGAAATGGGTGTTACATTGGTACTAATGGTGTGCAAGCTACTCTTGCTTCTTTCTGCACCTCTCTTGCCTCTTTCTGCATTTCTGTTGCTTCTTTCTGCACTTCTCTTGCCTCTTTCTGCACATCTCTTCTACCTTCTGCACCTCTTTTGCCTCTTCCTGCACCTCTGTTGGCTCTTTCTGTACCTCACTTGCTTCTTTGTATACCCCTCTTCCCTTTTTCTGCACCCCTCTTGACTCTTTCTGCACATCTTTTCTACTTCCTGCACCTCTTTTGCCTCTTTCTGTACCTCTGTTGCCTCTTTCTGCACCTCACTTGCTTCTTTGTGCACCCCTCTTGCCTCTTTCTGCACCTCTCTTGCCTCTTTCTTTATCCCTCTTCCCTCTTTCTGCACCAATCCTGCCTCTTTCTGCATCCCTCCTGCCTCTTTCCGTCCCTTCTTTCTGTACTTCTTTTGTTTCTTTCTGCACCTCTCTTGCTTCTTTCTGCACCCCTCGTGCCTCTTTCTCCACCCCTCTTCTCTCTTTCTGCATGTCTGTTGCTTCTTTCTGCACTCCCCTTGCCTCTTTCTCTACCCCTCTTCCCTCTTCCCTCTTTCTGCATCTCTGTTGCTTCTTTCTGCACTTATCTTGCATCTTTATGCACCTCTATTGCTTCTTTCTGTACCACTTGTGCCTCTTTCTGCACCCTTCTTCTCTTTCTGCACTCCTCTTGCCTCTTTCTGCACCTCTGTTCCTTCTTTCTATTCTTCTTTCGTTTTTTTCTGCGCCTCACTTGCTTCTTTCTGCAACCCTCTTGCTTCTTGCTCCACCCCTCTTCCCCCTTTATCCATCTCTGTTGCTTCTTTTTGCACTTCTCTTTTTTATTTCTCCACCCCTCTACTCTCTATCTGCACCTTTGTTGCTTCTTTCTGTACCTCTCTTGCTTCTTTTTGCTCCCCTCGTGCCTCTTCAACACCCCTCTTCCCGCACTCCTCCTGTCTCTTTCTGCACCTCTGTTCCTTCTTTCTGTACCTCTGTTCCTTCTTTCAGCACCTTATCTGTTTTTTTCTGCAGCTCTCTTGCTTTTTTTATACCCCCTTGCCTCTTTCTCTATCCATCCACCCTCCTTCTGAACCCCTGTTGCCTCTTTCTGCACCCCTGTTCTTTCTTTCTCCACTTCTTTTGTTTCTTTCTGTACATCTCTTGCTTCTTTCTGTACCCCACATGCCTATTTCTGTACCTCTCTTCCCTTTTGTGTGCCCCTGTTGCCTCTTTGTGCACCTCTGTTCCCTTTTTCTGTACTTCTTTCATTTCTTTTTGCAGCTCTCGCTTCTTTCTGCACCCCTTTTGCCTCTATCTGTACCCCTCTTCCCTCTTTCTGCACCCCTGTTACCCCTTTCTGCACCTCTGTTCCTTCTTTCTGCATTTCTTTTTGCACATCTCTTGCTTCTTTCTGCACCACTTGTGCCCCTTTCTGCATCCCTCTTTTTGCACCCCTCTTGCGTCTTTCTGCACCTCTGTTGCTTCCTTCTGCACAACTCTTGATTCTTTCTGCACCTCTTTGCTTCTTTCTACACCACTCGTGCTTCTTTATGCATCCCTCTTCTCTCTTTCTGCACTTCTCTTGCCTCTTTCTACACCTCTGTTCCTTCTTTCTTCTCTTCTTTTGTTTCTTTCTTTCTTCTCTTGCATTTTTCTGCACCCCTCTTGCCACTTTCTCCACCCCGTTCCCCCTTTTTCCATCTCTGTTGCTTCTTTCTGCACTTCTCTTGCCTCTATCGCCAACCCTCATCACTGTTTCTGCACCTCTATTGCTTCTTTGTACACCACTGTCCCTATTTTATGCAACCCTTGTGCCTCTTTCTGCATCCCTCTTCCCTCTTTCTGTACCACTCTTGCTTCTTTCTACACCTCTTTTCCTTTTTCTGTACTTCTTTTGTTTCTTTCTGCACCTCTCTTGTTTCTTTTTGTATCCGTCTTGCCTCTTTCTCCACCCCACTTCCCCTTTTCTGTATCTTTGTTGCTTCTTTTTCAGTTCTCTTGTTTCTTTCTGCACCTCTCTTGCTTCTTTCTATACCCCTTGTGCCTCTTTCTGTACGCCTCTTCCCTCTTTCTTCACTCCTCTTGCCTCTTTCTATACCTCTGTTGCATCTTTTTGCACTTCTTTTGTTTCTTTCTGCTCCCTGATTGCCTCTTTCTGCAAATCTGTTCCTTTTTTCTATAGTTCTTTTGTTTCTTTCTGCACCCCTTTTGTCTCTTTCTGCACCCCTCTTGCCTCTTTCTACACCTCTGATCCTTCTTTATGCACTTTGTTTGTTTCTTTCTTTAGCTCTCTTGCTTCTTTTAGCACTACCCTGCCTCTTTCTCTACCAACTTAACTCTTTCTTTATCCCTGCTGCCTCTTTCTGCACCTCTGTACCTTCTGTCTGCACTTCTTTAGTTTCTTTCTGCATATCTCTTGCTTCTTTCTGCACCGCTTGTGCCTCTTTCTGCACACCTCTTCCCTCTTTTTGTATCCTCTTGCCTATTTCTGCACCTTTGTTCTTTCTTTCTCCACTTCTTTTGTTTCTATCTGCACATCTCTTGCTTCTTTCTGTACCCCACATGCCTATTTCTGTACCTCTCTTCCCTTTTGTGTGCCCCTGTTGCCTCTTTGTGCACCTCTGTTCCTTTCTTCTGTACTTCTTGTATTTCTTTTTGCAGCTCTCGCTTCTTTCTGCACCCCTTTTGCCTCTATCTGTACCCCTCTTCCCTCTTTCTGCACCCATGTTACCCCTTTCTGCACCTCTGTTCCTTTTTTCTGCATTTCTTTTGTTTCTTTCTGCACATCTCTTTCTTGTTTCTGCACCACTTGTGCCCCTTTCTGCATCCCTCTTTTTGCACCACTCTTGCGTCTTTCTGCACCTCTGTTGCTTCTTTCTGCACAACTCTTACTTCTTTCTGCACCTCTTTGCTTCTTTCTGCACCACTCGTGCTTCTTTATGCATCCCTCTTCTCTCTTTCTGCACTTCTCTTGCCTCTTTCTACACCTCTGATCTTTCTTTCTTCACTTCTTTTGTTTCTTTCTGCACTTCTCTTGCATCTTTCTGCACCCCTCTTGCCACTTTCTCCACCCCGTTCCCCCTTTTTCCATCTCTATTGCTTCTATCTGCACTTCTCTTGCCTCTATCACCAACCCTCATCACTGTTTCTGCACCTCTATTGCTTCTTTGTACACCACTGTCCCTATGTTATGCAAACCTTGTGCCTCTTTCTGCACCCCTCTTCCCTCTTTCTGTACCACTCTTGGTTCTTTCTACACCTCTTTTCCTTTTTCTGTACTTCTTTTGTTTCTTTCTGAACCTCTCTTGTTTCTTTTTGTATCCCTCTTGCCTCTGTCTCCACCCCACTTCCCCTTTTCTGTATCTTTGTTGCTTCTTTATGCAGTTCTCTTGTTCCTTTCTGCACCTCTCTTGCTTCCTTCTGTACCCCTTGTGCCGCTTTCTGTACGCCTCTCCCCTCTTTCTTCACTCCTCTTGCCTCTTTCTATACATCTGTTGCTTCTTTTTGCACTTCTTTTGTTTCTTTCTGCTCCCTGATTGCCTCTTTCTGCAAATCTGTTCCTTTGTTCTATAGATCTTTTGTTTCTTTCTGCACCCCATTTGTCTCTTTCTGCACCCCTCTTGCCTCTTTCTACACCTCTGATCCTTCTTTATGCACTTCGTTTGTTTCTTTCTTTGGCTCTCTTGCTTCTTTTAGCACTACCCTGCCTCTTTCTCTACCAACTTAACTCTTTCTTTATCCCTGCTGCCTCTTTCTGCACCTCTGTACCTTCTATCTGCACTTCTTTTGTTTCTTTCTGCATATCTCTTGCTTCTTCTGCACCGCTTGTGCCTCTTTCTGCACACCTCTTCCCTCTTTTTGTATCCTCTTGCCTATTTCTGCACCTTTGTTTCTTTTTTCTGTACTTGTATTTTTTCTTTCTGTGGCTCACTTGCTTCTTACTGTACCCCCTTTCCTCTTTTTTCACCCCTCTTTCCTCTTTCTGCATCTCTGTTCCTTCTTTCTGCACTTCAATTGTTTCTTTCTGTACTTTTCTACTTCTTTCTGCCTCTGCACCACTCATGCCTCTTTCTGCACCACTCTTCAATTTTTTTGCAGCCCTCTTGACTCTTTCTGCACCCCTGTTGCTTCTTTCTGTACCCCTCTTCCCTCTTTCTGCAACACTCTTGCCTCTTTCTGCACCTCTGTTCCTTCTTTCTGCTCTTCTTTTACTTCTTTCTGCACTTCTCTTGCCTTTTTCTCCACCCCTCATGCCTCTTTCTGCACCTCTGTTGCTTCTTTGTGTACTACTCTTGCTTCTTTCTGCACCTCTGTCCCTTCTTTCTGTAAACCTTGTGCCTCATTCTGCACTCCTCTTCTCTCTGTCTGCTCCCTTCTTGCCTCTTTCTGCACCTCTGTTCCTTCTTTCTGCACTTCTTTTGTTTCTTTCTGCAACTTTCTTGCTTCTTTCTTTATTCCTCCTGCCTCATTCTCCACCACACTTCCCTCTTTCTGCATCTCAGTTGCTTATTGATGTACTTCTGTTGCTTCTTTCCACACCCTTCTTCCCTCTTTCTGCACTCTTCTTGCCTCTTTCTGCACCTCTGTTTCTTCTTTCTTTGCTTCTTTTGTTTCTTTCTACACCTCTCTTGCTTCTTTCTGTACCCCTTGTGCCTCTTTCTCTACCCTCTTCCCCCTTTTTTCATCTCTGTTGCTTATTTCTGCACTGCGCTTGTCTCTTTCTCCGCCCCTCATTCATCTTTCGGCACCCCTGTTACTTCTTTCTGCACTTCTCTTGCTTATTTCTGCACCTCTCTAGCTTCTTTCTGCACCCCTTGTCCTTCTTTCTGCACCCCTCTTCTAACTTTCTGACCCCTCTTGGCTCTTTCTGTGCCTCTGTTCCTTCTCTCTGTTCTTCTCTTGTTTTTTTCTTTACCTATCTTGCTTCTTTCTGCATCCCTTTTACCTCTTTCACCCCTCTTTCTGCACCACTCTTGCCTCTTTCTGCATATCTGTACTTCTTTCTGCAATTCTTTCTTTCTTTCTGCAGCCCCTTGCCTCTTTGTCCACCCCTCTTCCTGCACCCCTGTTGCCTCTTTCTGCACCTCCGGTTCCTTCTTTCTGCACTTCTTTTGTATCTTTCTGCACATCCCCTGCTTCTTTTTGCACTTCTCATGCCTCTTACTGTATTCAAATGGGAAGTGCAAGCTGTCAAGTTTAAAGGTCTACCTGCTCCTGTGACTGAGGTATGTGTCTACTTGTATATGTGTGCTCACATGTGTTATTCATCTGAAGATAAAAGCTTAAAAAGTGGGTAGATTCTTCTATAGGTGGTTAAATGTTCTCAGTGCTGCTCTTTCATTCTGTTGCATAGGCAGACATGAAAGAAATACATACACCTTTTTGTACACAATTTTTCAGAGTATGCTTTTTGCAACACAGGTATTCAAGTATTTCTATGTTTATTTTGTGTAACATGTCACTCAGTAAAAGCAGAGACACACATGCATACCTTCACAAACTTGGCCAGACTTACAACAGTGATATGCTTAGGATTGCTGTTTTATATTAGGTAGGTAGGCCTAACATTCTGAGCAGTCGATTAATAGTGAACCTTCAAGAGAAAAGTGAGGTTTAAGACAACTTGGGAGAAGGATTAGTGATTAGGCTACTTTGTATGAGTCTGTTGTAAGGTACAGTCAAAGAAGGCCTCTTTCTGCACCTCTATTGGTTCTTTCTCCCCTTCTCTTGCTTCTTTCTGTACCTTTCTACCTCTCTCTGGACTTATATTGCCTCTTTCTTCACGTATCCTGCTTCTTTCTGCACCTTTCTTTATCTTTCTGCAAATGGCCAACCTATGTAGGCATATTTAGAAATTAGCATTTAAAACACCTTAGAAATTCATTGAAAAAAACCCAGAGGTTACAGGGACGTAATAGTTAGGAATTAGCATTTTTAAAAACATTTGAAATTAACTGAGAAAAACATAGGTGCCAGGGACGTTATAGTTAGAAATTAGCATTTAAAAAAACCTTAGAAATTCATTGAAAAAAAATGGAGGTTACAGGGATGTTATAGTTAGTAATTAGCATTTTAAAAAACTTTTGAAATTCACTGAGAAAAACATAGGTGTCAGGGACGTTATAGTTAGAAATTAGCATTTAAAAAACCTTAGAATTTCACTGAAAATCTGGAACGTTATAGTTAGTTGGACATTTCACTTGTCCAAAACCAGAGAAATTTGATGTTGTAGTTAGTTAAACTAACTATAACTTGCAACCCCGCAATGCACTTCTGATGACGTCCCATATTACATCACTCATGACATGTTCAGTGACATCCGTGATGACATCTCAAATGACATCACTGATGACATCTCTGATGACAAAATCCACATGATCATCTGATGCACCTCCTCATACCCTAATATAACGTTTGATACACCCTCTCTAAAATACATATTTCCATTCTCGAAACCATAGACACACCAATACCAGTAAGTACATACCCACTCACTGATTCCTAGGTCTACACACACATCCATTCACTCACCCATAGTCACTCATACATGTAGTCACTCATCAATACAGCCACTATCATATGCACTCATACACCTATACAGACATTTACACACCACCACTCACCCATAGAGTTACTCACACTCCTAGTCAGTCATGCAAAAAGCAATCATACTCCCATTTACTCACCTGTGCAGTTATACATACACCACCTGACTTATTCATACAGATGATAACACTTACTTACTCTCTTATGCAATCACAGACACAGGCACACACTCACCCATACAGCCATTCTCACAATCACTCACTCTCACATGCAGTCATTTATATAGTCCAACACTCACATATACTTCCTTTCACATATGTAGTTACTCACACATGTACCAGTGAGACATCCATTCACTCACCAACACACCCATGCACACACTCATCCACCCATACATCCCTTCACCGATCTACTCTTGAAACCATACACCCAGTGAATCATCCAGTCATACATCTATGCACATAGCCACACACCACACACACAGATACCCATGCACCCATACTGATACTCAGAAAACCAATCAATAACCCATATAGACACTCATATAGCTACTCATCAACTCATGCAGTCGTTTACACACCAACTGACAGACTGATGCAGAAATTTCTACTCGTTGTCAGATCCATCAAACTCCACGTACAATGAGAGTGTAGGAGGAGATTGGGCAGATGAGCGATGCGAGAATAATGTTGCCCTCCGGGATGATTATGACACAAGCCTGGATGTCTCAGTTGATAAGAGTATTGTACGGAAAGTAAGGGATGTCTCCCCGAAGACTTCTAAGGAAATACCAGATAAAGTTGGGTCACTGGTATGAGACTATCCATTTTCACCACAGTTTGGTGAGATGAGTGGGCTTCTGGTCTGCAGCAGTGGAGCAATTGGCACTTCGGCAGATAAGGAGATCACTTTGTCTGCTATTTATCAAGCCATAATGAAGCACCGGGAAGAGACCATAGCAGATTGACTTCGCACACAGGGTGCAGTCCATGAGCTTGAAAATACTGTGCGTCGCGCAATTAAGTTTTGAACGGAGATATCTACAAGGATTGGGGAAGTGGAAGCAAGAATATCCGTAATTGAGGATGAGATTGTGCATCAGAAAGCTGATGTAACTTCTCTACACTCCGTGAGAGACGATATTAATTGGAAACTCATTTACTTAGAGAACCGCTCTAGAAGGAACAATCTACGTGTATTAGGTGTTCCAGGAGGAAAAGAAGGCAAAGATACACGACAGTTTGTCATAGACTTATTTTCAGAAGCCTTCCCTGAACGGAGTCAATGGAAGTGGGAAGTAGAGCTGCAGAGAGTACATAGATTCCCCTTTCATTTGCGGGGTGGTACAAGGGGGTCTGATGGGAAACCCAGGGCTATTTTGATCTGTTAAAATAATTTTCTGCTCAGGAAGTCTATATATGATTTAGCAAGGCCGGTCCGGAAGAGAGGTGGGAAGGGCTGTGAATTTTTCGTGCGACCGGCTTTTTGTCAGGCCACAGTTCAACAGAGATGCCATTTGCGCCAGTTGATTCCATTATTTCAAGCCAAAGGCGCACAGGCCTTCCTACTTAACCCATCTAAACTTAAGATTATCCACAAAGAGAAAACACTCTTTTTTGTCTCTGAGATTGTTGCGAAGGTATTTTTAGGTACTTTATAGGGGGAAGGCTGTTTAGAAGCTATTTTTTAGGTTTTCTCATGCTGGGGTGCGGGGGTATGAGGAGTGTACACAATCCTCTCTCTCCATCGCCAAAAAGGACTATTCAGTCCTTAAGCTTCTTTTGGGTAGGGGGAGAGAGCTATTGGGGTGGTAAGGGAGGTGGAGGTGGGCGTGGCGGGGCAAGGAATAGCGCAGCATGGGGTTGGTATGTGTTTGGTAGCAAGGGTATGGTGATTAAATTTGTCAAACCATGTTTTTTTTATTATTGAAATATAGTTTTGGGTTTAGACAAAGTAAGCAACAAAAGTTTAAAGTAATTTTTCATGATTGGTAAACTTTCCGTGTGTTCATGAAATATTTGTGGTATGAATGATAAAAAATGGGTGATTATGGCTCAGATTTTATCATCAATGAAGGAGGATCTGCTCTGTATACAAGAGACCCATATCGCATGGAATAATCGAAAGTGGTTGTAGGAGCTGCGCATGGAGCTTTTGGGCTGTACGCGGCAAAGTTCGACAACTAGAGGGGCAGCTATTTTGAAAAGATTTGGTAGGGGTGCTTGCAAGCGTGTTAAAGAAGATGTTTGGGGACACTGGGTTATAATTGAATTATGGATGGAGGGCACCCCTATGACGATTTGCTCAATTTATGGTTCTAATTTGGCGAACCAAAAATGTTATATTTTTTGAGTATTGAGTTAGTGGCATGGCAATCTCCACTGATCCTATGTGGGGACTTCAATCTCCATTTGGAGGGTGGGTTTGATATAACAAGGAATTGTTCTTATCATGGGAAGAAAACAAAAGTTTTTAAAGCCACCAGAGTGCTACTTAAAGAACTTGGGCTGGTGGATGTATGATGTGACAAAGGTAAAGTAACTTTGGGGGAAACCTTTTATTCTTTATGCTTTATCCCTCCTAATTTTATATAAGTTCGTCAGGCCAGTTTCTCTAAAAAAAAAAACACTTTTATGTTATTAATAGGCTGTATTATACGCCCAAAAAAATAGCAACATTTGTTGTTTGTCCTCTCCCTAAGTGCCCTAGGTGCAGCCTCGTTGAGGCCGATGACATTCACAATTTTTTTGGTTGTGGTATTTTGTGTGATTTTTGGGCTAGCCTGGGGAGGGCTTTGGAAGGTATTTTTAAAGTTAAGCTGTGCCGTAATGCAGCTCGAGTTCTGTTCGGATTGGATATGGATCTCATAAGGTTGCTATCTGCGACACAAGTGGGCTTATTTTTCTGTCTGATCATGATCGCTTGCAGAGAGATCTATAAACTGTGGAAGGATTCTAGTCCCCCTCTCTATGAAAACTGGTTGCGCTCAGCATTAGGTATGGCACATCTAGATATGGGCTTTGCAGATAATGGTAACAACAATGTGTGGGAACCTCTAATCTTGTGGGGGAAAGAGATGAGGCTGGCCTAAGGCCTCAAAGGTTCTATGATTACACCATGCCTCATACAAAGAAGCAGGCCTGGTTGGCCTAAGTGAAAGCAAGAACACTAGCCCTGGGCGCCTAGGTTGGATCGGGCTTTAATCGTTCATTTTGCAGACTTCTATGCTGAAATGAGGACCAAAAAAGAGACCCATATCGCATGGAATAATCGGAAGTGGTTGAAGGAGCTGAGCGTGGAGCTATTGGGCTGTACGCGGCAAAGTTCGACAACTAGAGGGGCAGCTATTTTGAAAAGATTTGGTTGGGGTGCTTGCAAGTGTGTTAAAGATGTTTGGGGACGCTGGGTTATAATTGAATTATGGATGAAGGGCACCCCTATGACGATTTGCTCAATTTATGGTCCTAATTTGGGAGATCCAAAAATGTTATATTTTTTGAGTATTGAGTTAGTGGCATGGCCATCTCCGCTGATCCTTTGTGGGGACATCAATCTCCATTTGGATGGTGGGTTTGATATAACAAGCAATTGTTCTTATTATGGGAAGAAAACTAAAGTTTTTAAAGCCACTAGAGGGCTAGTTAAAAAACGCTGTCCTCTCGGATCTGGATAAACGCTGTCCTCTCGGATCTGGATCTGCAAATTGCCAATTGTCAAAATGCAGATTCCAACCTACTAACTCCGACATACCTGGGTAGAGGTCACCACACAACAGTCGATTATATATTCTTATCGTCTGGTCTGTGGGGTATAACCAAGGACTTTGAGGTCATTGGCAATCCACTCAGTGACCACTCAGCCCTAAGGATTAACCTGCACTTGTCTGCATCCAACACCCTAAATTTGGATGTCGTAAATATGCTCGGACAAAATAAATTAGAGATTAGCAAAAAGAATGGTTACTCAATTAGATGGGCTAAAATTAACCCCACCGAAATAACAAAAAAACGTATAATTCGGGCATATCCAAACATCCTAAAATGTCTTGACCTTTCGTCTAACCACAAGGAAGTTCTAACGAACTTTAAACAAATCCTAGAGTCCATTAAGGAGTTACTTTTATCAAAACCCAAACCTAATTACTCAGCAAAGAAAGGGTGGTTTAACAAAAATTGCACATCAGCTCTAACAAAATTAAAACTAGCACTCCACAATAAACCGAGAGACACAGCCCTAATTCAACTCCTAAGGCGCCAATACATAGGAGAACGAAAATTGAGAATCGCCCAACTAAAGCAGAAACTCTGGGATGATCTCCATGAGAGTGCGGTCTCAAAAAACGGCGAGCAGTTTTGGCGTATAGTCAGAACCCCATTTCTCTCGGACAATGGCACACCTAGAATAGAAGTTGCCATAGACGAGAAGACATGGGTAACACACTTTTCCAATATTTTTTAAAATACTTCACCAACAGATTTATTGCCCCCAGGAGTACAGTACCCCATTCCACTTCTCTTTGACATTCCTAAACTATTGGAAGCATTGCAGAAAAGCAAACCGGGGAAAGCACCAGGCCCAGACGGAGTTCCAGTGGACTTTTTTAAAAATAACCCAGATCTCTGGGCTCCGATTCTAACAAGAGTGTGTATTGCTGCCGTGAACGAGGGAGTGTTAAGTTCTTGGACTAAATCAATAATGGTCCCCATTTTTAAAAAGGGGGACCGACAAGATGTGAAGTGCTATCGGCCCATCTCCGACATCCAATTCGGCTTCCGTGAGGGATTTGGAACAGTTGAGCAGGCCCTCAACCTCACCCTAATAATGGGAAAATACATACAGGCCAAGGCTAACAAAATCTACATGGTCTTTGTCGACCTCTCCGCAGCGTTTGACTGCGTTTCGCATGCAAAGCTGTGGACGGTCCTTGCTCAAATGGGAGTAGAACCCCCTCTTCTGGATTTCCTACGAGAACTCTATTCTGGAGCCACGGCTAGAGTACTATTTGGTGTAAATGGCGAGTTGACGACCCCGTTTGGCATAGGGCGTGGAGTCAGGCAGGGTTGCGTCCTGGCCCCCTTCCTCTTCTCACTCTACACAAATGGTCTTGAGGGGGAGAAGTTGAGGGGGGCCCAGGACCTCCCACGTATAAACCAGCGCCTGATTCCCGCCCTGCTCTATGCGGATGATGCCGTCATCCTCGCCCGCACCCCTCGGGAGCTTCAATTTTCACTGAATAGGTACACGACCTTCATGGGCAGCCTGGACCTAAGGGTGAACGTGAAGAAAACTTTCGTCATGACAGCAGGCAGGGGGCAAAAAAGAACAAAAGCCATTTACCTCGAAGACCAAAAACTTGAGGCTACCCCCCAATACCCCTACCTGGGCATCATGATAGATAATCAGTTAACATGGAAGCCAGCTGTAGTCACAAGGGGTAATCTATTCAAGAGATCAATAGCTGCTTTAACAAGCTTCTCTCAGAAACTAGGTAAAAGGCCCCCGGTGGAGCTATTAAAGATTTACAATGCCAAGTGCCGGGCTACCGCCGTATACGGGGCGGGAGTCTGGGGGTATACGGACACTAGCTTCATCCAGAAGGCGGAAAATGTCTTTTTCAGATTCCTCTTGGCCACCCCGAAAGGCACCTCAATATATGCCATGCACCTGGAATTAGGAATACCCTATATAGAGGACCTAATTAAAATAGAACCTGTGATGCTGTGGCGGCGTATATGGATATCCGAAAATAACAAGCTGACCAAGTCTATCATCGTTGACACGATGGCTCTCGATAAATCCTTTAAGGTAAAGTGGCTGTCCTATGTAAGAAATTTTTTAAAAGATCTAGGGCTTCAGAACTACTATTTTAAACCTGAATCTATAAGAGACATCCCAAAAAGAGATCTTAAACAACTAGCTCTAAGACATTTGGAAACTCTAAGATTGGCATCGAACTCACAAAAAACGGCGGTAGTTCATGCTAATATGGTCCAAATATCCTATGACATTCATCCGTATCTGACTCTGCATTTAACAACTTACAAGAGAATGCTACTAACAAGATTTAGGTTAAATAATTTTTTTAGACTGGTTACGTTCCCACTGAAAAACTGTTGGAATGCGATCCTCCCACCCTGTCCATGTGATGGATTATCAGCACAATCAAATCTACACGTGACTATGCTTTGTAAATACCATCAACCGCACAGAAAAATTTGGTTGTTACCAATATTAAGGAACTGGGGATTGAGACAATGTAGACCCGCCCTTCTCAGACTCCAAATGTTGGAAAACGAAAAAGTCTGTTATTTTGTGAGTAACTTTTTAAAATGCATCACGAAACATAGGAATAATTTATAAACGCCTCTATTAATGACACATCGAGCAGATCCTTACAGAAATTTTTTTACTAACTTTTCTCTAACTAACTAGTTTCTTGTATGAAATTTTATGAAAAATGTTTCTTTTAACTTTCCAAAATGTAATGAATGTGATTTATTGTCTCTTTTATGGTTTTTCCTTTGTGAATAAGCCGAATAAAGAATTTATTATTATTATAGTTAAAAAACCTGGGCTGGTGGATGTATGGTGTGACAAAGGTAAAGGAGCTTTGGGGGAAACCTTTTATTCCGCACCTCATAGAAAGCATTTGCATCTTGATTATGTTTTTTATTACAGCAGATAAAGCAAAAGATGCCAGGATTGATATTAAGCCAAAGATTATCTCAGATTGATTTGATTCAATAAGCTTTATTCAGTTAAGATGTGGCAACCGTAAAAGCAAAAATACAAATACAATTATTAAAATCCAGTTACAATACATTAAATAGACAGAATACAATCACAGTGCTTATAATGTATTAAAACGTCATACTTTTCCTTGAGGCCTAGTCTCATTCTTGTAAGTACAAAACGATGTGAAGTTCTAGTTACCTGGGTCAAATAAGTTTGAAAACCATCTCCATGGGAGTGCGGTCTCAAAAAACGCGAAGTAGGCAGACACAGCAGCTTTTTAAGGAAAAACATTTCCTCAATTGCAGTACTCCACTAGAGTGATGACCCCATACCCCTGCACCATATAATGCTATAGAGGTACATCTAGCTTTGTAAATATGTGTCATGTCTTTAATTCGGCAATCCCCTAATTTAGATGCGAACCCAAAGACCCCATGTACACTTTTCAAGATCTTGCCCTGGACGTTGGTCATCTCCTGCAACCATTTCCCGTCACCAGAGAAGGATATCCCCAGGTAACAGAAATTGTCCGCAGTATGCACTTTTTGCCCATCTATAAAGAAGTATTTTGTCTTCCTGGGTTTCGGACCACAAATCATAGTATAATGTTTCATCTTATTGATCTGCAACTTCTTCCCATTAATAAAATCAGCAAACTTGTCTATTAGCCACTGTAGACCTACCGGCGTCCTGGATAAAAGTACAGCATCATCTGCTAGAGCAGAATCGGCACATCCTGGCCCTCAACTTGAGGGGCATCCGACTGTACAAGTTTAAGTGCTGTGTCTACTTCATTAATAAATAAAGTAAAAAGTAGTGGTGCTAGGACGCAGCCTTGTCGGATACCACTTTTAACATTAAATTTAGGGGTACATTCACCCTTTTGGCCGTACCATACTGATGTTAATAGTTTTTCAAAGAGTCTAGCTAGAACATTATTAATGGGCTCTGGGGCACCCAGATTAAGTAAAATCGGCCAGAGTATAGCGTGGTCCACTAGATCAAAGGCGCTGCTAAGGTCCACAAAACATAAAAAGAGGCACCCTTGCTTAGCACATGTATATTTTCCAATTAGAAGTTCTAAATTGATGCACTATTCTAGGGTGCCCGCCCCTTACTAAAACCATATTGGGCCTTTGTTAAAATCCCATTGTCCTCAGCCCACTCCTCTAACCTAACTAGTAGAACCCTACTCATTAATTTAATTGATGAGTCTAATGAATAGATTGGCCGCTAGTTCTTGGCTTCTGATTTATTCCCCTTCTTATAGATGAGTATATTAACTGACTCACCCCAGGTAGGGGGGCTCCCTCCATCTCTGCAGCATTAAAAACTCTTGTAAGTATGGGGCCCCAGAGAGGAACGCACGGCTTTGTAAACATCTATTGGTATGCCATCTGGGCCTGGTGCTTTCCCTCCCTTGCTGCTTTTAATTCCTTGTTCGACCTCGGCCAGTGTAATGTTTAAAGGGATAATAGGCCATATGCTTGGGTTAATAAAATCCATAGCATTGTTATCACATGGGTTAAAGATACTGGAAAAAGCCACCCACGCCTCACTACTGACATGGCACAACAATTCAGGAACCAGATAATTTTTTAGAAATGATGAGTTAACCGTTTCCCAAAACAACTGATTATTAAATGTATCTGCAGTGAAAGCTAGTTTTTCCCAAGCCTCCTGTTGGAGCTCTCTCTTCCTCTGTTTTTGTGTTAGTTTGTATTCTAGTCTCAGTTTTTTAACAAGCATCATATCCCTGTGACTGCTAGACATTGCTTGTTTCAACTGATTCAGTGAATGGGTGCAGGCGCGGTTGAATCATCTTCTTTTCTGGATGTGTTTCCTGCTTGATTTATTTATCAGTATTGTGTCAATGGTAACACTTATTTTACAGAAGTTGGTTTAAATCTGTGCTGGTTCGGTTTCCATATCTAAATTCGCAAATATCTCAGTACTGCTTTTCTAAAACAATATTTTTTAACACCTTGTCTGGGTTACCACCATTCCATCTTATTCTCGTGCCGTTTGGTCTACACGGGACAATATTATCCACTGTAGATTGTATTACTTTGGATCTATTGCCCCACACAACTATTGGCATGATGATGCAATTATGGTCACTCAGTAACAATTCTTCAATCCACGGGGAAATGCAAAAAGGTACAATATTTACAGATACCTATACGTGATCAATTATGCTATTTGCATTTCTTCCTGTGAACGTTGGGAACGGATTCCCGAACCCATCCCGAGCACATTGCATTATATCCATGTCATATTTGGACAAGAAAGCATTTAGAGTATCCCCATAGGGATTATGTGGGAAATGTGCACAGTCATCAGGATATTCATGGGCAGTTTGTGGACAAGCCAAGGGAAGTGCTTGATGTGTTTAGTGAATGTTATCATCAGCTGTACACAGAGGAGGGTAGGGAGTTGAAGAGAAATTGGAAGAATTCTGTGTCAACATCGAAAACCAAAAATTGACACATGACTAAATTGAAGCATTAGATGCAGGTTTTACTGGGCAGGAAGGGGAGGCCGCAATAACATCATAGGCAGCGGGCAAGGCCGTGGGTCCTGATGGAATCCCCCTTGAATTTTATAGGACCTTTCGGCAAGTATTAAAACCAGAATTTATTACTAAGAGGAATTGCGCCAGTGTCTTGCCGTAAAACTACCTTTAACTTTTTTAAAAAAAGGACAAGCCTGATCTGTTGCCGACATCATATAGACCGAATTCACTAATTAATTCCGATAGCAAAATGTATTTTAAGGTTATTGTTATGCGCCTAGCTGGTGTTATTTCTGCAATGGTCTCTAATATCTCTAAAACCAGTGCAACTATGGCATACGGAGTATAGAGCGTTAGCATATGCCGATGATCTTGTTGTTGTTACAAGAGATATCGTTAGTGCACTCCCTGCAATCAATAAATTGACATCTCAGTTTGGGAACTTCTCCAGCTATAAATTAAATATATCTAAACCGTAAGGGCTCTACTCAGTAGATGTAAATGTAAATGTCGCTACTGTCTCAGAAGTTACATATTTGGGAATTAAAATCGCAATGCCTGTTAGCAACATTCCAGAGTTAAATATTAATCCTGTATTGAAAAGGGTGAACCCAACATTGGAGTGGCTGGATCACTTGCATTTATCTTTGTATGGCAGATCAAACGTATTAAAAATGGTGGTGTAGTGTAGTTCCTATTATCCCAATAGGCTCTGCGCATTGGAATAATACCTTCAATAGTATAGGCCTAGACCAGACGTTAACTAGGTCTTCTATTGTCGATATTAGACTTAAAGTTTTGGGTTTGCCAGCTAGCTCAGAGTTCACTAGAAACTTTCTCGAATAGGCAAGGAGGAGTTGAACCTCCCTGGATAGACAAGAAGGGATTTAGTTTCTGACAACCATAGAACATGACAACTTTGCTCTCCCCTAATCAAGAGTGTATCTCTAGAGTCGTGTGAAAACAAAAGACAACTTATTTTACTCAGTCAGTACGTGCATTCTTAGTCTCACCAGATTGTAGAGAAAAGGAAGAGACGGGCGTGTTCAATAAAAGATGTTATTTATTGATCAGTCTCTTTTCTCATACAAGAGAAATGGATCGATATTATCGCAATACTTATGGTTAAGTAAAGTGCATACAATAAAAGCAGAAGTATAAAATAATACTGTAAAAACATTTATATGGTTTCTAAGCCATAAGGTGGTTTAAAATGGATAAAATAGATACATACACATATACATTTGACTAATCGTACTCAACTGGTGTTTCTAACTACGCCTACCCCGGTGTACCTGACCTAAGCCTAATATGTGGGCGGGAATAGAATGTAGCAGTTTAAGTTAAGTTTGTTTTGCCAAGTGACTGACTCAAGAATTCTCTGCAAGGGGTTATTCAGTTCTGTACCTTGAATCTAGGATGAATGAGGGATGGTATCTCTCGTCTCTGGTCTCGATATTCCAGGCTGCCTGCGAGGGCTACCCGGAAGCGCCGGAGCTGGATTTCTTGGCAGGAGAAAGCAGCGTCTCGTTCTCAGCGCGTCAGGAAGGCGGGGCTGCGCCAGCGGGGTCTGCTCTGCTCTGGGCTTCGGCAAGTCTGGCTGCTCCGATCTCGTCACCACCGCGTGTGTTTGCTTAAGGCAATACCGGTAATATTTATACCTGTAAGGTGCCGAGATTGACGTAAGGATGGACATAGATACGTCAATAAGGATGTCATACGACTTGGTTGTTAGCACATTCTTTTGCTGAAGTTCTCGATGAAATCAAAACAATGGCCGCAGGGTTTTTCCCAGGTTGTCATAGGTTTGATTTGTTTTGAGAACTCCGTATGCCTTATCAGGGGCTGGAGGAATATCGCTTGTCTAATTAGATGGCAAGCGTTATGACCTAATCAGATAACACGTTCCTGTGCCGTAGTGTGGCTTAATCAGATAACGGTTTCTGCATCATGGGATGGCTGCTAGTTAACTTGTTAACCAGCACAGGGTCAGGAATAGGGGGATCGATACAGAACCTATAAGAATACATCACACCCACTCCACGCTAACTATGGCCATGTTTACGAATCTAGGCATAGTAAAACATACTGTAGAGTATCGTGTATACCTTACCACCCCAAAATACACATAATGCATTTCGAATAATGTAATGTAATAATGTAATATACGGAAAAAAATATTCACATGTACTATATGCACTCAAGCTGTAGAATAAATGCTAAAGTAATCACGCATATGTATACATTATTGCTAATTGGTATATGAGAATTTACACATGAAATGGCTCTTAATACAGAAGAAAAAGGTTCGAGACCATTTCATCACAGAATAAAAATAATTATGAACATACCAGCGGGCAGCTAATGTCTATAAAGTTTCTAAAAATAGAAATTTTAGTTCTCTAAGAATAGTTCTTACTTTAAGCAGAAGGTAAGTGTCCCGAAAAATCGTAAAAATATTTTGGGGCTGCTGAAAAAATCGCTGTCCGTGAACTGGAGGGAAAATTGTTCATGTTATTTTGCTATTAAGTTGAAGGCCAAATTCAGGGTGTTGGGAACGCCGTGTGCTAGCTTGCTAAAAAGTCTCTATTTCTGCTCTGGTGAGAACATCATATCATTTAGACTGTCGAAAAAGCTGTCAACAGCTTCCTGGGAGAGTTCCACTAACTCGGAAAAAGGTGTAACCATGCATTCGTGCGCATGATTTTCTCCATTGACGTTTTGATTAGTATTGCTGACAGAAGGTCGTACCTGATCGATGCTGCTTTCATCTTGAACTCCACTACCCCTTAATCGTAGTGGTGAAGTTTCCACGAATGCCGTCATCAGGATTGGCAGCCGTTGAGGGCAGCACAAAGCATGAGCCTTTATCGGACCCAACAATGTTTCTGCATCCATAGGCGCATCCGATTGTAGCGTCAGACAGGTGTCCAACACGCATTCTTCTCCGCACAGCAGGCACCTTAATACAGGTAAAACACATCGATGCCACATTGGTCGAAATGAAAGAAACCAAGTCATGTTCAGGTCTCTAAGCCGGGATAGTCCCAGGATTTTTGATATCCGGTCCCGGTATCCAATGGCTCGGATTGTTGCTTCCCTTGTCGCAGGTGTTTTGTCTGTGACATGGTTTGCCATAACGAAATATTAGGACCAGGAATGGGATTCCTGCAATTAGTCCCAAAATGAGGGGAAGTCCGCCAAAAATCGAATGGACGAAATCTGGAAAAATACCCAGTATGGCTTTGAATGGTGTTAATGCCATCGAAAATACTGTCTTAAATACCTTTGAGACTCCACTGGTATCAGAAATATTTAAGATTTCATTCAGGATTTCCGCGAAATGTATGGGGGAATTAGTTGATAACAATGAGTGAATCTCTGCAGTCGTCCTTGCGACTAGGAGATCATACGTTTCTTTTGATGACGTGAGTCTGGTCGGCGTCTGAAGAAGCACTGTTTTCATTCTGCTTAAAGTATCTATTCAAATAGAAGTAATTTTCAAGTTAGGCCATGCCCTTGCCGTCCTGTCTGGAAAGGAGCTGGGGAACAATGAGTGTCCACAGCACATGACCTTCGAAGTCGTAGTTACGAGATAAGGAGTCCCGGGCATAAGACTACAACATCTGCGATCCACAATTAGAATGTAACTCCCGTTATAGAGTCTTTTAAGGAATGGTTCTATCTCTGTTGCAGGTGAGCCTAGCTGGTGACATGAAAGGTTATTTGAGTTCCCTTCACAGGCTCCATGCAAACTAATTCCATTACACAGAAGTGTACCGCTTAGTGACATCGCACAATTATTGCCACTAAGAAACATTTTCTGTCCTTTATTACTGACACATGCATGTGAATAGGGCAAGTTCCATGTTGTCTTAATGTACCCTTTTCCCAATTTTTCGTACATGCCAGCCTGTATATATTTTTGGCAGTATTGAAACCTGAAGGTTGATATTGGAATATTAATTATCCCATGTATTATCCATTCACTGACAGGTCGTTCTGACATTGTCATTGGTAATCTCTCTAGTTTCTCAATGCTCAGGATTGTATAATCAGCACCCTTCTGTGCCATACTGATTTGTTTATCAGTAAGGTTAAAGATATTGAATAGTGACGTTGTGTTGATTAAACGCCAAGGCACATAGCCTGAACGTAGATTTTGTAACGTCCAGCCAAGCTGTACAATAGAACGCAATTGAGACTGACCGTGTTGTAACAACAGTAAGTCTTGCGATATTATGTCGGTTGCTGAAGACACAATGCTGTCCAAAGAAAAAATTCTGGAGGACAGAGTCATTAACCCATTGTCCACTACAGAAAGTGATTTTTCCAAATTAATACGGTCAATTTCCCGTATACTTTCTGCTGTCTCAATTTGAGTTACCTTCCAGGCCTCATTGTAAGCTGCATATACAGAGGCTGCTATGAAGCGTTTTTGACGCTGTTTGCGCGGTCCCATAATGAAATCACGCAAGTCAGCACCATCAGTAAGTAAAGTTAGGTGTTGCTTAATTTCTGTCAGTGTGGAAGTTTGTAGCCATTGAAGGCATAATTTGCCCACACGGTAGGTGGTTATTATCCCTGGGTGTTGTCTTTGGGAATATCTAGGGTTTGGCCTGGTCAATTTGAACCCCTGTTTTTTGTTCAGGAATCTGTCTTGACAGTTATTAGTATCTTTGGGCGAGATCAACCACTGTTTCCAATCAGGATGTGTTCTGTTTTGGTTTAATATATAGTTTACGTCTATCTCTTCATCTGTAGAGCTATTGCTGTCCATTGTTAGCTTTGGAATAGACGGTTTATTTAAGTCTTTGATTTTGGCTAAGCCAAGACAGGTGGTTTGTTGAACAGTGTCATTTAAAAATATAATTTGTTCTGGGATCATGCAGGCTCTAAACAATGATTCTATACCTTGTACTTGCCATTCTTTTGTACCCCAAACACTTTTAACTTCAACATTTTTGTCCCAATAATCAAAACCAAAAGTATTAATTTGTTCAAAAAATGAGTCTGAATATATCAATTTCGTGTTTGTTAGCATGGTCTTTGTCCCTGTCTTATTTGACAATTTGAAATACAATGTTTCAGCATTACTTGTGTTGAACCCTGAAAAGTATGAATATTTGTCGTAAAAGGTTCTTGAGCTTCCTTTTGGAGGGGTTGCACAATGTTCCCATTGATTATAATTTAAAACATTTCTAGGTTGTACAGATTTATGTAGAAAATGGTTACCATAGTGGTTGTAACAGTACATACTATCATAATTAGTCGAACCCTGCAAATAATCATGTTTGGTAAATTTAGCAGACATCACTAAGTCAGACATCATATTATTTATACTTTCAAAGTCCCAATCATCAGCAAATGAGCTTGGTTTTACAAAGTCACTCAACGAGATCTTAATCTGGTGTGGATATTTCAGGATCTCAACCGGACCATAAATTTCGTAGTCAGTATTGTCCCATGCTACCCCACCCGGTATAGGATTGGCTGTGAAGTTGACTGAAGAAAGTTCTCTTTTCTCGACGTGTGAAGATGTGTGTGGCTTGAGGATCAAGTTGATTTTCTGACTTGCTGTGTCCATTTTAGCATATTTTCCCTCAATGAAGCGTCCCAAAGTTAGTACCATGATGAGCCAAAGTATGAGGATAAATGCACCAAAGCCCACCCAAAATTCAATCCATGGAGAAATCAGATAGGTTTATTTCAGTTGTTTCAAAAGTTCTTTAGCTTTATCTTTAAAGGTTTTTGTTGATGGCTGTGTTTTTGATTCACTTAGGTCTTCAGAGGAATCATCGAAGTTTATGAAGTAGCCGGATGCAGTTCTGTCAATTGTTCCAATTGCTTCAGGATTACTGTTTCTTGCATATTCGTTTGTTACTTCATTGTAGGTTGGTGTGTCTCTACTAAATGTTTTTATTTGGGTTTTCAGAGGTTTATGTTCCAATGCATTGTTGCATAGTCCTTGTTGTTCTTCTGTAGGCGTTTCGAATGTGATTAGCCTCTTAGTTTGGACCTCTGTATTAGTAGCAAATCTTGGTGTTCTACTACTTATCGGGAGTCCACTTGGCCTACTGTTTGTTATCGGCCACATGATTGTGGTTTTACCAGGTCGATGGATACAACTCGGTTCTCCTTTTTCCCAGCAAGCGGCGGTAGTACAACTGATCTTGTCCCGTTGATAGACAAGACAGGAACTGCTTTTCTGTAAGAAGGCCCAAATTCCTTCTTTACCGCGATCTTTTCTCTGACTAGATCCCCGACTTTTGGAATCCAGACAGGTCTTGCTGGGACAGGTGGTGGTTCTTCAGTGGTTGTTGGCTGCTGTTTCAACTTTATGTTGCTCAGGTCTTTTCTTGTTTTGTTTAAGTCCTGCAAAATAGCCAAACGATCTTTGATATCAAAGCTTTTTTCCTTTACCACTGAAGTCTGACTGTCAAGATCTAAGATTAACATCCTAGTTCCAAACAATAATTCGTACGGACTGAATCCCTTCAGAGAATTTCTTGGCAGGTTATTTAGACTACGTTGGACACTTATTAGATGTTTGACCCACCCAGCTCCCGAACCTAATATCCTTTCTGTTATAGATAGCTTTATGCCTTGGTTTTTTCTTTACACCATCCCGTATCCCTCAGGAAGGAAGTGAGAAGAATCCCGCATCGCTATGCTCATTTGGCCGTGCTTCCCCACAAGCTTGAGGGCTAAAGTGAAAACATTGGTCAAACGTAGCATGCTCCTAGCGTATATGCCATTTAGACTCGCAAATCTTTGTATAACGGTCCAGACGTCAGCCGAGTGCTGGGGATCTACATTATAAGTGGAAACTAGCCTGTATATGTTAATCGGACGCTTTGCTTTTTACTGTTGATCCTTTCTGGAGTGAAACGCCACGGTAGTATACCGTTTCTCTCGCCACTGCGATCTCTGTTGCAGTTCGGGCATTTTTTTACAAAAATGTGATGCTGCAGGCTTATGCCTGGCCACCAGTACACTGATTGTAGTTCTTCCAGAGAATCTTTTAGTTTGAGGTGTCTGAGACCCTCGCCCATATGTGCGTCTGCAATTAACAAAGTTCTCCTGTCCATGTTTGGAATTACTCTATCCCCCACTCCAGGGATTCGAGCAAAAGGGACGGAGTTTGCATCGATTATGTATGTATACTTGAGTGGATAGTTGATCGGTAGCGCTGAGCAGTCGCCTTTTGATGACGTTTTTACCGCCAGCACTGTTTCACCGTCAATGTATTTCATTGTACGCTTTTTTCTAGCTACGGAAGCCGATTTAGTTGCTACCGCTGTGGCTGTCTTAGCCAATGAATTCCCTGCAACGTGAACGCCATCACGCTGATGACTCAGTGAGTGTGTCACGTGAGTCTTTGGTAGTTCTTTTTGTAACAGAACCTGTGTCATCTTTGTAACCGTTTTGAATCCATTTCTGCAAATCGTTGTTATATGATTTGACGCAGTAATATGAATCGGACACTATAAGTGTCGGGAATTCGCGATCTGCATTATCTAGCGCCATTTTCAATGCTATTATTTCAGTCTGTTGTTCTGAATTAGTTTCTACTGAGTGTGTTTTTGTTAATAGAGGTCTTAGTTTACCTCCGCGCCACACTTCTTTTGTAATCTCACATGTGGGGTTGTATGCTTGTTCTCCCCAAACGGAGGGTTGAGCATGTCCGTCTGTATAGATTACGCAAGCGTACTGTCGTAAGGGCAGAATGTCGATTGGCAGAGGGAATGTTCTTTCATATCCTAGATTTTTCAATTCTTTTAATTCTGGATCAAAGTAGTATTTTACTTTGTCCGTTGTAATTGAATTCACCCATTGTATCCATTCCGGATTCAATGCTGTTGTTGGTAAATTACACGGTGTTGTTAATGCCTCAAAGGCTGATTCTGCTGTTCTGACTGTGATGTATCTACCATCAGCTTTATCTTTTTCTCTAGCTATTGCGGTTTGAACTGCATGAACAATGTTTTCTTTAATGCTGAATTTCTTTTCAGCTTCTGTGTACAAGTGTGATTTGAATGCAATTGATACCTTTTCTCCCTCGTTAGAGGTCAGGTATGTGAATCCGCATCTTTCTGAGATGACTCGAATCACAAGATTGCGTGTGTTATCACGTGTTTCTAATTTTGTTTTAATTAACATGTCCAATTTGTTCTTTTAAAATCTGGTTTTATTAGATCATAAAGGGGCTTGACCCTTTCTGCGTAATTTGCAATGTATGTTCTTCCGAAATTTAGGAAGCCTAGAATTGACTGTAAGTTTTTTAGTGTTCTAGGTGCTTGGAGTACGGCACATTTCTCTAGGAAATTGTCAGCCAGGCTTTTGCCTTCACTTGATAATTCATATCCTAAGAACAGGACTGTTAGATGGGCAATTCTAGATTTTTTAAAGTTGAATTTGTAACCCTCTGCTGCGAACCCAAGTATTATGGTGTTCACTCTCTTCAAGTGAGTATCCAAGTCATCATCTGTTAGGTATATGTCGTCGACATACGATAATGCTTCGTCATCATATGTTTGTAGTAACTCTGTTACTCTCGCTGAGAATAATCCTGGGCTGTTCTTGAACCCTTGGGGTAACCGACAGAATTGTTTTTGAGCGCCATTTATTGAGAATGCGGACAAATATCTGCTCTCTGGTGCTATATTTTGACAAAAGAATCCATTAGAGATGTCTAATGTTGTTTTGTATTTTTTGCGCACTATGTTATTCATTAGCGCTGCATTATGCGAGTTTTGCAACATGAGTTAAGGTGTCTGTAATCCAAAACTAGACGATATGAATTGTCTGGTTTGGAGACAGGAAACAAAGGGTTGTTCATTTGTGAGGTGCAAGTTTCAATCACCCCCTGGTATTCTAATTGGTCTAGTATGTCTTTTACCTGTTTTTTAGCTTCTTGCTTAATTGGGTACTGTCTTTGTGCAGTAGGTTGTGATTTTAACTGGATTTTGTGAGGAGGAGAGTCCTCATCCCATCCTACGTGATTTTTATATAAAGCAGGAGCTTGAGCTACTGCCCACTTTCTGGCAAGTGTGTATTTTTTATGAATTGGGATATGATTTGAGAAGGCAGGCATAATTATTTCTTCGCCATGAGGGCAGTCCCTGACAAACTCTGGTGGCCAGTCTTTTTCAGCTAGAAGGATGTCATAGCCCTTGGAGAGATTATCCCAAAATAGTCCCCTTATTTTTCTAGTCTTATCCCCTTCTATACGTAAAGTTATTTCATATATTTTGTGAGGTTTGCTAACTCTGGTGTCTGCAGTTTCCACTTGAAGATATTCATTCGTGTCCACTGTCTCCAGATGATTCATAAGGACTTTGCGAGCTATGCTCACTTCTGCTGCGCTGTCTAGCATTGTCTGAGCCCATTCTCTGTTTTTCAGTTGTGTCCTCAGTATTCTCGGCATTGTTAACTACTTTAATACTGGCTACCTTCTTTTTTGGAAATTGTAATTTCTTATTTGGATGAGCAGGTTCCTTGTCTTTGGACTTGACGTGCCCTTCCCTGGGTTCCGATCGTCCTCTTCTTTCCGATTTCTGCGAGGAAGTCTGAAAAGATTGAGAGGGACGTGTATCAAAATCTTGATATCTATCCGGTTTCTTTATATTATCCCTATTTCTAAGGTTGTATTTTTTCACAGAGGGCTCACTTTGGGGAGACTTGGGTCCTTGGTCCGGAGATCTTTCTCTCCGCCGAGGAGACCTTCCTCTGGACTGGAATCTCTTTTCTTTTGGATTGGATTGTTTGTTTCCATCCCAGTTCTTCTTTTGACTGTTTAGATGATTTTTAATAAATATTTTTTCAGGACTTTCAATCAGTTGGGGTTTTACTGGTATTCCACCTAAACTATCTCTACCTAGTTCCTCATAGGATTTTTCTATAATTCTGGCAATTTCAGCTGGTTGGTCTGCTATATCTGTTTCTTTTAACCTTTGGCGGATCGCCACGTTTGCTGCTTCTCCCTTTATATTGGCTAGTAATATAGCAGAGACCTGCTTGAAGTCTTTCAGTAATTTCATACCAAGAGTTAAAGCGGGTTCTGGACCGTATTCGTCTTGAATTTGTTTTAGCACATCTGGTATTACCGAAATGGATGGAACACCATGCGTTTTTGTGTAGATGGAAGCAAAGACTGTACCCCAAGTGTCACAGTCCTCCACGTGTGGTGCGATTCCCATTGGAAGACAGATAGTCAGAATCCTGTGTTTATCCACAGGGGTGGTGTCTGGAAACACCGCCTCTATTTGGGTGATTTTTTGTGCTAACCAGAATGGTATTTGTTCCCTTTTAGCTGGTACTTTACCTAGGCAGGACTGTATGTTCTGTGGTGTAATTTTATTTGTGTTCCCCTGATGAGGGGTCAGCTGTGGAATTTTAATTGCTGGTTGGATTGTTGAAGTCCGCATTACATATTGACTAATTGTCTATGTACTTTTATTAATTGTTTTAGTTGTATTAGAAGATCTGCTGCAGACATTCTTTCGATATCTGGATGTGGTGTGTATCCGGCTAGGACCGGCCACGTTGCTCCTGGTCTACCTAATGGACCGAGCCTGGTGATGTGATTGTTGTGTTTTAGGGCGCCATTAAACAAGAGCAGGTGCTCTTGAAATTTAAGTGGTACTTCCACCTCCTCGAAAGGAGTGTACTCTTCAGGAGGTTCCTCTGTTTTGTAATGGTGGAAGTGCTTTGTTACAGCGTTTGCTGCTGGAAAGTTTATCCATGAATAGAATACCTCTGTCTGCCGATATTCGTGTGCCTCTATTACGAATATGACTGTGCCACCTCTAGGTGTCAGTCCATTTTCTATAAGTTTTAAAGTTATAGATTTCCTTATGTTGACCGGGATGAGTATTAAATCCGGGTCTGCTTCTTGCATAGTATTATCAGCTGCTACGAGTTCAGCTGCTACTCTAGCTATATCTCTTTCTTCTTCAGTGTCTGACATTCTACTGTCAGGAAGGTTATTTTGTTTGTTTGCCGATCAGGTTTCTTATGGGAACAAAGATTAGATGCACAATATTTTGGAACAGTGTATCCTTCAACGTTGACTATACCAAGAACCATACATAGGAGTTTCCTCCTGCGAGGTTTGGCGGATATGACCTTTCACCCACTCCAGACGTCTTTGGAGTATTATGGGAAAAAAGGGGTCTGAGTGAAAAAGCACGACTGAGTTACTCTAATGTCTTGCGTTAGTTTTATCGCCTTTCCAAACGTTGGGCGCCATGTAGTGTAGTTCCTATTATCCCAATAGGCTCTGCGCATTGGAATAATACCTTCAATAGTATAGGCCTAGACCAGACGTTAACTAGGTCTTCTATTGTCGATATTAGACTTAAAGTTTTGGGTTTGCCAGCTAGCTCAGAGTTCACTAGAAACTTTCTCGAATAGGCAAGGAGGAGTTGAACCTCCCTGGATAGACAAGAAGGGATTTAGTTTCTGACAACCATAGAACATGACAACTTTGCTCTCCCCTAATCAAGAGTGTATCTCTACAGTCGTGTGAAAACAAAAGACAACTTATTTTACTCAGTCAGTACGTGCATTCTTAGTCTCACCAGATTGTAGAGAAAAGGAAGAGACGGGCGTGTTCAATAAAAGATGTTATTTATTGATCAGTCTCTTTTCTCATACAAGAGAAATGGATCGATATTATCGCAATACTTATGGTTAAGTAAAGTGCATACAATAAAAGCAGAAGTATAAAATAATACTGTAAAACATTTATATGGTTTCAAAGCCATAAGGTGGTTTAAAATGGATAAAATAGATACATACACATATACATTTGACTAATCGTACTCAACTGGTGTTTCTAACTACGCCTACCCCGGTGTACCTGACCTAAGCCTAATATGTGGGCGGGAATAGAAAGTAGCAGTTTAAGTTAAGTTTGTTTTGCCAAGTGACTGACTCAAGAATTCTCTGCAAGGGGTTATTCAGTTCTGTACCTTGAATCTAGGATGAATGAGGGATGGTATCTCTCGTCTCTGGTCTCGATATTTCAGGCTGCCTGCGAGGGCTACCCGGAAGCGCCGGAGCTGGATTTCTCGGCAGGAGAAAGCAGCGTCTCGTTCTCAGCGCGTCAGGAAGGCGGGGCTGCGCCAGCGGGGTCTGCTCTGCTCTGGGCTTCGGCAAGTCTGGCTGCTCCGATCTCGTCACCACCGCGTGTGTTTGCTTAAGGCAATACCGGTAATATTTATACCTGTAAGGTGCCGAGATTGACGTAAGGATGGACATAGATACGTCAATAAGGATGTCATACGACTTGGTCGTTAGCACATTCTTTTGCTGAAGTTCTCGATGAAATCAAAACAATGGCCGCAGGGTTTTTCCCAGGTTGTCATAGGTTTGATTTGTTTTGAGAACTCCGTATGCCTTATCAGGGGCTGGAGGAATATCGCTTGTCTAATTAGATGGCAAGCGTTATGACCTAATCAGATAACACGTTCCTGTGCCGTAGTGTGGCTTAATCAGATAACGGTTTCTGCATCATGGGATGGCTGCTAGTTAACTTGTTAACCAGAACAGGGTCAGGAATAGGGGGATCGATACAGAACCTATAAGAATACATCACAGTGGTATTGCCAAAGTTTTTATATATGTTTAGAACAATTCCATCAGAATTCCCGGTCTCATGTCTTAAGAGGCTGGAGAGGATCTGCTCTAGATGTTTATGGGGGTATAGCCGACAAAGAAGGGCCTACAAGAAATTGGTGTTACCAAAGGATCTTGGTGGCTTGGGTATACCAAATTTTATAGTGTATTATTGGGCAGCCATCCGGCAATGTATTAGTCCCTTGGTAGTCGGTGACACGGCGGAAATTCTGCCCTGCCCTGCCATTGACCATCAATATATGAATTTGGGCTGGGGGACGAGACTAGTGAAAATCTGGTTAAAATATTCGAGCCAAGTTACCTTAAAAAAAACAAATTCAAAGTACTTAAGGCAGCCTATTCTGTTTGGAAGCAAGTCAAACTTCAGCTTGGTGTATATACTCCATTCTCAGCTCCTGGGCTACTTCCAATAATTTTTCGTGATCAAGTGGCTGATAGATGGGGACTAAAAGGGATTCACTGTCTAGGGGATATATGTGAATATGATCTACTGGCAACCTTTGTAGATTTGCAAGCGAAATTTGGTTTAGCTAAACATGAATTCTTTAAATATCTCTAAATCAGCAGCTACTTTAATAAGCAAGGGCTGAGTTTTGAGCAACAGCTTGTAAGGATTCTGCTTATCGAGAAAATGAAGGAAAAAACAACCATCGGTCAATTTGATGTAAAAATAAAGGAGACATTTCCCGATGATTAAATTAAGAGGTTTGTCAAGGAAAATGGGTAAGGAAATTGGGATTAGAGGATGTCAATATCAGGGAATCCTTGGGGCTCGCCAACCAAGTCTTGATAACCGGGAGGATGTGTACTCAACATTATATGGCCATTTATGATATGTATTATACCTCAAGCAATATCTCAAAATGGGGGACATCTGTTGGGATCAAATGTACTAGATGTGGCCTGCATGCGGCGGATAGAGTTCATATTTTTTTATGCCCTAAGTTATGGGAGTTATTTAGAGAAATTAAGCAGTTCCTAGGTTTAATATTGGGATCCTCTGTGAGCATAACTGGGGAATTGGTTCTGATAGGGGTTGGCTCAGATATTACTGCACATTACAGGTCAACAAGTATTGTATCTTTTCTGTTTATTTATATGGCGGTGACTCTGTTCAAAATCGTGAAGGATCTGTCATGCCCTGCTACCACGGCCAATGTCATTCCCGCATCCCAGTCTCTGTGTAACTCATTGGCGCAGGCCTTTGAGGATAAAATCGCAGCCATTTTAAACAATCTTGGCGTTACATCTAGCGGTAGTCCTCTAGAAGGCAATGAACTGCACCTTGAGTCTACTACAGAAATAACCCCTAGCTTTGCCAAGCTAGACTGTTTTCCATCTCCCACCTATGAGGAATTCATTCCCTTGGCTCACAGTGTGGCGTCGGGGTCTCCTTTGGACCCGCTCCCACATAAATACTGTAAGCTGTTCCAGGAAGAACTTTTTCCCCCGCTGCTTGCCATCTGTGATCAGTCCCTGGTTTCAGCACGGGTTCCAGACTGCTGGAAGCTGGCCGTGGTTTCCCCTCTTCTTAAAAAGGCTACCTTAGATCCGGTTTGCCCAGCCAACTATCGACCTATTTCCTTGCTCCCGTTTTCAATAAAAATCCTGGAAAAATGGGTTACAAAACATCTGTCGAACCATCTGGAGACCGGGTCCTTTTTGGATGAGGTTCAATTCGGTTTTAGACCGGCTCACGGGACAGAATCAGCGTTGGTGACTGTGTTAGACGATCTTAGGACGCGAGCCGACCATGGTAGAGCTGCCTTTTTAGTGCTGCTCGACATGTCGGCCGCGTTCGACACAGTCAACCACGAAATTCTGATTAAAAGGTTAGAGGAAGTGGGGGTGACAGGCCTTGCTCTGCAGTGGCTGACATCATACCTTGGAAATCGTCATCAGGTAGTGTCACTGCCTCCTTTCAAATCTGACATCAGGAAAGTGGAGCAAGGGGTCCCACAAGGGTCGGCCATCAGCCCTATCCTCTTTAACCTATATCTGCGGCCTCTAGTTGCGCTAATTAGATCTTTTGGCATAGCGGTGACGAATTACGCGGACGACACTCAACTTGTCTTCTCGCTTGAGGGCAAGGAAGCAGTGACGCTAGACACCTTCCACCGTTGTATGCTCGCAACTGCTGATTGGCTAAATCAGAATTCGCTGCAGTTTAATAGCTCTAAGACAGAAGTCTTACACTGCACTACTGATCGTGTCCCTAGACCTCTTCCGCTGGACTTTTGGACGCCTTCCTTTCAGAGTACGTCCGTGTCAGCTATTTCGGTCCGTAATCTAGGAGTGATGTTTGGGTCTAATCTCCAATTGGACGCAGCTGTTAGTAAAACTGTGAGTAACTGCATGGGATTACTTCGAATGTTGAGGAAGGTCCTTCCGATGCTCCCCGTGGACAGCAGGCCAGAGGTGGTGAGAAGCATTATTGTAAGTCATTTGGACTACTGTAATGCCCTTTTTCTCGGAGCACCATCTACCCTGATAGGAAAATTGCAACGGGTGCAAAATCTTGCAGCCAAATTAGCGCTAGACCGTCGTCGTTTTGACTCCTCATCCCTGGCACTAAGGGACCTCCACTGGTTACCGGTCCTTCAGCGGATTGATTTTAAATCGTTATGTATCGTATTCAGGGCTCTTCATGGACAAGGCCCAATGCCATTACAGAATATGTTTCATTGGTATACTCCGTCCAGATCCCTTCGTTCGGCTTCTGCCTACCTTGCTGTGGTGCCTAAAGTTCTGAGATCACGATTGGGTGGTCGATCTTTTAGCTTTACGGCAGCTAGGCTATGGAATGCTCTTCCACTGGGATTGAGAAGCACGAATGATCTCAATTCTTTTAAGAAAAACTTAAAAACCCATATGTTTCCTAAGGATGGGATACATTAGTTTCTTTTAATCAGCACGATGCGAAGCAGGCTCCTTTTAGTCAAAGCGCCAGGATACCCGTTGGGTGACAGACACGCGCTATAAAAGTATACCAATACATACAATACATACATACATGAATCTGCATTACGAAGGATTGGATTAGTCCTGATCCACCAACATTTTCGAGCTGGCGGTCAAGATTATTAGCCATGTATAATTTAGAACTAGCAATATATAAAACTAAGGGGAGGAGGAAGAGAGCTATGGGAGCCAAGAGTTGGTCTGCTATAACGGAATTGATTTAGGTGTAAATAGGGGTAGGTATTCTATGATAAGCTATCGAATGTAATTGGATAGATTTTTTGTTTTGGGATGTTATTTAGCCGACTTTATTTATTCTTATATCAGTATGTACCATGCATGTTTGTACTGTGCTATAATCTTGCTACAATCCAATCCTCTTTACTTCGCAATTATATGTTTATATCTTACACCCACTGCCTAAGGTCTATGTTTTTGTATGTGAAACTGTGGTAATCCTTGCATAAAACGGGAAAAAAATTGAGAGATGTCATCAGTGATACCACTGACTATGTCATCAGTAATGTAATATGTAACGTCATCAGCAATGCTTTGCGGGGGAGCGAGTTTTAGTTAGCTCAACTAACTATAACGGCTGAATTTCTCCGGTTTATCCTTGGGAGGAGCATAGGTGTAGGACCTCAGTAAAATATTGAGCTCTTCCTTCCCTTCTTTGATTTATAGATCAGAAATAGTAGAATCAGTAAACAAGACTCTCTTTTTTTATCAACACTAGAAACAAGAGTTATCTCCCAGTAAGCAACAGTCAGATCATTTGTGTTCAAAAGTCACAGCATTGAACTTACTAAAATGTTCCTCTGATTTTTTTTTTGTTTGATGGAGGTATGTTTGTATGGCTACATTCAGGCTGAAATAATCAATGCAACAAACCAAGTGCGGGATTCCCAGCCTGGGTATCATCATAACCAAGCTTGGCTTCAATTTCTCCTTGAATTTCAGGGCAGACATTTTAGCAACTTCAGCCTTGATTGAAAATGTTACTATTTCCATATCCTGCTTTATAAATGAAGGCTGTCCCCAGTGTCAGTGCTGTGCCTACACATCATTATCATCCCGGGCTAAGGACAACGCGATGGAAGACAGAGCACTGCTATGCATTCTACCTGTTCAACAGGTACTAGGTTTTGGGAGAGATTCACTCCCTCCAGAAAGCCATCATTGGGGTTTCATGGTATCATATTTGGCCACACATTCTTTTTTCTATTTCACTTTTAGAAAGATGACATTTTCTTGCTTGCCTGTCTAAGTGCTTAAGTTTGCTAGTGTCACCAGAGTCGTTCATTTCACCTTAGATGGTAAGAGTTTCTTTTAAGCATTTCTTCAATGTCCATTGCGTATGTTACCAGTAATCTTGACACACGTTATATTACGTGTGATCAACATATTATTTTATGTACTTCAGTTTGTCATCAGGTTTGTCTACAACATATGTCCCTGCTTTTTGTTTAGATCTTTAAGCACATTCTTAGACGTCAACGTGGCACTTGTTTATATCATCCTCTTCATTGAGGTAAGCTGCTCAACATATGGTCCGACTGTCCTTGAATATCAACACACCATGAGCTTGGTTTACTAATGATCATTTCCTTTACAGGCTTTAAATTTCTACATATCTACAGGAACATACAGTGGTCTTCCATGGTGAGACCATTTCTGCAGCATGACATTTCTGCTTTACATCTTTTTACACAGTTATTCACAAAATGGTTGTGTTGTTGAGAATCACGTGAGGTGGGACCTTGAACACTACTTGATTGACTGAGCTATGAGCACAAATACACTTTTGTGGTACACTAGATCACTATGTGTTCTTTACATGTGTTCTATATGTTGTCTTATTTGAATACTTATAATTTCTACCTGTTGGGTGTAAATACACCGTGTACAGTCGATTTTACATTGTCTAATTGAATTATATTTGTTTTAGGTTTTGCCCCTGAAGAAGGGATCCTATTATCCCGAAATGCATTGGGCATCAAACTAACAATGGAACAAGAATCTTTTGTATATGTAGATTCATCATAAAAATGCTTTATGTTTGGAACATGTTAATTATCTGAGTACCAGCAAGCTTGTATTTTACAGAGATTATGTGATGCATTGATTCTAGGCATATGATTGTAATATGCTTTGGACTTTACTAAGATATCATATATAAATGTTATAGTGCACACTTGATTTAAGTCTTTTGATTATTTTTATTCAAATTATAGGTTTAGGTTAGCCTATTGAACAGTGCATGGTACCTTCAGGTTTTCCTGAAGTTTGACAACACATTCACACTTAGTTTTCCGAAGTGACAGCGGAAACAGTACCGTAGCACCAGTGGTATTAGCTAAAAACATACGGAATCCACATAATTGTGACAAACCAAGGTGTGCACCTTCACCCTTCTCTCTCTATTTTCTTGCTTTAGCCATTTGGTACCTTTGTGTATTCCTCCTAGACAGCCACACGCAATGGTAGCTTAGGTGTTTCTTCACGGGCCATCTGTGACAGGTTGGGAGGAAGGAGCTGGGCACATCCTCACTTACACCTTAATAGGCTGAGTCCTGTTCACACACAAATGGCTGCAAACCCCCAGTAGTGAGTCACGAGCCAGGGCAGGAAGGGAGGACCTCTGTGCACTCAAAGGTATGTCTTTGAAATCTCCTCCCCTTCATAGGCACCACTGGGTATAAGTACTGGACCTCAGACCTCCCCACTTCGGTACACTACTGGACCTCTGGATACTATGCCAGAAAGGATTGATGTGCTAATGAACGACTGCCACTCCGCTGGACTCCTGCTTTATTGTGCTGATCAGCTACTGGCTGCTCTCTTGCCTGGGTGAGAAGAACTGGACCAGCATCTCTTGAACTCAGAACCCAGAGTAACTCGAAGGGCTAGTTGACTGGCCTTCTGATCTGAAGCCTTCAGGAACATAACAGGCTTCCAACCCCTACACCTGGACTCTGCCATCTATGAGTCTACTCTGCCAAGTTCTGTCACCCAAGTCCTGACCCCTTGAAAATGAGCCGAAGGTGCATTCCAGCATAATAAACACACTGGGCCTCATTTATGAGAAATAATGCATCGCTGCGTGAAAGCAGCGATGCGTCACTGCTCGGTGCGCACTCCTTGCGACATACCTGATGCGTCATATTTAATGTATGATGCATCATGTCGCAAGGAGTTACAGATACGTCAGTATTTCTGACGTATCTGTAAGCGCAAAAGTGGTGCATTGTGAAGTGTGTCAAAAAAGTGGCACAACTCCAGCAATGCGTCCTTTCACATGGGGCAAACCCCATCTGAAAGGGCCTGCGTCAGTCTTATGCCTGCTGTGAATCTTATAGATTTCACAGCATCACTTCTACGACCCCTTCTTGCGCCGGAACGCCCCCCCTGCATACATTATATCTGGCGCAGGTATAATGTGGCGCAGGGGTTTACAAAGTGACTCATCTACCTAGGTGCGTCACTTTCTAAATATGGTGCAACAAGGCACATTTTTTACGCTGCTGGTGTTTCACAAAAAGTGACACACCGATGGCGTAAAAGTGACGCACGGCCTCATAAATGTGGCCCACTGACTCTGCTAAGCGGTGCAGCCCGAGCAGAATTGATGCATCTCCGCTGCTGCATGAATTGGACCCATTGCAAAAGGCTTGCATCACTGGTGCCTTTCATATCTTTGGAACCAACGTTTCACCTTCAGAACTGCCATTGTGCAATACTTTTCCCAGTGCAAGTTCCTCACATCCCGTCATGATAGCAGCTTAAACGACAATGCTGGAACTCGCAACCCAGCTTCATCACTCACCGGAACGGATGCATTTCTTCCACTATGCCTTGCATCCTTGACACCGGCCTTCCATTGTCTGCCCCATTCACAGGATACCCAATGTTGATGCAGCAGGACCTCAAACCCAATTCTTTCACATCTCGGAACCAAAGCATCTCCTCAACTGCGCAACATATCTTTGATGCTAATCCACGTAAGTCACCTTGCTGAGTGAAAGGGAAAGGGAAAGAATGCAACGTATTAATCATGATACTGCGCATTTTTGTCCATTCATTGCGTTGGCACACAATATGCTGCCTAGCTGTAACGCAGGCACCCTTGTGCCATGGTGCAAAGGTGCCGGCATTTCAGACAGAATTAGAAAAAATGATTAGGGGTTCTGCCCACATAACCCTCCCGTACCTGAGCAGGAGACATCCAAGGATGAAAAAGTAGCAACAAAAGGTACTAAAGGGATAAATCTACTTTAATTACAGACAAGATTGGTTTTGTGCAAGAAGGAACATCTTCCTGCACAAAAAATCCTCTGAGTCATTTTCTAATTTCTACGTATGCTGCACAATGCCGCACACATAGAAAGTGGAAAAAACAAGGAGAAATAGATTTTTCTCCTTGTTATGCCTCACCTGGGGTGGAGTAGCATTTTGACACATTCCCAAATCTCAGTGGCAGCTGGTGACATTTGAAAGTCGTGTGGCATAAACATTGGGCATGACTTTTATATAGTGAGCAATGTGAACAAGTTCAGTGGACAAACCTGGGGTCCAGGGTGAGTCCTTCTCCAGAGAAAGACATGAAAATAAGTTTAGCAAATGGTGCAATTTAAAGCACATGAATGTAGTGATAAAGCGAGGTTTATTAAGCAATGGGAACCTATAGTCTTGAAATAATAAACACGTTAAAAACTGCCCCATATCTTCCTGTGTTAATATGTCCAACAGTTACTGTAATGTGTAAATTGTACAGCATGACAACTTCAGCTGCCCTTTAAAATGTATGCTTTCCCAGTGTCTTGCACTTCATGCAGCATTAACTTTGGAAACAAACGCTCTAACCAGACTTAGAGAATTACCCACAGATGCTGGCTGTAACCAGTCCTATAGCAATATGTGCAGACAGGTCTATACGTGAGATGAAAAAAGTGGGGGCTCTCAATAAAGGAACATGTCAAATAAAATTATGTGATTCCCATATGGTGTCAACTAACCTGTAATGTGGTTTCTCCCTGGGATGTAACTTTATTCCGATAAATGACACAACACCTGACATAAACCTAAAGCCTGTCAGTATGATTGGCTTTGTGAATGGGGGTTAGCTGTTTAAGATAAATGAGTAACAACAATGATTTATAAATAGCATTTGGCCTACGGAAGGAGTTTTGGCATTCAGTTATGTTTGCTTTTTTTTAGATATGTATCCTCTTTTTCCATGCATATCTCGTCCATGTGCACCTCGTCAACCCACTCTCTTTCCTCTGCAGCATCCTCTTTTCACTCGTCCCTGAATGCACTTTCTCACATCTCTGTCACTTCCCGCCACGGACATGCACCGCACTCCTTCAAATTTAAGCACTTTAATTTCTCTTACTTTTGCCTTGCAAATATTTTGACATCTGTTTATCCCCTTCACACACATATCCACAGAATTTCAGTTGCAAATTGAATACTTCAACATGGTTCTGTGTGCTCTGTAGAGAGGCTAAGCCACTCACACACACTTTGGCTTTAGCCTTAGTGCCTGGGCGCTCAATCAAAGCCTCTCATAAAACCTGACATGACTTAAGCCTCAAAGTATGCACAGAAAAAATACAGATAAACAACAACAACATTATAACTTAGCTAAATCATGGGGAACGCAAGATTAAGTAAAGCATGTGAAATAAGAGAGGAACTAAACCGTGAAATGCATTCTCTTGATGTTTTTAACATTCATTGTTTGCAATTCAACCCATGCTTTTGGCATCAGGGTTAACTTAGGGGCACGAAGACAGAGTCAGTTTTAATGTCATACATCAGAACTGGCCACTGCAAGCACATTTCCCACAGTAAGCACATATCTCTCGCTTTGAGCTTGACTCAAATATTTGAATCAACTTTGCACGGGGAACAAGAACCCTGGTCCTTATTTGGATCCATTTTGTGGCAGAACAAATGCCACAGCTCCACTTATAAAGGAGCGAGTGATGTGCACCGAGGGCGTGAATTGTCACAGTGGGGGAGATTAGCGTATTGAGGGGTCTCAGCATAATATACATAACACAACATTAGCTTGCAAACACTTACCATTACCAAGAACAAGGCACCGGATCAGACATTCTTGCATCCACTCTCACGTATGACGAAAGGGTGGGATCTACTTCTTTGAATGACAGACATCTTAAATAACGCAGAGATGAAGGCTCCGACACCCGAAACTGTGATCCTTATTGCGTCACGGGTCTACAGAGTACATACAACACTACACCACAATGGCAATGAAGGGCTTTAAAATAGAAAGCGCTGCGTCGTGCATCACAGTTAAGAAAGTTGATTTACTGCCTTGATTCCGTCTCCTGCTTCTGAGCGAGGCAGGCAGGCAGCCTGAAACAGACAGCCCAGACTTGAATGCATACATTTATTTAGAGATATGATCACTTAAATACATCAATTTATTTAAAGATATGACAGTATATCTAAATAAATTGTTCTATTGAATATGTTTCGATGTAAATGTGTAGGAATTTCAGAGGGGCGCAGCCCCTGTGCCCTAATGGAGAAACTGCCCCTGCCAGGTCTACCAGTTTTGAAAAATCTGGAAATGTGCCAAAATATATGGGTGGATGCACGGGAACACCCACGCTCCACCCATGGAACGCCTTTCTGGAGGGGAAAGCCCAACACAGTGATTTGAGCTGTTGCGTTACTCTGGATTTCTAAAGCCACGCAGGGCCATGCAAGGGAACCTTGCGTGGCTTGATGAATCGGACTTAGTAGCTGTGTCACCCTTGTGCCCACTAGGGTGGCATGAGTGCGATGCAACTCAATGATAAATCTGCCCCTTGCATTTTAATTTGGATCGGATTTCTGTTTGTGCAATCTCTGTTTTGTATATAGCAGTTACGTACCCCTGTGGCACTTTTCACGTAATGCTTCCAAGTTCTAAAGATGTATTGATGCCATCTGTTACATTAATGTTATTGTGTTCCATTAACAAAAATTCAGACAGTATATTTGCATGTCACACACACACTTGATGAAGGTACAGCCGACGAACTAGAAAACAGTGCTACATGCTGGGGGCTGTTCAAGTTGATTTGTTACTTGAGTCATTCAGCACGTCAAAACTGCTACTATTATTCGAAAAATTAAAACGCAGGTACTTTTAAAACTAAGTAATAGAACTTGCATTTTTGCATATGTCAGTTCCCTTTGTAAAATATTTTGACTAAGATCGTCAGACGAACATCATTGTTAAAAATGTTGCACACAATGCATATTCATATCATATTCATATTCTACGAGCAATAGCAGATGTCTTATTTATTTTTTGAGAAATGACTAACGGTATATCTGCTCACCCACTAAATTAACATGCTACCAATGTCCTGCAAATACATCTGGTCTCATAAGTATTCCATCGATAGTCACACTGTCGATTACATTTCTTGAATGTGAACTTTTGGAAAATGCATTCACATAATTTTGAAAGTTAGGTGTGAAATAGATGCAGTGTACTTTGTTTTTAATTTATCATCCTCAGTAATGCAAATGAAAGGATTGAGCAAGCCTGGAAGAACAAAGCAAAAACCTGTTTATGACAAGGACCTACTGACAAGGCTCTCTTCAGGCTTATCAGAAGAAGCCTTTTTGGTGGCTGGGTCACTAACTTCAAGGAGCATCCTTTTTTTATAATTTTCTAGCAGCAGGTGCACTATACAGCAATGGAAACCCTGTCTGGGACAATCCTTTCTATGATCACATCTCTCTATGGCAAAGGTACATAGATGATGTGCTGCTAATATGGAAAGGGAGCGAAGAGACACTACATTCCTTTTTCAATTGGATTAATGGTTGTGATTCCAATCTTAAATTCACCTTTGAATACAACAAATCTACTGTTGCTTTTCTGGATGTGACCATAACACGAGTAGGAAGTAAACTAAAAACAAAAACCTACTATAACCAACCAGTAAAAATAACATCCTGCATTACACCAGCTTCCACCCCCAATCATTGAGGGAAAATCTACCGTTTGGGCAGTACCTCCGCATTCGGAGGAACTGTAGCAATGTAGAAGATTATAAAGAGCAGTCTAAGGATTTAACAGTCAAGATGCACAATCGGGGTTACCCACAACATCTACTAACTAGGAGCTACAAAAAAGCAAGAAACCAAAATAGAGACTCCTTGTTAGAAGAGAACCCATGCATGGAGAACAACGAGCCACCACTAACATGCGTCACTACATATAACACAGCATCTAACGTAGTGAGTCGCTGTATTAACAAGCATTGGAGAATTTTAACATCCAATAATTGCAACTGGGAAAGACCTCTTTTTTCGTACAAAAAGGCAAAAAGTCTCAAAGATTCCCTGGTCCATACCCGACCTCGCAAGACACAAGAGTCCACTAGAAGTGTCTTAAATGCCTGGGGTTTACCCCCTGTAACTGGGCATTATCCTTGTGGTGGTTGCAGTGTTTGTCCTTTCACCACCAGCTCAAAGTCTTTAACATTGGAACCCAATAAAATCTGGGAACAGAGAAGCCACACTAATTGTAATACTGCCAATGTTGTTTACTTGATTACCTGCCCCTGCGGTTTAAACTACGTAGGAATGACTAGAAGGATGGTGAAACTCCGAATTTGTGAACACAGGAGTGGTATAAGATGTGGCAAGAGTAACACGAAAATGACGTCACATTTTTTGGATCAAAAACACTCCCCGGATGACATTCACTGGACAGTGATAGAACATCTACAACATAGTAATGAGCATAGACTATTTGAACAGGAACAAAGATGGGTTTACCGCCTATCTTCCCACCGAACGGGACTTCATGATGATATCCCCTGGGGTAATATACAAAGATGAAATCCTCTAGTAGTATTTTTTGCTCATTTACTTACTGAATCTGTGCACCATCAGTACTCCCAAGTGTGACAGCATGTCCAGTTGGTTTGGTAAAGACTCTGGTTTTAATAGTAATTCCAATCTATTTTTAAACCACATAGTGTTGGGCATTCCACTCGCTATCTTAGTACACTGAAAAGAACTATACGTATTTGTCACAATATGATCGTGATTATCTCAACCGCGAGGTTAGCGGTACAGTTGTCAGGTTTACACTGCAGGAAGTGGTTAACAAACACGGAAGTAACTAGTACCATCGGGACAATCCTGTGCCCTGAACGTACGATTAATACTATTCACAGATCGGCTGATCTGGAATGAGAGATTCTGTGATTCCCTTTTTATGGTGTTGGTTATTTCCTTCGCTATATCAGGACATCGAAAAAGAATAAGCATATTTATTACAATACGGTTGCGATCATCTCAACTGCGAGGTTAGCGGTCCAGTTGTCAGATTTACACTGCAGGAAGTGGTTAGAGAACACGGAAGCAACTAGCACAATCAGAATAACTTTGTGCTTTGTATTTACGATAAACACTATCCACAGATCGGCTGAACTGGGAATTAGAGATTCCGTAACTTCCTTTTTTATTGTATTATTTGTATTTCTAAATAAGGAAGAAGGTTGCTAGAAGACACGTACGGAGGCAAAAATCCTTTTCCGGTCATGTGACCCGGGAAAGACATCCGCTCGAACCAGGTGATTTAAAAATAGACGAGGCGCCATGGAAAGTAGCATTCGGACGCCAGCGGGAGAATAATTAGGTTTCAAGCGGTGAGTCGTACCCGTTGAAGTAAGTGTTTGTCTCGCTGCATTGCAGAGAAATGCATTCTGACTATGTCCTGAAGAGCATTGGCGAATTACGAACTAATCCTCTCCTTGTTGGCTTCTTTGCACAGATAGAAGCGGGACGTGAAGAGAATGCCAGACTGAGCGTCCATGCGGCACGCTTACTCTTCCAACAGAGTGAGTGTTTTGAGACTGACTATGTGATCTTCTGTAACTTTTTTGTTTCCGTGGTTCAGATAGTTCCTAAGAGGGGGCTGTCAGGACTCGGAGATGGTGTGAGCTTCAAACCCGGTTTTTAAAACTTTAAATATGAAAATTCTAAATATGAAAGTAACCACATGGTTGCACAGCTTAAAGAAATATTTTTCACTTTATTAGAAACGACCTGAATATGAGTCATATATCTATAGTTTAGTGACTATTTGATAATACAGGTCAAAGTAACTGATCTAGACGTGTGATTTAATTAACATAGATACAGCTGAGATTGTTTGTGTGTTTTTTATTGTAGATGGTATCCAGGCAAATAGCAGGATCATCGAGTGCGGGTAAAATCGTGAGTTAATCGAGGAAAGTCAAATTTAGTATTTTTTCTCTCTACTGTCCTAACGGTGTGGGCACTCCTTAGCGCGGGTGGACCCCCGGAGGACACATTTTTCTATTATTGGTCCTGAAGAAAGCTGAGCTAAGATAGCATAATACAGCAGAAACATGTCGACCACTTACACCAGATCACTAGGGTTTTAATTTCAACCCTTCAGTGATCTCACTATTTTATTGTGAACAACTGGCCCTTTAAATAAAGTTGTTGGGGTCCAGTTGGGATCTTTTACTGTCACCACTTATTTACTGATTTTTCACACCTCACAGTTGACATACCAGCTCCGCTGCAATCGCAGGCGTTGAAGCACACAGAGGGACACTTGGTCCCTTCTGTGAGCAGCCCCATGATGAAGCATGTCACCACTAGGGTGAGTGAGGGTTCTTTTAGAAAATAGATTTTTCTTTTCTCCACGTCCTGTTAGTTTTTTGACCACTCACTTGTTAGATTCAGTCACGGTGTTTTTCATTACTTAGACATATTGTCTCCATAGGAATTCACATAAATAGGCTCTCTTTTGTTGATAAGAATTGTGATTAGGGGGTATGAGAGTTGCCCTGTTTACCCTTTCTCTCTAGTTGTATTTACATAATAGGCAGCGCGCAGCTGCGAGAGTAACAACGTTTTTTACGCCGGTACAGCTCATACAGAAAGATATGGAGGATCTGGGTCTTTCGTATAGTAGGCAAGAGGTTGATGCTCTTTTAGGAGATGCAAATTTTTTTGCTGACCCCTCTATATCCCAAACGATCTCCCAAACCACCGAGTGGGATAAGTTGGGAGAACTGAAAAGAAGCCGTATTAGAGCAATTTTGCATGGGACTATGCTCAAGCAATATCTCTTAAAAAATACGGCCCCCAAGGGACTACTAGTGACTAACGCGCCAAGAATCTTCCTTGAGGACGCGTTATTTAGGAAAGAATGGGCCCAAACAGCGTGGCACTGTACACGGGACTGGGCCATCCTCATAATAAAAACTGCTCTGAGATTGTCAGAAGCTATTCAACTGGAGATACAAACGACAGAAGACCATTTTAAGGCTACCCTTACGGGCTATAAAAAAAGATTAGATGATCTAAATAAAGAACTGAATGATTACAAAGAGAACTTGGCACAGTCCAAAGGGCAAAAGTTCCAGAAGGATGTAAAAAAGTGGGCATCTGAGAAGGTTTATCCTTACTCAACAACTGATTTTGTCCCACCTACTAAACCAGGGTATCATTCTGACACTTCTGATGACTCACAGTCTAGTGGTTCCAGCACAGGCAGTACTGGCAGAAATAACAAAGGTAGAGGCAAGGGACGAGGGGCGTTTAATCCTAACTGGCAACCATACCAACAGAATGGGCCATGTTTTCAAAACCCATACCCCACTCCAGCTCCCTTTCCCCCAATGATGGGCTGGAATCAACCATTTGGCCATATGCAACCACCTTTCTATCAGCCCCCAATGTTTCAATCTCCTTTTTTAGGGAGGGGTCGGGGCAACAGGGGAAAGCGAAAAGGGCCCAATCAGGTCCACTGGAAACAGAGTGAAGCGGTCAGCGACCAAACGAGGAGCAAGACCTCAGAACAGAGACCGGGCCCAAGCAACCAGAGAGTCTAATCACTAATCTGACCAACGTTATCCTAACACAAGATGAAGAAAGGATCTTGGAAAAGGGGTTAGGGTTTGTCCCGTCCCCTGGTTTTGATATATTCAGATTACGTTGTGAACTCTCCGATTTTTTTCGTAAACTGAGACTAAAGAGCTATTTTGAAAAACATGTGTCTGATTCTACGCAGAGAACAAAGGGTGATACAGACTTTAGATCAAAGTCTACTTGTACCCCACCTCCACACAGTGTTCCCCCGGAAATACTGGCTTTTGAACAGGCGGTGGTTAAAGAAATTGAATCCATACAGACCCCCAGTCCGTATAAGAATTTGACAGCAGGTGAATTTAAGGCAATACAATCATTACAAAGAAATTCAGATGTAGTGATAAAGAGTGCGGATAAAGGGGGAGGCGTAGTTATCCAACATAAGAAAGCCTACGATCAGGAATGTAGGCGGTTATTAAGCAATGTAACCAACTATGTTCCGCTGAGAGAGGATCCTTCTGAGAATCTCAGAATTGAAATAACTGAAATGGTAATATCGGCAGAACATGAAGGCTGGAAGGGAAAATTCCTTATTTTTATACTCTTCCGAAAACACACAAGGGTCTCCTACCACCACCAGGGAGACCTATTGTCTCGGGTCTGGGTTCCTTGCTTGAACCCCTATCTAAATATTGCGATTTCTTTTTAAGACCTATAGTTGAGGCTACTAGCACCTACATCAGAGACACAAAAAGTTTGCTTGCTCTACTAGAGACAATAAGTCTATCGGAAGGTGATTATTTTCTGGCGACATTAGACATTGAGAGCCTCTACACTTGTATTCCACAAGATGCAACTATTGAGGTAATTGCCAACACACTAGAAACCACCACATGGGATTATAAAACATCTAAATCCTTTGTGACTAATTGTGCAGCTTTAGCCCTTAAAAGAAACTTTTTCCAGTATGAAGACCAGCTATATTTACAAGCTACTGGTACTTCTATGGGCAGCACTTTTGCCCCCAGTGTGGCTGGATTGTACGTCTTTAATTTCGAGAAACTGCACATTCTGCCATCTGACAATACTTTCTATAATCACATCTCTCTATGGCAAAGGTACATAGATGATGTGCTGCTAATATGGAAAGGGAGCGAAGAGACACTAAATTCCTTTTTCAATTGGATTAATGGTTGTGATTCCAATCTTAAATTCACCATTGAATACAACAAATCTACTGTTGTGTTTCTGGATGTGACCATAACATGAGTAGGAAGTAAACTAAAAACGAAAACCTACTATAAACCAACCAGTAAAAATAACCTCCTGCATTACACCAGCTTCCACCCCCAATCATTGAGGGAAAATCTACCGTTTGGGCAGTACCTCCGCATTCGGAGGAACTGTAGCGATATAGAAGAATATAAAGAGCAGTCTAAGGATTTAACAGTCAAGATGCACAATCGGGGTTACCCACAACATCTAGTAACTAGGAGCTACAAAAGAGCAGGAAACCAAAATAGAGACTCCTTGTTAGAAGAGAACCCACGCATGGAGAACAACGAGCCACCACTGACATGCGTCACTACATATAACACAGCATCTAACGTAGTCAGTCGCTGTATTAACAAGCATTGGAGAATTTTAACATCCAATAATTGCAACTGGGAAAGACCTCTTTTTTCGTATAAAAAGGCAAAAAGTCTCAAAGATTCCCTTGTCCATACCCGACCTCGCAAGACACAAGAGTCAACTAGAAGTGTCTTAAATGCCTGGGGTTTACCCCCTGTAACTGGGCACTATCCTTGTGGTGGTTGCAGTGTTTGTCCTTTCACCACCAGCTCAAAGTCTTTAACATTGGAACCCAATAAAATATGGGAACAGAGAAGCCACACTAATTGTAACACTGCCAATGTTGTTTACTTGATTACCTGCCCCTGCGGTTTAAACTACGTAGGAATGACTAGAAGGATGGTGAAACTCCGAATTTGTGAACACAGGAGTAGTATAAGATGTGGCAAGAGTAACACGAAAATGACGTCACATTTTTTGGATCAAAAACACTCCCCGGATGACATTAACTGGACAGTGATAGAACATCTACAACATAGTAATGAGCATAGACTATTTGAACAGGAACAAAGATGGGTTTACCGCCTATCTTCCCACCGAACGGGACTTAATGATGATATCCCCTGGGGTAATATACAAAGATGAAATCCTCTAGTAGTATTTTTTGCTCATTTACTTACTGAATCTGTGCACCATCAGTACTCCCAAGTGTGACAGCATGTCCAGTTGGTTTGGTAAAGACTCTGGTTTTAATAGTAATTCCAATCTATTTTTAAACCACATAGTGTTGGGCATTCCCCTCGCTGTCTTAGTACATTGAAAAGAACTATACGTATTTGTCACAATATGATCGTGATTATCTCAACCGCGAGGTCAGCGGTACAGTTGTCAGGTATACACTGCAGGAAGTGGATAACAAACACGGAAGTAACTAGTACAATCGGGACAATCCTGTGCCCTGAACGTACGATTAATACTATTCACAGATCGGCTGATCTGGAATGAGAGATTCTGTGATTCCCTTTTTATGGTGTTGGTTATTTCCTTCGCTATATCAGGACATCGAAAAAGAATTAGCATATTTATTACAATACGGTTGCGATCATCTCAACTGCGAGGTTAGCGGTCCAGTTGTCAGATTTACACTGCAGGAAGTGGTTAGAGAACATGGAAGCAACTAGCACAATCAGAATAACTTTGTGCCTTGTATTTACGATGAACACTATCCACAGATCGGCTGATCTGGGAATTAGAGATTCTGTAACTTCCTTTTGTACTGTATTATTTGTATTTCTAAATAAGGAAGAAGGTTGCTAGAAGACACGTACGGAGGCAAAAATTCTTTTCCGGTCATGTGACCCGGGATAGACATCCGCTCGAACCAGGTGATTTAAAAATAGACGCGGCGCCATGGAAAGTAGCATTCGGACGCCAGCGGGAGAATAATTAGGTTTCAAGCGGCGAGTCGTACCCGTTGAAGTAAGTGTTTGTCTCGCTGCATTGCAGAGAAATGCATTCTGACTATGTCCTAAAGAGCATTGGCGAATTACGAACTAATCCGCTCCTTGTTGGCTTCTTTGCACAGATAGAAGCGGGACGTGAAGAGAATGCCAGACTGAGCGTCCATGCGGCACGCTTACTCTTCCAACAGAGTGAGTATTTTGAGACCGACTATGTGATCTTCTGTAACTTTTAAGTTTCCGTGGTTCAGATAGTTCCTAAGAGGGGGCTGTCAGGACTCGGAGATGGTGTGAGCTTCAATCCCGGTTTTTAAAACTTTAAATATGAAAATTCTAAATATGAAAGTAACCACATGGTTGCACAGCTTAAAGAAATATTTTTCACTTTATTAGAAACGACCTGAATATGAGTCATATATCTATAGTTTAGTAACTATTTGATAATACAGGTCAAAGTAACTGATCTAGACGTGTGATTTAATTAACATAGATACAGCTGAGATTGTTTGTGTGTTTTTTATTGTAGATGGTATCCAGGCAAATAGCAGGATCATCGAGTGCGGGTAAAACCATGAGTTAATCGATGAAAGTCAAAATTTGTATTTTTTCTCTCTACTGTCCTAACGGTGTGGGCACTCCTTAGCGCGGGTGGACCCCCGGAGGACGCATTTTTCTATTATTGGTCCTGAAGAAAGCTGAGCTAAGATAGCATAATACAGCAGAAACATGTCGACCACTTACACCAGATCACTAGGGTTTTCATTTCAACCCTTCAGTGATCTCACTATTTTATTGTGAACAACTGGCCCTTTAAATAAAGTTGTTGGGGTCCAGTTGGGATCTTTTACTGTCACCACTTATTCACTGATTTTTCACACCTCACAGTTGACATACCAGCTCCGCTGCAATCGCAGGCGTTGAAGCGCACAGAGGGACACTTGGTCCCTTCTGTGACGAGCCCCATGATGAAGCATGTCACCACTAGGGTGAGTGAGGGTTCTTTTAGAAAATAGATTTTTCTTTTCTCCACGTCCTGTTAGTTTTTTGACCACTAGGAATTCACATAAATAGGCTCTCTTTTGTTGTTTAGAAAAGATGAGAGCATCCCAACAATTTATATCTTCTATTCTTTTTTTTAAATTTAATTTTGTATCCTCATTTAACCAAAATATGCTCCGAAGCTAAGAAGAGGTTATTCTGACCCTTCCAAGCTTCTGAAAGGAATTTTTTTTACCGGCCTGGTCACACTCCCAAAGGAGCAAGGGATGCTGCACATCTCCAGAGCCGCACCTTCTAATACTTGAAATGGTCTCCAAACCTTAGTCTTGAAATCTTAATAGACCACTATAATCTCTCTGTACAGAAAGAGAAGAACAGTCCCGTCCTGGGACTTTGTCTAGGGCATATTTTTAATCATTGGACCCAAAAATCATCATTATGAAAAATGAAAAGAGAAAAGCTTATTTCATAAAAATCACTATATATGGCTTACACCCGTCTCCGCCCATGTATCCCAAATTTCCCAGTATTTAGATTTTTTATTGGATTTACCAGATTGATCTAATGAGGATATCCTCTGAATGGAATGAATCCATTCTTCTTCTGTGGGTGTACATGGCAGAATACATTTATTACAGAGCTCCCCACGGGCTAATAATATCAGAGTAAAAAGAAGGCTTTGTGGCTTTTGTTTAATGCCCGTCCATCCATCTCCTTTGGAGGTAGCCCAAACATTACCGACAAAGTTGTTAAATTTATATCCAACCCCATAATATTTGATATGGTCTTACCCAAATTCTTCCAATATGTATGTATTAACGGGCAGCTCCAAAACATGTAAACCTCATTTGCTCTGTCTTCTCCGCATTTGGGGCACTTCTTAATTTTTCAGTTTCCCATTTTCGATATTCTCTGAGGGGCCCAATAAGCCTTGTGAACTGTAAAAAGATTCTTCTTCTTTAAAGAAGCAGCATTTACACATGACCGTAGTGTAGACATGGATACTTGCCCAATGGTTTCAAGCTCTTCATCTGGCAGGTCCTTCCTCCATATCTCCCTGCATGAGGCCTGCTCCTCTTCCCCATTTTGGACGAATAGCCAGTAGAACTCTGCCATTTCTTTTGTTTCTGCTTGCCGAGAAACTATCCTTAGTGTCACATTAGAATTCCCATTTAGCTCATTTCCAGATGATTTCATCCAACTAAACAGTTGGTAGTATTTAAACTTTGAGATCCGAGTTCTGCAAATCGTCAGTAAGTGGGGCCAAGCGATCAATTTCACCTCTTATAGAAGTTGCCCCCAGGTAGTGGTCCTGCAATTTCTCAAAGGAGCTGCAAGGCGTCTTGTAAACACAAAGGCGTCCCAGGAGAATCCCATATTGGCATAATTTCATTATAGTATGGGATTTTTAAAAGGCGTCTCACCGTGGACCAGAGCTTTATTGCGGAGAGCAAGATCTTTCATTTTACCTTTTGAAAAAATTTTGGGTGACCACATTTTAAGAGGAAAAACCCAGTTTGTTGGGTAAAATTGGAAGTTAAAGCTTTATAGAGGGGCGAGAACATAGCGCTTTCCATCAGTAGTTGTCGATTTTTTTTTACTGGAATGCACACAGATATAAATACAAATAAGGGGTTGCAATTCTTCCATATTTTTTTCTATTCCTGAGTTTTTTTAGAGCTATTCTTGGGCTCTTGTTTACCCATATAAAACTCGAGAAGAAGCCCTGCACTTTCTTAAACCAAACTCTCGGGAACTCCAAAGGAATAGTGTTAAATAAAAACATATATTTAGGAAGGATAGACATTTTTATTAGGTTAGATTTACCTAAAAAAGAAAGTGGCAACGCACCCCATGTTTGTAATTGGGATCTTACTTCCTTTGCCACTTTCTCAAAGATAACCTGTGATCATTTGTTAATATTTTGGACTATCTGAATCCCCACCAACACCTAATTTCTTTTTATGTGTAGATACTCTCAAACTCTAAATTCCATTTAATTAATTCTGTCTTTTGATGGTTAAGGAGATATCCTGAGACCTGTCCAAAGTTTTCAATCTCTGACCAAATTCCTGTATATGATGTTTTTAGATCACCAGAGAAAATGACAAGATCATCGGCATATAATCCGTATTTTTTTCCCATCCGTTACACTTAAATGGGATGAAGTCCCGGCAAGCTCTTAATTGGCAGACCAACGGTTCGATGTAGATATTAAAGAGTAACGGGGAAAGGGTGCAGCCTTGTCTAGTCCCTCTTCCTATTTGTATGGGTCTAGTTAGTTTCCCGTTAACCAGAATTCTTGCTGAGGGATTGTTATAGATGGCTTTTATTGCTGCCAGACATGTTTCACCCAGATCAAAACGCTGCATGATTATAGACAGAAATGACCAATTGACCCGATCGAAAGCCTTGGCAGCATCAAATGTTATTACTGCCAAGGGGGTCTTGTACATCTGGGCCAAGTCAATAGCTCCAATAAGGTCTTGTACTAAATCACTGAGCTGTCTACCTTTCATAAATCCGTTTTGATCTGGATGTATAAGTGACCCCATCACTTTATCTAACCGTTTGGTGGTAATCTGTGTATAAATATTGTGATCAAAATTTAGGAGAGAGATAGGCCTATACGACTCCCAGAGGCTATATCTTCTATTCTTAAATGCATGCTATACATTTTATTAATAAAAACACAAATAACATATATAGTGCCATACCGCTAGTATAAGGAAGTCTGTACTTTTCCTTATCGACAAAGAGTGTTAATACAAGGCAAGGGATCTTGATGATGTCCCACACATTAAAACCTATACAGATACAGACAAATAAATACAGTGGTAGAGGGAATGCTTTGAACTATCTAGCTGAAAATGAAGGCTATAGTTTATTTCATAGTGCTATATTAATATTACTTACCGTTAGGCAAATGCCGAAAGGACGTACGTTGTATTTGTTGGAGCCACCGTTTAGTAGTTGTGAAAACAACAGCTATATCAACGGAAAAGGAAGAACGTTTATTCCCAATGCCAATTATGGGACTGAGATTTAATTTGGGGTATATCCTAAAAGAATATCTTACTTTTTTGTTTAAAATGACTTTTCACATTAATCATTCAAATGACTTTCACACAGGTCCTGATCACGCCAAGGGATGAGTTGTGACTGGAAACACTGGGGCCAAAATACAAAATCACACACTATTCAAGGAAATAAAATATAACATTATAAAGGACATCGGGTCATACCCAGAGTCTTTTTCAGTTTGTTTTTATAACATGTTTATAAAGCTATGTTCCAATATTACCTGAAAATGTTGCGATTTTGTCTTTAAGCCAAACATAACAGGCCTGTGAAAATAAAACTCAAGGGTGTGTCACCCTAACACTGCAGTATGACACAGTGTAGATACATCTGTTCTTTACACCGGGCGCTTATATTGTGTGCCTTTGGTACATCACACATCAAAAAGTGTCTTATTGTTTAATTTCTAATGTTACGCCAAACCCACAGAGAATCGGGAAAAAGTATAGAATACCAAACGCGTGGTGCTTGAGTCCTACGACTTCTAGTTATCCACTTTAATGGATTTCCACGCGTTACGGTGTCAAATGTGTCGCGTAATGTTTGAGTAATGTCTAAACGATCCACGCTCACCAAACTGATCAGAACATAAAGGAGCCTATTGTTTGGGTCCCACTGTATGGTGATCAGAGAGTTACTTCGAATTATTTAACATTAAGACATGAACCCTATATTGCTATTAGGTAAATACCTGGACTGTGTTTTAAATTATGAAAAGAGGAAAGGGCTGACTAAACTCTCTTTTCCTCAGCGCAGAATCGCGATGGCATCATGCTCACCTGATAGTTGAAATACGGCCTCCCTGTGTCCTACGAAACAGCTTCCAGTTCACGATACACATAGGCATGTAAACCGCGGCTGCTTAAATAGGTTACGTACGGAGGTCAGAGGTCATCCTATCCACGTAATTCTTGATTTAGATTGTAAAATTAGATTTTTATTGTAAAATGCCAGGGGTTATTGATGTCAGACCCAGAAACACATATGTATTATGAGTTGCTATTTGTTGCGATGAAATATCTTGTTTGTTATGTAAATACTGTACTCCGGTTTGCTATCTGGGGTCAAACACAGTGTCATTAAATTGGTGGCCATTTTAGAAATGGAAATTGTTGTCGTCCTATACAAGTAGATCAGCTTTTGTAAGTTAAAAAATAGTGCTGAACTTTCTCGCAAGCCTCAAAAGGCAATGTGTGGTCAATCAGTGGTTTATATCACTAAAAAAGACAAGACCTGTTTTTGTAATGCATGAATACTTTTTTTCAAAGGCAGTGCATGGCCCTAAAAAGTATATGACTTGAGGAAAACGTCCCAAGATGTCTTTTCTTACTTACGGCACTCATCCTTTTTAAATAACACCAAAAATTGGATACTTTTAAAAGGATGGCAATGTATGCTGTATTTGCATTGGAAGATCGCTAAATTGATGTACATTGACGTAAGTTGCTCAGGGAGTTTTCTTGAAACTATAAAGAGACTGATACAAGATGGAGGGGCACATTTCAAGTATTCCACGCAACTCAGGGAAGTAAGCAAAGTTTCTGTGCTGCGTTGCATAATAGGGGTAGAGCAGAAATGCTTGTGCTGGAGCACTGTGTGCTGCCTAACACCAACGCAGGTTCCCTTGTACAATAACGGTAAGATATTTTCACCTCATGCCCATTTGTATGAGCTACTTCAATGCTGTCTTACTTATCATAGAATAAATTGAAATGACAATTTTTCCTCAATATTGGTACTGGTACCGCCTGTATGGGATAAGCTTCACTGGGTTTGGTGTGAAAAGGATCGGCACTGGTTCTTAGTGATTATGCCCCAGCACTCAAATATTTGACTAAATGTAAATGTAAATCTGTCTTTGTAAAGCACATACTACTCACACATCCGGGGTCTCAAGGCGCTGGGGGCCGTTGTGGAAATTAAGTGAGCTATTGGCCAGAGTCACATGGTGCCGCTGGGGATCAAACTGTGAACACTGTGCTCCAAAATCAGCTGCCTTGGCCGCTGCGCAACACCTCTCCACTGGGATAGGTACGATGTTTTAACTGCACTTTTCTAACATGGCTGTGTGTGTTCCACACTGGTGGACCATGATTGGGCTCACTCGAAGCAGATGGTGGTAGGCTATGACTCCCTCTTTACCTGACAATTGCTTCGGAACGCAGAGTATTTTCACTCTAAGAAAACATAATGCTGTACTGTCTTATCAACTCTCACAGTTTCTTAAGCTAGACATGATGCATTCAGTAGGCCCAGGTGATATTTCACTAGTTTTTGCGCTCTTGCATAACTAGTGTATGAGCGTATAGTGAGTTGGGTTAGACCTCTCATCAATGGTATGAGTAGCGTATTCATACTTCGCACATAAGAGGATGATTTTTACTGTGTATTGTTATGACAAGCTACACACTTCATGGCTTGAGGTCCCATTGTTTCTCCCTTTCTGATTGAGTTACCTTGTATGCACATTGTTGGAGCATGGTCTTTTCTTGTGCTCATCAACCACAAACATATATATGGGAACTAGATTGTGAGGAACTCAGATGATGATTTTGATGATTTTCATTGCCCTTGATTATACATAGGATCAATATTTGATAGTTGCTCCTGTTACAGAAGTGAACTCTCTATTAGGTGGTGAATTACTCCTTGATTGGTCAATGGAAATGTACAGTATGTAATGGCACAGGACTTATGAATATTATTTATATTTCTACTTTGCTTATGTATAGGCCTGATAGTAACATGACTATGTTCTCTAGAGAACATAGCAGTCACAAAGGGGCAAAACATAAAGGAACCCTCCCTCTTGGTTGTTACATGAAATATAATTCAAGGGTTTCCACACTAAGATATGCAAACCCAGTTATGAATTTTATCAGAAACGTATTAAACACTTTGAAATGTCCATTTATTAAAATATATGTTCTTTGTAAATAAATTCACCATTGGTGCACTGTGTCGTCTGCACTATAATCACTTGTTTTGTTGATTGTTACACTTGAGTCACAACATTACAAGATGCAAACTATATCAGCCCTTTGTTTTCTCTTCTTTTTAATTAATGTTGGTCGGATAAATAAGTCTGAGTAACTCTGGGTTCCTTCTGAGACATATACAAATGTACCACTTTTAAGTGGGTCTCATGTGGCAATTGTTAGCTAGCTTGGGAGTCAAATAAATCCTGGTTCTCCCCATGCCATTGCCTTCTTACTACTCATACTTCAAGGTGATGCCTGCAGGTGGTCACAACATCCAATTTGTGCCTTCCAAGGCACATCAGCAATCAACAGGAAGTTGAAAAACAGGAAGGGGAAATACAGGAGCTGTAAAAATCTATGTGTTTCTTAAAGATGTACATAATTTCTATTACAGCGATTCAGTATCAGGTTGAGTGATGTGTGTTGGACCTGGCCCTTTTGGCAGGTTCACCCCGCAACTTTTTGCTTTTGCCTAGCCTGTTTCTGTAACCTGTGTTAGTGATTTTTCGGTCTCTGCGCACTTTTTCCCTGTGTCCCAGAGTAAAGTGCGTGCGTGTAGTATGGCTGGCCTGCCCTCCCATAGGAATGCATGGGGAATGTGTGTGTATGTGAAATTAAGGATGGCTGCAGAAAAGGGTAGCAGTTGGAGCAGTTGTAAGGTTTTAGTTTCTGTATTAACATATTAGAGCATTAAAGTGTCCATCAAGTGTGGAGAAAAAAAGCCTTCTTTTTAACCAGTCCCGCCAACCCCATCATGGCTGCTTGAATCTGATGCTCCTTGGTGAACCATCTTACCAGCCTCCGGATCGGCATTCCGCCGCTCTGTTACTCCTCCCGGAATAACCATTCAGCTACCGGATTGCAGGCTGATCATTTGAAGATCAATATCGCCTTTCTCCATTCCGGCTTTGCTGAGAAATGAGCCGTGACTTTCCGTCCCCATGAAGATGCAAAGATGGCGCCTGGTGCTCAGGGAGCTTTGAGAATGCTCCCAAGGCCGAAAAAGTGCTCCAGGATGCCTCTGACCTCTGTCTTTTTCCATCTAGAAACTTCCCTGACACTCGGCCAACATTCCAACTTGCCGCACTGCCACTGAGTTACTGGTGCGGTTGGAGGGGGAGGGGGAGAGGAGCACAAACCTGACCTGCTGCATCCCAAAAGACTGGACTTCCACCGTGGGCCGAACCCGGTCGTGACTGGAGGAGGAGGGGCACACAAGCCCTACCAGCAGCAACCCACAAGACCGGACTTTTATTGCGACCCTCACACGCAGCTGCTTTTGAGGTACGGTTGCGTCTGGAGGGGCACAAGAGTCTGACTGGCAGTGTACCATGAGACCGGTCCTTGACTGGGGTCTCAGTCCGCGCCCACCTCTGTGATACGATGTGCGGCGACTATGGGCGTGGCAGCTGCAGGTACGGAAGTCTGATCTTGCTAGACCATTGACATCTTCCTAGCAGCCCCCGGCAGCAACAAGGGGACCCGGGAGCACAACGCCTTGTATAGGGAGTGGTGGAGGGGCACATGGGAGGAAGCGCCTACGATGCAGTCACGAGTGCATTCCTGCACACACCACACATGATGCCTGCAGTAAGCGGGTTGAAGCAAACCCCTAAGTAAAGTGACATTTGCAGAGGCTAATAAGAAAAGTAGAGCACCATTGCCCCATTGCAGATCAAGCACCCACCTCTCTTAGAGAATGATTAAGTGGGCACTGGCGGTATGTAACACCATAGACATAACTCTTTACTTGACCTCAAGATGGCTGCCTCAGTGGTCCCTTCCGCCCTGTACTACTACTCGGGGACTAAATCTGGACTGCGAACAGAACTCGAATCAAAGCCCCATTCTGGCCTACCCATCTAGTCACTGAACCTGTGAGCGATCGTGGAGACCTTGCTTTTTGGCCGATGCCTGGTGGAGTTTCATGTAGCTATAGAGGAGATCCGCCGCGGACTTCCCCTCTGCCCTCACCTACTTAGCCAGACTTTGGGCAGACTTTCCCTGGTCTCTCTGTTGTTCTCTCCCTCCTACCCCTTGACCTTACCCTTCCCCTCTACTTTCCTTTTACCCCGTCCTCTTTTCTCTTTTAATGTTTTCCCACAGACACCTAGCGTTCTGGCCATTGCTTGGTGGAGCTTCCTGATAACTAAAGAGGAAATGGGCTTTGGACTTCCTCCCCTGCCGCCACCTACCCAGCTGGTCTTCGGGCAGATATTCCTTTGTCTCCCTGTTCCATCCTCCCCTACCACCCTACCCTTGCCCCTTACCCTTCTTCGCTTCCATGCTCTTGAACTGTTTTTCTAGCAACTGAATCTAATGTACTGTGTAATTTTGTGGAACCTTATGTAAAGCGCTCTGATAACTACGGGTCTAGCCAGCGCTATATAAAACTCATTAAATGAAATAAATAAATTAGATACATTTAATAAAATAAATAAATTACAATACAATAAGAATTCGCATTTTAGAATGTTGCTTTGGTTGTGGATGTCTGCTTGAGCTTTTAGTTGCATTGTGACATTCTTCACTTGATAGCCACTTTAAGTAGCTGTATGTGCTAATATTGCACCTGTTCTAATTTGATTCCATCCCCTATTATTGTAATTGCCAATATTAGATATGTTCTACTGGATAGGTGACACATATATATAAAAACACAACACCAGACTTTAAATCCTGACTTCATCTCATGACCCCATGTGTGTTCCTGGGCAAATCACAGTCTCCCTCGCTCCATTACCAATAACCTGCAACATTAGGAATCTCTACCAGTGATTAGGCTTGCAGAATGCATGTTTAAGAAAATATTGAATTGTGTCACATAGATGTTGCATTTAGTTGGAACTTAGAGGTATTTTAGACAATCATCTTTTGAAATAAATGGAAAGTGTCAAATTTTAACAAGTTGATAGATTAATATCAGTAGCTTGAATGAGCTAACACTGGATTTGAAAGAAAACAACATCTGTTGTCCCAAAGAAGGAATTTAATGAAAATTAAGCTCCCATAATGCACTGTGTCAAGTTATCTGAGTGTGTTCTGATGGTGTGGCCTGAACAGTAGTAGGCTCAGAACTTTATAAACACAAATTCATTAATAGATAAAGAAAGGGTAGGGTTCTTGATTGACATTGACAAAAATAAATAATGTTGCTGCTTACCTAAGAGTATTTTCAAGTTGTACAAACTTCAAGGTGATGCTTATCATACCATAAATTAACTTCTGATGAAAAATGCATCCGAAATCAAAGTCACCAGAATATTTAACATTTGTCAAGAGATGGTATCAGCTGAAGAAGTTGAACATTTTCTGTAGCATGTTGCAAAACATGTACATGCTCATTTGCTAATTTGGGTATATCAAAGCTCCATACTGGTACCTATGACCACTGAACCCTGAAAGACAATAAGTCCCAGAGGGTGAACTGTGGACGGGCCTCTTGTAATTGAGAGGAAGGGGACGGATCTCAAGACCTTAGGACTTTAATCATTCTTTCGCTGAAAATGCACTCTTTTATTGGTTTTTTACCATTGTCATGGGATCCTGTAATTCCTGTATTTATTTATTTATTTTATTTTATTGAACTTGTATTGCGCACAGCTACCCGCAATGGGTTTCCCGGCGCCAGGGACAGACTAGAGAAGAAAAACAAGCAGTGGCTGAGAAATAAAAACAAAATTAAAGAAATTAGAACAGAAAAGTCTTTAATTTTTTACGGAAAACAGAAAGGCTAGTTTCTGTTTTTAGCGCCAACGGGAGAGTATTCCACATTTTGGGTCCCAGATATGCGAATGACCGGCCTCCCATTTTTGTCAATCGAATCCTAGGAATCACGAGATTGTTGTTGTTGGATGATCTAAGAGAGCGGCCAGGCTGATATGGCTGGACAAGATTGAGCAGGTAACTAGGAGCAGAACCCTGACGAATCTTAAATAGGAAGCACAGAGTTTTAAAGACCACACGATCAGAGATTTTTAACCAGTGGAGGTCACGCAAAGCTTGCATTGCGGACGTTCTCCGTTGAACATTGCGCAACAAGCGCGCAGCTAGGTTCTGTACAACCTGGAGTTTATTGATTGTGGCTTTGTCTGCTCCTAAATAGAGCACATTGCCATAGTCGATACGAGACATCACAAGGGCCTGTACGACAGTTCTTCGAGTGGACTCAGGCAACATCCATAGGATCTTCTGCAACCAGCGTAGAGTATTAAAACAGATTGCAGCGACCTTAGTTGCCTGCTGCCTCATTGAAAGATTGTCGTCAATCAGGACACCGAGGTTACGGGCAACAGACACGGGGATAGGCAACGGACCCATGTCACTGGGCCAGTGTCTAGAGCCCCACAGATCTTTGTGTTTACCCAGTATAATCACCTCGGTCTTGTCTCCGTTGAGCTTTAGCAGATGCGCTTGCATCCAAGCTGCAACACGAGAAAGGCCAATTTTAAGGGCAGAAATGTCCTGAGTCCTGCTGCTAGACAAAGAGAACACAATCTGCGTGTCGTCTGCATATGAGTATATAGACAAACCGTCGTCCTCTACGATAGAAGCAAGTGGTCTGATGTAAATATTGAACAACAGAGGGCTCAATATAGACCCTTGAGGGACGCCGTAAGCAGAGGAATAAGTTGCAGATTCAGCTTTGTTCGAGAAAACCTGAAAAGTGCGCTCATTAAGAAATGAGGCCACCCAGGCAAGCGCTGGTCCAGCAACACCGAGGGAGCAGAGAGACTCCAATAAGATGGAGTGGGACACGGTATCGAAAGCAGCGCTTAAATCAAGAAGAATAAGCGCAAAGGTCTCACCGCCATCGATACCGTGTCGGAGTCGCTCAGTCACCCCAAGGAGTGCGGATTCGGTGGAATAGTTAGCGCGAAAGCCTGATTGGGATGGATGGAGATATCCCACGTTTTCAACAAACTCATTGAGCTGAGTGTTGACATGACGCTCCAATATTTTGGAGCAGGCTGGCAGCAGGGATATAGGCCTGAAGTTAGCAAGGTTTGTGATGTCAGCACCTGATTTTTTAAGCAGGGGAACGACCATGGCATGTTTCCAGTCCTGTTCTACCCGAGATTCAATGAGGGAGATGTTAAGTAACCTCATTAAGAATCGCCGAGGTTCAAGGTCAAGTTGTTTCAGTATCTTCATAGGGACTGGGTCCCTCGGAGAGCCTGACCTAATGCTTTTCAGACAAGACAGGAAGGAAGAGTCATCAAATAATGTCCAGTTGTAAATGAACTCAGTAGGGGAAGCGAAGGTATTGCAGGAGGAGCTGGGTTGAGAGAAATCAGTTAGAGGTAAAAGGGAGGCCAAAGATTGGTAAATGCCCTCAACCTTAGATATAAAAAAGTCTGCAATGGCATTACATTGTGTACCATCTAAAGCCGGCAGCGCAGGAGTAGTAACAGCTCCTGTAAGTTTCTTAACAGTGGCAAAAAGAGTCCAAGGACAATTTTGCACTGAGGTGATTGTAGAGGCGATGTAAGAGGCCTTGGCACGTTTACAGTTTGCATGGTAAACTTTTAGTTCTTCTTTGTAAATCACTTTAGAAGGAGCAGAATAAGACATCCTCCACTTCCTCTCCAGGGCTTTACATTTAGCACGTTGAGTTTTAAGCTCATCCGAGTAACAAGGTGCTGGTGGGCGCAGGGATCTACATTTGCTGCTAGACCGGGGAACAAGAGCCGACACTGCATCTGTCAGCCAACCAAAAATGGGAGCATTCAAATTCTGCTCAAAGTTGATAGAAGATGGAATAGTCTCAGTCAGACGCAGATTAAAAGCGGCTACATCAAGCCTGTCCCAGCGATAAGATGATTTAATTTCCTCCACATAAACACTGGCCGAATATAGACCAGGTGGTAGCTCGAAATGTACCGCATAATGATCAGACCAGACGAGCGGACGCGCCGAGTAAGTGCAGTCAAATGACAGAGTGGAAATAATCGGATCCAAAAGGTGACCGGCAAGATGAGTAGCTCCAGAATTACAAAGTTTGAGGTTGAAAACCTCAAGATCAGAGAGAAAGGATTTATTAAGGGGATTGTTAACATCATCTAAATGGATGTTTAAATCACCAAGAATGGTGAAATTATTCGATTTTAGTAGTGTTGCTGATAGGCAATCAACGAGTGAGGTAATCCATGACGCAGCATTTCCGGGCGGCCGATAAATTAGCAGACCGGAAAGCGTCATTTGAGGATTAATCATAAGTTTAAACAATGCTGCCTCACTACCTGGAAGATGTAATGGTTCCAGTTTACATTGGTAGATAGATTTAAAGATGATTGAGATTCCACCACCTTTACCTGAGGGTCTATCCTGATGCAACACCACATAGTTGGGTGGAATGGCTGCGGCTATATCCGGACCCGAGCTGGCATGTGTCCAAGTCTCGGTCAGGAACAAAGCATCAGGAGATTCCTCAGTAATAAAATCGAAGATGTTTAATTTATTCTTAGGAAGCGATCTACAATTTAAGCTCCAAAAATGGAGCGGGGAAGGAGAAGAGGTATGACCCTTAGTAGGCTTCCTTTTTCCCCTATAATGTTTAACACTCTGTTGTGTCTTGGAGAGCTCCATTTTGCCAATAGAGAAGCCACAACCAGCACATAAAAAGTAATGACGGGGTAAGGTGCATATGGTACAGGAAGTGGGGATACAGGGTCGCAGTGAAAGTAATGCCGAAGAAGAGTAGTATACGCGACCAGCCAGAACTTGGTTACTAGAGGACATGATGGTATGAGGCAGCCCATCCTGCAGCCCATCCTCAGCGCGGACGGGCGCAGACGGGCTGAACTCTGGCGTAACTCCGGCGGAAGACCGGCGATCCCGCTGCGCGATAACGCTGCGCGAATGCATGACTGAAATTTATGTAGGTCGAGCCTCCTAAATGAGGACTAGACCGCCGAGTGGATCACTCCTCACTCAAGATGGCCGCCACCGTGACAAGGGCGAGGGATCCGCGAAAAACGCGGTGAGATATCCAATTAATGTGCAGGTTAGAAGGACAGCAGTGCAGGTAAGTGAGGCCACAGATTTTAAAAACAGGGGAGAATGTCGAACTTAAAATGAACAAAAATGCAAAAACGGGGCTTTAAAAACAACAGTAGCTGCACCCTGGTCGAGCGCTGCACGGAAGTGCCAAGGCTTGTAAAGGGACCCGCCTTTGATTTACCTGAAATTTATACAGGTCGAGCCTCCTAAATGAGGACTAGACCGCCGAGTGGATCACTCCTCACTCAAGATGGCCGCCACCGTAACAAGGGCGAGGGACCCGCGAAAAACGCGGTGAGATATCCAATTAATGTGCAGGTTAGAAGGACAGCAGTGCAGGTAAGTGAGGCCACAGATTTTAAAAACAGGGGAGAATGTCGAACTTAAAATGAACAAAAATGCAAAAACGGGGCTTTAAAAACAACAGTAGCTGCACCCTGGTCGAGCGCTGCACGGAAGTGCCAAGGTAGTAATTAGTCCCCATCTTGGATAAAGAGGCTCACTAGCTCGCCTATGTATTAATCTTAAGGGTGCTCGTGCCTGTCCTAACTGAAGCCTTGGTACGTGGCACTATATAAATCTCCCAGTTTCTCTATGTAGCGTCTTTGCATTTCTCAAGGCATCCTCAACGAGCATATAATTGTACTCGCTCAGGCGGTGGGGGACAAATGCCACGTGTCTCCTGCTACCCGATATATTAATCACCGCACTGGAATGTCTCAGGGTGCTTTAAACGGGCATGCGGTTCTACTCTCTCTAACCAAGGGAGACAGTTGCCTCATAACTAAAAGCCTTAAGTTAGGGTTTCTACAAGCGTTTCCCTCATTTAAACGTACCGCGTGTGATGAATGTCCTTACCGTCAGTCTCGAAGAGCAGCGTGGAGTCACGTGGGACCAATGCGGGCAGCAAAGTGCAAAATGAGCAAGGATTAAAAGATTAGCACAGTAAGGAACATCACCCCCGGCTTCCGCCTCAGGAGTAGCTGTATAAAAAACGGTCTCTAATTTCTTTATAATACATAGGATTCAGCAATCCCTATATTAAACAACTGCCTCTAATTTCTTATAATCGCCGAGTTATGACGCACCCTGTTGCTGATTAGAAAGACGTGACTGCAGAACTCAGATGTAATAACTTATTACATTGACTTCTGACATCATAAACTTTGGCACCGGTAGCCAAGCAGAAAGGCAAGTCAGGTCACAAAGCATAATCAAAGCAGCTGTTTGAAGAATTAAAACAAAATCTTGCTTTTCTTTCTTCTGCTCTGTTTTACTGGCTGTGCTGTGACAAGCAAAAAAAAGGGGAAATTTACCCCAACTGTTTTATTTGTTGCACTCCACAGGTAGTTATAGAAAAGTTTGAATCTCTCTGTATGTTACTAGAGTTTTAAAAATGCAAAAACTGACTTGTATTAAACCGATTCTAATATATTTTCCAATATATATCTAACAGCTTTTTGAGGTGTTTAATTTTGCATTAAAAACTGTTGTTTTAATCTTCATGTTTGCAAACATACTCTCTTTTTCATATGAAATAGCTATGCACCAAGCATTTAAGTGGTTTGTGGAAAATGTGATGGTGTGACCATGTATGATAGAGAATAAAGTATCCACTGCCTTACTTGATTAAGATATTGCAAGTCACCTCGGAGTTCCATAACCTTGTAAAGAAGCTCAACCTTTGTTTTTGTTCCTCTGTATGGACATGGAACTTGGTGACATGAATATACTTATAATGTATGTCAGTGTCAGCGAGTACTTTATCCCATATATATTGCCCTCCTGTTTCTTGTCTGTCTGCACAGTATGAAAACAAACATTACAGCATAATCTCCATTGGGAATGTACTGGACGACCTTTACTTTGACACCTCTGCTCCTCAGTCAGTTTTGACTCTGCTGCTACTGTTCCATGCCCTGAACCACAGGCAAGTGCCAGTTGTAGCAAATAGTTGTCATGAGGTAGCAGGAAGGTGGCCCATGGGTTGCATATGCTGCTACAAGCAACCCCTTTATGCCACATCTGTCAGGTCATAAAGAAGATAGTCGCAGTTCTGAAGACAGTGAAATATAACGATTGAAATGGCACTGCAAGGTGTGTGGGTATAAGGAAGAAAGTCCTGCAGTAGTGCTAAGCAGGATGAAAAATAATTGAAAGGACCCTGTAATGCCACACAAACCACAATGTTTTCAAGGTGAATCAGTGCTCCAAGAAGCATTGCCTTGAAAGAGGAATAGCTGTTTTTTGACAATGGAATATTTGTAATGTGACTCCTAAGTTCTTAATCCAGTAGAAAATGTTGGCAAAAAAAGATGCAAAGAGAAGCAATGGGAAAAAGGCTAGTTATTGTTTCCTTGCAGTCTTTATAATGCTTCTCTCGCGTATGAGTTAACACCATGTTCTGGACCTTTTAGATGTGAGTCCCCGTCGGCATATACATGGGAGGCATTCTTGCTCTAACTGTTACAATACGAGACAATGAGTACCAGCAAAAGTATTGAGTTTACGTCCATATGTTTTCCATTAATGCTGTTAGGATTGCACACTGCATCCCTATGTCTATGGAGATTGTAGCCGCGTGGCCACTCTGTCCGCAGGTTTCCCAGCAATTAGTTGGTGAAGTCGATGAGGTTTTTTCCCCCTTGGGGGTTCAAGATTTGCTGTTCCTTTTGTGGTACTGAAAATTTTGGACCTGTGTCATAAACATCGTCGTATCATGACGATTTTGATATCAGCAGACCGAGAATGGCTAGTACACTATGCACAAGCATTTTCGTCATATTCAAATGACAGAATCACCCTGAAATCAGAGTTTTCGTCTTGAACCCTCAGGTTCCATTTTGTGAACGGCAGCCATTTTGTGGATTGCCCTTACAGTAGGCCCTCACTGTGGCAGAACAAGTATTTAAGGACATAACCTTAGCATGGGTTTGTGCTGACTCCTGCATGACCTGGCGAAAGCTGACTCCCTTGCCCGAGGCTGACCTTGTTGAGCCAGTTCCTTGTTAGGCAGCTGGTCAGATAGAGATCAAAGAGCAGGACATTGCAATGTTTATTGTACACGCACACACCCCTTTATCTTGCTCCTATCTGTTTCTGTTCCTTCTTTATGGTCTATTTATGATGTGGGCTGCGGGCCTTTTCATTATGGGTCTTGTCCAGCTTGTCCAAAGAAGAATGTTTATTATGGGCTTGTTTGATGATTAATTTTGGGCTGGACAAACTGAAAAGTGGGTTTGTCATCATACAGTGCTTTGTGTGCACGTCCTGGGAGTGACCAACAATAATGTACTTCAAAGAGAAAATGTGTGCCTAGGGTATAATAAATGGTACAAAAGGTCTGTGCTGAGACCATTCAGGAGGCTGCCTCATTCAGTTGCCTTAGGTGTGACTGGGCGACATAGCCTCACAATTAATTGTAATAAAGATGTCTTTTCATGTTTCAGCTTCTGTGCCAAGTTTTTGTTATATTAGTAAGTATTCCCTGAGAACGAAAATTACCAAGTTCTTCAGTTGGCGCCCTAACGCGGGGATCATCAGAGAAGTGACTTTCTGTGGGAGTGATCGTGCCAGGAGACTGAAATAAACTGAGGAGGCAGAACAGGATTCTACTAAGAAGGTACTCTGTGCACGGGGATTCTGGAGATTCTTTGATTCTGCTGCCCGGTATATTCTGATCTTCCTGATTTTTGATCCTCCACATGATGTCACTCCTGACTGATAACCTTTTTGGCGTGAGTATTCTTGAAAAGACCGTTAGTTCATGTATAACTTGACAGTTAGAATATGCATAACATTTTGATTAGTAAAAGTAAGAGTTTGTTCTTTGGTTCTTTGATTTTGATTGGTTCTTAGTTTGTTTTGTCCTTAGATTTTATTTGAATATTGAAATTTTCAAAAACCGAGGGTCTTGTAAATTTACGATTGTATCGATAGAGATAGCCCCCTTGAAGTTTGAAGCTAGATTAGTGAGCTATAAGATGCCTGATCTTAACGAATTTGGAGCTTTGTGTTGGCCAACTTTGTATACGTTTGGATTAGCCGGCTTCCCCTAAAGGGGATATCTTAGATTTAAAAACATATTTCTTCCTTGGTGATTTTGTATCCCCAGGGAATTAAAATATGACATAATACAAAACAAGGATCCTTTCTTCTGTGCAATTTTTTTATATGCAGAACGATTGTTGGTGTTCTGCCAGCCAAAGTTAGTGAATTAACAGCCTGATTCATGTACAATCCGTTTTGCGTGGCCCTAATAGCGAATCATAGCGACTCGCTATTGAGGACACGCAAAACGGCATTCATGTAGGAATTGCTAATTAAATAGCGATTCCTACATGTTCTTTATTTGCGAGTAGCAATTTGCTACTCGCAAAAACTCCCCATTCATTCCTATGGGCCAAGAGGCCCATAGGAATGAATGGGGAGTATCCCTTATTTGCGAGTAGCAATTTGCTACTCGCAAATAAGATAGCGATTTTAAGGGTGCCAGGGGTGTCCAAAGGACACCCTGTTGCACCCCTAAAAAGCACATTTGAACAGGTGTTGCGCACACACATGTCCAAAAGACATGTGTGTGTGCAACATGCAACTTAGAAAAATGCTTTTAAAAGCATTTCTCTGAGTTTTTGCTATTTACCGAGAGGTCTGACCTCTCGGTAAATAGCGGCCCCAAAAGTGCTAAATCGCAATTTCTTGATGTGTCATGAATAGCATTTGAGGAATCTCTAATAGAGATTCCTTAAATGCTATTCCTCGCATATTTGCGACTTCTTAAATAGCGATTTTTGCATTTGGTATCATGAATACCAAATGCAAAAATCGCACTCGCAAAGGGCCAGATTCTCAGAATATGGCCCTTTTGCGAGCGCTATTGGCTACATGAATCAGGCTGTAAGTGTATTGTGGCTTCGTGCACATACTGTCTGTCTGTTGGGCTGTGTTTTTGCAGTCTTTTGGAATCCTATTGAGACGTGCTTCTTGTAAATATGACTTAGCTAGTATTTACACATGGCTTTATTTTCGTCCTGAGTGTCTATTTGTGGGTTCAATGTGTGTTTCAATGTCTATGTGGTTTTTCTCATTGGTGTAACTTCAGTATGTGAATTGTGATGGCAATTTATGAAAACAATTGCTACAGCACTGTATTGTGTGTCCCGTTTGAATCCTTTCTCTTTATGTTTGCAATGAACTCAATGTGTTTGTGGGTTTCTTGATGTTTTCAGTCTGTTAAGTAAAATGTCAGATTAATTAATATTAAGTAGAAATTAAATGACACTCCAGCAATTTACTATGTCACATGCTAAAATCGCTATATGTTGCTATTTAATTTACAGACTAAGCAAAAACGCATATGTGCAAACTGTTAAATGCTTAAAATAGATAAGTTAAAATTCACATTCACTAGGAATATGAAGGGCCTCAAAAATAATTGTGTGTTTTGTAGCAAAAGGAATGTATAGCATTTTTTTTACTTACATGCATTGTAGTACGTGTAAAAGGCAAACACCTCAGCTAAAGTACATTTTTTTCTTGCTAGATTTAAATGCATCTTTTTGCACGCGCATTGTTAAAACTTGAAATGTCTGTTTTCAGTAAAACTGAAAGTGTGCTCAGGTTTCAGCACTATGCAGGGCCTTTCCTGCCTTAAGGCAGCAGATGTTGTTTTTCGAAGGCCATAAATAGCATTGGAATGTTTATTTGGCCCAGGACTTAGCCGTTGGTTAATCACAATTGGCCTCTTTTTCATTTCAAAATAGTGTTTTAGAGGGTTACAAAATTAAGGTTCATCACTTTGTATCACTGGAAGACATTCCAAATGCGGTTTTCCTCTCTGAAAGCATTTTTGAAGTATATTTTTGGTTCTGTCGCTAAATACTGATTGTCCTTTAAAAATGGCGCGAAAAATGTCATGTTTTAAGTTAGGATTTTTGTGCATAGGCGCATAAATGAATGCATCTAAAAATGATAGGCAAGGGATGCAACTTACCTGTAAATGTGGAATTATCATAAAAACAGATAATTGGTTTCATTGAATGAAAAATTATTAATTATAAAAAAATAATTAAAAAAATTAAGTGTTTTTTAAAATCGTTTTTGATATTCATAACGCTTAATACTGATACTATGACCTCCTAGTATTAAAATTTGATTTAAGTTATGTGTTACGGTGTTATTAGGTAATTTGCATGTTGATTTTCACTTGGCGCAGGCGTAAAAAAAAACTCAGTTTTCCAAGGATTTACATGAGTTATGACTAATGTCTAATATCTGTAATGCTTAAAGAACATCCTGAGGATGATTAATATGTAAACCAATTATAGGATATTTATTTTTAAGTGCCCCAAAGATAAAAGTCGAAATTGAGTTAAATGGATTTTTAACACAGCATTCTTGTCATTTACCATAGCTTGAAAGTGTCTCTGGCTTCAGTAAATTCATATATTTGTGCATAATACAAATTTGCAGGTTGTCCCCATTTGGGTTTACTTGTAAATGGCCCAGTGAGATCCAATTAAATTTGCTGAAATGAGTACCATTGCAACAAACATTTGTTCTAAAAACTGGTCTGTCTTTGTCAGCCTAAAAAAAATGAGCAGAAACCGTGGGCTAGGAGAACAGGTTGCTCCGGTTGCCTAAGATTCTATCTTTAGTTTTCTGTAAACAATGGATGAGGCTGTCATGTTGACATTTGTGACCTTTTAAATTCGAGCCTTGTCTCTGTGAAATGCAGAATGACTTTGCTAAACAGGCCTCTGAAAGGTGGAATTTCAGGTTTAAAGTTAAAGACTTAATTCCAAAGGGAAATATAAAAAAAGGTTTCTTGAAAGGTTTCTTTAAAAGTCCCAACATCATGACATTTATATTTCTGCTCTAAAAAATTAATGTCTGCTAGTCCAGAAAACGAAGTGTTGCATTACGTCTTAGACAAAAAAATAAGATGCAGCCTTTTACTAAAATTTTGAAGCCTACATGAATATGTAAAAACGATTTGCCATTTAAGATTTTTCTTTTTATCATGGAGATTGTGGCACAAGGCTAATTTTAGGTGTCAGGGAAAGGATTTTACCTCTAAAAGTTAAAAAGGCTTCATGTTGCAAGGTGACTGACAAGATGGTAACAGTTAAGAAATGGAAATGTATTTTTGTGTTTGTTAATGTGTATCATGTTTTGTCTTCTGCTTAAAAGTTACAATTGGTGTCAGAAATGTCTCTCTTTTGTGTGCTGTGTATTTTTTTCCTTTTCGCTTCTGCTCACAGATCATTCATGGATTGCTCTGGGGGCTTTTAAGCCTAACAAGACACGTGAGTTTGGTTGGTTGAAATGAGATGGGTTTTTTTTTGGTTTTTTTGCGCAACTCCTTTGAAAAGAAATGTCCATGCGTTTTTTATGTTTGTGTATTTCCTTCTATCATGAACTGTTCTTGCTGGTTCTGTGTGTCCGAAAGTTGTATTTGACAGCAGATACCCACTATTGGGAAACTACTGTCAAAAAGGAGGGTATCTTTACACGGTATTATTCGTCACCGCTCATTTATATATGCTATCGTTTTACAGCGAGTCTATCTAATGGCTTGACGTCCGTTTTGTGCGTTTTTGCATGTTTTATGTTGTATGTTGCTGCTTAAGAAATTATTACAAATTCACCCGTGTTGTTGTGACATGTATGACGATACGTGTCGCTGTCAACAGTTGGGTAAAATTTTCTCTGATACTGAAATTCACAGATATGATTTTTTTTTATTGTGAACCAGACAGACAACACTTCACCAGTGTATGTCAAATTTGGCTATAAGTATTGAAGAAAAATAAACAGCAAATTGTGTCATTTGTAGTCACGATACTGCCCTTTCCTGTAAGGAACAGGCAGCCCTAAAATTATATATCCTGATTGGACGTAAGGATAAATTATAGATTTGTGACTCTTGTACATGGTGACCTATTTTCTATATCACATTAGTTAGTTTTATTTTGCTTCCTAAGTGGCCTTCCTATGGCTCTGGACCGTAAAAGAAACCAGGTTTCATTTTTTCCCGAAGAAGGAACTGGAACATTAGCTGAGATTACCATATCTGGTGCAGAGGGCCAGGGGTAGTTAAAATTGTAAACTATTGTGATTTTTTTTGTGTGTATCACCCAAACTCTTGGTATTGTGTCACATGCCTGACTATCACCCAAGCACATCAGGCCTAGGTATTGGGGATTTTAGCTGTGTTCTACTCCCATTCCTCTTTCCCGTATTCAGCTTTTTATTTTTATTAGCGTATTGTTCAGGTTCACACTTTCAGATTGCAGTAATGTACCATGGACCCCCCATCTTATGTATAATTCCCTTTTGCATAACTAGACTGGTTTCTAAGAATTTTCTTTAGGCCTATTATGATGTTTTTCCAGTCTGACTGTTAGGACTGTTAGGACTGATTAACTGACTCAATACTATAGTAAGATAAGTCTTCCACCTCAATAGGAGACACATTTCGTGTTTTTTTTGTTTTTTTTTAATATGACAAAGTCAATGCCTATTATAAAATTGGTTTTTAGTTCCTTTTTACTGCTTTAATTTTTGGATGGACCAGATGTATTATAAATAATGGAAATGCCAGGACTCTCTAGTTCTTGTCTTTTGTTTCCACATCTTGATAATTAGCTTTTGTATTGCATAGTCCCACCTGATGCACAATTATTATGCGTGTGATCGCGCTTTTGAGATGTTCTAGATGAGGATTTTAGGAACACTTATATGTAATAATTGAGATAAAATGTGTTTACCCAATTAGACGATGCCACTATGTGTGAGGACATCCATTCAGATAGAATTCCCATGTCGCTATGATGATGAAAGATATGCTCTCACACGGAAACCCAATTGAAGAGCCTAGAGGCACTGTTTTGCCTATTGCCTTTGTTTTTGTATTGCCTTTGAGAATGACAGTGCATTTCAACGCAGAATTGTCCCATGGCGTGTGGCCACTCCTTTGAAGATCGCAGGCCACCTGTTTGCAGTCCCCTTGTTGTACAATGAACTGTTTAAAGCATCACACTTGCTTCATCAGAAGGCGTTCAACATCAGAAAAGAAGAAGGAGCTGGTTTTGCCACAGTCCCTTGAGATTTCAGTGCAAAAGAACGCCTGTTATGTGCTGGTTAACCTCTGACAGTGTGCAGTCCCCTGAGCAGTGCAAAAGAGCGCCTGTTATGTGCTGGTTAACCTCTGACAGTGTGCAGTCCCTTGAGCCCCTTGGCCTGAGTTTTGGCCACACACGCACCCCTTTTTCCTTTGCTTCAACGGAAGTGCAGTGCACCGGAGGATCCAAGAGTGGCAAAAGGCACTCCATTCTGGTGCCCATGAAAGAGCAGCCTGAGCGTCCTCTGACACTGAATGATGAGTGTTGGAGTCTGAGAATGGTCCCTGGTCTGCACGAGATGATCTGTGCCCATTGACCAATGAAGCGCACAATATCTGTAGTGTCTGCCGCAGAGGAGAGATACGGTGCACTGCCTTCAGACATTGAGACTTTGTGAATGAGCTATGAGTGTTTGCCAGGAGGGCACTCCAACAGATACTGAACATCAAGAGCATGGGAGGCCTGAATCCAAAGGCCCATGCAACAACGGGAGCAGACTTGATTGGACAATAGAAGTCTGCCAGAGAGGTTTTTTGAACAGACTCTGGGCATAGTTGATTTCACAAGAGGTTTCCGTGTGATTGTATAGACTACGTGTTAGGAGAATTATTTTATTGTTCTGCTGGCATTATTTTAAAGTAGTATTCTGTTTAGTAAAAGTAGAATAAAGTCCATTTTCTGGGAAAGAGTATCCCCTTTTCACCTCAGAGTATTAATGAGGGTCACCACTGTTTCACTTGAACATATAATGAATTACAGAAATGCATAGGAAGACCTAAAATGTTACTAGATAATTTTAGGATTTACTTTTTGCTTAGGGTTGTGGAAAATTATGATTCATTTGTAATAGCGGTCACTACTTTGTCTATATGTGCTTAATGATGTGTTTTCTAGTGTTTTTTAAACATGGCATTGTCTTTTATGGGTGGGATTGTTTTTTGCTGCCCAATTCACATCTGTACCCACCTCCCAACCTATGTCTCTTCCTACTTCTACTTCTTTGCATTCTTTCCAGATTTTACCTGAACATGGACTAGTTAGAAGGTCAGAGTTTACTGATAATTCCTTTTGTATAGTTTCTGCATCGACACCAGTTAGTAGTGAACATCACTAATTGTTGGGTGTGTGGTCTTATACCACATACTACAGATAGAGGCATTCCCTATTTGGTCTTGCCATATATGGCCTTTGTGCTACTGCGTGTGTAAGGAGACCTGTCCCGAGAGAGTCGCTAAGTAATAGGATTATGCTTCAGCAACATCTTGATGATTTGATAAATATAGACCTGGACTCAGACTAGCGTGAGTATAGTTTATTGCCTATGTAAGGGCAAAAGGAGCGTCTGTGGCACTGAAAATTTTGGACCTGTGTCATAAACATCGTCGTATCATGACGATTTTGATATCAGCAGACCGAGAATGGCTAGTAAACTATGCACAAGCCTTTTCGTCATATTCAAATGACAGAATCACCCTGAAATCAGAGTTTTCGTCTTGAACCCTCAGGTTCCATTTTGTGAACGGCTTCCATTTTGTGGATTGCCCTTACAGTAGGCCCTCACTGTGGCAGAACAAGTATTTAAGGACATAACCTTAGCATGGATTTGTGCTGACTCCTGCATGACCTGGCGAAAGCTGACTCCCTTGCCCGAGGCTGACCTCGTTGAGCCAGTTCCTTGTTAGGCAGCTGGTCAGATAGATATCAAAGAGCAGGACATTGCAATGTTTATTGTACACGCACACACCCCTTTATCTTGCTCCTATCTGTTTCTGTTCCTTCTTTATGGTCTATTTATGATGTGGGCTGCGGGCCTTTTCATTATGGGTCTTGTCCAGCTTGTCCAAAGAAGAATGTTTATTATGGGTTTGTTTGATGATTAATTTTGGGCTGGACAAACTGAAAAGTGGGTTTGTCATCATACAGTGCTTTGTGTGCACGTCCTGGGAGTGACCAACAATAATGTACTTCAAAGAGAAAATGTGTGCCTAGGGCATAATAAATGGTATAAAAGGTCTGTGCTGAGACCATTCAGGAGGCTGCCTCATTCAGTTGCCTTAGGTGTGACTGGGCGACGTAGCCTCATAATTAATTGTAATAAAGATGTCTTTTCATATTTCAGCTTCTGTGCCAAGTTTTTGTTATATTAGTAAGTATTCCCTGAGAACGAAAATTACCAAGTTCTTCACTTTCCTCTTATGGGGGATATGTCAGCGAGTGCATGCTTTGCTGGCATGCAATTGATAGACATATAGATGTCTTTTCAGGATTGGGAGCCTTGTGTGAGCCTTGTTTGAACGTCTTTGCACCTTATAAGGAGGGAGCATGGCTGGCTGCTCCGTGCTAAATACATGTTTGTTTTATTTTCTGTAGGGAATAGAGCAACTATAAAATTGCCTCTTGAGGATATACACACTCTCTTTGTATACATTCTTTATAGGCAACAGTGGTCGCACGGAGAGATGGGAGTGATCGACTATAACAGAGCCACATTCATCTATAACTCTTCTGAGGGGTTCTACATTTTTTAACAATTTTGAAGGTAAATGATGCACTGTTTGTTTATTGCAGAGTGTACAAAATGGAGACAACATTTTCTATCGTATATTGGACTTTCAGCACCTCTCTATGTATTGCTGCAGGTGCTGGATCCTTCGTTTGCTCATGTGTCAGGGGTAACGGCACAACAGAGACAGGTAAACTCCATAACATAGAATAGTCCGATGTATACAGGACTATATTGGTAACAGAGCTTCTCTAACTGAGGGTGTGGCCTTATTTGTAGATACCTGTGGAGTGATTGGAAGGGATATATACAGACACCTCCATCTCCGGATTGTCTAAACTCCTTTGAGGTTTGCCAGGAGTTGTTACTCTAAAACTAAGATATTCTCACAACTATACCTAAGGGTGAAAAGTCCTACCTGGGTATTGTAACCATGCTCTGAATGAGTATGTTAGGAGTTTGGTATGACTGTGTATAATATCACCAGGATACAAATGTTGTATAGTGTGTGCCAATTGTAACGTGCAATCTCTATTTCTTTTCTTTTGTTTCTGTATTGTAAAAATAACAAATTGTGGCTGGGAGATATCGCTTTTCCTGAAGAAGGTGGTTGTCAAATGCTAGTACCCACCGAAATGCATCAATACTTTACAAAAAACTTTTTACTCTGGATATTTGGGACAATTGTTAGTCGATGATAACTGAGTATATGAAACATTCTGACTTTTCTACAAATTATTTGTTACAGGCTGGTGTTTGTGTGATGACATGAGATAACTGTCTAATATGTTCTGCCGCTGTGCTGTTTGTCTAATGAAGGTTCATTGATTGTTTATTTTATGTGATTTGTCTAATTAAATGTTTTTTATGCTCTTTTTTTAAAATTGAATGCAACAAATTGTTGTTTTTAGGAATGAAATTGCTTGTACTGTGTTTTTAAAGAATTTACAATAAATTGCTGAAAGAACTTTGGCCCACACCCAGTGTTTATAGGAATCATTTTAATTTTAATTTATATTTTGGTGATATTGTTTGATCACTGGTATATACCTATGAGAGTGAAGTGATTTATTTTGTGAAAGGGGATTTTTATTTCTTGACCTAAGACTTTGTCACCTGTACAGTAAACCACTGCCAGAAACACCAGGAAAACAATTAACAATGAATATCAGCCTAATGAAAGCCAACAACAATACTGAGTGTGACATGAAAAAAAGATGCCTGTGGGACCTTGTTCTACACCATATAAACTCTTCCATGTCAATTACAAGTGGTTATTTTTAGGTTGCTGTAAAACTATAGCTACTTCTATAACCACCATTTCCTCCTAGAAAGTCAGTCATGACGGTATAGCAGTTGTTTCAGTGATATCTGCAACAAGATCATCTAGTGTTCATATTTCCCAACAAAGACGGAAGCAAGATGACCCAAGTTACATCCACATGTATTCATTAACGGAGTTACTGCCAACCAGTAACACAGTCTCCTAACACAATCAACAGTAGAATAATGCTCTTTTTCTACTCTGTTCCCTTTAATCAGACACAGTTAAGAACTTATTAAAGACTCTGTACCAATAACACTAATTAACAAGTACCTATCTTCTAGAGTATAGACTGGATGCAACTAATTTGCATACCATCTCTAATAATGGTGCTTAAAATATGACTAAATACAGCATTTGCAACATACACAACACACTAACATTGGGCTCCAGCACGTACTATGCTTACCATCTGCAAATCAGAGGTAATATGTTCTATACAAATCTACAATGTATTCCAAAATTAACGATTGTGGGTGGCAATTTTTCAAATATCTATGTGTGTTGGTATTGCCCAACACTCTACAATGGAAAAGACAAACCTTGGGAAAACAACTGGATCTAATATCACACATCTTAAAATGCCCAAACACCCACATAGTGATTTATAAGCATGTCAATTTTTCTCAATCAATCAAAGCATTTATATAGCGTACTACTCACCCGGGGGGTCTCAAGGCGCTAGGGGGGGGGTCCGCTACTGCTCGAACAGCCAGGTCTTGAGCTGCTTCCTGAAGGCGAGGTGGTCCTGGGTCAGGCGGAGGTGGGTCGGGAGGGAGTTCCAGGTCTTGGCGGCGAGGTAGGAGAATGACCTTCCCCCTGTGGTGGCTCTTCGGATGCGGGGGACGCTGGCGAGGGCGAGGGCGGTCGATCGAAGCTGGCGTTTGGGAGCGTAGAAGTTGAGGCGGTTGTTGAGGTATCCCGGGCCTTCGTTGTGTAGGGCTTTGTGTGCGTGGGTGAGGAGGCGGAAGGCGATTCTCTTGTTGACCGGGAGCCAGTGCAGGTCTTTCAGGTGTCTGGAGATGTGGTTGCGACGGGGGATGTCCAGGATGAGTCGTGCTGAGGCGTTCTGGATCCGCTGGAGTCTCTTCTGGAGTTTGGCGGTGGTTCCGGCGTAGAGGGCGTTGCCGTAGTCCAGACGGCTGGTGACGAGGGCCTGGGTGACCGTCTTCCTTGTCTCGGTGGGGATCCACCGGAAGATCTTACGTAGCATGCGCAGTTTGTTGAAGCACGACGAGGAGACGGCGTTGACTTGTCCGGTCATGGAGAGGGAGGAGTCCAGGATGAAGCCCAGGTTGCGTGCGTGGTCTGTTGGTTTGGGTGCATTGCCTAGGGCGGAGGGCCACCAGGAGTCGTCCCAGGCGGAGGGTGAAGATCCCAAGATGAGGACTTCCGTCTTGTCCGAGTTCAGTTTCAGGCGGCTGTTCTTCATCCATTCGGCTACCTCTTTCATCCCTTCATGAAGTTTGGCTCTGGCGGTGGCGGGGTCGTTGGTGAGGGAGAGGATCAGCTATGTGGAGCTACAGGATTCCATTGTTACAGAGAAAAATATATGAGGGGGAGGCAGATATAGTGCTAAAAATGTTGTAGGACATTACGGTAAGCTATTTGGTCTATCTCCTAATTTAGGGGCGGATTACAATGGCTGGTGGAACATCATCCATACCACCATGGTAATAGGAAAAGACCGCCCATATGGGTCGCGGCAGCACCGTCGGTCCCATTACGATGCACTGCGGGGAAAAAGCTCGGACTCCATGAAACACCACTGTGCACGTGTGGAAAAGCCGAAATACCGTCCACCATGCTCCTAATCGCTGCAGCAAGCTCACAAACCACCAATACACCAGCGGAATCCCCGACCGCGGCAGTCCAGCGGAAATAGTAATGGCCTTCGAAGGCGACTACAGCACAAAACCAACAAATGTGGCTGTGCATCTGGCTCATCTGGCTCAGCCAAAAAAAACGATACCGAAAAGGGGGTGGTGATGAACAGAGTGTCTGAATTAAGCAGACCACTCTTACCCAGTCCAAAGATCAGGGCTTGATCCATCACCGTTATTTATCTCACTGCCCCATCCTAGCTCAGAACCTGGCTATATGCAAATTAGTCTGTCCCTGGCCCAGTGCATCATGGGAACAGGGCAGACCAAACTACCAAGCCAATTCTTCACCAGAAAGGAGACAAGCTACCGGGGACCGGTTTCTGGCATTTCAGCCTCTTCGGCCCGGCTTGCTTGAATCCTGATGGAGCAGTGAGAAAGGGACTCATGTCTGAGTATACCCTGCCACACCTATAGCGGCCAAAAACGATACCGAAAAGGGGGTGGTGATGAACAGAGTGTCTGAATTAAGCAGACCACTCTTACCCAGTCCAAAGATCAGGGCTTGATCCATCACCGTTATTTATCTCACTGCCCCATCCTAGCTCAGAACCTGGCTATATGCAAATTAGTCTGTCCCTGGCCCAGTGCATCATGGGAACAGGGCAGACCAAACTACCAAGCCAATTCTTCACCAGAAAGGAGACAAGCTACCGGGGACCGGTTTCTGGCATTTCAGCCAAAAAAAACAACACCCACATCCCATTGACAGATGCCCCTGGAACACAAAAAACTACAAATCCCAGCTCAACACACCTGACATGAATACTCCCTTTGAACACACCCACATAGCTGAGCATAAAACCAGCCCCTGCATTACCACAATTCCCAGCAAAACTCCAGAAGTGAAGGGCCCCACCTTATTACACAAACGAAAGGCAAACCTGCACACATCACCCTATCACAAACATATCCACACCCACACCACACACACATCCTCATCACCCCCCACCCACTCAGCACATCACACACCATGGCACAGAAAATGGCAACATTCACTGATGGTGAGTTGTCAGTCATGGTGGATGAGCTCATAACTCCCTACAACTCCTACCAGGCCCCCTGTCCCACAGCTGAATAGGATGTAGCACTCCCCCAGAAGCATGTGGCAGCCATTGCATTGTCCACCTTCACCTAAAAGGTAGGTAGCCATCTTCCCATGGAGGTCTGTTTAGGAGTGGGAGGCCTGCACTACAACTCCCACCAGGCCCCCTGTCCCACAGCTGAGCAGGATGGAACACTCACCCAGAAGCATGTGGCAGCCATTGCATTGTTCACCTTCACCTAACAGGTAGGTAGCCATCTACCCATGAAGGTCTGTTTGGGGGTGGGAGGCCTGCACTACAACTCCCACCAGGCCCCCTGTCCCACAGCTCAGCAGTTTGGAGCACTCCCCCATAAGCATGTGGCAACCATTGCATTGTCCACCATCACCTAACAGGTAGGTAGCCATCTTCCCATGGAGGTCTGCTTGGGGGTGGGAGGCCTGCACTATAACTCCCACCAGGCCCCTGTCCCACAGCTGAGCAGGATAGAGTACTCCCACACCCCCAAGCATGGGGAAGCTATCTCATTGCTATCCTAAAACTGACAGGTAGGTTGTAACTAAGGGCACCATGCAATGCTTTCCCAAATGCACGTTGCCGCATGCCCACAACAGCAATGTAAATTATGTAGATGATGACATGTCCGTGTTGTCACACTATGTGTACACAGCACCAAGTTCCAAATTACAACAGACACCATGGACTACTAAGGAATGTACCTCAACATCATGTCATGGTGCAGTCTTTTTACAGACATGCAAAGTCATTTCATTGTAAAGTGTATGTTGCATCTAATGTCACAAATATTAGTGTAACATCAAGCTTGTTCTGTGCAACTTAATTACCATATGACCTCTGTCCAGCAGGAGAACAACAACGAACTGCACAGGATGACCCCAACTTGCAGAGCCAGTCCCCATCACCAGAACGTGAGCTCTCTGATGCAGATCCCTCACATTCTCCGACCTGGATTCTCAAGCTGACCCGTTTGGTGTGCCAGGGAATAACATGGCTCAAGCCCTCACCATCACCACCACCACCACGGCAACAACTGGGCTGGCCCCTGCCACTACAACCTGTGTGGCATCCACCAACATCCTCTCCCCCGCCACGGCAACAACAACTGGGCTGGCCCCTGCCACTACGAGCTGTGTGGCATCCACCACCATCCTCTCCACCATGGCAACAACTGTGCTGAACCCTGCCACTAAGACCTGTGTGGCCTCCAACAACACCATCACCACTGCTGCCTGCAACAATTGCCCTGCCACGGTGGTTACCAACATCACCGCACAATCACAGCATGGCAGGGAGAGTGTGCCAGTGCGTCTGGGGACAATGCCACAGGTACATGGCAAGAGGGCAGGTGGGAGGAGAACTGAGGTAGAGACACAGGAGGACAATGACCCTGGATCCCTTGCCACCATTGCAAGAGTCCTTGTTTCCTAACAGGAGAATCAGGGAGTAATGTGCCAGCTTCCCGAGGACATGCATGAAACCCGCCTGCTGCAGCAGTCCATGGACACACGGATGGGCCAACTTGTCGACCTTGTTGGCCAGCTAGTGGGTGTGCTGGGGGACAGTCTCCCAGGCTCAAATGCAGCTCAACCCACCTCTAGTGGCACGCCTGCCATGCAGCACAATGAATCACCAGTAGCTACAGAGAGGGGTGTGCTGGAGGAGAGGGAGTCCTCAGACACCATTGACCCTGCAGCAGGTGCACCCCCTGCCAAACACACCAGGGGCTGGCTGAGAATCCACAGGGGAGGATCTGGTGGAAGGCCACCATACAAACGCCACTCACGGAGCCAGCCATGATGGTACCTTGTTGTTCCCCCTTGCATTGACTATGTAGACTCTGTTAGCCCACGTTGCCAAGTTGATGGCCTGAGTCTGTTGGACTGTGTGACTCCTGCTTTGTGCAGACTACTCCATTTATCTCATCTACCATGACTGACAAATAATGTATTCACTCCTCACAATCATGTACATATTCACGTCACTTGCACAAATCCTCTGTTTAAATAAACACCCATCACATACCTATGTTTGTGTCAGCGCCATGTTTATTTACGTAGGTACAATGACAATTCAGTGTTCACTGTAACACCAGAAGTTAATGTGAAGAGGCCTTGACAGTGTGAATGAACCTGGAAAGACACAAGAGAATAACATTTACTTCTCATGTTATGCCATTGCAGCTGGAACACATCATTAGTCATCAAGGTACTCAAACAAGCACACATAGCAAAGCACAATTACCTCAACATACACATGAGTTACCTGGAGACAAATACCCTGTGCCACAGACATCAGGCATCATCCCACACACAACAACAGCCAGCAGTAAAGAACATCAATGCCTTCACACTAACATCCAAGCCAACACATGATGTCCCTGTCCTACAAAGTCACTTACATTCAAGGAAAGTTGTTGGCAATGAGCCGTTGCCGCAAGTCAACACCTTCCTCCACCACTATCGTCATCACTGGAAGTGTGTGGGTTTGCTGGGGGGGCATATGCTGATCATCCTCATCCAGGATGAGTGGAACGGCTTTGCGCATGGCAAGGTTGTGGAGCATGCAGCATGCCACTACTATCCGACAAACCTTTTGTGCGGAATACAACAGTGCACTTCCGCTCCTGTCCAAGCACCGGAATCGGGACTTTAGCAGGCCGAAGGTGCGTGCAATCACAAGGCGTGTCCTACCATGTGCCTTGCAGTAGTTGACTTTACCCAGGAGTCACCTAGGTGTGGCATACACAGAATACGTTTGTGATACAAACAGTTGTAGAGAACAACATGTCACACACAGCACACTACTTGACTCAGTGTACTCACCTACAAGCCATGCACGCTCTGGATGTAGATTCGCCATCAACCGTGATACAACGCTGTTCCACAGGATGTAGGAGTCATGGGGTAAGCCAGCAAATCTTGCACACACATGGCTGATGATCAAATCAGCTTGGCATACCTCCTGCACATTTACGGAATGGTAGTGCTTCCTGTTCCTATACACCTGCTCACTTGCTTGTGGTGGGAGAAGGCCAATGTGTGTGCAGTTAATGGACCCCACTACATGAGGAATGCGGCCAAGGGCATAAAAAACAGCCTTCACAGCGGGCAATTCTTGTGTACTCGGGAATCGTATGTATTGGTCATTGTACAGCATCATTGCGGACACAACCTCCCACAGCACCATGCTGAATGTGCCTTGCGACATACCACCCCCACTGGCAACTGTGTATTGGAAAGAGCCCGTAACAAAAAATGCAGGGCTGCCATGAGCTTCACTGTTGGGGACAGGGCAGTTGGAAATATCTGTTGAGGTGACAGATGGGGCTCCAACTGAGCACACAGCGCGGACAAGATGGAACTTCCTGATGACGTCCACATCCTTCATGTCCACCAGGACTGTGAAAGGATGGTGCACATTTGGTCCTCACCTAAATGAAATTGAAGAGGACTAATGTAATTCAGATTACGCTATGAGATGTGTCAAACCCATCACTTATAGACTTACGCAGAACAAACAATTAAGGGACTTCAACCATTGATGAATCCACAACTTAGATGCAGGTACACATTGAACACATGTGGGGTTACATCTGGTCTTGTTGCACATACTGACTACCTTAAAACAGATTCGGACATTGTGAATGGCACACCAAATCATCTTGTGTACCCGGCCCTAGGAGTAGTTGACTGTAACGGGATGCCCCGGACCGGGGACCCTGTCCCGGGCTCCGCTACACCACATGCGCATGCGCCCCCACAATGTGTCCCTAGTAACCGCTCTTCTATCCCTCAGCAGACAGACAAGTACGGCTCGGGGGAAGACTTTGCCGTCATACAGGAGGAAGACCGTGACTGGCCCTTTAAGCTGCAAGAGGAGGAGGTGTGGGCGGAGTCCTGGAGCGACTGGACCACGTCAAAAGAGGCCGACCAAACCAAGGCGGTGTGCTTGTACACCCAGGGAGGGTCCGACGCGAGAGACGGAGAGACGGAGGAGACCGAAGACTCGTTGGGAGGACGACTGACCGGACCAGGAGGAAGAACGCCAGGAGGCCAACGACCCCACGCGTCGCCCAGCCACTCACCCAGGGGAGGTGCGTGGCTCACGCAGGTGCGTAACCGCCTCAGGGGTTTAATGTGACGCCGGGGAGGTACACCGAGTGAGTGACGAGTCATCTGTGGGTTCCCGTATCCTTCTCACGAGCACTACCACTCTCCCAACCCCGAACACGCCCTGACTGCAAAGATGTTGATAAAAAGGGAAGAAGGGGAGCACGCGTGGCTGTTTTTGCGTCCTCACTCCCTTTTCCTTGTAACGGCTGCTGACTTGCCGGATACGCTCTTAAGAGTGTCTTGTGTTTGTTTATTTTTTTTTCATACTGATTCCGGGAGGAGGAAAGGTCACAACGGATCTAGGAGACCCCACCGCCCGACGGAGCCTGGCAGACGATCGGAGGACGTCGCGCCTGGACTCGCGAAGGAGAAGACGATCCCGAAGCCGGTCCCCCAGGCGCAACCCCGTACCAAGAAAGACATGTTCAGACTTTCTGCTTAGCACAATAAAGTCCCCTATCACCAAGACCCGCCTCTTGCCTTTTCCTATCGAGACGCAAGCTGGCGAAAAGCTCACAGTGGTGGAGAATGCGGGCATAGAGGCCGTCTGCACCCAGAAGATGGAAACGGTGATAGAACGACTTACGAAGGGACAGGAGCGGCTGGAGTGGGTGGCCGAACAACAGCTCACGGCCGCCCAGGAAGACAGGAATCTGATAAAAGAGGCCCTGGCTACGCAGGCCGCCCCACCCTGGGTGGATCCCGTACAATCCGGTAGTGGTTCCGAGAGGATCATTCCGCACGGCTCGGCGGCCATTGCTCTACAGAAGTATCAATCGGGGGAGGACCCAGACGCGTTCCTCCTCAATTTCGAAAGGGTTGCCCGGGCCTGTGGATGGCCGGTGGCGAAGTGGCCGTTCTTTCTGGCTCCCCTCTTGGTGGGGGAGGCGCAGGCCGCCTACCAGGTGGCCACTCCCACCGGGGACACGCCGTATCATGAGGTAAAAAAAGTTATCCTAGAGCATTTGGGATTGGACGCCGAGGCATATCGGCTGCGCTTCCGGAAGGAGCGGGGAGTACCCGGCGAGAATCCCCGGACCCTGTTCGTGCGCCTCAGAATGGCGGCCGACAAATGGTTGACTCCCTCCACCAGCACCAAGGCCGAAATCATGGACCGTATTTACCTAGAACAATATCTAGAAGCCCTTCCATATCCTACCCAGCGATGGCTGCGACAACATCATGATCTTACGGCTGCCCAAGCCATAGACATGGCTTCTTCCTTTGCTCGGGCTCAGCCCCGCGGACCGGCAAGAGAGCCTGACAAGACACAGAGACCCATCCATAGAACCGAAAAGAGACCGCAGCGACCAGTCGAGGCCCCCAAACCTCAGCCTTGGCACTCCATGCCCCAGGGCGGCTCGGGGCCCCAATGCTTTGACTGTGGGAATTGGGGCCATATAGCGAGACACTGTCCCAAGAAGCGACCCCCGGAAGAACCTATGGAGGTTGGGTACCTCCCAAAGGCGGTCCTCTTTTCTGCTGAAATGGGCGGCGCGTACAGAGTAAGTGTCAGGGTAAACAGGTCCTCCATTTCGGCCCTATTAGACTCAGGATGCCGGCAATCCGTGGTCCAGACTAGGCATGTCACCCACTCACAATACGTTCCCTGTCAGGTGGTAAACATCAGGTGTGTGCATGGGGACGTTCGACCCTACCCTGTGGCCTCCTTGCCCATAAGTATAAAGGGGGTAGTGCAAACGGTACGGGTGGGCGTTCTCGCTTCGTTACCTGAAGATCTTATTATAGGTACTGATAACCCTCGTTTCCTGTCTCTGTTCGAATCCAGCATTGATGGCTGTCCCTCCTCTCCAACGGCAGAGGACGGACCCTGTAGGCCCTGTCCTGCCATGCTCACCCCTGAACCATGGGTATTGGACCGGAGTTTCCGCTATGCCCAGGCAAATGACCCCTCCCTGTTGAACGCATGGGAACAGGCCCATCAAGGGCAGGGACAGGGACCAGATAGGTTTCCCCGTTTTATCATTAAACAAGACCTACTGTACCGGGAGGGCACTGCCAACGAGGAGGCACAACTATTAGTACCTGTGCCGTTTCGCAGTCAGGTTTTGTTTTTTGCACACAGCCACCTTTTAGCGGGACACACGGGGGGGGGGAGAAGACGACCCAAAATCTTCTCCGACACTTCTATTGGCCTGGTATCTATAAAGACACAGCAGAGTATTGTCGGGAGTGCAGCATTTGCCAGCGGAAAAACATGACTAAGCCCCCGCAAGTGCCCCTACAACCCCTCCCCATCATCGGTAAGCCCTTTGAAAGAGTCGGTATGGATATCATAGGTCCCCTTCCGAAGACCAGAAAAGGGCATCAGTATGTGTTGGTAATGGTCGACTATGCGACCCGCTTTCCCGAGGCCTTCCCGTTGACCACCACAACTACCAAGCAAGTGGCGGAGAAAATGATCGAGGTGTTCAGTCGAGTCAGATTCCCGAAAGAACTGCTAACGGATCAGGGTACCCTATTTGTGTCAAAGCTTATGAAGGAGGTCTGCAGGTCTCTCGATATCAAGCAAATCCGTACTTCGGTATATCATCCGCAAACGGACGGCCTTGTGGAAAGGTACAACCGCAACCTCAAAACAACTTTGCGGAAAATGCTGGAGGTCAGCGGAGACGAGTGGGACCGGCTCCTCCCCCTGGCTCTATATGTCATCCGAGGCCAACGACAGAGTAGCCTGGGCACCTCATCCTTCGAACTGCTGTATGGGAGGCAGCCCAGGTCCTTGATGGAAATGACGAAGGATGCGTGGGAGAACGAACTGCCAGACGAGACAGCCTCCACCCTCGAGTACGCCAAAAACCTGAAGGCCAGACTGGGAAAACTACGCGATGTGGCCCATGCCCATCTGGAACAGGCACAGAAGCGACAAAAACACTGCTATGACAAAGGAAAACAGTGGAGAAGACTACGAATCAATGACTGGGCTTTGGTTCTCCTCCCCTCGTCCACCCAAAAGTTCCGAGCCGAATGGGTAGGCCCACATAGAGTCATAGGCACTATAGGCAACACCTCATACCGCCTCCAAGTAGGGCCGCACAAAACACAGGTGTATCACATCAACCTGTTAAAGAAATGGCTGGGACCGGCCCCCTCCGGAGTCCATGTCGCAGCCCATGAACCCGCCCCATCCACTAGAGAGGAGCTCCAGATCAATGAAGAGCTGTCGCAGAGCCAGAAGGAAGACATAGCCCAGGTCTTGAGAAACCACGACATCCTCTTCTCCAATCAACCCGGACGTACCACCATGGCCGAACATAGCATCGAAACGCAACCCGGGAAAACGGTGAGGATCCGACCCTACAGAGTCCCGGAGTCCAGGAGAACAGCGATACAAAAGGAAGTGGAAGACATGTTAAGATTGGGAGTCATCCGTCCGTCCAAGAGCGAATGGTCCAGCCCAATAGTCATGGTTCCAAAACCCGATGGCACGCGCAGGTTCTGTATGGACTTCCGGGCGCTCAACGAGATCTCTTGTTTGGATGCCTACCCCCTCCCCCGAGTGGATGAATTGGTCGAGCGACTGGGAGACGCCCAATACATCACCATGCTTGATCTCACCAAGGGATACTGGCAGGTGCCCCTGAAAGAAGCTGACCGCCGGAAAACCGCCTTCAGCACACATGGAGGACACTACGAATTCACCGTCCTTCCCTTCGGGCTGCATGGGGCCCCCGCCACCTTCCAACGCCTCATGAACACGGTGCTGAAAGACGTGGTGGGGTTCGCTTCGGCCTATCTCGACGACATCGTCATCCATAGCCCTACCTGGACCGACCATCTACGACATCTACACGAAGTATTCGTAGTCCTGGAAAAAGCGGGTCTGAGGGTTAACGCAAAGAAATCCAGAATTGCCTACCAGAAGGTTAAATACCTGGGTTATGTGTTGGGACATGGCTTGATAGAGCCCCAGATCGAGAAGATCCGAGCGATATCGGACACCCCGTTCCCTGCCAACCGAAAATAGATGAGGGCTTTCCTGGGGTTGATAGGGTATTATCGTCGCTTTATCCCGCAGTTCTCCCACGTGGCTGCCCCCCTCTCGGATGCCTTGCGTCAGCCCGGCAAAGCCAGCCTGCCCATTCGGCCCACCGAGGCCATGTTGGCTGCCTTTGCCTTTCTGAAGCGGGTTATAACCTCGGCCCCGGTGCTGTCTTCCCCTGATTTCACGAAGCCCTTCATCTTGCACACTGACGCTTCGGAATATGGCATTGGGGCGGTCCTTTCTCAGGAGGGTTCCGACGGGAGGGTGCACCCCATTCTGTATGTTAGTCGGAAGCTGTTCCCCCGGGAGCTGCGCTATGCCACCATAGAGAAGGAGTGTTTAGCGGTGAAGTGGGCGGTTGAGAAGCTTGCTTATTATCTGGAGGGCCACCCGTTTACTCTGTACACCGATCATGCCCCCCTCCTCTGGATGGCCAGAAACAAGTCTAACAACGCGCGCGTTATGCGTTGGTTTCTGTCCCTCCAGCCCTACACCTTCACGGTGCGCCATATGAAGGGGACTGACAACGTGGGTGCCGACTTCCTCTCCCGCCATCCGCTCCCCGAGCGTGAGCGTCCTAGGGGGGAGGTGTGTAACGGGGTGCCCCGGACCGGGGACCCTGTCCCGGGCTCCGCTACACCACATGCGCATGCGCCCCCACAATGTGTCCCTAGTAACCGCTCTTCTATCCCTCAGCAGACAGACAAGTACGGCTCGGGGGAAGACTTTGCCGTCGTACAGGAGGAAGACCGTGACTGGCCCTTTAAGCTGCAAGAGGAGGAGGTGTGGGCGGAGTCCTGGAGCGACTGGACCACGTCAAAAGAGGCCGACCAAAACAAGGCGGTGTGCTTGTACACCCAGGGCGGGTCCGACGCGAGAGACGGAGAGACGGAGGAGACCGAAGACTCGTTGGGAGGACGACTGACCGGACCAGGAGGAAGAACGCCAGGAGGCCAACGACCCCACGCGTCGCCCAGCCACTCACCCAGGGGAGGTGCGTGGCTCACGCAGGTGCGTAACCGCCTCAGGGGTTTAATGGGACGCCGGGGAGGTACACCGAGTGAGTGACGAGTCATCCGTGGGTTCCTGTATCCTTCTCACGAGCACTACCACTCTCCCAACCCCGAACACGCCCTGACTGCAAAGAAGTTGATAAAAAGGGAAGAAGGGGAGCACGCGTGGCTGTTTTTGCGTCCTCACTCCCTTTTCCTTGTAACGGCTGCTGACTTGCCGGATACGCTCTTAAGAGTGTCTTGTGTTTGTTTATTTTTTTTCATACTGATTCCGGGAGGAGGAAAGGTCACGACGGATCTAGGAGACCCCACCGCCCGACGGAGCCTGGCAGATGATCGGAGGACGTCGCGCCTGGACTCGCGAAGGAGAAGACGATCCCGAAGCCGGTCCCCCAGGTGCAACCCCGTACCAAGAAAGACCTGTTCAGACTTTCTGCTTAGCACAATAAAGTCCCCTATCACCAAGACCCGCCTCTTGCCTTTTCCTATCGAGACGCAAGCTAGCGAAAAGCTCACAGTGACACAGTAGATGTTTGATACAGCTACACTGCTGACTTACATGTAGCTGCAGTGCCTGCCACATCTTGCTGCTCAAGTTGCACAGACCACTAGTGTTCACCACAATGTGCACAGAGTGTGTACGCAGATTACATGTACTAATTCATTCAGATATGTGCACATAAAAATAACAGCAGTATTTGTCCATGCAATCATGTGTGTGGACTGATTACCCCTCTCACACACATTGATTTCATTATAAACATTGGAGTACATGACACAAGCAAGAGATGTACATGCACACACATAACATAGGTGACATTTGTAAGTGCATGTCAATGCATGTTACATTGCCCACACACATGGCATGTGTAGGTATCGGTGAGTTGTATGTCACACTAGCATTCATAGTGCAAAACAACTGCAGGAAGACCCTGTGGTGGCATATTGTCTAAGTAGAAAAGTCACAGAGTCACATTGCTAGTGCATATAGTGTCCATGTGTGCGGTAGGCAGGTTCCGCATCGGTGGGTCATCTCATTGGACACACTTGAAAGATGCAACATAGCGGTAGGGACCGCCTGGCCTCCGCGGTGTGACACCGCCAATGCCATTGCAGCCAATGTGACCCATGATCGCGGTGGTGTGATGCAACATTTGAACACTGCAGTAGGTGTGTTTCGCATCCATGGGTCAGCTCATTCGACATACTTTAAAGATTCAACATAGCGGTAGCGACAGCCTGGCCTCCACGGTGTGACACCGCCGATGTCATTGCAGCCAATGTGACCCGCGATCGCAGTGGTGTGATGCAACATTTGAACACCGCGGTAGGCGTGGTCCGCATCCGCGGGTCAGCTCATTGGACACACTTTAAAGATGCAACATAGCGGTAGCGACTGCCTGGCCTCCACGGTGTGACACCGCCAATGCCATTGCAGCCAATGTGACCCGCGATCGCGGTGGTGTGATGCAACATTGGAACACCGTGGTAGGCGTGTTCCGCATCCGCGGGTCAACTCATTGGACACACTTTAAAGATGCCAGCCAGGCAGCCCAATTACAGCAGCTGACTATCACTGATACAACCCCAGTGGCCTATAAATGTCTGTGGGAGTCCAACAGATCTCCCATGCCTTCAGACACTGTTGACTGCCATTACTCCACACCAACTGCTTGATTACCTGAATCCTGGACACAGTGATGGCGAGGAAGGAGAATGTCAGGGCCAGTCCCTTCACCACAGAGGAGCTTGAGCTTCTGGTGGACGAGGTCCTTGGACAGTATGGGAGGCTTTTTGGCGTGCTAGAAGTACTGGTAAGTGTTACTGAATACAAGTGTGATAGTGCTCAGAATGTTACCTTGATGTTTCTGTGCACTAGTATGTGCCTGTGAGTGCAAGTCCATGTGCATGCATCCATATAGTTACCATAGCATGCTCCATATATGAGCCGTGTGAATTGCATTAGAATATATGTGCTGAGGAGGGAATTATTACACCTCTCCAGCCATTCCTGCACTACCTTAATGAACATGTTGGTCTGAGACTAGCAAATGTAAACTTGTGTCACACTGCCATGCATGGTAATGTCATGTAAATGATGTCTGTAGCCTCATTACACAACATACCTGACAGGGCTGAGGGTAGGGAGTGCCTTGCATTTTCTAAACAGGCACATGGATAAAATGTTGTTTTGATACAGTACAAGTCAGGACTAACTCTGACTGTGCCATGTGATGTTATTGCCCACTCACTCATCACAAACTCACTTGTGAATGTGCATATGTATATTGTCATAGGCCACTGAATGATGTGTGTTGTAAAATGCTATAGTGCATGATGTTGAGGTGTGCAGCATGCACAACAGTCCCATGCATGACTGGAAACCAGTTTTTTAAGTTCCAACTCCAAACACCTATTATTGAATGAGCCATCATAGTACTGAGCATTGCACAGATCAGGTCTTGACATTGTCATATGGGCATGATGACTCTGAATATGCCAAAAAATGTGTCCTAAAAGATGCAGTGAGGCATCACCAGGCTGAGGGCATGGGGGGTGGTTGACACAGTGATTCTGGTACAACACATCATTTGCACTGTGTTACATGTACATGTCTTGCTCACTCACATACTGCATCACTGATGAGTGCATCTGCACATAGCTTTCAGTGCTGCCATTGTGCCTGTGAAGGTGATGGCCATGTACTGTGTGCTGCATCATACATACATGTCTATGTAATGATGTTATGCAAATGTACAATGTGTCATGCTGTATGGCCTGTGATGAGGATGCAGCTCTTTGTGTCGCATGCATTTCCATTCTCCTGTACTGACACACTGTGTGTATTTACACAGTGTCTCTGATACTTCCTTTTCTTGTCTCCCGTGCCTGCAGTTGAAGGTCAACCAACATAAGGCCGCATGGAAGGACATTGCACGGAAGGTGCGGGCTCTCGACTTATCCAACAGACGGCGCACACTGCCATAAGAGGTGGGACGACATCTCCCGTCTCAGCAAGACCGTTGCAGAGATGACATTGGGGCATGCATGATACACATGAGCTCACTGACACAGATGTGTCCAGCGCCTCGGAGGGGGACAGGAGTGTCCTTGAGGAATCGCGTGCAGAAAGCCCTAAATCAACATTCGATGACTCCAGTGGAGAGTCCGCAGCAATGGTGGCCACCAGGAGTGACAATGCTGAATCTTCATCCACCACACATCAGCCAGTGCCCACCATCCTGCCTACTACCACTAGTGCATTCCGTGCACGCAGGCGCTGCTGCCCCTCCCCCAGTGTCCCCTGCTGCCCTCAGTGTTGAGGCGCTAGACCTTTTGCGGCAGCTGTGTGTGGGGCAGACAGCTCTCCTAAATGCTTACCAAGATCAGGACAAGAAGTTGGGACAGGTTCTAGCATTCATGGAGGGCATTCATAAGGACATGGGTGGGCTACACAGGACTCTTCAGGGTTTGTCCTCGACCGTGACTGCTGCCATTCAGCTGTCACAGCCTCAAAGTCCTCCTCCTATTCCTTCAGCAAGCACCCTGCCAGTGCCAACACAAGTGGACAGTGAACGCACAACAGAGCCATCAGGGCCCAAGTTGGTGAGAAGCAGCCACGACATCAGCACCTTAAGCGTGCCTGAGCACAAACACCAGCCACCTTAACTTGAAACAGGCAGACAGGGAGACAAAGAAACAAGTCCTTCAGATGAGACTCTGGGGCATCAGGCAAAGAATTAGGCCTCCAGCTCACGTTCAAAGAGATCACACACAGCACAGGAGCCTCCCATCCACAAAACTGCTGCAAAGGAGACAAAAACAGTTGTCATGCCTGCTGTGGTGACTGTAAAGGCGAAGCAACAACAGCTCCCTAAGACATCTTCACCACAAACCTCTACTCCCACTCACACCCCTGTGAAGTGTAGTCAGGAGAGAAATGTGCGGGATGCACCAGGACTACAGGTGATGGGGAGCAAAAGTCAGGCCAACACCAAGGCTTAGTCCAAATCTGTCACATCCCTACAGTGAGAGACGTCTGCACCTGTGACACCTTTGTTGGAGAGTGAATCTGTTGTGCCCGCACCACTTCCCAATTAGCCCAAGACAATTCTGTAATATTGTACCCCAAGAAGTGTAGAATCAGCCCTCCACATTCTCCCTAACCCTCTCTGTCTCACAGCAGCTTATGCACACCTCCAAGGGCCACCATGCCACCCGGTCCATTCAGCCCTCTGCATGGAGCAGCCACTACTGCCTCTGCCTCTGCTGGTCCTCTCTCTCCTAGGTCCAGTCCTACCACTGGGCACAACACTCATCCACCTCACAGTCCAAAAGACAGTTAAGTCTGAGGCAAAAAATTTCCTCTATTACCATCTCTCCCACAGCGTTGCGTAGACGTAGCTCTGGTATCACCGTAGCATTTGGATTCACGTGTCAGTGTACTGTTTTGCACATTCACTGTGTACATTCTCATTCACACATGTGCATTGTTTGAACTATGGACTGGACAATGTCATTTCCTTTGTTGGCAATTTGATGCCTAACATGTTATTTTGGAATAAAGACTGTTACTCCTGTTGTATACTTTATTGGTGCACTTGCTGAATTTAACAGTTTTATGGGTGTGTATGGGTTAATCTGCAACATGCTCAGCATGTCACTTCCACATGGCTATTTCATTGATTATGTTTGAAATTGTTTGACTGACGTAACACTCACTTTTGTTATGATCAACTATGTGGCTTGGGAGTGCAATGATGTGTTTGTGTTGATGTACTCTTACAATCACCATTTTACCTTGAGATTCATTCAAATGTACACATGTAATGTTAGGAGGCTATGCCACAACCGAGGTGTGTTGTACACACAGTCTAACTTGTGGGGTGACCATGGTTGGTGATATCTGTGTGATGTGTTTGGATGTGTGAACAGTAGTGTGTGTGTTGTAATCTTGTGTAGGCCTGTCTGCATACTCACATGGGTATATTGGTATGTGTGCACTTGATTAGTCAGACAGTGTGCTTGGCCTGTCCTTGTCAGTGTTGTTGAGGCGTATGTGGCACTTGACATGCAAAATACACACATGTATGATCCTGGTATGCATTGCCTGTTTGTTATTTTTGTCTGACATGTGCCTCCAATTGTTGTCACATGGATGAGTTTGATGTTGGGCAGTGTGTTCTTGCACTCCTAAGTAGGTGGTGGTAGAGGTTGAGGGAGCTCTTGAAGGCTGCGCTGTCAATTGGTGTCCATGCTGGAGTGCCATCTTCTCTCCAACTGTTTGCTGTCCTATTTAGATGTTGCTCTTGATGGGGACAATGCTGTGTGCTCAATTGGTGATCCAAGCATTGAAGTTTTTCACTCCCTGTTAGAAGTTGGTGGCAATAGCAGGGTTGGAGGTTTTGAGGGCATTCGTCAAGTTAATCTCTGAAATTTTGTTCCTTCTCTAGTGGGGGCAGTTGTTCATCTTGGGGGTGGCAGTTTAGAGGCTGGAGATGCTGTAGTGGACGATGGAGTGATCTGTCCATGTGAGTTCTGTTACATGGCTGTATTTGACACGGTTGCTGGAGGTGAAAATTGGGTTCAGCATGTGTACTGTGGTATGTGTAAGATCGTGGATGCTCTGGGTCAGTCTGAGGCTGCTCATACTGTGGAGGTAGTGTGACGTGTTTATGTCATTGGGGTCGTCTATTTGGACATTTAGGTCAGTGAGGAATATGTACTCCTTAGAGTTTAAGTCTAGGAGCAAAATTAAGTTTGCGATGGTGTTGCAGAAGCTGGCCCGGAGGCCTGTGGGTCGGTATGCAAGGGTGCCTAATATGGTTGTCCCGTCGTCCATGTGGAGCTTGACATTTATATGGTGGTGGTACAGTGTATGGTTTCTTTGTGGATGATGGCTTTTCCTCCTCCCGGCTTGTTGGTGCAGTCCTGGTGAGTGATTTTGTTATCAGGCAGGATTGCTGTGGCAATGTCTGGGGTGAATGCAAGGTTGAGCCAGGTCTCAGTGAGGTAGATGATGTTGGGTGCGAGGGTGGTGATGAGGTCCCATAATTCAGTGGAGTGCTTGCATAGTGAGTGTGTGTTGAGAAGGGTGCATGTGAGTTGGTGTTTTTGTTCAGGTGGTGTCTGTGGTGTGTTTGGGGTGGGGCTGGTCTGTTGGCTGTTGTGTGTGAAGTGGCAGTGGGTGCACGTAAAAGGTCCTACTGTGGAGAGTCGTTCATTGTGGTGGCAGTGTTTGTTGTGGTGTCCAGGAGTTGAGGGTGTAATGCTTGGCAATGTTGTATTTTGGGGGTGGAATGGTCAGGAGTCATGGCGCTGGGTGCATTCCAGGCACAGACGGCACAGTCAGGCTTGCCTTTTGAATGCCTTCGGCACACCAGTGGCAGTGTAGCACTGTAGTCTGCATTTTGATGGGCTGGGCCTCTGTTGGAGGGAAGAACAGTGAGTGGGAAAACCTGATAATGTAAACTCCAGTGGGAAAACAATGGCAGCTGCGGTGTCAATGGACCAGAACGGAACAAGCAGGAACTGGATGCCACAAGCAAGTGGTAAGCTAGGTGTCCAGGTTCATGTTCAGGTGCCTACTCATTGCCCGGTAATAAACCAACAGCATCTCTTTATTTCAGACCCAACAGTCAACAGTGTTTACCATCATTCACTCAAACATTTGAATTCAGAAATTCACATCATGCTAATTAGATATGTACCCTAATATAATGTGAGCGGATCCTGCCTCCACTGACTGTTTATCAATCTGTGGGGGCTCTCACTGTAGTCTGTATTCTTCAGCTACAAACAGCATCCCCTCATCAGTAGATTCTTCCCCTATTTCAGTATCACCCCTGAAGTAAACAGGTGATGACACCGGCCCTTTCGCTTCCTCACTTCCCACTTCTATCTCCATAGTCTTTGTGACAAAGGCTGTGGGCATTATGCCATATGCAGAGTTTGTCAACCACCAAACCACTTAATAGTAAGTTATTGAAACAGCACCTAAGGACATCACATTGCTCTTCCTTTTAGCAACATAGCACACATCTCCTGAGCACAACTCTTTTCATATGATGGTACCCCCTACTGTTACGTTCATCACTTGTGTTCAAGTTTGGTCTACAATCTTTTGCTCCTCATTATGTCTCATTGATTGAATGAACTGTGGTATTTTTACTGTGCCTATTCTCCATCCGAATTGGAACTATAACAAATGAGCATGTTAACCATCTTGCTGTCTATTGGAAAAAGAACATCAGAGACTGGAAGATATAGGATGATGCAGTCAAAGCAGGGAGTCATTAGAGTCAAAGAGCAATATCAAGGAAGAGAAAAGATGAAGATTGAAAAAAGGATTTTCAGAGAGCTTGAATAAATATAAATACCAATGGTGGCTCATCCTTATAATTGTTGGGGCTCTGTCCTTGTTTTCTGCCTCTTTTTTTTATTACAGCCTATCATTCACAAATCTCTACAAACGTGTGTCAAGAAGCAGCCTGAGGCAGTCATTTTGTCTGATGTCTGGTGTGAATGGCTGACAAAATATCTACTGATAAAAAATCGACCTACAATAATATCTACACAGAAATATTGAAGACAAAAATATCGAAGTCCTATCTGCATAAAGGTAAGTACAAAAATATTGAAAAAAATATTGTCAAAAACATCGATGTTAAAAATATTGTTTTTTTAAATGTTTTAATAATAATGTGTAAATATTGCATATAATTAAAAAATATAGATATAAATATTAAAACATATTTAAAAAATAACTAATACATATAATGCTAAAATTAATTAAACATCTACATATAAATTAATATATATATTTACTCCACATATTGCAACATTAGGGAAAGCGTTGGATAGTGTCAGGGTAAAAGTTACTATTCCCACTCCAGAGAGTGCAACAGTTGGGAAAGCGCTGGATAGGGTAGGGGTAAAAATTACTATTCCCACTCCAGTGAGTGCAACAAAAGGGAAAGCGTTGGATAGCGTAGAGGTGAAAAAATTACTATTCCAACTCCAGTGAGTGCAACAGTAGTGAAAGTGTTGAATAGCATAGGGGTTAAAATGAGTATTTCCACTCCAGAGAGTGCAATAGAAGGGAAAGTGTTGGATAACGGAGGGGTTCGAATTAATAATCCCACTCCAGGGAGTGCAACAGTAGGGTAAGTGTTGGATTGCAGAGGGGTAAAAATTACTATTCCCACTTCAGTGAGTGCAACAGTAGGGAAAGTGTTGGATAGCATAGGAGTTAAATGAACATACTTATCAATTAAATATTTTTGTAAAATAAATAACATATTAATAATTATTTAACAACAAATATTATTAAATACCTATTAAATAAATTAATATTACCTAAATAACATTAAATTACTTCCCACCCAATTCCCCATTAAACACACAACTTGCTACACATAAAAAATAACACAATTAATTTAAATATCAATTAATCAATTAAGAAAAATTAATTTAATAATTCATTAACAATAATTTAATTAACAATAAGAAAAATAAAAAGTAATTATAAATTAATTATAATTCATATAATTTAAAATTAACCAACTAATAAAAAACGAATTACCAATTAATAATTAATTAACAATAAATTAATAATCAATAGCAGTAAATAAATACTTATTAATTGATTAATTATATTTAAATTACTTCCCACCCTATTCCCCTATACGCCCACAACACGCTACACATTAAAAATAACATAAATAATGTAATTACCAATTAATCAATTAATAAAAAATAATTACCAATTAATTAATTTACAATAAATTAATTAACAATAACAATAACTAAAAATTAATATACATTGATTATAATTAATATCATTATTCATTAACCAATTAATAAAAAACAATGACCCAATAATAATTAATTAACAATAAATTAACAATCAATAACAATAAATGAAAACATATTAATTAATTAATTGTAATTAGATTACTTCCCACCCTATTCCCCTTTAAACCCACAACCCACTCTAATACTAAAACGCACATTATTTTTTAATTACTATGTTCTAAACATTTAATACATATATTTAAAAATAATGAAAAAACATAAAATTTTTTAAACATACATATAAAATTCATACTTAATACATAACACTAAAAGAAAAACAATATTTTTGCTAATGATATTATTTACTTTGATTTTACTTACTTCAATATTAAATAAATCGATATTACTTACCTTGTAGTCCATATTCTGGTCAACGATAGTCTTGACTTCGATATTCTGTCCCTACAATATTTAAAACCCAATATTAATGTAGGTCGATATTAAAATTTCGATATTTTGACTGCTCCCCGTCTGGTGCAGGTGTACAGAGGTGCCTTTGACAGCCATCATGCATATTATTCTAGAGTGGCAAATTCCCAAACCTATCCTAAGGAGCATGACATGCCCTGGTGTCTCCCCATTTGTGACGTGATGAAGTATCACCTGTGAAGGTAGGCACAGGAACTTAGGATTCAGCCCTGTAGTTCCCTGAGCTAGACTTCAATCAGGCTGTTACCTCACCATCTCCATGTTCACAGCATATTGCGGGGTCATGCGACTCATTTGGATCACCACATGCTGTGATGAGTTTGGGGAGGACGCATAGAAAAAGCAAGAGTCTGAAAGTCAGAGCTTTCGCAGTGTATCAGCATGTTGTCTACATTGCACAGGCTTCAGCTTTCACTTTCCTAATTCAGTTATTGAGGTGGGAGGGAGCTGCATGCTTGTCCTAAAGGTCTGTCCAGCACGAGTAGCAGAAGAGCTGTCTTTGTGTAAGCATGTATATATGTAAATGTAAATGTATAGGAATTTATATAGCGCAAATCACTGAGCGGTTTCTAAGCGCTTGCTTAGGGAACCCATCCTGGTATTCCCCTGTGAGATAACCCCGGCAGGGTATCCGCAAGGTGAAAGCCAGGCATCCCGCCGCGAGGGGCCGTTGTGAGTGAGAATGAATGTAAGTGAGCGAATGTAAGCGAGCATAAGTGAGCGAAAGTGTGTCAGTGTGTTACACTTTTATGTCTGCGATGGCCCCTAGTACACATGAGATAATTCTTGGCTCATAGAGGCACCCATGGTAAAATGCTGGCAATGCTTGCTATAAATGCCGCCTGTGGCAAGATACTGGTGCAAACAATCCTAAAGGTAATTATTGGCATTACGGCGGACAACCATATCATATTAGGTGGTAATTATTGACTTAAGCATTGCACACAACATCCATTTTGAAAAATATGTTCCTATCAGGTGTGGGATAATGTTACGATGTTGAGAAATGAGAGCAAAGCACTTTATCACTGGTTAACAAAGGCAAAGTGTGCAGAGTACTAAGTAGCCAGCCAAGTAGGAGAGTGAAGGCAAACATTTTGAGGAAATACCATCCCGAAGATGTCAGGTCAAAAATTGTCAAAAGTTCTGTACACAGTTCCCAAAGATTTTGCTTTGACATACTTTTCAACTGCTTTTGCAAAAGCTCCAAATGCAGCAGGATCAACCATTAGTAATACAAGGGTATGACACACATATACCCATAGCAAATCATTGTCAATAAATGATGTAGAGTGTTCACAACGAAACCTGATAATGCACAGAAAAGTAGTCCCGGTGTACAATTCACATTGAGGGGCAATGAATCAGATCCCAGCTCAAATTCTTAATAGAAAGCAGAGTGTTCACACAGATCCGTGTAATGGGTAGAGAAGTTGTCCCGGTGTTACACTCTCAGTTGGGGGGAAAACTAATCCGATCCCAGCTTACATCCTTAAAAGAACGAAGATCACAGCAACAGCATGGTGGTTGGCAGCAGTGAGGGAGAGGTTAGTGTCCAGGGGGAATCCAAGTGATTTAGCCTTAGGTGAGGTTTGGGGTTTGAAATTGTCAACGCTCATGTTATTGAGTCAGGTTTGCACTGTATCTTATTTGTTGTGCTTGGTAAATAATAGGAATTCAATCTTGGTTGGATTGAGCTTTAAATAATTGCTGTACATCCAGGCCTGGATGATGTGCAAGAAGTGTTTGATGGATGGAGGGATGGATGAATAAGTAGAGACGCTCAAGTAGAGTTGTGTATCATTGGCATATTGGTGAATCTTGATGCTGTTACTGTGAGCTGAGCACCAAGTGGCTCCATGAATATGTTAAAGATGACAGGAGACAGTGTGGAAACCTGGGGGACTCCACTCAAGATAGGGATGTTTGTTACCTGGAGGTGCCCATGTGAGCAAACAGGTATTGGTTAAGAATTGCAAGTGAATCCCATTTAAAACGCAAGGCTGAGATGGTTGACTGTGTCAAATGCAGCTGAGACGTCCAGCAATATAAGATGGCATGAGTTCAATCTAGTCTAGTGGTAAAGGTTTTTCTTGGAGGTGCACCTGGATCTGCTTTCCATTTCCTCCATCTTGATTTGCTCATCCTCTCTGCAATGCACCCTGAGCTTTTACACAGCATGTCTGTTACAAGCCATTCCAATGGAAAGTTAAAAATGAAGCTGGACACTTTTAATTTTATTTTATTTTTCCGTTGTACACACTAGTCTCCCTCTTCCCCTCACTCACTGATAGCTACATGTCACAGAATTCTGATTCACACACAGCTTTTTCAAACCCAACTTTTACTTCAAGTGAATAATGAATATGCTAATTTTAATGCACTTGATTAAACAGTCCACAATTCAAGTGCACTGTAGTGACTACTAGAGCAAGTGCACAATCCACAGTGACAGCTGTACAACCAGGGTATGTTTGCACCACTGATTTGAATGATTGCTGGCTGCCCTTCTATTAAAATTGAGACAGGGTGCAGCTCGCCATTTTTTGGTCCCCTATTCACTCACTTCCTGTTTTGCACTATCACACTGTCCAAACAAACCCGCTCCTCTGTAATTCAGGCATCGCAGCACACCAGGGAGACATTCAGTTTCCCTGGTGGGAACCCGATGCTAAAGTATATCACCAACTAGGTTGATGAGTGAGGGTTCTTTTAAAAAACAGAGGTTTTTCCCCATCACACCCAGCCCTTGTTTTTGTTCCACATTCTGTGTTTATTTGCGCCAATAGTCACTCTTTTGTTGTTAAGGAATATTGTTTCTGGGGAAGAAGAGTGATTCCTTTTCCCTTACTCCCCTGTTGTTTGATACATTTAATAAACAGCAAACAAGAGACATTTCTGGACAAGACATTTAAAACCTAAACCTATATGAACTTTATTTTTTACAAATCTCACTTACTTCCTTACTGTTGCTAGTGTGCCTCCAGCTTAAAATAAAAGCCCAAATATTATGGATCCACCTACGTGTGGGTATTATTAGTCTGGAGATCTGCATATGTGGTTTGTAAGATAGGCCAAACATATTCTGTACCTTTAGGCTTGCTCAGTGCCGGAAATCTGCCCAGCATTTACATCACTCCTTGACTTTGAGTGCATGGACAAATACTGTATTGTAGTGTGTGGGGTGATGCCCTTACATATTTGCACCTTCCCTGCAGTTGTATGACAGAATATCAACAGTTACGATGTTGACTTCCAAAAATATTGTAAACACAAGGAGATGATGGACGGAACACTGAAACTTTTCAGAAACTCACCCCCTCAGCGAGGTCTTCCCTGACCCAATGTGGGTCCCTTGCTCAATTTGCCACTGGGTTAAAGCTAGCCTGGATGATGAGGGGTGTTACCCTGAAACTGGTCCCAGGAGGCTTGTTTCCAGTTCAGGAAAGACCTGGCTTGGCAGTTTTGGCGGGATTGTTCCCATGAGGCACAGGGGCAAGACTGATTTGCATATAGGTGGGTCTGAACTGAGGTGGCGAGGTGAGCTAAAGAACAATGATAGATTCAACCCAGATCTGTGACTGGGGGTGAGTGTCTGAAAAATTGCAGAGCTCCGTACATGATCAACTTGTGTTTGCTTTACAAAAATATTGTGCAATGGATATTTTTAAAAATAAATGAATATTTAAACAATTGAAGACAAATGACATTAATATTATGAACAATTCCGTAAAACCTAAAATTAACAAGCAAGCTAGCAATAACATATATCACAATCAATTAATATAAATAATAAAACTAATATTGACAAAGTAACCGTTTAAATGTAATATGTATTTTTACTTATGGTAAATATTTAAAACATTAATAGAAATGTAAACAATTGAAAGCAAATTACATTAATCACATAAAAAATAACTTAAACATTTAAGTGATCAATCACATTACCAATAACAAATTTGTAGTGTTTCAGATCATAAGCGTAGACGTAGAAGTAGATTTTAAGTAGGTTTTATTGTGCTCAAGAGTGACACAGCGACATGGATGAGCAACAGGCACAAACTGTCAAAACAGTCAGCATTCCACAACAAACCCCAGAATGCCCAAGTCACAGTGTTCCAACTACTAGTGCCAGTGAGGCACAAAACAGGATACTACATTATCCTCCTTCCTTCAAAACAAAAGAAAACATAAAGAGGGAAAAGAAGAAAAGATACGGAAAAGAAAGAAAGGGGAAGGTGAAGAAAAATACAAGGAAAGAAACAAAAGACACAAGTCATGGAAAGAGAAAATAAACTACCTGAACCTGGCAGGAATCGTAGACACTCTCAAACTCCTGCGAAGTACAGGCAACAAGCTATCCTCACTACTACTGTTATCAGTGTTAATGGTTTCAGAAGAAGAACCAGACAAATGGTTATGGTTATCAGAATCAACGTTCTCACCCTTGACTTTAACGACTTTACAAATATTCCACCAATGACTGTTGTTGACCCGCACAGCATTACCGCAAACCTTATCAACAACTAAAGGTTCAGTAAATTTACTTCTTCCCTTGGTGACATGGACAGGATTCTTGATGCGAACAACATCACCAGCACAAATATTATGCGATACAGCCCTTTTTCTTTCATCAAAGTAAACTTTTTGCCTTGATTGTGCTCTGGTAACATTGTCTCTTACAAATCCATCTATGCCATCCATAACATTCATTTTGACCCATTTGCACATCCAACCCGGACAAATCTTGGTAGACGGTTTTCTCCCTCTTAGAAGTTCAAACGGAGACACCCCAGTAGATGAATGTGCTGTGGTGCAATAGAACCATAACATGGAGAGAACAGCATTCTCAAGTACACATTTACTAGCAATAGCCCATTGCACACAATTATTCAACACTCGGTTCATTCTCTCGTCAAGGCCATTGGCTTGGGGATGATAGAAGGAACTCTTCTTGTGAGAGACACCACCTTGTCTAAGAAAACACTCAAATTCAGAGCTAACAAACTGTACACCATTGTCAGTCATGACAAACGAAGGAAACCCTTCCCTAAGGAAAATATCCTTCAGGAAAAGGATGACATTAGCTGAGGAAGGTTCACTGATAAACCGAACCTCCGGCCATTTGGAGTAGTAATCAATGGCAACGATGGCAAAACGTGAAGAAGGAGGTAAGAGATTAAAAGGACCAACCAAATCAATGCCAATCCTCTCCCATGCTCTTTCAGGAAACTGAATAGGCTCCAAAGGAGGTGTTCTCACTTTATGGCCCTTGTCGGAGGAATTGCAAATAACACAACCATCAACTAATGTGTCGACACATACATCCATTTGGGGCCACCAAAACACATCACGCAACCTGCGTTTAGTGAAAGTTTTCCCCAAATGACCTTCATGCGCGCCATCAATGAGACGTTTCCTTAAACTCTCAGGAGGAATCAGTCTACCACACCGCAGAAGAATACCATCCTCAACTGTGAGCTCATCAGAAATTTTAACAAACGTCTGGAATTGTCCTGAGACATTTTTCTCCTTGGGCCAACCAGATTTCAAATAATCGATGACTTGAGCAAGTACTTTATCCTTTGACAACTCCCTTCTCCATTCAGCCTCATTGACAGCACACATTCCCGCAAGATCTAAAGCAGCAACAAAGCAATCCTATTGATCATCTTCCTTCTCAAAATCAGAGTCATTTCCAGAAATAGGAAAACGTGAAAAGTAGTCAGCCCTGACATTCTTCATTCCTGGTAAATAGACAATATCAAAATTGTACTGAAGTAACTTTGTTGACAACCTAGAAATCCTTGGAGTGTGCTCCTTAATCTTCTCACCAGTTAAGATTGATACTAAAGGACTATGATCCGTACGTATTATAAAATGACTCCCCCAGAGAAAAGAGTTGAATTTCCTCACTGCCCACCAGCAAGCTAAAAGCTCTTTCTCAATGACAGAGAAATTCATCGCAGCACCACGCAAAACTCTCGAAGCGTACGCAATGGTGTTGTCAACCTGACCACTCTTTTGAGTGAGCACAGCCCCAAGACCAAAACCACTTGCATCCACAGTCACAACACATTCTTTATTGGGATCAAAAGCTTTAAGAATACTGTCACTCACTAACTGAGATTTAATCCATAGAAAGATCTCTTGACAGTCCTCGTCCCACACAAAAGGCACATTCTTCTTTAACATGTTAGTGAGTGTCTGAACTTTAGATGCATAATCCTTGATAAATCTAGAGTAAAATTCACTCAACCCAATGAAAGATTTTAGACCAGATTTATCTACAGGAGGAGAAGCGTCAACAATGGCTTTTACTAAACCAGGGCGTGGTTCTACCCCATTGTGCGAGACTACATGTCCAAGAAACTCCATTTTCTCCTTTAAGAAAACACACTTCTCTCTCTTAAGTACAACACCTTTACCTTGCATAATTTCCAAAACTTGATTCAAGGAATTGTCGTGATCCTCTTTGTTCTTGCCAAAAATTAAAACATCGTCCTGGAAAACAATTACCCCAGGGGTATCCTTAAACATTTGACTCATTAGTCTTTGAAAAACTGCCGCCGCCGACGCAAGGCCGAAAGGCATTCTGCAGTATTGAAAACTGCCAAAAGGCGAAACAAATGCAGTCAAATGTCTGGAAGATTCACTCAACACCACTTGATGGTATGCGGAAGCTAAGTCCAATTTAGTGAACCATCTTGCGCCCCTGGTAAGAGACAACAAATCAGTAATTTTAGGTAAAGGGTGAGAGTCAATCCAGATGTTTTTGTTAAGGCTGCGCAAGTCAACACAGACGCGCAAATCACCATTCCTTTTCCTAGCGACAACAAGAGGAGACAACCACAAAGATGACTCGATAGGTTCAATGACCCCTTTCTTGCACAAATCGATCAATTCTGCTTCTAGACTATCCCTAACACTAAAAGGGACACCCCTGACTTTATGCTTAATGGGAATGGCTCCCTCTTTCACTCTAATTTCGTGTTTGAAGTCCTTAATCATTCCAAGCCCCTTTCCAAAAACAGTGGGAAACTTGTGAGCTAAATTTACAATATAGTCATCAGATTCAACCACTGCTAGACTTTCAATATAGTCGTTAGATTCAACTATTCCAACCTGTTCTTTTGCACCTGGTCTTAGAATTAACTGAAATAGACCCCCATGAAACCAACCCAGGATATTCAACCCTTTAATTGAAACATATATCTTACCAAAAATTTTCCTACCCCTGAACTGTAAGATGTCTTCAAAATACCCAAGTAAGGCTATTCTGCGTCCCTCATATGAAACAGGGGCTCTATCAGGAGGTTCAAGTTTCCTTTCAGGCCAAGTTTCATCAAATAACTCTTGGGTGATCATGGTTACTCTTGCACCTGAATCTACCAATAAGGAAATTACTTTGTCACCCACACCGAAATTTTCATAAGGATCAACACAATCGGAAGGGTCTCCAGTGATGACTCCATCCTCTCGTACAACTATAACCATTTCCTTAATGTCATTGTGGAAGCTGTTAATATGATCTGGATTTTCTTGTACTACTACAACCATCTCCCTAAGATCATCTTGGATGGTGTTATTAGGATCTGGACCTTTACCTGTGTTATCATAAAACTCTGAAACATTTCCAACCCCAGCAACATTGCTCTGACCCTGAGACTTATTAACAAAGGTCTAATTCCCCTGTCTAGGATTTTGACAAATTTTCGCAAAATTACCATATTTCCCACAATTGCGACAAGTAGAACTTCTTGCAGGACAAAATTTGTTATTCTTATTAAGTGAAAGATTTCCACATCTATAACAAATGTCACTTCTCGAAAACTAATTCCTTTCGAAACGTTGGGAATTAGGAAAATAGTTCTTCTCGAAGCGTTGTTGACCAGGAACTGTTCTGCTCTCCTTGTTTTCCTTAGCTCTTACTATGGAAACTGTCTCATCACTTTTCTTCTCAAGTTCCTTAACTTCTTTCTTTGACAATTCAATGCTTTTGGCAGTACGGCTTGTCTCTTCAAGAGTAGCGTTTCCTAACATAAGTAGTTTTTGTTGTATCGACTTGTCGGTGCATTTACATATGTATTGATCTCTGATTAATTGTTCTCTGAAACCCTCAAACTCGCATTCTGCACTTAACTGTCTTAGGTTGGACACATAGGTTTCAACATCTTCACCCGGCAGTTGTTTTCTTTTGAAGAATTTATGTCTAATTATAACAAGACTAGGTTTGACATCAAATCTCAACTCCAGTTTCATCCTTGTCTCAACATATTCATCAACATCTTCTTCGTTGTTTCTTACTAGGGGAGGTAGATGTTTGTACATTTCTCTTCCTTCGAAACCTAATGAATGCAACAATAGGCACTTCTTCCTTTCTGCGCGATATCTTGACGCGCCAATTGCACCCAAATAAGTTTCAAAAGCGTCAAACCACTTCCTCCAGACTATTGGTGGATTCCCCGGCGTCTCCAGAAAAGGAGGGGGAGGAGAAACTGACTGCATAATGTACAGCTTAAATGGAAGATATTTAAAACTGAATCCCAAATTAAGATCTTGTCTTGTCTCGTCTTGTCCTGTCGCTATGTCAATTTGGGAAAGTTAAAATTCAACAGGTGAATTAATATGTATTAACATCATGTCAAGGAACAGAGCACAGAAGGAAAAATGTATTCTTAATGAGCGCGTTTTTAGTCGAATGCTCATAAAACTTGTGACAATCACTTGCAAAAACTGCAGAAATAAATGTTGATAGTGTTGCCAGCTGACATGTGAAAAACAAAATTGACGTGTCCGGCGATATGGTAAAACATACAGCGTTGTGAGGGTTGCTGTGTAACAACGTAGTTTAACTAAAGAAAAGTCTTTAAATCATCAACCGTGTCACTAATAACGTGGGGCTGCTTTGCCAACCACGCACATTTTTCTTTCCGACTTGAGAGTATTAAAGCAGATAAGCCTTCATAAAATGGCCGCCACAACGTCAATTGCGCGATGCTACGCTGCCAACCATGCGCGTCATCACACTTGTCAATCACGTTTAACTGAAAATCCTCTTCCGCTAAATAGCGGACAAACAGCGTCTTTGGCAGGCAAAGCGAAGAAACGGAGCACTTATCTGTGAGTCTCCTCCGTCGTCTGCAGTCTCCCAAACCACCAGCCGATCCACATTGACCAGTTCAGTTCCACGCGAGGCTCTGTGAACACGAGTCCAAAATGAATTAGAGGTGAGACGATGGGTTCTTTATCCTCTTGAGCATCGTCGCCAACAATTTTGTAGTGTTTCAGATCATAAGCATAGACGTAGAAGTAGATTTTAAGTAGGTTTTATTGTGCTCAAGAGTGACACAGCGACATGGATGAGCAACAGCCACAAACTGTCAAAACAGTCAGCATTCCACAACAAACCCCAGAATGCCCAAGTCACAGTGTTCCAACTACTAGTGCCAGTGAGGCACAATACAGGATACTACAAAATTGCAATAAACTAACTTAAAAAAAGAAATATTGGAAAAGTGAAATTTAAAATGAAATCATTATTAAATAATATACACATTAAGGGGAAAATGCAAAAGATAGAAAGAAACTAAAATAAAAAAATGAGTAACACTAGCAAAAGTGTTGGGCTTGAAAGGAGTAAAATTAACTAATTTCGCCCACTTTAATAAAAAGTAGCAAACGCATTGCACTTTGAAAGGGAAAAATCTACTATTCCAATTCCAAAATAAGCAAATACAGAAAAAGTGTTGGATATTGTAGGTGGTAGATTTACTATTCTCACTTCAACATAAGCAACAGTACAGAAAGTGATGAACTTTGGAAGGGTTAGATTTACTGCTACCACTCTAGTGGAAAGAAAAGCAGGTGGTGTTTGAACGGGTTAGGTGTACTATTCTCACATGCAATTAAAACAACAGTAGAAAAGGGGTTTGACTTCGGAGGGATTGCTGGCACCTCAGTTCTGCATGTGAGAAACCTGGGACCATTCCACTGCTACTACCTGCGGGAGGGGAGTGGGACTTAATGACCCACCTATAAAAAACAGGAGCATTAATCTCTGCTGACTGGGAGTATTGTTTGTAAATGTCATATTCGATATTTTTCTTTGTGTTCATATATGAATACTCCTTTCTTTATAAAAGCAAGTATTTGAATGGACAATCATAGATTGCTGCTTCTGAATGCATTTTGCGCTGTGAGCCTGTGTTTACCCTGCATTCTGTCTACCTCCCCCCTCAAGAAGAGTTGGACTGTCCGACCTATTGACCGCTAAGAGTCAAATGGTACTTGGCCAAGTTGGTCAGGACCCATAGTAGGTTAGGCCCCGGGACTTCAGGAGGAAAAGGAATCAACCCGAACAGTTGGGCCCAGTAGCTCCTGCTTGCCTTGTGGCCTTCTGAGTGGGTTCAGACAAAGGTTTATATTTACTATTGCAACTCTGACATAAACAACAGTAGAAAAAGTGGTGGACTTTAGAATACCTGAAAGTGAATAATATATATTTTTTTTACTGAGCAGAATTATAACTAAGAAATAGCACCATTCACAATACATATAGTTGTTAATACCTTATATAATTAAAACTAAATGCATCTTCCTAACTTATGGCTGGAATCAAGCATTGCCCTCAATATTCATCACACACAATGCACCTCCTGGGCCAATCCCAAGTGCCAAGTGCAGATAATAAAGTGCAGTGCAGGGCAGCTTTGACATAATCAGGTTATTAGGTTCAGCTTACTAAAGGAACAAGTCTCCCGCCTGTCCTAAATACAAACATTAAAGTGTGGTGCATAGCAGCTTTTACATAATTAGACCATTAATTTCATCACTGCAGATAAAATCCATTAAATGAAATTTTGAGTCCTCTCTTCTTAAGTAAACCATATATCTATTCCTCCTTTCCCAAGGCAGTACATCTAATAAGGAAAGAGAAAGAGTTGGCCACCTTTCTACAATACTATGAAAGTTAACCTCAGTCTAAAGAGCTACACATTTGCTTTCTGTTTTATCCATACATTTCCAAACTATTAAGAATTTCTTAATTGCCCCTACCTTATTTGCATAAGTTTCCTCAAAGATTTTAGTGTATAACATTTGTTAATGCCAATTTAGGTAGGTTGGAACTTTAGCTGACCTCCAATTCTGAAGGATCAGGGAGCGAGCCACTAAAGTGGAAATCGTTATAAATGCTTTCTCTCCTTTGGTGATTGAAGTATTCAAGCTCTGCCTTACAAACCCAAACAATGAAATCTCTGGTTCTGGTTTTATTTTTCTCTGTAAGTCCTTGTTGATGTCGGAGAACACTTCCTTCCAGAATTGGGTTAAAAGTGGTCAAGTAAAAAAAATATGCATCCAATCCCCCCGTGACCTATTTGCTGACAGTAAAGCACTTGTCCTTTACTTCTGAATACATCTTATGTAAGACTCTTAGTTTGTAGTCAGACATCCAATGGGATAAAAATGCCATTCTTTTCAAATTTGCAGCTCTTAGTTCTTTATTGCCATGTAAGGAAATCTCCTGCCACTCTAGTTCTGAAAAAGTGCACTGTGTTTCTTGGGAGATCTTGTATAAAAAGCTTAATATTAAAGAGCTTTCCCTCTGATTCCGTAGAGTCTGTACCAGTTTCCAACCCCCTTACCTTAGCTCTATTAAGGGTTGTTAATATGGGCACTAGGGCAGAGCTTAATGGAAAGCAACATTTCTTCACAAATTGAGTAATCCAAGAGAAGCCTAAAAGAACGACTTGCAGCTAGTTTCCCACCTAGCCTGAATCTCCTGCAATCTTAACCATCTTCTCCCTGCTATAGAGTGTTCTAAATCCCTAACACCATTGCTTTCCCAGAATCTTATCTGGCCATTTTGGATATGTAGGCCCAGTATTTATTCTTCTGAGAGTTTCAAGAACTCATATCCTGCTGTTTTTGCCTTCATATGATAAAATGACCGTATTCTATCCCTGAATCCCTGTAATGTCTTATATCGAGTCTTTTTAGGAAGTTTAGCCTTTTCAATAAAAACTGGAGTTTGAGATTCTGCTTCCTGCACCATCTTATATACAAAAAAGCTATCCAATGATTCCTTGCCATCTAACATTCGAGCCATTATATGCACAAAAGTAGCTTCATAATAAGTTTGCACCTGGGGAAGTGCCAACCCCCCTTGATTAAGGTTGAGTTGGACACTGGAAGTCTCCCTTGTGAAGCCTTCTTCTTCCCAAACAATTGCTGAGTCATAACTTCCAATTGCTTAAAATACAACATATTCATTTTTATTGGTACATTTGAGAATAAAAATGTTAATAATGGTAAAATAGATATTTTTATGAGAGCTACTCTGCCGATTAATGTGAGCAGAAGAAGAGTCCATCTAGCTAATAGAGTTCTAATCTTAGTATCCATTGCTAGGTAGTTCAGTTTAAAAAGTACCCCATAACTGTTTGTTACGTAGATCCCTAGATATCCAATAGGATCTGGGGATTAGGCTTACCGTTACAAAAACCTAGGAAGAATTTGACTACTTGTGTTGAGTAACAGGATTTCAGTTTTATTATGATTAATGTTATATCACCAATAGATTCAAACTGTATAAATTCTGTCAACGTTGTCTTGAGTTTCTGTTCCTCTGGCCTAAGGTACAGAATAATGTTGTCTGCAAACAGTTTTAATTTGGGCATTCCTTCCAGAGGCACTTGTATCTGGAGATTAGCCCTAATTTTTGAAGCAAGTGGTTCTATAAAAAATGCAAACAAAGCAGAGAATAAAGGACATACCTGGCGGGTTCCTCTTCTTAAGTCCACCCTTCCTGCTAGCAGTGAGTTTATAAAGACTTGGGCCTGAGCCCCTTGATATAGGTTCCCCAACATTTTTGTTATTTGTATTGAGAATCCTACCCTTCTAAGAACCGCAAAGAGAGTGTCCCAGGTAACTAGAGCAAATTATTTTCCAGCATCAACCATCATAATTAAGACAGGTAGTTTATTTGAGTTAAAAAAATCAAGCGATTGGGCTAAAAATCCGGTATTGGATTACATGTATCTTCCTGAGGCAAACCCTGTCTGGTCTTTGTGAATTACCTTCTGTGCTATTGGAGAGAATCGATTTGCCCAGATTTATATTAATATTTTATAGTCCACATTCAGCAAACTGATTGGTCTATAGGAGGTGACATTTTTAGGGCTCTTGTCCTTTTTTAACAAAACAAACTATCGTAGATTCTTTAAAAGTAGATGGAACCTTCCCTCCCACAAAATTAAAAATGTAATTCTTCTGAAAATACCTTATAGAACTCTGTTGGTAAGCCATCATTTCCTGAGGCCTTTCCACTCGGCATTGAGGCAAGGGCACTCTTAATTTCGGTGGGGAGGATTTCAGCACGTATTCCCTCTAACTGGTCTATTTTCAACTGCGGGAGATTAATGCCCTCAAAATATTGGCTTATCGCCTCATTTAATACCATATAGTTGATTGCCTATAGCTTGCAATAGTGATATACAAAAATGTTTGCAATGTTTTCCTTTTCAGAAGTCAGCACCCCTGACTCTGGTTCTTCCAGTTCTGTAATAAAAATGGCCTCCTGCCTGACTCTGCTTGGCCAGGTGAGCAGTTTCCCCACCATGAGGCTCTCCTCATATACGCAAAGCTGATACATCCAGGAGCTAGTTATTGCATCAAGAATAAAGAATATTCTTGGCTCCTGTTTAGCTTTGGTTAGTTCTTCCTCCACTTCCAAACGATGCCCCCTGCTGCTATTCCTCTGCATTAAAGCAGTATCAACAGTGTGTTGTAGTTTAATTATTTGCTGCCTCCACCTCTTAGATTGCGATGCCGAGAAGGCCAACATCCAGCCCTACAATGTAACCTTGAAAGCTCCCCAAACCGAGAAGCGAGCCGCTGTACCCTTATTCTCCTGAAATTCTTTTGTATCCTCTACCCATTTGGGGTTCGAAAGGAGGAGCTGATCCATCTGCCACCTGGATCTCTTACGCCTTTCAGCCTCTGCTTTAATCTCAATTATAACTAATGAATGATCTGAGAATGAATTGGCCCTGATTTCAGTTCTTAAAAAATTAACGTAACGAGGGATAAGAAAAAAATCAATACAGGAAGCTGTCTGAAATCGATGGGAGTCGCAAGTAAATTGTGTATCGTCTTGATGTGCCTCTCGCCATGGATCTATGAGAAGATAATCATGTTTCATGGAATTTAATCACTTTTTGTCCTAGGTTTTAATCGTTTTTTTGCTTTATTAGAGGTGTTCCTTTTTAAATCTTGGATAAAGTTCAAATCACCTCCTATTATTCTAGGGCCTTCAATGCCTTTGACCAACTCATGAAACTTTATGAGAGCTATAGGATCCTCATCGATTGGAGCATAATAGTTTAGAAAATTGTAAAGTGTCCCATTTACCCTGGTAATGACCCAGATCCACCTCCCTTGAGGGCCTCTCGTAACTTGATATATCTCATTGGTCGATCCCTTGTCCGAAATAGATAGCTACCCCCTGACCGCTAGCCCCGCAGAGCAAAAAATGCCTTAGAGTAGTATTTAGGAATAAAAAGTGTAGCTGTATTTGTTTTTTTAAATGGTCTCCTGAAGATATAAAATTTGAGGAGAAAAAGAAGTTAGACATCTGATGTACCCACCATATTTTTTCTTGTCAGACACTCCATTAAGATTCATTGTTATTATCCTTACTTTAAGTTGCATAGTGCTTCACAAAATAAGCCTAGTCCCCGAAGCCATAAAATTGTATGCATTTTTGTTGCGTTCCTTCGAATTGTTCTACTCCTGTGGTTACTCTAAAAGCTACGGGGCCGATTCACAGAACTAACTTGAGACAAAATCCTAAACTTACTACTTTTGGTATTCACAGAAGTTAGCATTTTGTCTTAAGTTTGTCTTAAGACAAACTTAAGACAGACTTAAGACAAAATCCTAACTTAAGTCTGTCTTAAGTCTGTCTTAAGACAAACTTAAGACAGACTTAAGACAAAATCCTAACTTAAGTCTGTCTTAAGTCTGTCTTAAGACAAACTTAAGACAGACTTAAGACAAAATCCTAACTTAAGTCTGTCTTAAGTCTGTCTTAAGACAAACTTAAGACAAAATCCTAACTTCTGTGAATACCAAAAGTAGTAAGTTTAGGATTTTGTCTTAAGTTAGTCTGTGAATCGGGCCCTACGTTTTCTTCTCTAATTCTGCTCTTTTTTGTTGCTTTTACCCCAACTACCCTATCTGCCCCTCCCCTTTCCCTACCTGTCCCCAGACCCTCACCAACTCCCAGTGACCTGCCCCCAGACCCTCACCAACTCCCATTGCCCCTTCCCACCCTTGACAATTGGGGAATAGCCCACCATACCCCCTACCTTCCCTCCCTGAATAGCGATCTTATTGCACCCTAGTGTGACCTACTACCCTGCCCCCTTAGTTAAAAAAACAAGATAATGTTATGGATCAAAAAGAAGAAATTGATTCACAACAGTCATTTCTGACTCTCTACTTTTCCGTAGTGATTTTCTGCAATAATTCCTGTGCTTCATCAATATTTGCGAACATGTGGAATTTCCCTTGGACCAAAACTCGAAGCTTTGATTGTTGAGCTATGGGCGCCTGAGCCCCCTGGGCCTTTAACAAGTACAGAAGCTTAACAAATTCTTTCCAACAATGAGCCGCTGCTGCATACATATCAAAAAAGATGCAGCAGCTAGGAACTGCCTGAGTTGAAAATTGCTTCTTTTGAATGGCTCTGGTCAATATATGTTCTTTCACTCTGTGATGCGCGAAGCTGACTAAGATTATTCTAGGTAGCTTTAAATTCAGAAATGGATGAGCTGGAACTCTATGTGCGTGTGTAATAGTAAGGTCCCCAGAGAACTCGGGCAGCACAATATCCTTGATGAATGACTCGACCAACTGGAACATTTGTGACCCTTCACAGCCATCTTGGACCCCAACCATCTGCAGGTTAGAGCGTCAAGCATTGTTTTCTAACTCTTCCAGCTTAGTTTCCAACAAATTTTTCAGTTTTTTATCCAGTGTAGACTGATGCTGCATCGAGGTCATCTGATCTTCAAGGAGAAAAACCCTAGATTCGGTTTCTTGTAGTGTTGTCTGATAAGAACCGACTGCTTCTTCAATTTTAGATGAGCGTGAATGTGATGCTGCTATCTCATTTGCTTGTGTTACTTTGAGCTCCCGTATCTCGTCGAGGATAAGATCTAAAATGCTTTTAATGTTATATTGGAAGCTGGTCAAGGCCTCTAATAGCTGATCACCAAGAGGATCTTCTGACCTTAGTCAGGCTTGCAGTCCCACTGCAACATATTTGTCTGCCGCGGAGTTTGAGGGTGGTCTGTCCAATGGCCTAAGAGGTGAAACAAGACCCTGGGTAATCACTAACCCTGGGCGTAGTATGCATAGTGGGGCTACGCGAAGCTACGTGAAGTGGGAATGATGCTACACCCGCTCACGCGCTTTGCGTAGCCCCACTAAGCGCCTCCCGCCTCCCTCCCGCCCTCTTCTACATACATAATTTTAAGTAACTAGTAAAGTAAAAGTACTTAAAAGCACTTACCTGGTCCGCGGCATCCCGGGGCTCCCTCTTCTATTTTGCGCAGACTTCTCCCATCAAAATGCGCATGCGCGACCGCCCGCGCATGCTCATTTTCTTGCATGAAATGCGCATGCGCGGTCGGCCGCTGGGGAAATCCAACAAAACATGTAAAGAAAGGCACACATTAAACCCTCCTTGTCACTGAAGAAAAAGAACATTTTTTAGGTGGAAATGACCAATATGCACAGGCTTTGTGCAGTCACAAAGTGAACGGAGCCCATGGGTAAAGTGGTCTGACTCACTACCCTATGTTGTATGCTATACTGGGTACAAGCAAACAGTGATGGGCAAGTAAACAGAATAAAAGCCCCTTTAAGTAGATATAGTCTGTATGATTTTTGAAAAATTAATAGTTTAGCAGGACTGCTAAAGCAGTCTTAGGCTAGAGCTAATAAGGTACCTGAGTGCTAATTATAGTATATTCCTGTTGTTTGCCAATGAATGATTTAAATAGATCCCAATAATGGTAAGCTGAGTTTCCCTTTCACACATGTTAAACCCCTCCTTTGTAATCTCTAGTGGTAGCTACCTCATTTTGGCTTAGTGGCTGGAACACCACCACCTCCTAACCACCACTGAAAGGGCTCAATAGTTTAGTTGATGGCCTGCACAATGTCTGTCAACCTACTTAATAATTTAATTTCATATGTGCACAGCATGTACAAGAAAAGTGGTGAGCCAAAGTCTTCTTTCTATGTGCAATTTGCATGAAAACTCTGTCCAATTTATTGTGCCAATTCCTGCCATCACTCATACAAAGAAGTTTCTGATCTTTTCCTTATCTGGAGATTGGCAGAGGACAGGGGCCATAGGCAGCACGCGCAGACAATGCCAAGGATATCAAACTCACCTATAACATGTATTGTCTTACGTACTTTCTATAATTTATTATCACTTATAAAATTAATAAATTTGCATATGTTTGAGATCTGCCTAGACACCCCTACTTAGTCACACTTAATCAATAGAATGTAACAGGTCTATCTTTGTTTAGAAAAATCTCCTCACTACAATATATGGAGAAATTCAGACAAAAGTACCGAATGTCTTCGGTTGCCTAGAATCGAAGAACATTCAATTGTAATGTCCAACTACAGAAGCAGCACTTGTTTTTACTATAGGAACAGACTCACTGGGCCCGATTCACAGAACTAACTTAAGACAAAATCCTAAACTTACTACCATTTTCGTATTCACAGAAGACACTTACTCATTTTGGTATTCACAGAAGACACTTACTCATTTCGGTATTCACAGAAGTTAGGACTCCTAAGTTTAGGACTCCTAAATGCATTCTGTGAATACCGGAAGTCTTAAAATTAGGATTTTTCTCAATTTAGTAGTAGTAAAGTTAGGACTCCTAACTTTAGGACTCTTTAATGCCTTCTGTGAATACCGAAAGTCTTAAAATTAGGATTTTTCTCAATTTAGTAGTAGTAAAGTTAGGACTCCTAACTTTAGGACTCCTAAATGCATTCTGTGAATACCGGAAGTCTTAAAATTAGGATTTTTCTCAATTTAGTAGTAGTAAAGTTAGGACTCCTAACTTTAGGACTCCTAAATGCCTTCTGTGAATACCGAAAGTCTTAAAATTAGGATTTTTCTCAATTTAGTAGTAGTAAAGTTAGGACTCCTAACTTTAGGACTCCTAAAGGCATTCTGTGAATACCGTAAGTCTTAAAATTAGGATTTTTCTCAATTTAATAGTAGTAAAGTTAGGACTCCTAACTTTAGGACTCCTAAATGCCTTCTGTGAATACCGGAAGTCTTAAAATTAGGATTTTTCTCAATTTAGTAGTAGTAAAGTTAGGACTCCTAACTTTAGGACTCCTAAATGCCTTCTGTGAATACCGAAAGTCTTAAAATTAGGATTTTTCTCAATTTAGTAGTAGTAAAGTTAGGACTCCTAACTTTAGGACTCCTAAAGGCATTCTGTGAATACTGTAAGTCTTAAAATTAGGATTTTTCTCAATTTAATAGTAGTAAAGTTAGGACTCCTAACTTTAGGACTCCTAAATGCCTTCTGTGAATACCGAAAGTCTTAAAATTAGGATTTTTCTCAATTTAGTAGTAGTAAAGTTAGGACTCCTAACTTTACGACTCCTAAATGCCTTCTGTGAATACCGTAAGTCTTAAAATTAGGATTTTTCTCAATTTAATAGTAGTAAAGTTAGGACTCCTAAACTGAGAAAAATCTAATGTTAAGACTTTCGGTATTCACAGAAGGCATTTAGGAGTCCTAAAGTTAGGAGTCCTAACTTTACTACTACTAAATTGAGAAAAATCCTAATTCTAAGACTTTCGGTATTCACAGAAGGCATTTAGGAGTCCTAAAGTTAGGAGTCCTAACTTTACTACTACTAAATTGAGAAAAATCCTAATTTTAAGACTTTCGGTATTCACAGAAGGCATTTAGGCGTCCTAAAGTTAGGAGTCCTAACTTTACTACTATTAAATTGAGAAAAATCCTAATTTTAAGACTTTCGGTATTCACAGAAGGCATTTAGGAGTCCTAAAGTTAGGAGTCCTAACTTTACTACTATTAAATTGAGGAAAAATCCTAATTTTAAGACTTACGGTATTCACAGAATGCATTTAGGAGTCCTAAAGTTAGGAGTCCTAACTTCTGTGAATACCGAAATGAGTAAGTGTCTTCTGTGAATACCAAAATGAGTAAGTGCCTTCTGTGAATACGTAAATGGTAGTAAGTTTAGGATTTTGTCTTAAGTTAGTTCTGTGAATCGGGCCCACTGTATTCTTTCCGCAAATGTTCATTGTCATTGGCTATGTAATGGGTATAGTGGCTGTGGGTTTGTATTGGTGTACCACTAAATAAGATGTGATATTGAGGAAGGAACTCTTCAAACTGGTGCTTGCCATGTGTCTTGCATTGACAACAAGATAGCTTCAATTGTTCATTGATAAAGATTTGGGGGATCAATACCACTTGGTAAATTAAGTTTCTTGTTGTTTCCCTTATTGGATCATTTAGAAGATTTATTTTAGATTCTGGAATCTATGATAAAATAGCTAAACTTGGGAATAATAAATCATACATCTAATGTTAAACCACTACTTGGAAATATACTTAACATGAAGAGAAGGACAGGGCATCAGTATTATCCACAAATAATAGTTTGGAGTCATCTGACCACTTAAAGCAGGAATTCCCATATATATATATACTCCATTAAGCGCCAAGGAGCTGTGTTGCAGAGTGTTGTAAAAAGGGGCGTGGCCTCTGAACACCTCTCTGTAACGCACCTCCCTGGCTCCTACTGGAGGTACCTGGTGGGCTAGTTGGCCCCCAGGGGATCTCTGAATTGAAGATGAATTACTTCCCCAACTTAAAACGCGCCACAGGGTGTGTTTGCACACATATCACCTCATGCCCCGGCATCTACCTTCACTACTGTGCAAAGGCGCCCTGTGGCGCATTTTAAGTTGGGGGATTGAGTCCCCTTGAATCCTGAGGTCCCCTGGCGGTCAACTAGCCCACCAGGTACCTCCAGTAAGTGCCACAGAGCTGCGCTGCAGAGAGGTGCAACACAGCTTTATGGTGCATAATGGGGTAACTGGTGGGCTAGTTGGCCCCCAAGGGGCCTCAGGATGCCAAGGGTACTTAATTCACAGTGGTGAAGGTAAGGGGCGGGCCCTGAGGTGATATGTGTGCAAACACGCCCTCTGGGGTGTTTTAAGTTGGGAAATGAATTCCTCTTCAAGTCAGAGGTCCCCTAGGTACCTCCAGTAAGCGTCATGGAGCTGTGTTGCAGAGTGTTGTAAAAAGGGGCGTGGCCTCTGCAACGCAGCTCCCTGGCGCATACTGGAGGAACCTGGTGGGCTAGCTGGCCCCAGGGGACAACAGCATTGAAAAGGAATTAATTCCCCAACGTAAAATGCACCACAGGGCATGTTTGCACGCATGTCACCGCAGGACTCGCCCCTTTCCTTCACCATTGTACAAATATTCCTATAAAATCAGTCGAACTACGAATTTAGATTTACTCACCTGTTATCAGGAGAGAACTCAGTGCTGCTTCTTTTAGCCCAGCACTGACCCTGAAAAGTAATTCTAAGCGTACTTACCAGTAACTTGTATTTCCTTCCATAGGAATCCTTTGTGTGGTTTTCAGCAAAAAAGTTTCTAAGTGTTCATTTTTTAAATATACAAATATTGCTCTAAAATCATCTGAACTACGAATGGAGATTTAGTCACCTGTTATCAGGAGAGAACCCATTGCTGCATCTTTTTGCCCAGCACTGACCCTGAAAAGTAATTCTAAGCGTACTTACCAGTAACTTGTATTTCCTTCCATAGGAATCCATTGTGTGGTTTTCACCAGAAAAGTTTCTAAGTGTGGATTTTTGAAACGTACAAAAAATTCCTATAAAATCAGCAGAATTACGAGATTCCAATTTACTCACCTGTTATCAGGAGTGACTTCAGTGCTGCTTCTTTGAGCCCAGTAGTTGACCTGAAAAGTAATTCTAACCGTGCTTACCACAAACTTGTATTTTCTTCCATAGGAATCCATTGTGTGGTTTTCACCAGAAAAGTTTCCTAGTGTCTATTTTCACAAACTAAAAATATTCCTTACAAATTGCCTGTATGACTTAAACGCATTATTTCAATTGTTTACAGGAGATGCACCCGTGCTGGATCCAGGATCTACCACTGAGTAAGAAAAAGTAACGTTAACATGATGTTGCAGGGTTTCTGTACTCACACAGAACTGTGCACAGAGGAGTGGAACCTCGGCAAATTAGGGTGTCCCAAAACTTACCTTAGCAACCAACTCACCCCTTACCGAGCTAGCTACAGTGTCTCATTGGACATATCAAACTCCCAATGTTTAGACAAACCAGAACATGAACTTACAGTACCTCAGGGTACGTGGGACTCATGAACACTCTTTCGTTATATTATCATTACAAACCAGAACATGGAGTAAAGAAGACACATGTGCATTTGAAATGTTTATTTACTAATGCCGTCTTCTCAGGCGCAGTATCTTAGATAATACAAGTATACTTATTATCAGTATCAAAATTATCAGCATAGTTACTAAGACATAAAAAGCGAATGGTGACAGCATGTTAACATGCTGTAATGAATAAGAGTTAACAACACTTATATCTCACCCTCCCTAACACATATATTATATTATTAGCTAAGAAGGTCTCTTTGGGTTGTTTTAGGGCGGGCCCATACCTTAGTGTCCTAGCATGAAGGAATCACATCAGCATACACCAGCTCTCTCTGCATGTGCACCGCATCAAGTGTGTTAACAATTCTCCTGCAAAGCAATATCAATCCCGCCTCAAGCCCAAGTTGGCAAAGGCTGCACTTGTGTTATGACTATGAAGGCGTGGAGATCAGACCTCATAACAATTCCATATCGTGTTGCTCCTGAAACTTCAGCACTCTCCGTGCAGACATGGTTTATTAAACAAAACTGATATCAGAGCAATAACATATTATTCTCACATACACCACGGCAAACCACTAGGTTGAAAGCTAAGTCAACAATTAAGGGTCGTGTGCAGAAGTTGCAAGAAAGGAAAAATGGCGTTTAAATCTCAAATGTACCTATGCTAACTTAACACGATATAAGGATATATAGGAGCTATACAACACCCCCCCATGATCCGAGAACGGACTAAATAAGATAACAGAAGTGCCATCACATGAGAGCAGAATCCAATTATAAACGAGCATGAATAAAAATTCAATTATAAAAACTAATGCTAAAAAATAGCCCACAAGTATAATGTGGCTCAAGCCAATAGGCAAGCAAAAATAAAATGTCTTGACCAAAAGTCAACAAAATCAAGGAAATGCTATCAATCAGCATGTCAATTTGAGGCAGTGTCTATGATAAGACTGTATATGAAAAGTAAGCTGCAACAGCCTCCAGGAGGAAGTCACTGTCCTCATCCGAAAACAGTTCAGCCATCCAATTTAAAAGATGAAAGGAACATACGTGATCTTCCAGCAACGGATCCTCTGTAACCATCAGAGGACAGCTCGGTGGGTTTTCAAGAAAACTTTGTTCCAAGAAATTTTGCGCTGCCGACAACACATCCCAGGGACCCATTAGTCCATGTGCCACCGCCAAGGCCATAATCCTTTCGTCAGAACAAACCAACTCGTGAGCAATGATAGGACTCATCAGTTGATCAAAATCGACGTCAGAAGATATTGGTCCGCAGAGACACAAATCAATGGCCCAAAGGAAATCACAGGTCAGGCAGCGAAATACAGGCTGGACACAGGTGAAATAGGAGAACCGAAAAGATAATCCAAACGCCGTGCTTAGAGTCGCCAACGGCAGTGTGCCATAATAATCAAGCATGCGGTTGCGAAACCGCGTCAGTAGCAGCCGAGCGTGGTCTTGCACAGGAAGGGCATCCATATTTAAAAAGGCAGAAAACCACCAATGCGCCAGCCGCTAATGCAAGTAAAAACGGGAACCCTCCAAATAAGGATGAAAAAATAGAATGGAAGAAGGCAGGGATGACTCCAAAAATCTTCTCAAAGGAAGTCACGAGACCACCACTAACAACTTTAAAAAAATGTGCTAGGCCCGTTGTGGAGGATGCGTTAAAGATAGAACGGACCATGGCTCCGAAATGCAAAGGCAAATCAGTATTTAAAAGAGCCTGAACCTCCGTACGGGTGTTAGCAATGTGAAGCACGAAAGTTTCACGGGCCGAGCTCAAGGCCACCTCTTTCTGGGACAATAGAGCTCTTATTCTAGCCATGCCGCTGAATTCTGCTCCCAAGGTCGGTATCTGTGGCCAAATGGAAGACTCCCTATGTTCACGTGTGGGAGGATAAAGAACATTTCTGCAGCAAATAACTCGCTCACTAACCGTTACTATGAAAGCTATACCTTTAATTAAACCACAACAGTTTTCATTATTGAGCATTAAATAACTACCATTCTCTAACAATTTAAACGTGGGGATGATAGCAGGAACTGGCGTGCCCTGTAAAACGCAAGCCATATTCGGACGGTCCTTGTTACATGAACCGTGTAACTGTATGTGTCTGCACATTAAAGAATGATCTGGCGTCTCAGTACACTCATCCCCTGTTAGATAAACTTCTTGTTCATCCTTGAAACATCTGTATGTGTATGGGAGTGACCAGACCTCATGAAGAAAACCGCTACCTAAGGGTTCAAAACGACCTATTGGCACATATTTCATACAATTTGAAAACTTATATAAAGCAAAAGGCAGTGTTATTAAACCGTGGATAAGCCACGTAGCAGCAGTGGCTTCTGCCACAGAAAAAGGTAAAGATTCCAATCTTTCAATATGGAGCATAGAAAAGGAAGCATCACGCATTGAAAGCAAGCGTTGTTTGTCTGTCAAATTAAACGGGGAAAAAAAAGAGGAAACGTTCATGTATCCCCAGGGAACTTTACCCATTTTCAGAGTCTGAAGTGTCCATGCAAACTGCATGATTGACCGTAATTGATTTTGACCATGGTATAATACTGACACTTCATCATGCACAATATCAACAACAGACGACACAATATTATCCAATGTGTAAATTCTAGAGGAAAGCACGTTAATGCTATTGTCAACAACTGCAAGCACTTTCTCAAGATTCGCCTGATCAATAGCCCTAAGGCGTGAAGCGGCCTCAATCTGTGAGAGTTTCCAAATTTCATTGTAAACCCCATATGACCACCTTTTCGACCTGCCACTAGCTGGGCCTTTAATGAAATCATTCAAATCCACGTCTGCATTCAGTTTGGAAAGGTGATACTTAACCGCAGGTAAAGTTGAATGTTTCAGCCAAGCTTGACACAGCTTGCCCACAGAGTAAGAGGTGACAGTATGACTTAAATCAAACCGGGGATCAGATCTAACAGTCTTAAAACCGTCAGATATATTCAAAAACCTTTTTTGGCAAGAATCAGCACTACGGTGCCAAAGCAGCCAACCTCTGGGATTCATACTGGAAATGTTAAAGGAGGAATTAAGAAGCAGAGCCTGTATATCTTTAATGGACAATTGAGTAAAATTACTCCAATTCTCATATTCCTCCAACTCTGGGAAAGACGGGGTGTTTAACCTTTTAGATGTAGCCAATCCAAAGCATGTGGTCTGGGAAATGGTTTCATTTAAAAACAACATATGATTCGGGATGAGACATGCACGGTGCAAAGCCTCAGTGCCTCGTACCTGCCAGGCCCTTGAACCCCAAACCGATTTAAGGTCTATTGTTTCCTTCCATAACTCATAGCCCCCAGTAACTAATTGATCCAGGAAGGCCTTCGAATACAACAATTTGGTATCGGTAAGTCTAACCTTGGACAGTGGCTGTTTTTGAAATTTAAAATAAAAGGACTCGGGATTGGACTGATTAAAGTCAGTGAAATAAGTATACTTTTTAAGAAATGTTTCTGAACTCCCTTGTGTAGGTGCCGGGCAATGTTCCCACTGAGTAAAATTAACAGCATCCCTTCGGGAAGATGTTTTGTGTAAGAAGTGATTGCCATAATGTTGGTAACAGAACAATTCACCATAATTAGCAGATTCCAAATATAAATCCTCAGCATCAAAAGCAGCATAGTATTTCAAATCAGAAAATAAACTTTCCACAGCATTAACATCCCAATCATCAGAACGAATGTTTTGTTTCACCACATCCCCCATATTCACTCTAAGTACATTAGGAACATTAACGACTTCCGTTGGGCCATGAATTTGAAACCGAACTGCATCCCACGCGATTCCATCCAGAACAGGCCAAGCTGTGATGTTAACCAAAGTCAAGTCTCTCTTTAATCTGTGTGTAGAATGTGAAGAGGAAAGTGGGGCCAAAGTTCCATTTAAATGAGTAATGCAAGTTCTCTCCTCGACATAGTGTCCATTCATAATTCGAAAAAAATAAAACACAAAACCAATTGACATAAAAAGGTAAACCGAAAAAAGGACCAGCCAAATGTATATCCAAGGAGGTATCAAAAAATGTTTTTTAAACAGGCTAGCATAAACTGCAATTTGAGAGGGTTTTTTCGAGGCAAGGGAAGCAGAGTCAAATGAAAATCTGGATTCCGTGGCTAAACGAGCTTGCAGGTCAGGCATGGACAAATCAGTGGGGTATGTATAGTCTGTCTCATCAAGGTTAGTTCCTGATAAATTATTCAATAATGGACTGGAAACAGCAGGTAATTCGATGGCCACCTCAGGTTCATTATTAGAAGCAGTGGGCATAATTGAATTTCTCACAATGGAAGGACAGGAAACAGCTGGTGTCATGCTAAGAAGAATCGGCCACTCTGTGTATCTTGACATTGTCAATAGAAATAAACCTGTTTTCCTTACGACCCGGAAGTGGTGGTAAAATGACTGTTCTTGTGCCCTTCACTCCAAGCACTGGGACTGGAGCTCGATAGGAGGGACCAAACTCTTTCTTGTTGTCGATCTTCTCCCGAACCAGTTCTCCAACTTGGGGTAGCCAGCCAACTACCGGGATTTGCAACGCATCATCCGATGTGGAGGGCAAATGTTCCTTTGCAAGACTGTCTCTGGTCTTTTGTAGATTCTGTAAAACATTGCAATGTTCATCTGCGTCAAAGGAAGTGGCGCGAACCACGGAGTCTAGACCGTCAAGGTCAGGGACGTACATCTTGATGCCAAAGAGCATTTCGTATGGGGTCCGCCCACCCAGAGACCTTCTAGGGAGATTATTAAGAGCACGCTGCACGCCATAGAGGTGAGCCAGCCAGTTTCTGCCAGTGCCTATAACTCGGGCTGTCAAAGATTGCTTTAAATCACGGTTCATTCGTTCAACTACACTATTACCCTCAGGTCTGTAGGGTGACGAAAACTTGACTTGGACCCCCATCGAAGTCATGGCATCCTTATACGCCTTAGAGGCGAAAGCCGGACCCTGATCCGAATGGAAGGTACCACAGGCAAAAATCCCTATAAAGATACGCAAATCTCTAATGACAGTCCGTGAATCAGCGCTGCGATGTGGCCATACCCACACAAAGCGTGTGCATGAGTCAACTGCTACTAAGATGTACTTATACGCAGTATCAGATGAAAAAGGACCGCAGTGATCTAAATAAACACAGCCTAGCGGTTTATTAGAAATGTACAACTGAGTCTGTGGCGGACGCGTAGCAGTTGAAGGCTTAATCTGCTGGCATATGTCACAAAGAAGGACATAATCACGCGTCTGTTTGTAAAGTCCCCGCCACCAGAAACGTTGTTGTAGTTGCGTTACAGTGGCTGAGACGCCCGCATGCGCAGACGCCACACCTTCATGAGCCGCTGTAATCAAGTCTGTTCTGCGATCCGAGTTGGGAATCAGCCGTTCCCCAACATCAGGAATTGTCACAAAAGGAACCTTTTCGGGACTTAAGTGGTATTTATACTTCGAAGGGAATCCAGCAGGATGTTTACTTCCCTTCTCAGAGGCAGCAATCGCTGCCAAGATGTCGCTATCAATCTTGGTTTTAGACCTAGTAACTGCTGCAACTAAGTATGTAGATACTGCTGATTTCGCTGCTTCATCAGCAAGCGAGTTGCCAACAGCGTGAACTCCTACGCGCTGATGACCGAGAGTATGAATCACATAAACGAGTGGCAACACAGCCTTAAGCTCTGCCACTCGAACCCAGATCATTTTATGTTTTATTGTGCTACCCTTGGAATCATGAAAATCATTTTGAATCCAAAAGAACAAGTTTTCATTGTAAGACTGGACACAGTAGTAAGAATCACTTACAATTAGAGTAGTAACACTTGGATCTGCGTACTCCAGAGCTAGTAAGAGAGCACGAAGCTCTGCCAATTGTGCGGTGCAATCGCCCAGGGGCAACGTGTGTACCTCCCTGGAAACGAACTCATCATTCAACATAGCACCGACCACAATGGCGCATGCGGAAACGTAGGCATGTTTAGAGCCATGCGCAACCTGCGCCGACCCATCAGTGTAAATGATGCAATGGAAGTCCTCCAAAGGTCGCATCGCCAGAGGAGCAGGATGAACGAATTCATACTGCAAGTACTCTTGCGACCGTAAGGAAGCGTCAAAAATAAACATGACATCCGCGGATGACAATGACGCAGCCCACTGAATCCACCGAGGGTGCAAAGCCTTTGAATTTGGTACACTGGCTTTCGTGACTGCCTCCAAATGAGGACAGGGTGTTACCACCAGCATGCGTTTCCCCTGTGACAGTGCTCGTTCTTTTAGAATTGCCATCTGTACAGCAGTTAAAACTTTTTCCACTGTGGGAAACCGCATCTCAGCCGAAGTGTACAAGTGTGACTTGTAAGCGATAGGTACTGTGTCACCTTCATTAAAAGTGAGGTATGTGAAACCCACCGTCCCGGGAATTATTCTTATTACCAGGTTGGTGTGGTTATCACGAGTCAGTAAATATTTAGAAGCGAGCAGATCAGCCTGCAAGGATAGCAAAATGGCTGAATGCTCAGGCAGCCAGCATGATTTTGAGAAAGTTGGTTGTATCAAAGCATACAAAGGCTTGATACGCTGGGCATATTCCGGAATGTAAGTTCTGCCGAAATTCAAAAAGCCCAGTAAAGACTGTAATTTTTTCAGTGTTGTTGGAGCGCGCAATTGTGCGCACTTCTCTAAGAAGTGAGGAGCCAAACCTCTACCTTCATTGTTGAGCTCATAGCCCAAAAACAACACTGTGTGTTCAGCAATGTGCGATTTTGCAAAGTTAAATTTGTAACCCATGTCTGCGAAGTTGCAAACAACAGAATTTACACGACACAGATGCTCCCAAATATCGTCGTCTGTGAGATATATGTCATCCACATACGAAAAAGCATCAGGGTCGAGTGCCTCCAGAATAGAGACAATTCGAGCGGTAAATATACCAGGACTATTCTTGTAGCCCATTGGAAGACGCCGGAATTGCTTTTGGACTCCAGCGCTCGTAAAACTGGTCCATTGGGAGCTAAAGCTGTCCAATCTGTGGGCATAAAAACCATTGGATATGTCAAGCGTTGTCTTGAAACGCTTACGCACGAGACTATCCACTAGGGCAGAGCCGTGGGTATTCTGTACAGCACAGTTACGGCAATGCGAGTTTAAATGCCGGTAATCCAAAACCAAACGATATGATCCGTCAGGTTTGTTCACAGTAAAAAGGGGATTATTCATCGGTGACACACACGTTTCAATAACTCCCTGATATTCCAATTGTTCAAGGATTTCCGCGACGGAAGATTTTGCTTCACGCCGTATGGGATATTGAGGTTGAGGCTGCGGCTGAGACCGCAACGGAATTTCGTGGCAAGGCGACAAACTATCCCAACCACATTGGTTACGGTACAAAGCCGGCGCGAGAGCCCGAGCCCACTCTTCTGCAAAATGCTGCGCATGCTCTTTCGAGACAGTGTTCGCGAAACTGGGTAGGATCACCTCCTCCCCTCGCGGCGCCGCGAGCACAAAAGGTGGGGGCCAGTCAGCCTCCGAAAGTAAAATATCATATGTAGAAGACAGATTCTCCCAAAATACACCTTTAACGGTACGCTGTATGTCACCTTCAATTAACAGGACAATTTCATATAGTCTTTCAGGGGGAGCAAATCTCGTATCCGCTGTTTCTATCACAACGTAGACATCAGTCGCTGTCACCCTCAGTAGTGGACGCAGCGCCTCTCTGACTATGGTTATCTCCGCCGCGCTGTCCAGCAAGGTCAGAGCCCACGTCAGATTCCGAAGCCGCGTTCTCACTATCTGTGGCATATCGATGCGCTGTTAAGGCTGCGACTTTCTTTTTCGCAAACTGCGGACGCCTAGGCGTAGAATCCTCCTGCTTCACTGCGCCGTCCGTTTGGCGGGACTGACCACGTCCTTGTTGGCCACCACGTCCACGTCCACCCCCTCCTCCTCCACCGGTCTTCGGGGCCGATGTGTCCTGAAAGGAACGAGGAGAGCGTTGATCAGAACCCTGAAAACGATCAGGCGATTTAATCATCGCGCGGTCGCGCAAATCATAAACTTTTTCGGGTGGCGCAGGAGCTTGTATTGCAGGAAAAGTACCCTGAGTCTGCGTTGTCTGCTTCCCCTGTGTCTGTTTTTTAGGCCAATTCTGTTTTTTGGACTTGGGCTGGACATCTGTCACTGCAGATTGTCCCTGAGGTTGTTTTTTATCCTTCACCGGAAAATATTTCAGACCTCTACTTGTGCGGCCAATTGTCTTATAAGCGGCCACCACAATCTTTGCTAACTGGCGGGGTTTGTCGGCATCGGGCAGAGCAGCCAAAGCATTCGACACCTGAAAGTTAACTGCATCTCCTTTAACATTGGAGAGAATGAGATCACTTACAATCTCAAAAGAACCACACAGGCGCATACCCAATTCAACCGCTGCCTCTGGACCGTGATCATTCTGAACACGTCTAATGATTTCAGGCAGAGCATTCATAGACGGGGTGCCGAAGCATCTCGTATAAACTGCCGCAAACGTTTTTCCCCAGCTTTCACAGTCAGCAAGTTCAGGAGTTATATCCTTCGGTAGAGTAATCGTTAACATTCTATGCTTATCAGCAGGAGTAGAATTCGGAAAAACCGCCTCCAGCTGATCAAACTTCTCTGCTAGCCAGAACGGGAAGTCATCGTTGTCAACTGGACGCTCACCAAAAACCGAATTAACCATCACTGGATTGAGACGCATTCCGCCTCGTTCCATGGGAGCGGCCGCACCCCCCTGGGGACCACCAGGAAGATGTCGACCGATGTATTGCACTAAGGCACGAATCACGGAAATGGAAACTACATGTAGCCTGCGAATTTCTGCCAGGGTACAAGCCCCGTGATTCGGGTGCGGGGTAAAGCCACCCAACGCAGGCCAATTTGTACCTGGAATTGAGAGTGGACCTAACCTCGCAGGTGACAAAGAGTGGGGGAGGGCGCCATCAAACCAAACTCGATGCTGCCAATGATCAATAGGTATTTCCAATGCCCTGTATGGCGTATATTCAGCTGGGACATCCGAGGCAGTGTAGGAGTGGAACAAACCAGAATTAGCGTCCACAGCCGGAAACGTAACCCAAGAGTAAAACAACTCGTAAGGAAACGCCGGATCTGCACATACCACGAAAATCACAGCCATCCCATCTACTGGGACCTGGTACGTCTGAAGATGGTTGCGTACCGCTACGCGACTATGCTGTGCAATAGCCACCGCTGCCGCCATTACAGAATTGGAATCAAGAAAAAACAAAGAATACTTTGTAGCACAATTGGGTAGTAATTCAAAGAAACCGTTTGAGAAAGAATCAAGCTTGAATAAAGACCTATTTCAAAAAATAGGTAGGTTTCACCGACACCCCGTTTTCCGGAAACGGATGTGAAGGGGTTAAGGCATGAACGATAAACTACTCGAGTGTCATGATATAAGACCACCGAAACCGTTGGGCGCCATGTTGCAGGGTTTCTGTACTCACACAGAACTGTGCACAGAGGAGTGGAACCTCGGCAAATTAGGGTGTCCCAAAACTTACCTTAGCAACCAACTCACCCCTTACCGAGCTAGCTACAGTGTCTCATTGGACATATCAAACTCCCAATGTTTAGACAAACCAGAACATGAACTTACAGTACCTCAGGGTACGTGGGACTCATGAACACTCTTTCGTTATATTATCATTACAAACCAGAACATGGAGTAAAGAAGACACATGTGCATTTGAAATGTTTATTTACTAATGCCGTCTTCTCAGGCGCAGTATCTTAGATAATACAAGTATACTTATTATCAGTATCAAAATTATCAGCATAGTTACTAAGACATAAAAAGCGAATGGTGACAGCATGTTAACATGCTGTAATGAATAAGAGTTAACAACACTTATATCTCACCCTCCCTAACACATATATTATATTATTAGCTAAGAAGGTCTCTTTGGGTTGTTTTAGGGCGGGCCCATACCTTAGTGTCCTAGCATGAAGGAATCACATCAGCATACACCAGCTCTCTCTGCATGTGCACCGCATCAAGTGTGTTAACAATTCTCCTGCAAAGCAATATCAATCCCGCCTCAAGCCCAAGTTGGCAAAGGCTGCACTTGTGTTATGACTATGAAGGCGTGGAGATCAGACCTCATAACAATTCCATATCGTGTTGCTCCTGAAACTTCAGCACTCTCCGTGCAGACATGGTTTATTAAACAAAACTGATATCAGAGCAATAACATATTATTCTCACATACACCACGGCAAACCACTAGGTTGAAAGCTAAGTCAACAATTAAGGGTCGTGTGCAGAAGTTGCAAGAAAGGAAAAATGGCGTTTAAATCTCAAATGTACCTATGCTAACTTAACACGATATAAGGATATATAGGAGCTATACAACAATGACTTACCTGATAAGTGAATTTCCTCCCATAGGATAACATTATTGATTCTATGTGAAAACGTTTCTAAGTGTTAACTTTTAAAATACAATAATATTCCTTAAAAATCACTACTGTAACCAAAACGTTTTTACTCAACTGTTTACAGGAGATATCCCAGGACTAAATCTAGGATCTAGTCTTGTGGTTAGAAAAGTAATCCAAAAAGTAACTAATTGCATTTAACTAGAAATTCCCATTGAGCTCAATGTTGCATTGCGTCTGAAATTGTGTTGCACATTACAACAACTGTAACTACTGTACTTAAAAGTCTATTGCCTATTTGCAAAGTATTTAAACTAAAGTAATTCATTCTGAGAAAGTATATTTTGTAATGTAATGTATAATGTAATTTAAAAAATTAAATATCTAAAAATAAATAGTTTAAAAAAATGTAGTAAATCATTATAAAAAAAAATAAGAATTAATACATTTAGAAATTGTCATTTACAAAACCTTTGAAATTCACTGAAAATACCATAGGTTTCAGACATGTTATAGTTAGGAATTAGGTTTTAGGGGTGTTATAGTTAGTTGGACATTTTAATCGTACAAAACCATTAAAATTCCCCCGTTATAGTTAGTTGTACTAACTATAACTCGCGCGCCCGCAATCCACTGCTGATGATGTCACATATTACATCATTCATGACATGGTTAGTGACATCACTGATGATATCTCAAATGACATCACTGATGACATCACTATTGACATCATTCACGTGACAATCTCATACATCTTATCATACACTAGTATAACCTTTCAACACTCATTATAAAATATGGAGTACCATATTTGAAACCATTGACACACCAATACAAGTTTCTAAAAACCCACTCAGTGATTCCTACATCTACACGCGCATCTAAACACTTACCTATAGATTCACTCATACATGCTAACAAAGACCAATAGAACACTATTAAATGTACTTATACAACTACATCAACATTACACAACAGCACACATCCTATTTACTTATGCAGTCATTCTACTCACTTATGCAAACAGTTGATCATACTTATATTTACTAAGCTACACACTTAAACAAACACCACTTTATTTATTGATATAGATATTAACTTATACTTAGTATGTTATAAAATCACTATTACAAGTATACAGTTATCCTTACATCACTCATACAATCACTGAGTCTTATGTATAGTTATTTATATACAACAACTGTCACATACACTGCTTTTTATATTTCTAGTTTCTTGGACATGTATCATTGAGAAATATATTTATTCATCACCACACCCATATAGAGATTCACTCACCCAAACAACTGTTTCCACATAAAGTCTTAACCTTATATACCTACTAAATCAACTATTTACACATCTTTGGACAGTCACACACCTCCCACCCAACCACACACACATTCATTCACTATCCCATACAAATACTCACGTAACTAATTAATAACTAATATAGACTTTCACATAGCTGACTGACTGACTGACTGAAGGATTTGTTAAGCGCTCAAATGCCGCGGCGTCTTGGCGTCTTAGCTAGTAACCAACTTATGTAGTAGTTTACACAACAAGAGATAGAGTGTTACAGGTATTCACAAAGTGTAATATCTATCCCATATATTTAGTGAGACACTTTAAATTTGTCACTTACACAGTCAATCATATTGCTACTAAATCCTCCATTCAGACACTTATACATACATATCAGTCTTCAAGGCAGATTGCTATATATATACATAATACTTATTTAAATATCGGACCAAACCACATTCACTGGATGATGTCATCAGTGATGTCATCAGTGATGTCATTTCAAATGTCATCAGTGATCTCACTGACCATGTCATGAATGACGTAATATGTAACATCATCAGCAGTGGTTTGCGGGCATTCGAGTTATAGTTAGTACAACTATAACGGGGGAATTTCAATGGTTTTGTATGAGTGAAATGTCCAACTAATTATAACACCCCTAAAACCTATGGTTTTTTCAGTTAATTTCTAAGGTTTTTTAAATGCTAATTCCTAACTATAACATGTCTGAAACCTATGTTTTTTTCAGTGAATTATATATATATATATATATTAGCAACTGGCGGTCGCCAGTAGTTAGTTATAGTTAGGACCTTTTTTCCATAGGGAATCCGCAACATTCTATTTGGAATAACTTTAGTGCCGGTTGCTGAATCTTTGTGAAATTTTAAAAATTGGTGGGGCACTCCGGTCCACTCCTATCCTACTCTCGGGGTGATTCATCAAGCGAGGGCTGAGAAAAAAGGGGGTCCCAAAACGTGTTTTCCCATAGGAATCTTTAATCGCAACTACAGCCCAAACTGCTCAACGGAATCACACCAACTTTGGCAGAAAGGTAGACCTTGGTTCAGAGTCATGCCTTTTTGTTAAATGGTGTAAATCTGTCAAGTAGTTTTATAGATATTAAAGGAAAAAAATACATATATATCTGGGAGGGAGCCTAACCACGCATCTCATCTTGAGATCTGATTGGCTGTCAGCACTTCATCCAAGAAGTGTTGGCAGCCATCTTGGGACCAATATACATGATAGCACATCATTAAAAAGCATTGCAGTTAATAGAAGGTTTTAAGACTTTAGTTGCATTATAAATCATTTGTTGATGGTACCATATTCATTTTAGGAATTGTGGTGTGTTCTAAGGTGATTTCACGATGTGAAAAGGCCTTCTGCTGGGATATCATGAATCATGTTTGAGAGAAAACTATTATCTCATGCTTTTCCCACAGAGGTTTGGAAGGTGATCTATAAGCTAAACTGAGAGCATATTTTCTGTAAATTCACATTATCTTTCTCAGTCATGTTAGAATAAAGTCTGACATTCTCAGTAAAACATGTACATCCAACAAGGGCAGAGACGTGATTCCTTCGTGTTCTACTGCAGCTTCCCAGAGTGTTCTAAAGAACAACAAGAGCGCTAACAGTCCTACTTATGACAAACGTATGGCACACCTGAAGCCATCTTGATTGGAATAAAGTGGTAACTCTTAAAACATTTATTTAAAAAGGAACAACATGATGGGGTTCATTTTGCCATAGAAAGTATGATTAGTGCTGCAGAAAGAAAAATTAGGGCACATTTTAAGTGACTTCTCAAATCCTCTTCTATTTCAACAAAAACATTCCGACATGCAGACTGAAACATGCACTTTCAATACCAGCAGCAGACTTCCCTGGTGAGCAGTAGCTTTACCACAGTGAACTAATAAGCAACTAGAGTGCTAACATTCTGAATTTATGGCAAATGTGTGACACATCTGAATGCCTTCTTGATGGAACCAAAGAAAAAAACTGAAAGTATTTCCTACTTAGAAAACTGTAGTAAATGAGGAAAATAGGAAACAAAAGAGCCCAAATGTAGAACAAATATCACCCAGATGTAGCCCAAGTATAGCCCAATGACAGAATTTCCCAGAGTGTTCTAAAGACCAACTAGAGCGCTAACAGTCTTGCGTATGACAAAAGTATGGTACAAAAGGGGGTGGTGATGAACTGAGCATCTGAATCAATCAAACACTCACACCCAGTCAAAAGATCTGGGTTTAATCCATCACCGTTCTTTAGCCCACTCTGCCACCCCAGTTCAGACATGGCCATATGCAAATCAGTCTGACCCTGTGCCTTATGGGAACAGTCCAGCCCGAACTGCCAAGCCATGTCTTCCCTGGACCGGAAACAAGCTTCTAAGGACCGGTTTCTGGCATTCCAGCCATCTTCAGCCCGGCTTGCTTGAATCCAGTGGCAAAGTGAGCAAGGGACTCACGTCTGAGCATACCCTGCCACACTTATGGCGGCCAAAAGCGGTACAAAAGGGGGTGGTGATGAACTGAGCATCTGAATCAATCAAACACTCACACCCAGTCAAAAGATCTGGGTTTAATCCATCACCGTTCTTTAGCCCACTCTGCCACCCCAGTTCAGACATGGCCATATGCAAATCAGTCTGACCCTGTGCCTTATGGGAACAGTCCAGCCCAAACTGCCAAGCCATGTCTTCCCTGGACCGGAAACAAGCTTCCGAGGACCGGTTTCTGGCATTCCAGCCGTCTTCAGCCCAGCTTACTTGAATCCAGTGGCAAAGTGAGCAAGGGACTCACGTCTGCCACCCCAGTTCAGACATGGCCATATGCAAAACAGTCTAACCCTGTGCCTTATGGGAACAGTCCAGCCCGAACTGCCAAAAGTATGGCACACCTGAAGCCATCTTGATTGGAATAAAGTGGTAACACTCAAAAAATTTAATTTGCAAAGGAACAAAATGAGGGGGTTCATTTAGCCATAGAAATTATGATTAGTGCTGCAGAAAGAAAAATTAGGGCACATTTTGACCTCTCAAATCCTCTTCTATTTCATTAAAAATTCTGACATGCAGACTGAAACATGCACTTTGAATACCAGCAGCAGACTTCACTGGTGAGCAGTAGCTTAGTATAGTGATCTAAGGAGCAACTAGAGTGCTAATATTCAGAATTCATGGCAAATGTGTGACACATCTGAACGTCTTTTTGATGGAACCAAAGTAAACAAGCATTGAAAATGCAATAGGTCTCACCCTCGTTTAAGTTAAAGCAGTTCTGTTTGTAATTTGGTGGCTTTTTAGCTTTGCATTTATTAGTGTTTTTCAAACTTTCATAATAATACATGCATATGTATGCATACATGTATATGTATATGTATGCATGTATTTATATTTGTATTTATATAGATATGCAGATTATATATATGTTTATATATGTATGTATATATACATACACACACATATATATACATACATATGCATATATATGCATATATATGTGCATATGTGTGCCTGTAGAGAGAGAGGCAGAGAGAGGTAAAGAGGTAGAGGTGTAGAGGTAGAGGTGTAGAGGTAGAGAGGTAGATAGGTAGAGAGTAGTAGAGAGAGAGGTAGAGAGGTAGAGAGTAGAGGATGAGTAATAGAGAGTAGAGAGTGAGTAGTGGAGAGTAGTAGAGAGAGTAGCAGAGAGTGAGTAGTATAGAGTAGTAGAGTGAGTAGTAGAGAGTGAGTAGTAAAGAGTGTGTAGTAGAGAGTAGTAGAGAGTGAGAAGTAGAGAGTGGGTAGAAGGGAGTGAGTAGTAGAGTAGTAGAGAGTGAGTAGTAGAGAGTGAGTAGTAGAGAGTACTAGAGAGTGAGTAGTAGAGAGTGAGTAGTATAGAATGAGTAGCAGAGAGAGAGTGCTAGAGAGTAGTAGAGAGTGAGTAGTAGAGAGAGAGTAGTAGAGAGCGAGTAGTAGAGAGAGAGTAGTAGGGAGTGAGTAGTAGAGAGTAATAGAGAGTGAGTAGTAGAGAGATAGTAGTAGGGAGTAGTAGAGTAGTAAAGACAGAGTAGTAGAGAGTGAGTAGCAGAGAGTAGTAGAGTAGTAGAGAGTGAGTAGTAGAGAGTGAGTAGTAGAGAGTAGTAGAGTGAGTAGTAGAGAGAGAGTAGGAGAGAGTGAGCATTAGAATAGTAGACAGTGAGTGGTAGAGAGTAGTATAGAGTAGTAGAGTGAGTAGTAGAGCGTAGTATAGAGTGAGTAGAAGAGAGTAGTAGAGAGTAGTAAAGAGTGTGTAGTAGAGAATAAGTAGTAGAGAGTGAGTAGTAGAGAGAGTAGTACAGAGTAGTGGAGTAGTAGAGAGCGAGTAGTACAGAGTAGTAGAGAGCGAGTAGTAGAGAGTGAGTAGTAGAGTGAGTAGTAGAGAGGTAGTAGTAGAGAGTGAATAATAGAGAGTGAGTAGTAGAGAGAGAGTAGTAGAGAGTGAGCAGTAGAGAGAGAGTAGTAGAGAGTGAGAGGTAGAGTAGTAGATAGTGAGTAGTAGAGAGTAGTAGAGAATGAGTAGTAGGGAGTGAGTAGTAGAGAATAGTAGAGAGCGAGTAGTAGCGAGTGAGTAGTAGAGAGTAGTAGCGAGTGAGTAGTTGAGAGTGAGTAGAAGAGAGTAGTAGAGAATGAGTAGTAGAGAGAGAGTTGTAGAGAGTGAGTAGTAGAGAGTGAGTAGTAGAAAGTGAATAGTAGAGAGTAGTAGAGAGTGAGTAGTAGAGAGAGAGTAGTAGAGAGCGAGTAGTAGAGAGTAGTAGAGTGAGTAGTAGAGAGTGGGTAGTAAAGAGTGAGTAGTAGAGAGTAGTAGAGAGTGAGTAGTAGAGAGTGGGTAGAAGGGAGTGAGTAGTAGAGTAGTAGAGAGTGAGTAGTAGAGAGTACTAGAGAGTGAGTAGTAGAGAGTGAGTAGTATAGAATGAGTAGCAGAGAGAGTGCTAGAGAGTAGTAGAGAGTGAGTAGTAGAGTGAGTAGTAGAGAGAGAGTAGTAGAGAGTGAGTAGTAGAGAGAGAGTAGTAGGGAGTGAGTAGTAGAGAGTAGTAGAGAGTGAGTAGTAGAGAGATAGTAGTAGGGAGTAGTGAAGTAGTAGAGACAGAGTAGTAGAGAGTGAGTAGCAGAGAGTAGAGGAGTAGTAGAGAGTGAGTAGTAGAGAGTGAGTAGTACAGAGTAGTAGAGTGAGTACTAAAGAGTAGTAGAGAGTGATTAGTAGAGAGTGAGTAGTGGAGAGAGAGTAGTAGAGAGTCAGTAGTAGAGTAGTAGAGAGTGAGTGGTAGAGAGTATTAGAGAGTAGTAGAGTGAGGAGTAGAGGGTAGTAGAGAGTGAGTAGTAGAGAGTAGTAGATAGTTAGTAGTAGAGAGTGAGTAATGGAGAGTAAGTAGTAGAGAGTAGTAGCGAGTGAGTAGTAGAGAGTGAGTAGAAGAGAGTAGTAGAGAGCGAGTAGTAGAGAGAGAGTAGTAGAGAGTGAGTAATAGAGAGTAGTAGAGTGAGTAGTAGAGTTTGAGAAATAGGGAGAGAGTAGTAGAGAGTGAGTAGTAGAGAGAAGTAGAGAGTGAGTAGTAGAGAGTGAGTAGCAGTGAGTAGTATACAGTAGTAGAGAGTGAGTAGTAGAGTATGTAGTAGAGAGAGAGTAGGAGAGAGAGTAGTTGAGAGCAGTAGAGAGTGAGTAGTAGAGTAGTAGAGAGTAGTCAGTCAGTGTCAGTTAGTCAGTGTCAGTCAGAGAGGTAGTAGTAGAGAGTGAATAATAGAGAGTGAGTAGTAGAGAGTGAGTAGTAGAGAGAGTAGTAGAGAGTGAGAGGTAGAGTAGTAGAGAGTGAGTAGTAGAGAGTAGTAGAGAATGAGTAGTAGGGAGTGAGTAGTAGAGAATAGTAGAGAGCAAGTAGTAGAGAGTGAGAAGTAGCAAGTGAGTAGTAGAGAGTAGTAGCGAGTGAATAAATGAGAGTGAGTAGAAGAGAGTAGTAGAGAGTGAGTAGTAGAGAGAGAGTTGTAGAGAGTGAGTAGTAGAGAGTAGTAGAGTGAGTAGTAGAGAGTGAGTAGTAGAGAGTGAGTAGTAGAGAGTGAATAGTAGAGAGTAGTAGAGAGTGAGTAGTAGAGAGAGAGTAGTAGAGAGCGAGTAGTAGATAGTAGTTGAGTGAGTAGTAGAGAGTGAGTAGTAAAGAGTGAGTAGTAGAGAGTAGTAGAGAGTGAGTAGTAGAGAGTGGGTAGAAGGGAGTGAGCAGTAGAGTAGTAGAGAATGAGTAGTAGAGAGTACTAGAGAGTGAGTAGTTGAGAGTGAGTAGTATAGAATGAGTAGCAGAGAGAGTCCTAGAGAGTAGTAGAGAGTGAGTAGTAGAGTGAGTAGTAGAGAGAGAGTAGTAGAGAGTGAGTAGTAGAGAGAGAGTAGTAGGGAGTGAGTAGTAGAGAGTAGTAGAGAGTGAGTAGTAGAGAGATAGTAGTAGGGAGTAGTAGAGTAGTAGAGACAGAGTAGTAGAGAGTGAGTAGCAGAGATTAGAGGAGTAATAGAGAGTGAGTAGTAGAGAGTGAGTAGTAGAGAGAGAGTAGTAGAGAGTCAGTAGTAGAGTAGTAGAGAGTGAGTGGTAGAGAGTATTAGAGAGTAGTAGAGTGAGGAGTAGAGGGTAGTAGAGAGTGAGTAGTAGAGAGTAGTAGAGAGTTAGTAGTAGAGAGTGAGTAATAGAGAGTAAGTAGTAGAGTAGTAGCGAGTGAGTAGTAGAGAGTGAGTAGAAGAGAGAGAGTAGTAGAGAGTCAGTAGTAGAGTAGTAGAGAGTGAGTGGTAGAGAGTATTAGAGAGTAGTAGAGTGAGTAGTAAAGAGTATTAGAGAGTGAATAGTAGAGAGTGAGTAGTGGAGAGAGAGTAGTAGAGAGTGAGTAGTAGAGAGAGAGAGTAGTAGACAGTCAGTAGTAGAGTAGTAGAGAGTGAGTGGTAGAGAGTATTAGAGAGTAGTAGAGTGAGGAGTAGAGGGTAGTAGAGAGTGAGTAGTAGAGAGTAGTAGAGAGTTAGTAGTAGAGAGTGAGTAATAGAGAGTAAGTAGTAGAGTAGTAGTGAGTGAGTAGTAGAGAGTGAGTAGAAGAGAGTAGTAGAGAGCGAGTAGTAGAGAGAGAGTAGTAGAGAGTGAGTAATAGAGAGTAGTAGAGTGAGTAGTAGAGCGTGAGTAATATAGAGAGAGTAGTAGAGAGTGAGTAGTAGAGAGTAGTAGAGAGTGAGTAGTAGAGAGTGAGTAGCAGTGAGTAGTAGAGAGTAGTAGAGTATGTAGTAGAGAGAGAGTAGGAGACGGAGTAGTTGAGAGCAGTAGAGAGTGAGTAGTAGAGTAGTAGAGAGTAGTCAGTCAGTGTCAGTTAGTGTCAGTCAGTGTCAGTCAGTGTCAGTGTCAGTCAGTCAGTGTCAGTCAGTGTCAGTCAGTCAGTGTCAGTCAATCAGCGTCAGTCAGTGTCAGTCAGTCAGTGTCAGTCAGTCAGTGTCAGTCAATCATTGTCAGTCAGTGTCAGTCAATCAGTGTCAGTCAGTGTCAATCAATCAGTGTCAGTCAGTCAGTGTCAGTCAGTCAGTGTCAGCTAGAGCAGCTCTGCTGACCTGGTTCTCTTGCTCTAAAGTAGCTCTGCTGACCTGGTTCTCTCCCTCTAAAGCAGCTCTGCTGACCTGGTTACTCTGACTTTACAGCAGGTCTGCTGATCTGGTTGTCTGGCTCTAGAGCTGCTCTGCTGACCTGGTTCTTAGGCTCCAGAGCAGCTCTGCTGACCTGGTTCTCTGGCTCTATTGCAGCTCTGCTGACCTTGTTCTCTGGCTCTAAAGCAGCTCTGCTGGCCTGGTTCTCTCCCTCTAAAGAGCTCTGCTGACCTGGTTCTCTGGCTCTAAAGCAGTTCTGCTGACCTGGTTCCCTCCCTCTAAATAAGCTCTGCTGACCTGGTTTCTCTGCCTCTACAGCAGCTCTGCTGACCTGGTTCTCGGCCTCATGAGCAGCTTTGCTGACCTGGGTCTCTGGTTCTAGAGCAGCTCTGCTGACCTGGGTCTCTGGTTCTAGAGCATCTCTCTTGACCTGCTTCTTAGGCTCTAGAGCAGCTCTGCTGACCTGGTTCTCTGGCACAACAACGGCTCTGCTGACCTGGTTTTTCTGGCTCTACAGCAGCTCTGCTGATCTGGTTCTCTGTGCTCACAATGCATGCACCCGACTTCGCGAAAATATATTTAAAAATAATATAAGTTTATTATAAGTACAAATATATAATTTTTATGAATATCTTAGATAATCTCTTGCCCTAATATGGATATTAAAGACACATACATATAATTTTGGAACATCATCTTTTTGGCGGGAGTCGCCCACCCAGCGCGCCCCGGCACGTATATGACGTCGCAAGACCCACCACCGCGCAAGCGTCTCGTACCATAAAGCGCATGATGTCGCGAATGCATGGGAGAAGGAGTCGCGGACTGGTCGCGTACCAATCGCGCACGTCACGTAATATTAAATGTATATGATGTAACTGAAAAACACGCATCCCTCACACACCGTATGCGGACCGTTCACAACTTTTCTAAAATGGGGGCTAGAAACCGTGCACGCACCTGTGATGTGTACGCTTTGAGAGCGCGACTCCGAAAAAATATAAATATATTAAAGTAAAAAACAAAAAAATCTTTTTGCAATTTTCAGAAAAATATATAGTTAGTAAATGAATAAAATATTTATAAATAAACAGTTAAAAAACTGTAGAAAATCAGTACAGAAAATAGGTATATCTACTATCACACTTAAAAATTTGCATTTAAAAAACTATTGAAATTCACTGAAAAATACCATAGGTTTCAGAGATGTTATAGTTAGAAATTATCATTTAAAAAACCTTAGAAATTCACTGAAAAAAAACATGGGTTTCGGACACGTTATAGTTAGAAATTAGCATTTAAAAAACCTTAGAAATTGACAGAAAAAAAACATAGGTGTCTGGGGTGTTATAGTTAGCTGGCCATTTCACTCGTATAAAGCCATAGAAATTACTCCGTTATAGTTAGTTCTGCTAACTATAACTCGTGCTCCCGCAATGCGCTGCTGTTGATGTCACATATTGCATCATTCATGACATGGTCAGTGACATCACTGATGACATCCCTGATTACATCTCAAATAACATCACTGATGACATCATCCACGTGGCAATCTGATACACCTCATCATACACTAGTATAACCTTTCATCACTCAATGTAAAATACAATGTACCATATTTGAAACCATTGACACACCAGTACCAGTTACTACATACCCACTCACTGATTCCTAAGTCTACACACACATCTACCCATTCAACAACAGAATCATTTATACATGCAGTCACTAATTAATAGAACACTATCAAAATGCACTTACACACATAAATAGACATTGACACATCAGCAGTAATCTTAGTCGGTTATGCAGTCATCCTACTCACTCATGATAAAAATGTTTCACACTTACATTTACTCACTTACACAATTATCCAACAACACCTCATTTATTCAAACACATAGTAACTCATAGTTAATATGTTATAAAATCACCATTACAATTATACTCTCATTCATAGAGCTACTCTCATAATCACTGACTCTTACATATACTTATTTATATACACCAACTCTCACATACAATGCCTTTTATTTGTTTACTTTGTTGAAGATGTACAACTAAAACATATGTTCGCTTACCAACACACAAATAAATACACTCAGTCACCCAAACAACTGTTTCCACATGCACTCTTAAACCTATACACCTAGTCAATCAACCATTCACACATCTATGCATTTAGTTACACACACCCCATTCAACCACAGACAAACTCAATGTCCCATACAAATACTCACCCAACTAATCAATAACTAATATACACACTCATGTAGTTAGTAACCAACTGATGCAGCATGTTATACAACAGAAACAGTGATGCATACATTCACATAGTTTAGTTACTAATCTATGTATTAAGTGAGACACTTTTAATTGCTCACTCAAACAGACAGACAGCTACTAAATCCTCCATCCAGACAGTTATATATCCACTCAATCTTCAATACAGATTGGTATATATATAATACATATTTCAAACTTAACGACATCCACTGGATGATGTCATCAGTGATGTCACTGACCATGTCATGAATGATGCAATATGTGACATCATCAGCAGTGCATTGCAGGCGCGCAAGTGATAGTTAGCAGAACTCATTATAAAGGAGGAATTTCCATGGTTTTGTACAAGTGAAATGGCCAGCTAACAATAACACCCCTGAAACCTGTGTTTTGTTCTGTGAATTATATATATATTCACTGAAAAAACCATAGGTTTTAGGGGTGTTATAGTTAGCTGGACATTTCACTCATACAAAACCATTGAAATTCCTCCGTTATAGTTAGTTGTACTAACTGTAACTCTCGCGCCCACAATCCACTGGTGATGATGTCACATAGTACATCATTCATGAAATGGTCAGTGACATCACTGATGACATCTCAAATGACATCACTGATGACATCACTGATGGCATCATCCAGTGAATGTGGTTTGGTTCCATATGTCAATTTATATTATAAATATAGAAATCTGCATTGAAGAATGAGTGGATGTATAAGTGTCTGGATGGAGGATTTAGTAGCAGTGTGATTGACTGTTTACTTGACTAATTTATAGTGTGTCACTAAATATATTAGATAGTGACTAAACTATGTGAATATCTAAATTACTTTCTCAGTTGTTGTGTAAAGTGCTGCACCATTTGGTTACTAGCTACGTGAAAGTGTACATTAGTTATTGATTAGTTAACTGATTATTTGTATGGGAGAGTGAATGTGTGTGTGGTTTGGTGAGGGGTGTGTGAGTGCCCAAAGATGTGACAATAGTTGATTCAGTAGGTATATGACGTTAAGACTACATATTATAATAGTTGTTTGGGAGAATTAATATGTATGTGGATGTGCTGATGAGCAAATATATCTCTCAATGGTACATGTCCAACAAACTAGAATAATAAAGGGCAGTGTATGTGACATTTGTTGTATATAAATAAGTATACATAAGACTCAGTGATTGCATGAGTGACTGTATGGATAACTGTATACTTGTAATAGTGATTTTATAACACACTAAGTATGAGTTACTATCTATATGAATAAATAAAGTGGTGTTTATATAAGTGTGGAGCTGAGTAAATAGAAGTAGGATCCATTGTTTGCATAAGTGAGTAGGATGACTGCATAAATAAATAGGATGTCTGCTGGTGTGTAATGTCAATATAGGTGTTTACGTATATTTGATAGTGTTCTATTGATCATTGACAGCATATATGAGTGAATCTATAGATAATTGATTAAATGTTTGTGTAGATCTAGCAATGACTGAGTGGGTTCTTAGATACTTGTACTGGTGTGTCAATGGATTCAAATATGGTACTCTGTATTTTACAGTGAGTGATGAAAGATTATAGTAGTGTATGATGAAGTGTATCTGATTGTCACGTGGAGGATGTCATCAGTGATGTCATCAGTGGCGTCATATGAGATGTCATCAGTGATGTCATTAGTGATGTCACTGACCATGTCATGAATGATGTAATATGTGACATCATCACCAGTGGATTGCGGGCGTGAGAGATACAGTTAGTACAACTAACTATAACGGAGGAATTTCAATGGTTTTGTATGAGTGAAATGTCCAGCTAACTATAACACCCCTAAAACCTATGTTTTTTCACTGAATTACTAAGGTTTTTTAAATGATAATTCCAAACTATAACCTGCTTGAAACCTATGGTTTTTTCAGTGAATTTCAAAGGGTTTTTAAATGATAATTCCTAACTGTAACCTGCCTGAAACCTATGTTTTTTTCATTGAATTTCAAAGGTTTTTTAAAAGATAATTCCAAAGTATAACCTGCCTGAAACCCTAGGTTGTTTTCAGTGATTTCGAAAGATTCTTTCACTAACAATTTTTAAATGTCTTAATTGTTATGTTTATTTCTTTGATCCTGATTTACAATTCTTTTTTTTAAATATATTCATTTTTAGATATCTTATTTTTAAGATTACATTATACATTTTGAATATTTATATGGATTGCTGGTGCGCAAAATATATAGTTAGTGCAACTAAATATATATGGAATTTCATTTTTTTTGTATGATTAAAATATTCACCTAACTATATATGGTCTCAAACCTATGGTTTTTTCATAGAATTTTCAAGGTTTTGTAAATGCAAATACCTAACTATATATGGTCTCAAACCTATGGTTTTTTCTGTGAATTTCAAAGGTTTTTTTGAATGATAATTCCTATCTATATAAGGCCCGAAACCTATGGTTTTTTCAGTGAATTTGCAAGGTTTTTTAAATGCTAATTCTATTAGCGGATAACGTTTTTATATATTCAAACGTTTTTTTAATGCTAATTCCTAACTATATAAGGCCTTAAACCTATGTTTTTTTCAGTGAATTTCAAAGGTTTTTTAAATGCTAATTCCTAACTATATAAGGCCTGAAACCTATGTTTTTTTTAGTGAATTCGCAAGGATTTTTAAATACTAATTCTTAACTATATAAGGCCTGAAACCTATGGTTTTTTCAGTAAATTTCAAAGGTTTTTTAAATGCTAATTCCTAACAATATAAGGCCTGAAACCTATGTTTTTTTCTTTGAATTTCAAAGGTTTGTTAAATGCTAATTCCATTAGCGGATAACGTTTAAATGTATTAATATCCTAGTGGGACCACCTGAGCAGCCCTAAGGGGTCAGGGTGTTTCTACCCTGCCCCCTTTTTGTGTTCTACACGTTTTTTTTTCTGCTTTCTTGTGCCTCAGTCTACTAAGACCCAAGATGGATGCCAACACCTCCTGGTTAGAAGTGTTGACAGCCAATGAGCATGCAGCTTTCTCGGGAAGGCATGCTGATTGGCTGTCACTGTCTGTCAACACTAGCACAAGATAGATGCCAACACCTCCTGGTTAGAAGTGTTGACAGCCAATGACCATGCAGCTTTCTCGGGAAGGCATGCTGATTGGCTGCCACTGTCTGTCAACACTCAAAACCAGGAAGTGTTGGCAGCCATCTTGTGCCTTGTTAGAACCAAGGCACAAGAAAGCAGTGAAACAAAGGTGTGAAACTCGCAAAGGGGCCAGAGTAGAATCACCCTGACCCCATAGGCTTTTTTTTGTAAAAATCGGAGTACGCGTACCGTGCGCGTACGGTACGCGTACCCCGCGACTTTAAAAAAAAATATATATATATATATATTTCTGCCTTCGGGGTCCTTGTGGGACCCCCTGAGCAGGTCTAGGGGGTCAGGGTGCTTCTACCCTGCCCCCTTTTTGAGTTCTACACGTTTGTTTTTCTGCTTTCCTGTGCCTCAGTCTACCGAGGCACAAGATGGCTGTCAACAGTTTCTGTTTTGGAGTGTTGACAGACATTGGCAGCCAATCAGCATGCAGCTCGTGCGATTGAGGTACGCTTACCGTACGCGTACGTGCGTGTACCGTAAGCGCACCGGTAAGCTCACGGGTAAGCTGCTATAGATATATATATTTTTTTTAACCTTAATTTCTCAAAATCCACTGGACCGCATATCTTGAGACCTAGCAAAGGCACATCAGGCTAACAGTCCCTACAATTTTGCCAAGTTTGGTGGAAATCCATTCAGCCGTTCGGACTAAAAGTGAGTCCAACCGCCCTATGGAAAATTGCATGGGGAAAACACGTTTTGGGACCCCCCTTTTTTCTCAGCCCCCGCTTGACGAATCCCCCCAAACTTTCAGGGAAGGACAGGAGAGTAAATGTGCCATTTTCAGGAAAATTTCAGCCAATTCCGTCCATCAACGCCAAAGTTATTCAACATAGAATTTTGAAAAATCCCATAGGAAAAAAATCCTAACTATATATACCTACTGGCGACCGCCAGTAGGTAATATATATATATATATATTCACTGACAAAAACCATAGGTTATACACCATATATAGTTAGGAATTAGCATTTAAAAAACCTTATTTTACTCACACAAAACCAATGAAATTCCATATATAGTTAGTTGTACTAACTATATATCACGCACCCGCAATCCACTGCTGATGATGTCACATATTACATCATTCATGACATGGTCAGTGACATCACTGATGACATCACTGATGACATCTCAAATGACATCACTGATGACATCACTGATGACATCTCAAATGACATTACTGATGACATCACTGATAAAATCATTCATGTGATAATACGATGAACCTCTTCAGACTCTAATATAACCTTAGATACACTCAGTGTAAACACAGACTCACAGATTGTCACTCATCCATGAAGTTACACACACACCTAGACAGTCATGCAAACAATCAATCACACCTCCGTTTCCTTAACTATACAGTTAAACACACCTTACTTATTCAAACATATACTAAAACATATTTACTCACTTATACAATCCTGGATACAAGTTCACAATGATCCATACAGCCACTCACACATTCACTGGCTCTTATGCACAGTTATTTATATATGTCAACTCTCACATGTACTGTATTTTACATATGTACTTAATTTGACATGTAGCACTGAGATATCTATTCACTCACCAATACAGTCATGCACACAGTCAACCGCCCATACAGCTGTTTCCAACATGCACTTTTGAATCCATACATCTATGCACAGAGTCATACACTTCCCAGCCACCCACACACACACTCAGTCTCCCATACAAATGCTTGTGCAACCAATCAATAACCTATATAGTTACTCATATAGCTACTGATCAACACATGCAGCAGTTTACAGAACAACAGACATAATGATGCACAAATTAAGACAGTTTAGTCACTAACCCATGCACTCAGTGAGACACATTTAATCACTCACTCATACATTCAGTCATGCACCTACTAAATCCTTCGTCCAGACACTTATACATCGACTCATTCATAAATATGTAAGACATATTTTAACTTTACAGAAAAATACAGTCACTGGATTTTGTCATCAGTGATGTCATCAGTGATGTCATTTGAGATGTCATCAGTGATGTCATCAGTGATGTCACTGACCATGTCATGAATGATGTAATATGTGACATCATCAGCAGTGGATTGCGGGTGCGTGATATATAGTTAGTACAACTAACTATATATGGAATTTCATTGGTTTTGTGTGAGTAAAATAAGGTTTTTTAAATGCTAATTCCTAACTATATATGGTGTATAACCTATGGTTTTTGTCAGTGAATTTTTAAGGTTTTGTAAATGCTAATTCCTAACTATATATGGTCTATAACCTATGGTTTTTTCAGTGAATTTCATTGGTTTTTTAATAGCTAATATCAAAACCTTTACAATGTATTATTCTTTAAAAAGAAAAATATTTTTTACATGTTTTTTATACAATTTTTTTAAAATTTTTTTTTGTTTCGCTCCCAGTACGCGTACCGGTTAGCTTCCCGTTAGCTCAATCCGGAGGCGCGACCCGGTACGCGAACTGGTAAACGTTCCTTTTGCGCACCTCTCGCGTTACAAAACAACATCGTGACGCTTCGCGTCAGCATGACGTTTCGCGTTCTCGCGTAATACGTCATATTACGTGCTACGTTCGCGTACCCGGAAGCGCAGCGGTACGCGAACCGGAAGCGATCCGCGGCGCGGCGCCGACCGCGTAACGTAAACATAGCAGGTCATGTGACTCGGTAATAACACTTTTCATTGGTTCATTTCACTTTTGGTTTCCTAATGATGTAATACAAGGTCATGTGATCTAAAATGGACACTTTTCATTGGTTTAGAACTTTTGTTTTTCCCAAATGATGAAAACCCCTCCTTCTTTCATCACTCTGACTTTCATCTTGGTGAGAGAAAGACCCTTTATTGAGACTTTGAGATGGCTTCATTAGTAGCTTCAGCTGGTGCTTTTAACATGGCTATGTAACACAAACATTTAAAATCTAAATTTACCATGCACAGGTGGGAGCATATTTACACACAATTTGCGCCACAGAGAAAGGTCTTACATTAAAATGGGAAAAATAACATCAGGGACAGTCAATTGCCTTATAAAGAAGCATACACCATTATGTCCTTGTCATGATTTTATAAACAATTCCTTTTCCCCAAAAACGATTTTAAAATCATAATTTCTAAACACTGCACATGGGAAAATGACTTAAAATGTCATTAAAACACATGAAAGCGTTTTTTGATTGCCTTCCCAGCATGGTTTGGTCACTTTTAACATGGCTATTTAACACAAACATTCAAAATCTAAATTTTCCATGCACATGTGAGAGCATATTTACAAGCAATTTGCGCCACAGAGAAAGGTCTTACACTAAAATGAGAAAAATAACATCAAGGACAGTCAATTGCCTTATAAAGAACCATACACCATTATATCCTTGTCATGAATTTAAAAACAATTCCTTTTCCACAAAAACGATTTTCAAATCATAATTTCTAAACACTGCACATCAGAAAATGACTTAAAATGTCATTAAAACACATGAAATCATTTTTTGATTGGCTTTCCAGCATGGTTGCGTAACTTTTAACATGGCTATGTAACACAAACATTCAAAATCAAAATTTTCCATGCACATGTGAGAGCATATTTACAAGCAATTTGCGCCACATAAATCATAATTTTCTCCTTAAAGCACACTATTCTCTATCTAAAGTAAAGAAATATTTTCTCACCTTAGCAAATACTTTGAGTTTGAAAACAGTCTAAGAAACACACCAATTTGTCTTCAGCAGAGCAAAAGGTATGCACTCCAGAGTCTGCAGCTATCAAAAGCACAGAAATGGTGTAATTCTTCACACATATTTCTCATGTCACCCAATCAAAACTCTTCCCTCACTTTTTTTCAAATGAAAACCCTTCCCCCTCTGCCCTTTCTGCCTATTTTCCATAGCAACCACCTCTTGGAGAAACTCTGGTGATTGCAAATTCACACAACAATGTTGCAATTGAACTCTGAACTCTCAGTGCACCTGCATATCCAGTGCTTTCTTTCATTTAATGATTTTTTATTGACCACTCAAAATACATCTTTCAAACAACACATCTGTACACCCTAACTTTCTGTTTTCATCAATCAAAATCCACCAATCACTGTTACTACTTCATGAACACAGAAACTCCACAGTTTTTTTCATTTCAAACTCACATTTTTTCAACTGCCATTTCATTGCCACACTTCATCTGACTGCAGGAGAACCTTCTCTCACCATGTTTTCTGTCTGGATTGTTGGTCATAGTTATATTCACTGGGCTCAAAGGTACGTTGAAAGCAGGAATTTACCTAACCTCAATTTACAAGATGTGGAAATTAAGTGGTTTGGCCACAGAGGATTAAAATGTCACCAATTGATACCATTGGTGAAAACCTTTATGCATTTGCCAAAACCTGACCTGTTAATTGTGCACTGTGGAGGTAATGACTTGGGCACTTTGACTGGTGTAGGTCTGGAAATGCTTTTAAAGGACACCTTTGAGCAATTAATGGCACTTTTTCCTCAGACTGCCTTGGTATATTCAAATATATGCCAAAGACAGAAATGGAGGTGGTCAAACCAATTTTGTCCACAAATTGAGAAGTCGAGGAAGCATGTAAACAAATCTGTTTCAGCTTACATGAGAGACCATGGAATGGGCTCCCTGTACAACAATAACTTGCGTTACTACATGCAAGATATCTACAGAGGAGATGGAGTTCACTTCTCAGATGAGGGCAACAGAGTTTTCACTCTGAATTTAAAAATGTGCATTGGTACCTACTTATAAGTACCAAAATGTACCATAAACCCAAAAGCTCTTCTCAGAGCTACCCTACATCTAATCACTCACAATTATTATTTTACTCTAACTTTTTTCACTAATTTTCAACAAAGTACACTCCCTGGGGCGCTACCCGGTACGCGTACCGGGAGCTAACCTCGCGAAATTTTTTAAAAAAATGTTTTTTTTTCGCACATATAAACCTCCTCAGCCACCCTCAGAAAACCTAGGGGGTCAAGATAAGTCTACCGTGCCCCCTTCTACCCATTCTGAACATTATTTGCCCTCCATCTTGTATCTTAATTCGACCGAAACACAAAATGGTGGACTCCCGGAACGCTTAAGGTACGCGAACCGGGGCGCTCAACGGTTCGCGTACCGGGTCGCTCCCTGGGAAAAAAAGGTGGGAAAGTAGTTCACAGAAAAGCCACTGGAGACAATTTCACCAAATATAGATTAGCTCATACTACATACCAATCCCTACCATTTTCACAAATTTGATTGGAATTCCATTTAGCCATTTAGCCTGTAGACCTCTCTAAATACCGTGAGGTAAATTACTTCACAAAACACATCTGAAATGTTGGAATTGACAACCAATTAAAATGTTACTTTCATTTTCTACTTTTTTTACCTCACATTTGATTGGTTATGTACCCGAATATATATAAAGGAAGAGAAGGAAACACAGCCATTTTGACTACTACTTCCTGGTGTACATTTCAATAGGATTTTCATTAATAACTTCAACTTCTTTTTAAAGGTAAGTTGTTATTTTTAAAACTGAAGTATATTGTGCACTTTAAGTTAATATGGCAAACTTTTTCTGTTAGTTATATACTATCCCTCTGTAGTACTTATAAATTTAGATACACTTTTTTATATTCCTACTTCCACTCTGATACTATACACTGCCCAAAGATAAATTCTCTGTTAAAAACTGCCTATCTAAAATTAATCCCAACAGTGCCCTACCTCTACTAATATATATTTTTTTTATGCAAATTTCAGGAAAAATGGAAAGTGAACAAAACATTTCATTTGAAATTGTCCTTCCAGAGTCCAACACAGAAATCATTGATCCAAATGAGATTGAATTTATGGATGAAACTTGGGACCAAGAACTACTGCAATGTGTACAAGCAGTAGATAACCTCCTTGCAAATGAGGACATTTTACAACCTCAGAGACTACAATCTATATTCCATGATTATTATGAAATTTCTGACAATGAAATGTTAGAAAGTTTAATAAATTATGAAACACAATAAAAAAAGCTTAAAAAAAAAAAAACAAATAAAATAATCAACAAAACCAACAATCAATTAACATACAGCATTTGAAAAGTCTATCATTCATTTTTCATTGTGATACGCTCCCCAGAACGCTTCCCGGTTCGCGTACCGGGCGCTAACCACGAAAAAAAACAAAAAAAATTTATTTTTTTTTGCTTAGCGGGGCCCCTTTAAAGCCTCCACATCAAACCTAGGGGGTCAGGGAGGATCTACTATGCCCCCTTATGGTCATTTCCCCCTTTGTTTTGTCCTCCTCTTGTCACTCGATCCTACCGAGAGACAAGATGGCGGCCGCTCCGGACTGTTTAGAATGTTGACAGACACCGGAGAGCCAATCAACTTCGCTACGCGAAGTTCCGTTACGCGTCAAGTACGCGTACCGGGGCGCTGCCTGGTCCGCGCTTACAGATATATATCTTTTTTTGAACGTTATTTTCTCAAAATCCACTGCAGCACATATATTGAGACCTACAAAAGGCACATCGGGCTACCAGTCCCTACAATTTTGCCAAGTTTCGTGCAAATCCATTCAGCCGTTCGGGCTAAAAGTGAGGCTAACCGCCCTATGGAAAACTCAATGTTAAAAACACGTTTTGGGACCCCCCTTTTTTCTCGGCCCCCCCTGGACCAACTCCCCCAAAATTTCCGGTGGCTGCTCAGAAACAAAATGTTCCATTTTGCTGAAAATTTCAGCCAATTCCGTCCACAAACGCCAAAGTTATTAGACATAGAATTTTCAAAAAACCCATAGAGAAAAAATCCTAACTATATATACCTACTGGCGACCGCCAGTAGGTAATATATATATATTAGATAATGCTGATATGTCTAATCCTTTTTCAAAATATAGTATGTTTTTTTATTGAAAGTTCAGACTGAGCACATATCACAGAAGTACCTATCTTTTTCCCCGCACAAGATCTGGTTCTACTAATAATAAATAAAAACCATTGCAATACAGTACATACAATTTCTATAAAACATGGAAAAGGATTTCAAACTACCCTGATAAAATGTTTTACTTTTTGGGTAAAATGTCAATTCAATTTGAATGAGGTTCATGGATTTAACAGATTTAATGATTGAAAAAAAAAACCTCTCTGTAGTATTAAAACATTGTAGTACTGACTCGTTGCATTTGTTTTCTTTTTTTTTTAAACGTGTGCTTTTAATTTAATTCATTTATTTGTATATTTACTCTGTGTACCAGCAATGTATTTTCCTGATGTTTGGGTGCCAAATTAGAAGGTGATTTATTTTTTGTCACCTTTCTAAAGTTATAAGATGTTTGGTTATGTGATGATTTATTTTTACCTCCTTTACAAATAACAATGATATTTAAATCCATGGCATTACTGAGAGGCTTGTTATCCAAAACGAAAATCACTAGTAAAAGTCCACATCAGTGAACTTTTTAAAATATATTTTTATTTGGATTCTTAGGGCCTCATTTATGGCATAGAGAAACATAGTAAGTCACCTTCCTACACTGCCCTACTCCATAGTGAAAGGGTAGGAGTGTGCCATATTTAAGAAAAATGGTGCATTCCTGTCTCGCTGCCTACGCTGGTGCCATTTTTTTAGCCAAGAGTCATGGTGCAAGGGTGCCTCTTCTGCAGGCAGGATTTTTTTTGTGCTAGAAGGGGCACCTTCCTGCACAAAAATAATCTCACAAGGCATTTTCCTCTTTCTATGTGTGCAGCTGAATGCAGCACACATGTAAAGAGGAAACAACAAGGAGAAATTAACATATTTCTCGTCGCAGGGTGGTGTTGCATGGCTTAATACATCTTTATGAGAGCTCCACATCACGCATGTACCACGTTACATGGAGCAAAAGTGACACAGGTAATAGGCCCCTAAATTTTGATTCCATAATATGAAGCTCTTTTTGAAGAAGGTGTTTTTTGGTATTTTTTTTGTACTGCACTCCATACTCCAAAAATCATGCTCACAATGTATCCAGGCATGCAAAATCGATCCTAGTACACACTAAATTATAGCGCTCATATGGTGTGGGAATGTAGACATTTGTACAAAACTATAAAATGTGGTGTTCAAGAATTGGAGCTTTAGGGGTGATTAATTGAACCTGCTGAATTAAAATGCTAGGTTTTTTAACGTGCTCATTATTGGAGATTAAGGCCCTCGTTCTTACTACTTTATGAATACCGATGCATTGTTCCCACATGTAGAATTACCAACACCATGCACACTGGTTATTCCTTGGCTTGGAGATATTCTAACCTGTGCACTGAGAAGCCCCAAGGAAATTGACAATTGCCTCATGAATTGCTGCTTCAACAACCAATACCATGGTAATTCCTTGTTTTCAGACAGTTTCCCATCTGGATTTTAGACTAGCTTTTAGTTGAAGGAATGTCCAGATGAGAAGCACTGGGAATGCAGTATTTTGACGTGTAATTTGTAATTTTTGATGTTGGCCGTTGACTCTGCTACAACCTTAAATAAAAGATTATCCTGCATGCTGAGGACCGTGTTTGAATAATCATCTGCCAGGATTCTTATCCTCACTTGTACCCCTCTTGCTATATAAAACACTTGTTAGGGATATTCATTTAGGAGTAGATTGGATGCTGAAATTATGGTTTGTGTATACACATGCTCACTTTTTAGGTCTTGTGCCTAGCATTGTAGTGTGCAGCTGGGCTCGCGCAGAATAAGACATTGTAGTAAAAATGGGGTATCATAAGCTGACCTAGGAATGGCACACACACAACTGTGTCCTTTTCCACGTGCTATTGGGTTTGCGTGCATGTTTTTTACCAAGAGAGCACGCAATAGGCCAAAGGCGGGCGAATTGCTACGCTTATGGCCTATTGGTGTCTATTACACGTACCAGCCGTCATGTGGTTTCAATTATCGTACCCAGACACGGGCGCGATAATTGAAACCACATGCCTCGCTTTGGCGCGTGTGCACGCACCACTTGCGGGCTTGTTCTTTTTTTTTATCCATTCTCAGGGAAGCAACTAAATGAAAGAAGCCATGTTTTGTTTGGCGCCACTTTCACACCCCCCAGGATAGCGATATTTATAAAACAAAGTCTACCTATTTTTATGTGGTTGGCAGACGGTGAAATCGTTAACCTTCACAGCAGACAACATTCGTAGCATATACATTATCACTTTAGTCAGCACCTGGCTTCCTTCCAGAATAACCTGGAGAACATACCCAGACTGTGTCCAATTCTTCGGAAGGCAGCTCTGCTCTTTAAGTAAAGTCAACAGCAAGGGCTTTTCAAAATCTGCAAGAAAACAACAGCAACCGCAACAGGCACCACATTTCAGTGTTTTGAAGACCTGTTCTAAGTAAATGGGAGTAACCCGTGACAACAATGAGAATAGGGCTGATGATACCAATGCCACTAGTGTTGATGCAAACAATGAGAATAGCGCTGATGATACCAATGGGACTAGTGCCCATGACAACAATGAGAATAGAGCTGTTGATACCAATGGGACAAGTGCCGATGCCAACAATCAGAATAGCGCTGGTGATAACAGCGGGACTAGTGCCGATGCCAACCATGAGAATAGCGCTGATGATACCACTGGGACTAATGTTGATGCCAACAATGAGAATAGCGCTGATGATAGCAATGAGACTAGTGCCCATGACAACAATGAGAATAACGCTGATGTTAACAATGGGACTAGTGCTGATGCCAACAATGGGAATAGCACTGATAACTATGGGACTAGTACCCATGACAACAATGAGAATAGCGCTGATGATACCAATGGGACTAGTGCTCCTGACAACAATGAGAATAGCACTGCTGATTCCAATGGGACTAGTGCCGATGCCATCAATGAGAATAGCACTGATGATAACAATGGGACTAGTGCTGATGCCAACAATGAGAATAGCACTGATAACCAAGGGACTAGTGCTGATGGGAACAATGAGAATAGCACTGGTGATTACAATGGTACTAGTGCTGATGCTAACAATGAGAATAGCACTGATGATACCAATGGGACTAGTGCCCATGCCAACAATGAGAATACCTTTGATGATAACAATGGGACTAGTTCTCATGACAACAATGAGAATAGCATTGATGATAACAATGGAACTAGTGCAGATGCCAAAAATTAGAATAGCACTGATGATAACACTAGGATTAGTGCACATGCAAACAATGAAAATAGCACTTATGATAACAATGGGATTAGTGCCCATGACAACAATGAGAATAGCACTGATAACCATTGGATTAGTGCCCATGACAACAATGAGAATAGCTCTGATGATATCAATGGGACTAGTGTTGATGCCAACAATGAGAATAGCGCTGATGATACCAATGGGACTAGTGCCGATGACAACAATGAGAATAGCGGTGATGATAACAATGGGACTAGTGCCGATGACAACAATAATAATAGCGCTGATGATAACAATGGGACTAATGCCCATGCCTACAATGAGAATAGCGCTGATGATACCAATGGGACTAGTGTTGATACCAACAATGAGAAAAGCACTGATGATAACAATGGGACTAGTGTCGATGCCAACAATGAGAATAGCACTGATGATAACAATGGGACTAGTGCCGATGCCAACAATGAGAATAGCACTGATGATAACAATGGGACTATTGTTCATGACAGCAATGAGAATAGCACTGATAACCATGGGACTAGTGCCCATGACAACAATGAGAATAGCACCGATGATATCAATGGGACTAGTGTTGATGCCAACAATGAGAATAGCGCTGATGATACCAATGGGACTAGTGCCGATGACAACAATGAGAATAGCGGTGATGATAACAATGGGACTAGTGCCGATGACAACAATAAGAATAGCGCTGATGATAACAATGGGACTAATGCCCATGCCTACAATGAGAATAGCGCTGATGATACCAATGGGACTAGTGTTGATACCAACAATGAGAAAAGCACTGATGATAACAATGGGACTAGTGTCGATGCCAACAATGAGAATAGCACTGATGATAACAATGGGACTAGTGCCGATGCCAACAATGAGAATAGCACTGATGATAACAATGGGACTATTGTTCATGACAGCAATGAGAATAGCACTGATAACTATGGGACTAGTGCCCATGACAACAATGAGAATAGCACCGATGATATCAATGGGACTAGTGCCGAAGCCAACAATGAGAATAGCACTGATAACCTTGGGACTAGTGCCCATGACAACAATGAGAATAGCACTAATGATACCAATGGGACTAGTGCAGATGCCAACAATGAGAATAGCACTGATGATAACAATGGGACTATTGCTCATGACAGCAATGAGAATAGCACTGATAACCATGGGACTAGTGCCCATGCCAACAATGACAATAACGCTGATGATACCAATGGGACTAGTGCTGATGCCAACAATGAGAATAGCACTGATGATAACAATGGGACTAGTGGTGATGATAATAATGAAAATAGCTCTGATGAGAATAATGGGACTAGTGCTCTTGACAGCAATGAGAATAGCACTGATGATAACAATGACTATAGCTCTGATGATAACAGTGGGACCAGTGCAAACGAGAACAGCAAGAATAGCGCTGATGACAACAATGAGACTAGTGCTGATGACAACACTAATGACAACAACGAAAATAGCGCTGATGATAACAATGAGACTAGTGCCGATGACAACAAGACTAGTGCCGATGACAACAATAAGAATAGCGCTGATGATAACAGGACTAGTGCAGGTGGCAACACTGCATGATTAAGGGACTGTTACTCAGGGTCCGCACTACTCATTCATAGGAGACACTGTCCTAGACTCACATGCCTCTCATCAGTTTGCGCACTGGTCTTTAACCGTATTCCTCCAACAGATTTAAGCACATTATTACAGGTTAATATGTTCCATGTGAGGCCTCCTGACTCCTGCTATTGGGATTTAAGTTCTGCCACTATGTTGATTATAATTCCAGTGCTGGAGCATTGTGCTTTTGGTAACACAAAGCCATCTCATGCTTTACCTGTACTTGTTTGTTTTTGTGAGTAACTTTAGAAGAGCCAGTATGCGCTGTAGAAAGGGCTTTTCGGTAACAACAAGCATTTGCAATGCAATAGGTCTCGCATTTACGCACGTTTGACCTATTGGCATTGTAAATGACAATGGCATTTATTTATGTTTCAAAAACCAAAACATAAATAAAAGGCAATGTCATTTACAATCAAAATAGCTCAAACTCTAGCAAATGTGAGACCTACTGCATTGCAAATGCTTGTTATAATTGATGTTGATATTTATGAGCCCTCGTGCGTGTGAATATTGTGCGTTCCTAAATGTTTCCCAATAGTGATGTGCTCTCAGCTTACTTTATGCAAGAATCTAGGCAGAGAAATATGATTGACAGTTATTAAGTTCAGAGTTCATACTGCTGGTAGTGAAGCAGGTAGAGTCATTATACAGTTAAAAGAAGATAAACAAATAAATGGGTAGATGCATCATTGTTGCCGTTTGCGATTCCTAAATTGCGAAAATTAAGGAATCGCAATTTAGAAATTGCAAACGGCAATGCATGAACAATTCGCATTTATTTTTGCGAATCGGTATTTTTCCTTAATTGCGATTCACAATTTGCGAATCGCAATTAAGGAAAACCCTTCCCATTGATTCCTATGGGCCAAAAGGCCCATAGGAATGAATGAAAAGGCAATCAAATTTTGCGATTTTCAAATTGCGATTCGCAAAATCTGAATGCAATTTCAAGGGTGCAGGAGGGTCCAAAGAAATGTAACTTTAAATGCAATTTACACACACACATGCCCCAAGGGCATGTGTGTGTGTGTAAATTTAAACTTCCAAAAATGCAATTTGTGCATATTTGATAGTTTTCTGTAAAATAGCATGAAGTTCAATTTCATGCTCTTTTACCCCTTCCAAATTGCGAATTCGCAATTTAAAAATAATCATGCATTGCATTTAAGAAATCTCAAATTGCGATTTCTTAAATGCAATCGCAATTTTAGGAATCGCAACATGGTTGCGATTCCTAAAATTGCGAAATGCATGATGCATTCCAAATTAGTCAATTGCATTCGCAAACGGCCGAAAATTGCGATTCGCACCGTTTGTGAATGCAATTCTGTTTGATTCATCTAGGCAATAGTCTCTGAATCCTGAGGCTAACATTCTGCAATCTGTTTTACCTACAGTCTGACCGAAGGGCCAAAGACCCAGAGAGGACATCCACTTATCCAATTCGCAGTGTGAGATGGAATCAATGTTGTAAAATAGCCAAGGCAATTTAAAGTCTCCTCTTATGGAGATAGCCTTACAAGGGACTCTCTCTTTCTTATCAGTGGCCAGCACTTTCAGACTCTCTGAGAGGCTGATCAAGAGGACACACCGATATCGGGAAAGATTACATTTCATTGAATGTGCACTGAAAGGAACAAAAAGAAGGATTTACGTATTTGGTGCTAAAAATAATCTGCTTTAAAATACAAAATAAAAATAGGAAACTGCTGCATTTTGAAGCAAAAATGAAGACTTTGTACAGCAGACCGATTAAAGAGTACACAAGCAAATTGAATACAATGGATATTCAGTTTTTCACCACAAACCCCATCACAATGGACGCTTATGTCTGTTTCTCTCAAAAATCATTGAAACGTTTGTATGAAACTCCTTATATGTCTTCTCACTGACAAGAGCCTTTAGAAGTGTTGCGGTAGACCCTGACCCAGTGCAGATTAAGGTCAGTATACATACTGCAGGAACCGAAGACCTCTTAACATGTTACTCTGGTTTATTAAGCACTCTCTACATATGGCCGCCCAGTCACCCTCTTTGACAGCCCTACTCTTCCCCGGCACCAGTCATCAGAGCTCAGTTGCCTGGCCCCATGCCGCTTTTTTACAGCACCAGCTCATTACGAAAGCCGAAAAGCAGATATTTCTCAATCGTTCCCAACAAAGAGAGGGTTTTCCAAAGACGCCTAGGAAGCTTCAGTCAAAAGATTCTCAAAGCTTTCAGAGGGTTAAAAATCCTTTTGTCGCCCTCACAAAGAAACTTCGAAGCCATGATAAAAGCGTGTCACATGTTGTAATTTTACCTGGAATGGTTTTCTCTTTATATCTTTACAAGGCCACAAAAGAGAGTTGATTTAATCCAAACATTCGCGTATAAATGTGATCTGGCGAGGAATGGGGCAAACCAAATTGCAGGCTAGTGAAACCTCACGAATGATCAAATAAGTGCATCAAAGGCAATTTTTGTATTTTCTCGTCTGGTGTGCGTGCCCTCTATCCAAACTGAATTTCAGCAGTAATAACTCTCACTATTTTGTTCGTTCTTGCAATACCAGCATTTTAAAATTCAATGCCGGCTTTATGTCATATAGCAGCATAGGCCACCTTGCACAATGCCTTCCCTTTCCTTTATGTCATTCAGGCTTGTCCCTTTTCATCAAGTGTTTTATTTTGTTGAAATCTCCTGGATAAGATTTAATTTGACACCTGATGCATGGGTGGTCTGAGCAAGGCTTCTAATTTCTACAGCGAGCACAGCATGTGCAGACTCATACAGATGTAACATTAGTGTGTGTTGAAGGTTGACAATGTGATTATATCTTTCTTATCTGTCCACCCACACAAGTTAATTGTGTAGGAAAGACAGACTGAAACATTTTTTTTTTCCAATAGACTTGGATTTGCACGAACACAAATATGCCTTTAAAAATACAACGGCAATATTGTTTCTGAAACTCTTTTGAGTTGTTTGGGACATTCAATGCAGGTAATTAACTCGGTGATGTATGAATCATAACAGGAGTTATCTGGAAGCGAAAACATACATCTGCCTTACAATTCAACCGCGTTTTTACAATTCTTGCTGCGCACTATTGCTCGAATGCTATAGCACATTTATTTAAAATGTCCATTTTCTCACAGTTGCTCTTTGCAGTACTTCATATATATCAGCAGTAAAGCACACGGTCGGAAAGGGGACTCCATTTTGTCTGTGTGTTGAACAGTAATTTTACTGGTGGGGGTGGCACGACAGGAGAATAGGGGCACTCAATGTAAAAAGTCCAGCTGCACTTCGAAAGGGCATAGTACCATGACTCTACTGACCATATGCAAGGACATTTAGGGGCAAATATATTTGCGAATTATATATTTAACATCTATCAGGCCAGTAACATTGGCCAATACTTTGTTGTAGTAGAAGACTTATTTACAGGAGAATTCAGAATTTTCACATGCACTCGTCAGTTCAGACACTTTTCCATGCACATGTTCTGAGGAACGAGTAATCCAGAAGGTGCAGGACCAGGAGACTAGGCAGAGACAATGCAAGATGGGAACCCATTTTCGTTCACTGCATACTTCTTTGTTGTGTGTGTAATTAGGTTGCAATATGTAGAAACATGGGTCGGGGGAGGCCTCCCAGACCTGGTAACTGCCCCAGCAAGCCTGCAAAAAAGGGGATGCACTGGATGTGTCACCCTGAAGCTAGCCGCTAGCCGTCCAATCCGAGCGACAAGGGGCAAGCTGCCGGGGGTTTAAAAAGGGGTGCAGGTCCCCGTTGTGACCACTGAACACCCCAATCGGATCAAAATCCCACCCAACCATGACAAAAGGAAACAGGCGTCGGCCGCGAGGTCGAAGGTATGGGGAGGGGGGGGGGGGGTGGCAGAAAAAGATCCAAATGGGGAAAATACTATAGGTAGAACAGCTGCTCACACCCTGTCCTTGGGATGCCTCTCAACAGGGACACAGAGTGAGAGAATGACATCACACAGCCATAGACAGAGTAAATGAAATGCTCGCACAGGGGCCTTGGGATGCTACATGGCAGGGCACTGAGGAGCAGGCAAGTGGCCAGCAAGGGTCAGGGTAAGCGGAACAGCACTTGCAACCCGGGCCGGCCCTAACGGACGCCCATACATTTGATAGAAAGGGAAGCCTTGAACCGCACAACACAGAGGCCTTGCTTAAAGGGGCACCTCGAGCGATTAAAGGGGCACCTCGAGCGAAGATAGTTCTGTCATAAAAGGAACGGCAAACTTGGAGAACAATGCATGATGTAAAATTACATGGATGTTTATGAATGACCAATCAAAAGTTGTGAGATGTATAAAACATGTTTTAATAAACTGCGGCCTTTCTATGCACCATACAATGTCGTCACTGGAATGATTGATGGTGAAAGGGACGTAGTTGGGCAGGGCGCTAAGAAGGGGGTGTTGGACTTGCCCCTGGGAGGAGTTGGTTTTTGACATGAAGTCTCCATTATAAAAAGACTTGTTTCCCTCAGTTTCATTTTAACTGCCCCTTAGATAAGATCCTCCCACACAGTGAAATCTTCTATAAAAGATCTTCAGCAAGAGCACTAACATTTGGAGCACACCCAGCATTGACAGCTGGGCCAGGAGCAGACCCTAAGATGAAGCATTGGTGGTTGAGGATTTTGACATCCTAAGTAAAGGGTATCTATCTCTTCTGTTAAAAAATACAACAAAAACGAATCCCCTTGGAGCTTTCCTTAATTGCTTTTCTAGTTCTGTCATAATTATTGTGTCAATGTGAGGGAGGATATAGAAATGATTGATGATTCATATTAAATTACGTTATCACAATTTAAAAGTGGTAATAACAAATGGGGACTATAAACATGTAATGTACATACTACTTCTTTATTCTAGTCCCAAATATAATGTATAATGCATGATTATGATTTTGACCATCTTAACGTATAGAGGTGTGGTAAAAATTACTTAACATATCTAAGGTTGATGGCCTTGAAGACACTCAACACATCAGTGGCAAAACAGAAAGCATCCGGTCTCCGGGATTGTTCATACTGCACTGTGTCTTTACACATTTTTATGTATTTGCAGTTAATGGAGGTTCTACTTCTAATTGTCCAATTAGAGAAGTCTGGTGGAAAGGTAGGATGTTAGGAAGCTTGCTTCTAAAGGTGCAAGTAAGCAATTGATAAGAGGCATTTGTAAGATTTAGATAACTCGAAATGCTATTTTGGATCAGTTGGGGAAAAAGGGAAGTTTGGCCACTGTATGAAAGAATTTAGCTATTTCTTTTGATCAATCACTAGTTCTTCTCTGGCACTCTGCTCTCTTACTGCTTTGCCTAGTCTGTAGTGCAGGCTAATTGTGTTGACAAGCCCGCGGGCGACCATATGACGGGGACAACTGCTGTCAGTTGGTCACATTCAGTGAGATACAGGAATTCATTGAAAATCCTAAATGTAAGCTTACAACGCTTACTAGGCACCCACTAAGCATTGTTATGTGGCAATAAGAACCAGCTAACAACTGAAGGATGGGAAGGATACGGATTTGTGAATGGAACCATTTTCTCAAGAATATAAGGGCATTTTGTTCCATTCAACAAGAATATGGTTTGTGACGGAGGCAGCAAGAACTGTGGGGCATATTATCAAGGGGGTTTATCTCCGCATTTTTGGCTTTAAAAGCCAAGAAAGCGGAGATAAAATTATCTCCCTATTACCTAGCTGTCGCTAACACCAGTTAGCGACAGCTAGTAGGAGATAGCGACCATCTTGGGCCCCACTTTCCATGTCAGTGATATTTATCACTAATGACATGCAAAGTGGGCGTGCCAAGATGTTAGCGACTGGAAACAGTCGCTAACATCGCTATCTCCTATTACCAACTTTTGGAGAAACTAACACCTGCCCCGAGCAGTTCTTAGCCATGTTATCCAATGGGAGGTGGATAACATGGCTAAGAGCATTAGCTCGGTAATGCATGAATATCGCTGACTTTTCAGCGATATTCATGCATTGCGGCCGTTTTTTATCGCATTTGCGATAAACCTTGATAATAGCAAGGTTTATCTGCGATAATTTCTGACGATGCTTAGCGTTAAAAAATTCGTTGCTAAGCATCGTTAGCGATAAATATCGCTTAACGTTGGTAATATGCCCCTGTGAGCATTGCTTTGCAGGATTCTGGGTGCTCAGTGCCGGTTTGGACCACTTTTCATCTACTCGTGGGCCCTTGAATAAATCATTACTGATTATTTCTGTATCATATGCACTGTTTAACCCTGTTCAAGCCCTGAGACTGAATTGATCTGAACGAGACCAAAATGTCAACAGTTTAGGGGCTTGGCAGGGCACTGTATAGGTGCTATAAAAAAGAGTGGGGCATCATTGTGAAACAGAAGGAGGGTGCTTTCCCTCCTGTTTGAAACCCTATGCCCCCAAGCTCTCTTCCCATATTTGTATCTAAATTGTGTTATGTGCGGTGTATCTAAAGGGTTGTGCTATGGGGTTATCTTGACACTCTTCATGGGGCAAACAGGGATTTCCTATGTCATTTTGGAATTATCTTCTTTGTATGTACAATTTAAAAAAAGGCTTTTTCTTATTTAGTTGCTCTGTTTCGATTATAATTTTGCTCTCAAAATATAGAAATGTTATTGTCTAAGTCATTTTTGGATTTATTTAATGCACAGGTTGCACCCCAGCCCCATCTGACAGTATTTAGTAGTTTACACTGTAGTGTGTTTGGTCTTAATACATGCCAGGCAGAACAAATTCAATGTTTGTTTGCATTAAGAATAAACTGCCTGATTACTACTGGCTATTTTTTTCTGCATCTGTTTTTACTGACTGTTGAGAAACCGGGTATGCTTTTTTATGACTGATTTAACTTCGTCTGTTAGAGCTTTTAATTTTTCTTGCAGGCATGCAGCATGCAGTGCTTTCCCTGCTGTAAATGCATGTTTCCTTCCCTACATTTTGTCCATCACCACTGTCCTCACTACACACCACACACACCTGCCCCGTCAAATATTTACCACCTGTTAAGAGAAGGTGGTAAATGTATGTGAAAAAAACATGTAATGGTAAGTTCTGTATATTTTATTTATCACCGGAAAAACAACGCCACACAGTAATTTCCCATTCCTAGAGGTTTAACGCATAAATACATTGCACTTTGGTGATTTAAACATGAGCATGCAAATTTACTGTGGGGAAAATGTTCCCTAGTACCGCACAACTTCCAATTAGGGCTCATGAGGTGGCTGTTAAAAATTGGGTTACTGGTTGATTGGGGTTTCAGCCTTGGCCAAGCAGCAACCACAATCCTAGTCAGTGTAACTGTTAGAAATGGGGGTCTCTAGTTGGCAGAGGTAGGTAACTTAGTCCAAATAGGGACCCTTGCTTCTAGTCAGGGTAAGGGGGATACACACTTCAGATAACACCTGCTCACCCTCTTGGTAGCTTGGCATGAGCAGACAGGCTTATCGGAAAGGCAATGTTTGAAGTATTTGTACCAACACTCACAGTAACACAGTGAAAACACCACAAAAGGACACCACACCAGTTTAGAAAAAGAAAGTATCTTTATTTAAACTAAGCAAGACCAAAACGACAAAAATCCAACATACAGAGTTAAAATATTACTTTCAAAAGGTTTCAAGAACTTGTACCATAGAAAACTATGGATGCGTGGCTTTTCACCCAGTACCTGTAGATGAGTCAAACTTCCAAAAGCCAAACAGCCTCAGAGTCGGAAAACAAAGACATGGGACACTCCTGAGACCTTGGGGAGGCGATGAGACAGTTCTGCGACACGCAGGGGATGAGTTGGGTCGAATCCGATCTGTATGGGGGGTGATGCGTCGATTCTTCGTGACCGTTCCGGGTTACAGGTGATGAACCAGGAAAGCGTACCGCACAGGTACGATGCATGGAAATTCGGGATGCTTTGTCGATCTATGCGGCGGCATCGAGCCGTGCTGCGTCCTTCTTCTTCAGCCGCAATCCCTCGATGCGTCGATCTTAACAGTTCTTCATGTTTCTTCTTTCTTCCAGCTCCCAAACAGCAGCAACAACCTCCAGAGGCCCAAAACGTGCACAAGCACCTCTTAGTAGGCTGGAACTCACAGCAGTAAAGTTCATGGGAGCTGGTGATAAAGTCTTTGTGTCCCTAAGACATCAGAACAGGAGGCCAACTCACTTCAGGCCCTTGGAGATCTCCTTCAAGCAGGGGACACAGAACTCAGCAAAGTCCTTCTCCATTCCTTTGCAGAAACAGCAACTGCAGGCCAACCCCAGACACACAGCAAGGACAGTGCTTCTCCTCAGTCTTGCAAGCTCTTCTCCTTGGAAAAGGTTCCTCTTGAATTCCAGGAATTATCTACAGTCTGGGGTTTTGGGCCTGATACCTATACCCCAAAATGTCTCTGTTCTCTTTGTGCAAGGGGCTCTGACCCCAGTTTAAACCAGTTCAGGGGGCACTCTGCAACTGCACAACAACATCCATTGTCAGTGTGAACCTTGGCTTCAGACACACCACAGGGGGGGCGGAGCCAGCATTGTGGAAGGCAGGCACATACCTATTCAGGTACAGGTGCTACTCCTCCCACCACTCTAAATGCATATCAAGTCTATTCAGCCTAGTGCTGACTCATTCAGACTCCTGGAGCCACTGCACATCCCCAGCCCCTTTCACTCCAAAGCCAGACAGTCAACCCACAAACAGGCATAGGCACCCAGGATGGTTGAACAAGAAAATAACCACTTTCTAAAAGGGGTATTTTCAAACACATAATTTAAAAACCATCTTTACCAAAAGATGTATTATTAAATCATGAGTTCAGGGACATGAAACTCATTTTTCTATCTTATTCCTATGGGAAGAGATGCTTGTAAAATGTTACAAAGCATTCCCCAATCTGTCCTAGGAAGCAAGATAGCATTTCAATAGTGAAAAACAAAATTGACAGTATTTCACTTTCAGGACATGTTGCACACACCAGTACATGTCCTACCTTTTACTTACACTGCACCCTGCCCAGGGGGGTACCTTGGGGCCTACCATAGGGGTACTTTATATGTAAGAAAGGGGAAGGTTAGGGCCTGGCAAGTGGGTGCACTTGCCAAGTCGATATGTCAGTTAACAAACTGCACACAGGCACCACGGTGGCAAGCCTGAGACCTCTTTTCAGGGCTACTCATGTGGGTGGCACAATCAGTGCTGCAAGCCCACTAGTAGCATTTGATTTTCCAGCCCTGGCACACTACACTTTACTAGGGACTACTGGTAAAACAAATATGCCAATCAGGGAGAACCAATCACAATGCCAATTTATGCAGAGAGCATATGCACTTTAGCACTGATCAGCAGTGGTAAAGTGCCCAAAGTCCTATAGCCAACAACCACAGGTAAGGATAAAATAGGAGGAAGAAGCAAAATATTTGGGAATGACCCTGCAGAAGGGCCATTTCCAACCCCTTCCAGCCTAAAGCCAGGTTAGACCAATCAATACCTCGATGGGCATCCCTGCTTGGGGCTACGGCACATGGAAACTGGCCTGCAAAAGCAGGGGTCTATTCCTGTTCTAAGCCTTCCTGAAACTAGTTGGATCCCCATATCGATACTCTCAGGGCCTACTATGATAACCCTTCTCCTCACCTGGGGACCCCATCTGTGCAGTGCCTAAACTTACTTTGCTCACAGATAAGTCCCAACAGGTAGACAGTACCCACATGGCCAACACAGTGGTGTGGCCCAGTCCACTCCCAGGGTGTAACTCCTGTCCCCCTCCCAGGGGCAACTCTGTCCATCAGGACAGCCAGCCACAGTGGCCACCGACAGCTGTCAGTGATGAGAGCCAGGCCTCATTCGCTTCTGGCCTCTCTACCCTCTATGGCATCAGAAAGTGGGGGGGAGTTGCCCCAGGTGCCTGCCACCTTTTCTCCACTCTCCCTCCTGCCAAGTCAGGTATGGCATCCTGACACTGACCCACCAGCCCAAGGTCTGTACCCTGCTGCTGGACATGAGACTAGGGTGGTATCTCCCACACCTTGTCTTCCTCCCTCGGGCTCTGCACCGTCCCACCTGGAGCGGTACCCCCAGAAGGCAACTTGGTATGGGCACTGTTAGCAGTCGCCTCTTCCTCCTGGTCAGGGGGGACACCCTGAACCTCGTCCTCCAACCCAGGGTCTGTACCTTCAGGCTGGACCTGTGCCTGGCAACCCAGGACTTTTGTTGGGGAGTACACCAACCCACCCCAAGGGGAGCGCACTCCTCATGAGTTGTACAAGAGTCTGCCTGGTGCAGGCCTCCAGCCTCCTGTCCAGTTGACTGAGCATGAAGACTCCCCAAGCCAGAAGTGGCCTTGCCAGGGTCAATACTGGGGTGCTCTGAACTCAGAGCTGGCAACCCATGACCCACTGATCCTTCAATTGGGGACTGCATCCCCCTCACCCTTTTCTCTGGACTTGTGTACTCTCCCCACTGGAGCGGTGCTGCCAGACACAAGAACCCCGCCTCAGTAAATGGCCTCCCAGTACAGACTAGGCCCCCCTCCTGATGTTCACTTATGGAACCAACCAGGCCCTGGGACTGGGTTTCAAGCACCTTGGGACACAGCCCACCGCTTCTCCTTTGAGACAGGATATAGGACCCTACACCCCTCCCCCTACAGCAGGACCTATCTGGGCTACCACAAACCTCCCCTACCTCAATTGGTTGGGGAAAACGTGAGCCACCCCCTTCAGGATCACTCTCAAAAGCTTCTTCAGACCCTTTGGAATCCACCAAATGGTCTGCCTCCAACACAAGCTCCCTGGAATCAGAGAACTCACACTCTACCTGGCGTTGGCAGAGCTCTGGAAAATAGGAACTTAAATTATGCTCTCCAACAATCTAATCACAAATCCCCCACAGTTGTTAACCAGGCTACCCTTTGCCCAACAATCCAGTGCCACACACAAGTACCCCACACCACTATCCTGAGACTGGCAAGACAGCGTTTGACTGTCTCTGTCACTCTACCCACACTCTTCTAGGCAGTCTCCACACATATATACTAGGAATTCTACCGTGGGGGAACCCTCTCCCTGCACCTCTTATCTAGAGTCAGTAGAGTGTAACTCCCACCACAAGGAATATGATCCCCTGTGTCAGTTCTCCAATCCTCTTCAGGGACACGTGCACCACTGAAGCTACCTTATAAACCTGAACCCCTGGTGTATGTTAACCCCCTCCCTCAAGTTGGGCATCACATCTATGGGTGTGTGTATTTCTCCCTCAGCACTAGATAACACTATTCTGCTGCCACCATCTGAGCTGGACTCCACCTCACACTAGGCCAAGCTCACTTCCTGAGCTACACACATCTCTTTTTGATCGGTTGAGACACTCAGGGCCTCAAGCCTCACAAACTCCCAATCAAGCTCTGTCATTCTCAGCTCATATGCCAAAGTCAATTTATTTTCTTCCAAGGTATAAACCTTCATGCTCTCCTTTGCCATCTTTTCTCTCTCTATGGCAGCTCTTTGGTTCTCCATTTCCAATATTTTCATCTTGCGCCTCATGACTTCTAACTCATGTTCTCTAACATTTTGGTTTTCCTCCAACTCCTCTGGGGAAAAACATCTAGCGGAATGGTTGCTGCCAGCCCTAGAGGATGCTCTTCCCACAGGCAGATCCTGTGACCTGAAACCATCCTCTTGTGCATCTTTGTCCACCTCTGCAACCCCTGTCTCTCCAGTTTCTTTGCTTGAGTAGATCTACTCTGTAGGTATGTAAAACCTCAATATCAAACTCCCCTTCTGCCATCTCACTTGCTGGTTTACCCTTCTGAGACATGATGCGTGGATACTTTAACGGTTACTCAAAAATAGAACCAAAAACAAACACAGTATGTGGCTGCGTAGTGGTCTGCACTAAACTAGTGATGTACACCAATCACTGTAGGTCAAGTACAAATACAGGTTCAAATCGTCACCACTGAACACCAATGCTAGAAATGGGGCTCTCTAGTTGGCAGATGTAGGTACCTTTTCCCAAATAGGAACCCTTGCTTTTAGACAGGGTAAGGTGGATACACACTTTAGATAACCCCTGCTCACCCCCTTGGTAACTTGGCATGAGCAGACAGGTTTATCCCAAAGGCAATGTGTAAAGTATTTGTACCAACACTCACAGTAACATAGTGAAAACACCACAAAAGGACACCACACCAGTTTAGAAAAATATAGTATTTTTATTTAAACTAAACAAGAGCAAAGCAACAGAAAATCCAACATAAACAGTCAAAAATATGACTTTTAAAAGGTTTCAAGAACTTATACCATAGAAAACTATAGATGAGTGACTTTTCACCAAAGTACCTGTAGATGCGTCAAAGTTCAAAAAGCCAAACAGCCACAGATTCGGAAAACAAAGAGATGCGACACTCCTGAGACCTTGGTGAGGCGATGCCACAGGCAGAAGCACCCAGGATGGTTGAACAAGAAAATAGCCACTTTCTAAAACTGGTATTTTCAAACACACAATTAAAAAACCATCTTTACGAAAAGATGTGTTATTAAATCCTGAGTTCAGGGATACCAAACTCCATTTTTCAATCTTATCCATATGGGATAATATGCTTGAAAAATGTTACAAAGCATTCCCCATTCTGTCCTATGGGGCAAGTTAGCCTTTCAATAGTGAAAAACAAAAGTGGCAGTATTTCCCTATCAGGACATGTTACACACACCAGTACATGTCCTACCTTTCACTTACACTGCACCCTGCCCAGGGGAGTACCTTGAGCCTACAATAGGGGTGCCCTATATGTAAGAAAAGGGAAGGTTAGGGCCTGGCAAGTTGGTGCACTTGCCAAGTCGACATGGCAGTTAACAAACTGCGCACAGGCACTGCGGTGGCAGGCCTGAGACCTCTTTTCAGGGCTACTCAATGTGATGGCACATCAGTACTGCAAACCCACTAGTAGCATTTGATTTACCAGCCCGGGACACTCAGTGCAATTTACTAGGGACCTACTAGTAAAACAAATATGCCAATCAGGGAGAACCAATCACAATACCAATTTATTCAGAGAGCATATGCACTTTAGCACTGATCAGCAGTGGTAAATTGCCCAGAGTCCTATAGCCAACAACCACAGGTCAGGACAAGCATTGAAAATGCAACAGGTCTCCTCTTTGAGGTAAAGCCCTTTGCTTTTCTAATGGTATTGTACAGCAAATCAAATGGCTTCAACTTCATAAAATGTGAGACCTGCTTGTAGGTAGCACGGCATGTGGTCATAGAAAGGGTCGGTGGGAGGGCCTTCCAAAGTAGGACTGGCTCATGAATCGTGCTCATTTAAAGGTGGGGTCCAGGAAAAGGCAAGGAACCCAGTTTTGTGCCCAGAATATGTAATGCAGGTATGCGTGGGAAGAGCAGGCAGCGCCTTGTATGGCAAGCACTCTGTGCAGAGCTCCCAGGGTGCTTATAGCGCTGCAAGATACAAGGCGCACAGAGAGGTAGGTTTATCAGAGTATCCCCTCAAGGGCCCCCGGGAGCCACCGCTCACTCAGCAGGCATCCTCCAGGCACTGTTCCATGTGTGTACCGCGCTGTCAAACAATGCACACAGCCGCACCTCCGCTGGAAGCATAGTGTACAGCCTCATCCCCCCCTCTGTCCGAGGGAGGGGTCCATCACTAGGCCAACCATCCTCTGCACACTACCCCACTTGTACTTACAGCACAGCCAAACATATTGTGAGCAGCTGCATCTCCCACCCTGCACCCCCCATCAGAAGAGTGCATCACTCTGCCAACCATCCTTAACACAGCCCCAAGCATAGTGCACAGTCACATTCCAGCTCCAAGGTAGGGTTCTCTCAATAGGCCAACCATCCTCTGCGCACTACTCCACATGTACTTGCAGCGCAGCCAAACGCAATGCACACAGCCAGACCCCAGATGGTAGGGAGGGGTCCGTCACTAGGCCAACCATCGTCTGCGCACACCTCCCTGTGCATATTAACTGACAGACAAATACAATGCGCTCCTCTTCACATGTAGCTACAGTGCAGTGATGCGCTCTGCAACTTTTAAATTCTGAGACAAGGATCCATCACTCAGCCAAGAACCCGCTGTGCACAGATCAGTATGTATTTACCGTGCAGACAGACAAAATGCGCACTGCCTCACGTGTAGTTAAAGTGCAGTCAGACACAATGCGCACTGTCTCACGTGTAGTTAAAGTGGAGTCAGACGCAATGCACACTGCCTCACGTGTAGTTACAGTGCAGTCAACACAATGCCCACTGCCAGTTTTACGCTCAGCCTAGCATCCTTTACACGCCGAACAAGAGAAAAGGCATCCAGGACGCTTAAAGCCGCACCTCCTGGGGTAGTCACTAAATCAGAAGAGAACTCGTTGTCCGCCTTCATGGCCAGCTGCAAATTCACCACATTAGATACCATTACATTTTTTTCACAAAAAAAGGAGGCAAGAGAAACAAGTTACACTAGCGTAGAAGAGCAGCTCGTAGAACTTCATCGTCAGCAGATTATTTTCTTTTTAATGCATGTTTCTAAAGAGAGCACAGCCAACGCATTTCATCAGGGCGAGGAAACCGATCCACTGGAGGTCACAGGGGTCTTCTCAGTTTAGGGTCAGGTAAAAAAGAAACTACGGATACGCTAGACTTCCACTCCTGATGGCAACGACGAACATATGAGGGCTATTGGGGAAACCTTCTTGGGGATATTTGTCCAGCGTGTATGAGGAAGAGAGGTCCGTCTTATTCCTGTTGTCCACAAAAGAATATAATACTATTTAGTGTCCGGTACAAACACAGCAAAAGTCAGGGACCCTTCGTTCAGTACCCACAGACACTCCACTCCCTATCTCATCTGTCCATTATGCCCCAGATATCTTGCTGTGATCCCGTATGGGGAGGACTGGCGAGGCCAAGAGGGCTGGATAGAAGCGGGAGTCACCACGGGTGGGATGTTGTACGAGTGAAGTGGGGTGGTGTGCTCAGTGAGACACCCGATAACAGATCTGCCTTGTTTTTCAGCAGCCGCGGTGCCAGCCCCTTACCCCAGCAGCGGTGCCAACCCCTAACCCCAGCAGCAGTGCCAGACCCTCACACTAGCAGCACTTCAGCAGCTGCGGTGCCAGCCCCTCGCGCCAGTAGTGATGCCAGCCTCTCACACTAGCAGCACTTCAGCAGCAGAGGTGCCAGCCCTCACCCCAGCAGCACCATCAGCATCTCTTTTTCATGAGCTAGCGGCGCTGAGGCGGCCCGTTCTGCTACAGCCTCAAACTCGCGGCTCTAACTGCAATCCGAAAGCCCCGGAGTAAGTGACCTCTACTCAGCAGACCCAGAGCTGCGCCAGCTCCGGTGAAATATTCATAAGCCCGACGGCACCGAAGTAGGACTGGAAGAGATGGAGTGTGCAGCGCTTACTGCATGAAGCAAGGCCTGGAGGCGCTGGAGGAGTGGAGCATCAACCTTAGGCACCTCCCGGCGACCTCCCCTAGATGTGAGAGCAGAATAAATCAGTAAATACCTAGACTCCGAAAATGCGATGATTCCAGTGGGAGACTTTAACACCATGCCGAGATCCGTACAGTCACCACGCCATAGTGGTTTCAAAACATAAACAAGAGGCCAGTGGAACGTGCTGTCACCATGCCAAGGTGGTTTCAAAACATAAATAAACAAGACGACAGAGGAACGTGCTGTTACCAAATTACCAAGCGGCAGTGAAATCGATCGCTTTTTTGTTGCTATGAGAATGAAAGCATCGCATCGCAAGTTGGCGTTGGGCGGTCCACTGTCCGACGGGCACGCTCAGGCTGTCTGCTATGGACACATGGCGAGAGCAGCCATGTTTGTCCATGCACGTAAGCCCTCCGCAGAATTGATTACAAAAGTTACTCGCAATAGCAAGGGCAGCGCATGCGCTGCTTTCACTAGACGAGACCTAAAAAATAGGAGGAAGAAGCAAATTAACCTGTGCTTAACCCCCTTGTAGCTTGTCACAGAATTTACTTAGACGCAATGTGTAAAGTATTTGTGCTACATTTCAAACAGTAATACAGCAAGAACACCACACAAAAAGACTATAACTATAAAGTGAAATTCAATAAATTAAACAATACCAAAATTACAAAAATCCAATCAGTAGAACTGGAGTTAAGAATTTTAAGATAATAAAGTTACTTCTGGGTATTTGTTAATGCTCATATAAATCCTCTTCATTTCATTTTATTGAATGTCATTTCATTAAGTGAAAAGTAGCTCATAAAAGCCAACAGCGGATGTCTGGTCACGCTGGACCGGTTCAAAGTCCAAAGTTCAGGCCAACCACGATGGAGCACGGCTCGGATACAGTCCCAGATTAGTACTACTGAAGGTTTACCCTCTCAAGGTTTTTGCCTAAATTCCTGTTTGGAGAGAGTCACAGGGGTCACGGGGTAGTGACATAAATCTTCCATGAAACTGAAGGTCATGATATCCACTTACAAAGGAAATCCAGTCCAACCCAATGCATTTTGGTTCAAAAAGGACCCTTCATCAGGGCTATCTATAAGCAAAAAGTAATTATTCAATATTCAAGATTTTTAGTTTGGTAATATATTTAGCACATTATTTCTTTTTCTGATCTTTACCTCCAGCTGCATGTTGAGAGTTTTAGTTTCCACCATGCAGTTTTTTGCACCTAGTTTTTCCCACACATCTGACAAACTCTTGTATTTTCCTACTCGTCTGCATGTGCATATATTCTAATCACTATTTCTATTCCCTTTTTACTTCCATCTCATATCTCCCTATTATATCAGTCACCCTTGATACAAGTCATAGATTCACGGGCAACTCACATTTTTTCAAATTTCAAAGCTTTATTCGACATTTGTCATAAAAGCATCCTTCCTAACCCTATTACAATAAATACTACATTTAAAAATAATTCTAAAACACATATTAAACAATGACAGTCGAATATTATACATGAAAAATACAAAGAATTTCCAATTTTCTAAAAAGGTTTCTTTTAAAAACAATTCATACGATAGACTAATTAGATTAGGGCAACTCATCTGACTCTTATTCTTCCTCCTAGTCCTTTCTCTGCGGTTTGCAATCAGTTCCATAGTCACAATCATATTCATATGTCAAATGTCTGTCACTGTATAAGGCAAACTAAAAATCTTGTATATTGAGTTATTTCTTTTTTCTTATGGACACCCCTTATGAGGGGTCCTTTCTGACCCGAATTGCATTGGGTTGGACTGAATTTCATTTGCAAGTGGATGTCATGACTTTCAGTTCCATAGAAGATTCATGCCAATAACTTGTTATAAGTTTGTTCAAATAAGGTTTACAAGGCAGCCCCTTGTGGGGCAAAGTAGTGCATACTGTGTCCAGAACATAGGTTCTGGTAATTCTGACAACTTTCTAAAAATGGCATTTTCCAAAATTGTAATGAAAAATCTGACATTACCAATAAAGATGGTATACCGCTATAGTTTTATAGGTACCAAACATGACAAATCTATCATCTCCCAGTTAGGAATTACAGCTGATTTAATGCAATATGGAGTCCTCAGTGTTATCCTATGGGAGGAATAACCATCACGGTAGTCAAAAATGAATGTCAAGTCTTTTCACTAACCGGACATGTAAAAAGTACATGTCTAACCTTTTAATTACAGAACACCCTACCCTATGTGCTACTTAGGGTCTACCTTAGGGGTAACATGTGCAATAAAAGGGGAGTTTAAGGCTTGGTGAGCAGGTTTAAATGCCAAGTCGACAAGCAGTGTGACACTATAGCATACACAAAACAGAGGGGAAGAGGGTCCTAGGGACAGTTTAACGACCTAGCAATGCTACTATCCCTATGAACAGTTAAACCAACCAAGAATAGCAAGAGGTCAACTAATATGGAAACCAAGCTAAGTACTATGTAAAGGAGAAATCAAACTAATAATGTGTGCTATTAAAGTCACGCTTAGGGTCTTCCTTTCCTGTGAGAAGATTCCCATCAGTCACCACTTGGATCCGCCCTTCATCATCTGGGATCCTTCACACCTGAAGGTAGAGTAGTGTGCCCACTGCGGACTGGCAGATGTCAAAGCCTTTGACATCTGCCAGTCCCCAGTTCCGATCCGAGTGGTGACTGATGGGAATCTTCTCACAGGAAAGGAAGACCCTAAGTGTGACTTTAATAGCACACAGTATTAGTTTGATTTCTCCTTTACATAGTAATTAGCTTGGTTTCCATATTAGTTGACCTCTTGCTATTCTTTGTTGGTTTAAGTGTGACACTACATTCAGGCTGCAATGGCAAACTTGGGTCATGTTTTGAAGGGCTACTTAAGTGGGAGGCACAATAAGTGATGCAGACCCACTTGTAGTATTTAATTTACATGTGCTGGGCATATGGTACACAGCTCTAAAATATGCTAATTAGGTATATGCCTATCAAACCATGTTTAGTGGGGAGAGCACAAGCACTTTAGCACTGGTTATCAGTCCCAAAGCCAAAAAAAACAAATTCAGCAGGAAAATAGAAGGAGGAAATAAAAAGGTTTGGAGGCAAGCTTGCAGAGAGGCCCAACACTTGACGTTTATACAGGAGTGCATACCTCATGAGCATGTGCATACAAAGTACGGCAGAAGCATAATTTACATAATGCACAAAACTTTCAAGACAATTATGTGTATTACTCCTGGAAAAAAATCGAACTGTTTTGCCCATTCTTTGGGAAGCAAGCTGTACATGGATGCTGAACATTTAATCAAATAGGAAGTAGCTCCTGATTTCGTTCATTGTAACCTGACCACAGTTGGATAGGAAATATAGAACTAGTGGATCAAAATATTGCCATATTCTCTGATGCAAACCAGCAAAATAAGCTCTCATTTCCCTAAGCTTTGTATTAAACACAGCTAGAATATTGGAGTGCAGGGAACCCTCAAAGCCTTGGTTCCCGGTCCCACTGCACCTGCTGCACTAATGACAGCCACAGCCCTGAATAGATCCAAAACTGAAAGACATAAGCTTTATGACGAATAACTGAAAATATAAAATTCGTGACCATATAAGAATGGAAAAGGTTTCCAAGGGCCTCTGATAACTTTGATGGAGAAAGTGCTTCAGCGACTGAATAAAAGAGAGAGCATTGGTGGCGCGCTCCCTCAATATTCACAGTATGTTCTACATTTTTTGAAAACTACAGAGTAGATTCGTTATTGCTATATTGAGCCCTGGGGCTATTTCCCAAGACCACGAAATGAAAACAAACCCTTAGTCAATCAGGCCTGCATTAGATACCTGTCAGTAAGAAGCTTGAAGGTTTTCAAAATAGAATCCTATTTTCCGCAGATCCCGCTCATATTATATTAATGGAAGAAAATGTAATAAGATTCAGTGCCGGTTCCTGTAAGGCACCATAGGAATCTATAAAGGCCTTTTTGTGTTTCCTTTTTTTGTGAAGATTAATGGGAAACCTACATCAAAGTACAAAAAAAAAAGCAGAAAATATGTACACGAAATTAAAATGTCTTATTGGCATACGACCAAGTATATATCTCTTTTGGGTAAATTGATTACCTCTACATGGATACATAACTACACCATTTCTCTGCTCAGTTGGAGCCTTGATTCAAGTTAGGTAAGACAATATCATCTAATTATGGGATTTAAAAGAGTTTCTTTTAGCAATGGTTATGCATTTACTGCTTATAATTTTAGGAATTTCACTTATGCTGCTTTTTCTATTCAAGGCGTTCTTATGCAGTTGTCATATCTTCTTCTTGATAGAAGCCTAGACTCAGTATTTGAAAAATATTAATTTAATTGATTGCATTCCTGAAAATAGTTTGCTGATCTGTTTCTTTTCTTTGTGATTTTTGATCCAAATATTTTTCCAACTGTCATTTCTTTCTTCTTCGTACTATACAATATAGTTTATGGAGTAGCCCGAATATGTTTCAGCTGTCTTTCTAATGAAACGGGGCCTGTGAGAGGACAGCGACCAGACGGGAATCACAATAGGGTTACAAGTGCACCTGCACACGTCTTTTGTGGAACAGCATTTCATATCTCATGGCTTCAGTCAGTCTTCGTAATTTAATTTTCTTCAGTTGTGTTATTATTTTTAGGTTAGTAGACCAACACAGACTAGAGGGTTGGTATATCTTGCTTCAATGAAAAATGATGATAAAACAAATTGTCAATAATAAAGGCGCCCAAGTTAGACTATGTTCTACATTTAGAAGGGTAGAAATGGAAAGGTTCACCTGCAGTGCAAATCCTAAAGAGGACAGGACACACGCTCTCTACTCAATGGCACAAAGTTGAGCGTTGAACCAGGAGCCTGTGTGTGCAAAAGCGCAGTGGATGACACTAGCAGCAGGCCAATCCTTGTAGATAGTGTATTACTCTGTTTTTTCGACTTCAGACATCACAGCACAGCAAACTTGAACTATGTGCTGTCTTGGGTGAAATGTTACTAAATGTAGGCCTTCGTGTCCAAAATGTCGTCTCCAACATCGCACCTTTTGAATTGATAGGAGAAAAGCTACTCACAATGGGGCAATGTTTTTTATTAACAAAACTAAAGACAAGGGGGCTTATTTATGAGCCCTTGTGTCACTTTTGTGCCGCTGGTGCGTCACTTTTTGCGACTCACCAGGGGCGTAAAAAGCGAACCTTGTTGCACCATATTTAAAAAGTGACGCATTTACCTAGATGCGTCACTTTGTAAACGACTGCGTCACATTATACCTACTACACAAGGTATAATGTATGCAGGGTGGGCGTTCTGACGCAAGTAAGCCTCGTAGAAGTGACGCAGTGAAATCTATGAGATTTCACTGCACCACTTCTAGGATGCAAATGTGTCAATATCTTACGCCGGCCTCACAGCAGGGGTAAGATTGACGCAGGCATATTTGAAATGGGACTTGCCCATGTGAAATGACCAATTTCTGGAGTTGCGTCACTTTTGTGACACACTCCAGCAATGTGTCATGTTTGCGCCTACAGAAACGTCAGAAATACTGACGTATCTGTAACTCTTTGCGACATGAATCGTCATACTGTAAATATGACGCATCCAGCATGTCACAAGGCGGGCGCAATGAAAAGTGACGCATCGCTGTTTTCACGCAGCGCTGCGTCACTTTTCATAAATGAGGCCCAAGATATTTATGCAAGATGTTATGTCAGTATACAATATTCTGACATACAACTACTGTATCCCAATGTGGTGAAACACAATTTTATTTTCATGATTGCTAAACATTTAATGCAAAACATCTTTCTTTGGCTAAATAGTATAAATATGTGAGCAACGCCCTTTGAAATTATACAGCTAACGTACCTTCCTAAATTTATGGGCTGGTGTTTGGGCTTGACTTCGGAATGAAAATCCCTAACCAAGGGCTTAGGTGTTCTGAAAATGATGGGTAGGAAAATCTAGCCTCCAACACAGTGGCGGCTGGCATGGCTCACGGATGGCAGGGTGGAGCGGGCATGGTGGGGGGTAAAGCGCGTGGGGGCACAATGTAAAAAAATTAAAATAAATAAATAAACACTTACCTTGCCACCGGGTCCGCATCTCTGCTCCTGCTCTCCTCGCACAGCCAAGCTCCCCTGATCAACCACAATGCTGCAATGTGGCATTGTGATCAGTCTGAGCGTCCTGTTTCGAAGCTCAGCCAGGGAATGGGGACCATGGCATGTTCTCCACGCAGGCTATAATGCAGCCTGCATTGAGAACAGTGTGATTGCGCAAAACTGTTTTGGGTGACCCGAGAGGGCCGGCTAAACTGCCATGTGCACTTAGGAGTGAGCAAATCACTCTTCCCCTGCACTGTTCCAAGAGCAGAGATGCCCCGGCCACCCGCCGGCCCGCAAAGAGGCATGGAAACAAGTACTGACGGAAACATAAAATGATAATAACTCGAAGTTATTATCAGTTTATGTTTCCTTTACTTTGCACTGCTTAAAAGCAGTGGGGCAACGCTCCTCTGCCGTAGCCGAGGAGCCGCCACTGCTCCACCAGTCTGAAGCCCTTGCACCTCAGGATGATGGGTAGAAATGTGAGGATGTGAGAAAGAAAACCAGGACTAGAAGTGACGAGAATTACTCATTTCGCAACCAAATATTACTCTTAAATCCCTCTTCTCAGCCTTCAAAAAAGAATTAATCTTTGCTAGCCTTAAAAACCTCCAAAGGCAGTCTGATCTACTGCAGAGCATTGAAAAAAAAGTGCTTGAATCATTCTTAGACCTGTTCTAGCAGAAGTCAATAGCGACGAGGGAGGTGGGGTGCTTGTTGCATTTATACCCCCAACTATAGAAAGGAATGAATCTGCTATTTCTTGAAATTTGAGTGGTCAAGGATTTTGTTCTATTCCTCAAAACGGCGAGCAGGCTATGCCCTAATTACCTATACTTAGGGAATAGTCTGTGCACAGTTTTGAGGACTAAAACAAGTAGCTTAAACATTGCCCTGTTTTTGTCATTATGTTCGAGGAGGTTAATGAGAGTGCTAGTTCAAAATGTATTTCCTTATCAAGTTGAGACAATAAATACAGGTAGAGATCTATTCATTATTGCACGTAGTTGTCCAGTTTGTTGAGAACTAGCGCAGAAATCAATGTTTTGGCAGCACAGACAATGATTTAGGAGCAGATATTGATTCTGTTTAGTAAATGAGATCTAAGCGGTCTGGCGCCGCGGCCAGGGCGACTGACTCTGGAATTTGGGGATCACGGTTTGATCCCCGGCACCGGCAGCAGGTTAGCCCAGCACCATGTGACTCTGGGCAGTAGCTTGCTTAATCTTCCCAACGGCCCCAGTGCCTAGAGACCCTTATGGGTGATTGTGCGCTTTCAAAATGTGGATTTCAGTAAATGCTTTTATGTGCATAGTGAGGTTGAATGGTATAACCAGGGTTCTTAGTCAATGATGTTGGGATAAAAATGTCAGGAACATTTCATGTGATGTCTGAGAAAAGTAGGTGCCAGTTTACGAGGATAATAGACAATCTACTTCATATATGAGTTCTATTGTAGAGAGAAGAGAAGCAGCATGTACTGGATGGCAGTGAGACATTTAGAGACTCAGGATTGACAGGTACAGGTGAAAGACGGAAAATAGAAGATTTGGGGTTTATTTGCGTATAAATAATGCAAGAAACCAAATGAGAAACGAATGCTACCAAGAGATCTAGAATAGAGCGGAAAACACAGTGGACCCATGAATGAAACTTTTGACTGCCAAGTGGTACACAACTTGGGTTCAGATTTACAATGAAAGTGACTGAGTGCATTCAGCAAGTCACTTTCAAAGCACAGGGATACAACATATTTACAACAATATATTGCATCTCTGTGCTTCCCACTGCACTAGCGCACAAACTGCAGTCATGCGCCCGTGCAGGCACCCTTGCACCATGGTGCAAGGATGCCTGGGTCATGGGGAGATTGTTTTTGTGCAGGAAGGCACACCTTTCTCCACAAAAACAATCACTACAGGCATTTTCTACTTTCAATGCGTGCTGCAGAATGAATGGACGAAGAAAAAACGAGGAGAAATGAATACATTTCTCCTCATTGCGCTTCCTGTAGCATTCACACACTTTTCCAGATTTACGATTCCTCGTAAATTTGGAAATGTGTCATAGGAACACCCACAGCAACACCCATGGAACGCCCCTTCCACACAAAGTGCTGCATGTGAACGGGCCATATTTACAAGGACAGGAAAAGTCACGCAGGGTGGCTTTTCCTGTCCTTGCAAATATGGAGCTGTGAAATGCGCCACCAGTACATCACAAAAAGTGACATACTGGTAGTGAAGGGGGCTAGTAAATCTGCCCCCTGGTGTTTAGACACATTGTATACAATGGAATATGTAGTTTTTTAATTGTGTTCTGTGGCACCCATGTGAGTTGGCCGCGCTCTTCAAGACAGTAAGGGCCCGATTATGAGTTTGGCAGAGCAAGACTGCCCTGCCGCCGCACTGCCAAACCCATGTGCACACCGCCTGCCAGATATTGACTTTTTCAGTCACAGTTGGGCGGTTCCTTGGCGTTACCATGTCGGTGTATGAAATTGGCACCGTAATTGAAACGTCAAAGATTGCACATCATCGACTGGTGCAGTCCTTGGCGTGCAAGTACTGGCATGCATGCACACAGGGGGACACGACAGGTGCCCACCGGCATGCAGCCCATGACCCAGAGGAAACAGGGGGCCCTGAAGGACCCCCTTTGTTTCCTTTTTACCATGGTTTTCATGTAGGAGGAACTGCCATGAAAACAGCGGCAGAGAGTAAACTCGTTATATGCTTGGCGGGACTGCGTCTATCCCACCAAGCATATTGCAACCTGAAGACTGCTACACCCTGCTGAGGGCGTGCAATTGTGGTCCGACCACCCTCGTTGTAATAGGGTGGTCAGAAGACTGCTCCCACTGCGCCTCTGTGAGTTTGGCGGCCGGTGGATCACCAGACTCGTAACCAGGCCCTAATCAGCTCAGTTCTGAATGATATTACAATTATCACAGATGACACCCCCGTTAACTAGAAACTGTAAACATTGTTCAACAAATTCCCAATCATCTGTCTTTCTCTGCTTTCTAAAATCTTTTTTCCTGGACTCTGCTCGAGCTTGGATTACTTTCTTTGTTATAAGATCTCAAACTGCAGCTCCTCCCACCTCCAGTCCATACTCCATAATTTACTTGAAATGTTACACAGGTCTTCTAATTCTCACTCTGTTTTCAACATTTAGTGATGCAAACTTGCTTTTCTGTTCCATTGTTTTGGCCCCATATTATTATCAGGGTTCCTTCTCTGTGGCCTTAGCTTCTACAATTTTATGAATGTTTGATGAACACCCAAACTGGATGGCTGAAAATGGGCTTAAATTCAGTAGAGATAAGACTTACTCTCTAATTTCAAACCTAAGAACTTGTCCTCCATCAGAAGGCTATCAATACCTGCTTCATGGATTATCTATTGTATTTCAAATAAAGATATTGACATCAAAGTGGTCAATGTCTATCTCTGTCACCTAAACAATTAGAAAGGTTGAACTAGCAACCTAAATGTCATAAACATTTAAATCTTTACAAGACTCGGATATAAACCTCTTACTAGTCAAAATAGAACAGCAAAAGGTACTACCTCAATCATTTTCTGCCAATGTGTATTACAACTTCTCTAATGATGAGAAGTGAAAGGAATACAAAAAAGAGACACACTTGCATTACAATGACAGAGCCACCAATACTCAACTTGAGGACATGGATATATTATGCAGACATTTAAAAAGATTCTGTATTTTACGGATGTAAACTGCTCTGAGTGGCCTCCTCAATTTCTCAAAGTCAGTAGATTCTTTATTTTTATTGAGCAGAGCTAACAAGAGTCATACGATACTTGCACTTGACAAATGCTGCAAACTGGATCTAAAATACAAAATTGTGTTAATTAATTAACAAAACATATACAGCAAAATCCATCATCAAATTACCAATCAACAAAATAGTCCCAAATCCGTGAACATTTCTTAATTGCCCCCACTCGTTTGGCATAAGCTTCTTCGAAATGCTTTGTACGTTTAATTTTAATAAAACCATTTCTCAATCAACGATACTTCCAAAGATCTCCAATTTTGTAAAATTAACGAACGAGCAACCAACGTTAAAATAGCAAGAAAATGGCCCTCAGTTTTCGAGAGTATTGCTGTAGTGTAGTTCCTATATTCCCAATAGGCTCTGCGCATTGGAATAATATAAACAGCAGTGTAGACGTAGGACTGAGGTTGACTAGGTCTCTACTGACTATATTAGACTTAAGGTTTGCCAGCTAGCTCAGAGGTCACTAGAAACTTTCTCGAATAAACGAGGAGTTTAACCTCCCTGGATAGACAAGAAGGGATTAGCTTTTGACAACCATGAAACATGACAACTTTGCTCCCCCAGAATAAGAGTGTATCTCTAGAGTCGTGTGAAAACAATAGACAGCTATTTCACTCAGTCACGTGTGCATACTTAGTTTCACCAGAGTGCAGAGAAAATAGAGACGGGCGTTTTCAATAAAAGGTGTGATTTATTGAGCAGTCTTCTTTCTCATACAAGAGAAATTAATTGCCACAATTGCAATACTTGTAGTAAAGTAAAGTGCGTACAGTAAAAGAAGGATTATAAAATAATACTGTAAAAGCATTGATATGGTTTCTTAGCCATATGATACTTTAAAATAGATAAAATATATACATACATATATACATTGACTAACGTACTCAACTGGTGCTTCTAAGTACGCCTACCCCGGTGTACCTGACCTAAGCCTAATACGTGGGAAGGAGTAGGTAAGTAGCAGTTGAAGTTAAGTTGGTTTTGCCAAGAATCAGACTCAAGAATTCTCTCTACGGTTTTAGTCAGCTCCGTACCTGGGTAAATAAAAAGCAGGAGGTCTTGTATCTCTCTCTCAAGACTCGATATCCCAGTAACCCGCGAAGGTATCTGGAAACAACAGAGCTGGATTTCTCGGCAGGAGAAAAGACAGCGTCTCTCTCAGTGCGTCAAAAGAGGAGGGGCAGCGTCCGTGGGCTCTCGCGTCAGCTGGGCTCTCGGGCAAGTAGATAGCTTCTCTGCTCCAAAACCACCACCGTGTGTTTGCTTAAGGCAACGTTGGTATATTTATACCTGAAAGGTGCCGGGTTTGACGTAAGGTTGGACATAAGGCGTCAATAAAGATGTCACTAAGAACTGGCCATTCTTACAGTGCTTTACAGGAGTTCTAGGACGAAATCAAAACAAAAGCAAGGGGGATTTCCCAGGTTGCTGGTGGTTTCGTTTGTTTAGAGAACTCGTTGTTCTTTCTAGGAGGCCGGGGAAGTAGCCTTGCTTAATGTGACTGCATGGGCTACGACTAATATGGATATGATTCCTTATGCCGTTATAGGGATATTATTGATTATAGCCGACTAAGGGCATAGAATAGAAATATCAATTTAGGTTCCTAGATAAAAACACAATATAGGTAATTCTTAAATTTGAATTACCGAATCGGTAACATTCGGTATTTACCGATTCGGTAAATACCGAATCGGTTTTGCCCATTGATTCCTATGGGCCTTGAAGCCCATAGGAATCAATGGGCAATACCGATTCTGTATTTACCGAATCGGTAAATACCGAATCCTGCAAGGCTGCAGGGGGTGTCACTTTGACACCCTCTAGCACCCCAAATACAGACATGTGTGCCATGTGGCACACAGACATGCCCTAAGGGCATGTCTGTGTGTCACATGGCACAGGTGTGCATGCACAGATGTGCATGCACACCTGAATTCGGTATTTTACCACCCAATAGGATTGGGTGGTAAAATACCGACTCTTAAGGGCCTGTGGCACTCTCAGGAGTGTCACCTACATGTGGAATTACCGAATCGGTAAAATTACCGATTCGGTATTGTACAGAATCGGTAAATTTACCGATTCGGTAAAATGCTGGCCCCTACATGCCGAATCCTAAATACCGGTCGTAACGGCCGAAATCGTCCGTTACCGACCGGTATTTCCTCTCCTACATCTGGCCCCTAGTGAATTACTTCCTTAGACGCAAAAACAAAACGCTGGGCCCAGATCTTCATAGGAATTTTATAGTCTATTAGCTGGTTAACCCTTTTTTACAAAACTAATTACTGTCGCTCTTTTAAATTCTGAAGATATCATCCCACCAGTTTTGATATGATCACATCATTTTTTTCAGAAATGGGGTTTACTCCTTAACAAAGGTTTTATAGAATTCGATTCGAATTCTGTCTTTGCCACAGGCTTTTGCCCCTGCCAAAGATTTAATAACAACTGATATCTGAGCTTCTTTAATTTCCTTCTGAAGCTGTGTGGATACACTCTGTGATATTGTTGGTAATTGAAGTGAAGCAAAATAATTGTGGATCATATCCGGATTAACTGAATATTTGGTGGTATATAATTGTTGAAAATGTTCAACAAAAATTCGAGCAATGTCAACTCTGTCAGTTGCTGTTGCATTAAATTTTGGATCAAATATTTCTACAATACAGGCGGATTCTTGTCGATCTCTAGTTGACCACGCTAGCATCTTTCCAACTATTTGGCTTTCTTCATACACCTTCTGCATATATTTCTGAGAACTATTTATTTCTTCTAAAACAAAAAAGTCTCTAAATGCCTTCCTAACCTGTTCCAACTGCCCCCAAGATGAAGAGCCCACAAATTTAGAAGCATTATCCAGCGACTGCTGAAGCTGTGCGATTTGTCCTAACCATACCCTGGTTGTCCTGACAGATGCAGCTATCATCTGTCCCCGGGCCGCAGCCCTAAATCCACCCCAAACAAATAAAATATAGGCTCTCCATCCCTTCATTCATTTTAAAATAATCGAGTAGCTAGAGTAGATGAAAATCATCTAACAAAGCATCGAAAACCTTCTTTGTCTTAGATTTCAGTAGATTCATGCAGAAATTTGAAAATCCCATTTTTTTACCCATTTTAACCTAGTGATCATCTCTTGTGTTTATCAGTAACACATTCTTAAACTATTCTCCCTCACTTGCTGTTTGCACAAAAAAATGCTTTCATTTTCTCAGACCTTGACTATAGTAAAAGCTTCCATCTCAGCCATCATACCTCATTCAAAGACTCAAAAAATCCAGAATGCCACAGTCCACCTCATAAGCTTGTACTCAAAATAAACCAACCCCATCACATTAGCATTAACAAATCTTTCCTCGCTCTTAGTAGTTGAAGGTGTGCAATTAGCTGGAGACAAAGTAATTGATTACACCTACCTGAACTTCAGTGCACCAGTTTGAAGAATATGCACTGTGCATTTTAAACAGTTGGTTCAAAAATGTACCTTATTTAAAATAATTTAATCCTGTGAACCAACAAGGACCACTGTTCATGGAAGCCAGCTTCCAATTCAATTTCCTAGACAAATCCTTTGCTCTTTTAGAACCATCTGTGGTCCACCCCATTGCTTCTAGACAGTGTGCTCCAACCTTCCCCATCCTTGCTTCTAAACTTTAGAACCTTCTTCCAACAAGATGCAGAAAGTTCCTAACCACCTACTATTTGCCAAGTCCATGCAAACATGGTTATATCAGGCGTAAACACCCAATCTTATAAGAGATGTAGAGATATGTTCTTCCTTACTAGGGTCACATGAAGAGACCATCATACCTGAAAATCGTGCTCTCTGCATTTGGTAATAATATTACTAACCGTACAACTACAAACACTACTGATAATAACAACAAGCCACTACTTTGGAGATCTTTCAGCCATTAACAGGTCTGGCACAATGAACAGCAAATAGTATTTTATGGCACATATCTGTGTGGTCTTAAGATCAGAGTTTTCAGTCTTACTACTATCCAACTCACCTAAACATCAATGAAGAACTAAAATGGGTGTAAAGTTTACCATTGCACGGACTGTAAGCTGAGTGTTAGTAGTATCAACAATGGGTTGGAGTTGTTATGCCACAGGATGTAGATTGGTTTTAAAACTCACAGGAAGTTTATATATTTATGTAAAAGTGGCGCTAGTCAGGCCAGGAACATTGTGAACACTTATATGTCCACATTCACTCCACCAGTAGAACATATAACATGCTGATCTTGTACTGCAGACTCTTATATGCTTGGTGAAATCTCCTAATAGGATATGAAGTAAGTACCAGAGAAATCTAAATAATGGCATAAACTCTCATAAGGACATCAAACCCATGATATGCTTAGGGTCTACATTTGGTAAGGGATTATCTTCTCAGAAGAAGGGGGACATGAATCACAAAACAAAGCTAATATTGCATACTTTCTGGTAGCAGCAGTGAGGATTAGGAATAAGAGAACTTTGAGGACGTTACCATCTTAAGTTGCCACTTGTGGTCCTCTGCTAGTCTCAGGTCAAAGGGTCGGAATGGGTGATAGGGTTTTATAATGATTTGAAATATTGTCTTTGTATTTTAACTGTTATGCCTAAAGATTTGTAATATTGTTGTCTGTGTTCTGTTTTTGTACTTTTATGATTTTAAGTAATCGAATAAAGTGGATTGAAAAAAAAAAAAAAAGGGAATGACAAAACAGAAGTTTTTGGAAGGCTTATGGCACAAAACGTTTGCATATTTCCAAATCTTTTACCTGATTCACAAAGGTAAACGTACAATTTTGTGTAAGTTTATAATTGTTTGGTATTCACAAAGAGATTACGAGTTGTCTCTTTACGAGTGTGGAGCCTCTGCACAGAAAACAATAGGACAAGTCCAATCTTTTCTGTGCCGGGAGACTCTGCACTCTTACGCATACTACTCTTAATCCCATTGTCAATACCAAACAAATTTAACCTTGCACAAAATTATAAGTTTACTTTTGTGAATCAGGCCCTTTGTTCTGAAGTGTGTGGTGATAAGCTATTTTCCTTACTGTCTGATTTCCTAGTAGAGTTGGCTGTCTGAAACCTTGCTTCACTATCCAAGATCAATGGTGAATATATGGCGGTTGTGTTTTCATTATTTTTTAATATTTAACCTAAAGGTCTCAATATCAGCTAAATGATTGGAAACAATGATTTAGGGAAAATTGTTCTGCTTGAGGTATTTTACCATTTGTAAATGTAGCAAATGTCTATTGGAAGCCACTGTTAAAAGAACTATTGACTGCTGCATGTATTTATTTAACATTCCCTTAACCACCCCATACTCATACCATTTGAGCTGTTCAGTAGTCTGAAACCAAGGGTAGTAGGAGATTGACTAAGTTTCAGGAAGACGACTTGTTAGCCCTGGCATCCTTGACTTGGTTTTTCTCCTAACTTTTTTGCCATTCAGAACTCCAGTTTTGCTGACTTGGTTTTTGTTGGCCGTAGGACTCTACACTTTACTGTTGCTAACCAGTGGTAAAGTGCTTGTGCTCTCTGTTTTAAACACAGTAAGACTGGCTTATACAAGATTAACATATAATTTACTTGCAAGTCCCTAGTAAAGTGGCACAACCTGTGTCTAGGGCCTGTAAATTAAATGCAACTAGTTGGCCTGCAGCATTGATTTTGCCACCCATTTAAGTAGCCCTTTGAACATATCTCAGGTGTGGCATTGCAGAGCCTGTGTGTGCAGTTTCAACCAGGAAAGTAAATCTTGTGCCAGGCCCAAACCTCACTTTTACATACATTCAAGTCACCTCTAGGGTAGGCCCTGGAGAGCCCAGGGGGAACGGTGCAATGGATTTAAAAAGTAGAACATGCACTGTTATGCTTTACATGTCCTGGAGTGAAAAACCTTTAAAATCATTTCTCTTTACTGGAAAGCCTACCTCTCCTATAGGAATACAGTGGAGTTACTGTATTACCTTTACTAAGCTGTAACTTTGGAATGGGAACAGACAACTCATTCGTGTTTGGTGTCTTTGGAATTGTAATGAAAAATACTAACATGTGGTAAAGTCGTATTTCAAATTACAGTTTTGAAAAGACCACTTTTGGAAAGTTAGCAATTTCTTGCCTTTGCCATTTGGTGCCTGCAGCATGTCTCTGTGTCACATGTATGGGAGGTATTAACAGGCTTTATGTATTAGACAGCCACATGCAACAGGGAACTTAGATATGCTTTAATGGGCACTCACTGGTAGGATCAGAGTAAGGAGCTGGGCCCAGCCCCACATACACTTGAATAGGCTATGTTCCGTTCACACAAAGGGATGCGTACCCCCAGTAGTTAGTCTCTAACCTTTTCTGTAGTGAGAGCTACTTCTGCTCAAGGAAAGTCTTCCTGAGCTACTAGCAAATTTTATAACTGTTAAATGGTGACTGCACTATGACCACCCAAAGCAGGATTTTCAGTAGTAACCACCCAAGTATAACAAGTGCGGTTACCAGCAGAAATGTTGGGAAAAGGTTGATCAATATTAAATGCCTCCCCTTGACTTATGAAGTAACATTCAATCCTTGACATGTCCTGTGGCACAAAGGATGTAAGCACATCAGTACATCTCCCAAGCTCAGCTTGAATTTTCATTCACCAGTTTCTAAATATGCAACTTTTTCTATCTAATACCATTTTCCACTGTGGGCAAACAAACTCAATTTTCCAGAAGAAAACCCATGTTTGAAAACTAAAACTGCCTTTAAAATATCTGTTTTTAGTTTTTAAGACATGCACAGTCCCAAACAATCAGCCTGTCATTTTCACCATGCACTCCCAGGTACAAATGCCTCATATGGACAGACTACTTTGAATTCCCAGGTATTACAATCACATGCCATGGATGCTCACCATAGCACCATGGATACCCGTATTATGCCAATACTGTCCGCCATTATACTAGGGCTACTATTGTGTCAAGGCTGGAAACAATAAGGATCAGGGGTGAGCCCACATATCAGTCGTGACCATTAATATGCCAGGAGTAGGTACGTATAGGTCAGTCATGCTCTTAGTATGTCAATGATGGCTGCCAATATACCACAATTAAACCAAAAATACTAAAATAGTCAATGATGGCCATTATTATTCCATTGGCACTATTATGCCAGCAATGGACACAATTATGCCAGAGATAACACTCTTATGATGGGGGCTACCATATACATTCGGCGGTTCTTGGCACCAGGCATAGTTTCAGGAAACAATGGTGTTTATTATGGATACACTTAAATATTGATGAATCTCTTAATTTTCTCTGGTCAGGATCATACCCTGTTCTAATCAGGTCCAACGCTAATCTTGCATCCGAATGACACGCTTTCACTCTGACTCCTGCAGTACCACACTTTGGTGGGTCAGCACTGAATACTACTCAGTCTACTGCTGCCATACTTCTTTGATGGCAGATTGTTCACACATATGTTGTGACTGATAAAGGAGGGAGTACAACATCGTCAATCTCCTTGTGTCTCAATTATATTGTGATTGGATACAGAATGTCATGTAGCAGGCCCTATAAGCTTACACAATTTGTGTTTGAGTCTTAGTACGAGGTACTGCCATAGGTTTGGTTGGCTGTCACTCTAAGGGGCTTGAGATTAGCAGTGCTGCCTTTTTTAATAGGCACCTGCTCTCTGAATTTGATACCGGGCTTCACTTCACCTCAGAGAGCTACTTTGAAGGTACTGGTAGCTACTAGAAGCTCCCAAGCTACTCGTTGGAGACCCTCTAGAGGCTTCTCCCAGGACTAAATATTGGACCTCAGACAACAACTCTTCAGTACACTTCTGGACCTGTGTGTACTGTACCTGAAAGGACTTCTGTGCTGCTAAAAGGATGGTTGCTCTACTGTATTGCTGCTCTGAAGGACTGCTGCCCTGCTGTGCTGCCCTGCTGTCCTTATGCCTTGGTGAGAAGGACTGGATCTTCATCTGTTCCACCCAGAACCACCAAAGGGACTCCAAGGGCTAGTTGGTTGACCTCCTGACTTCAGCCTCAGGGACCGAAGGCTCCCATAACGTTGACCCCAGCACCTGGACTTTGCCATCTGCAAACCAAGTGGTGCTGCCCCAGTACTGGACCATTGGAAGTGGGCTTAAGGTGCTCTCTCAGCCTCTGTGGATCCAGCAGAATAGACACACCTCCACTGCTGCACAGCACAACACTGAGCAGAACCAAGGCATAGCTGATGATACAGGAGTATCATATCACAGTCCGCCACCCCATCTGAACCACCACTGCACGATGCATTCTTGGTGCAGAATCCCACATCAGTCGATGGCAGCCTCGACAATGACACTAGACCATGCATATCAGCTTCACAGTTTCTCAAAACCGATGCTTTGCTCCCACTGTGTGAAGCACCCTTAATGCCGGATTTCACATCGCAAGCCCTCAGTGATGGGATCTGCAACAACAACAAAGGACCTCACACTGCAGCCTTGATGCATTTTGGAACTGACAGATCGCTCCTGTTGAGTGACTTTGTCATAGTCTAGTGTGACCAGATAGCTTCAGTTGGCGATTTGTACTTTTAGGCGTTATTTTCACTGAAATCTTTAAAATGCATATCTATGATTCCACTGATTGGATATATGTCAGTTTGGTCTTGTTCTTTTTTTTTAAAGTATTTTTATTGAAGAATTTCCCCCCCATTTTTTCCCCCTTACAGTACGAGCAGGGCACAATGGAGTTCATAAGCAGAAAACATTGAGTCAAATATAGAACAGAAATATAAAACCATATAACCATATAACACATAATCATACATAATAATTCCAGTATAAACAATATTCAATACATTAGATTCTCCATTTCTTCATTAATCAATTCCTAACTTCCACTGAATAAAAGAGTCCCAAATTTGCATACCTAATTTTTTACCCTTCTTTCCCCTCCGAGCATAGATAGCAGTTTCCAATTTTTGTATTGATAATACCTTACCAAGCCATTGATGATATGTGGGAGGATTAGGATCCAGCCATGCCGAAGCTACTAACAGTCTGAAGATAGCCATTGCTACAAATAGAAATTTTTTACAATTTAGCTGTCCGTCGGGGCTAACCCCCAATAACATAACTGCTGGATTTAATTCTATTATAGTTGAAAGTGCATTCTGGAAAAAATTTCCAATATCCTGTTTTACCCTATCTAGTTGTGGACAGAGTGAGAAGATGTGTATCAAATCCGCCTCTGCACTATTACACCTAAAACATGTAGTTCCCGACAAACCCCCCCATTGAGCGATTTTCCCAGGCGTAAAATACAAATGATATAAAGTCTTATAATGTTGAGCCTGCAGGGATGAGGAACACAACAATTTTCCTCCCATTTCTAATGACTCTGTAAAAATATTCCTAGCTATATCCAAATCTGTAATCCATTTATCTATCCATTTATTTAAATCATCTTTCTTTAGTTTTGTCATTTCCAAGTAGAGTCTCTTTATAGTACAGTCAGAGCCATCTTCTATAAGATCCATCATTACATTTCTTTCAAAACCCGATGATCCCCCTTTTTTATTTGATATACAACTTCTTATTTGAAGGTATTTATAAAACAGTTTGGGGTTCAAAGTGTATCTGTTTTGTAAGTCGGTAAATTGTAATATGCCATAACCTCCCATCATATCTCCAATCTTTCTTATCCCTCGTCTTTCCCAATCTTGGAATACAGCTCCTGAAAATACCATGCTAGGTAAGGAGGGGTTATTTTTGAATCTGGTATATGCATTATATTTCCCAATTCCAAGCTTTTTGGATATTCCTTTCCATATATTATAAGCAGCTATAATTGTCTTGAATCATGTTCTTTTGTATTAGCTTTCCTCCGTGAATCTCAAAAAGACATTTTCTGCATTTCTACCCAAAACCAAGCCATAAATAGCTAACGAGCCAACATTATCCCAGGCATCCGCCTCAGCCCCCCCAACTAGTCCCAACATATTTTGTAGTGCTGCAGCCCAACAATACACCTTTAAATCTGGTAACGACCAGCCCCCTCTCTCCCTAGGTAGCGACATATACCTCAGTGCCCTACGTGCCTTACCTTTGGCCCAAATAAAACGATTAATCATTTGTTCACAAGTTTTGAACCATTTGTTGTCAACTAAAAGTGGTACTGCCCTAAAAATATACAAAAATTTTGGCAACACCAACATTTTAATAATGTTGACTCGACCTACTAACGAGAGGTGTAGGTTCTCATAGCGATCCAGGTCTTTCTTTGTTTTATTTATTATTGGGACGATATTTTTTTCCACCAAGGTGTTTATATCTGCTGAAATAATGATTCCTAGATAGGTCCCTGCGTCAACCACTCGGTTATCATTGCAAACAGTCACTGAGTTTTTAATAATTTGAGTCTTTGAAGCGTTTAAGGCGTAGCCCGAAACTTGTCCAAACCTACGAGCTTCTACCTCTATTAGTTCAGTCGCTTCCGTGGGGTTTGGTGTTATTACCGCCACGTCATCAGCGTAAGCAAGTACTTTACAAGGTCCCAGTAATGTATGTAATGGATTCATCTCTGGACACAATTCTAGCCTGCGAATCAGTGGGTCCATATACATAGCAAACAAAAGCGGGGAACATGGGCATCCCTGCCGTGTACCTCTTTTAATCGTAAATTGTCCCGTAATACCCCTATTCACTCTTAAAGCTGCAACCGGTTCCTTGTACAGAGTCTGTAAAGCTTTAATGAAGCCACCCTGAAACCCAGCTCTTACTAAAATGTGCCACAGATAGTCCCAGGAGACCCGATCGAATGCTTTTTCAGCATCCAGCAACATTACTGCCATCGGATCTCCTGTGACCTCAGCAGCATCGAACAAAGTTATAACTTTTCTAGTGTGGTGTGTCATTCCTCTTCCAGGAATGAATCCATGTTGATTCCTGCTAACTAAAGCAGATATCACTCCCGCAAATCTTATTGCCAAGGCTTTTGAATATATTTTGGTGTCATTATTCATCAGCGTAATGGGACGATATGATCCTGGCTCGGTTGCCGGCTCCCCTTTTTTAATATTAAAACTATATCAGCACTCCCCCATGACTTTGGGATAGACTCACCCAGCTGAGCATCTTGAAAGGTTTTACATAAGTCTTGACCCAAACTTCCCCAGAAAGTTTTATAAAATTCTAAAGGTATCTGGTCCGGACCAGCTGCCTTTCCTGAAGGGAGACTACACATAGCCTCTTTAATCTCCAAGTTATCTAACAAGTTTTCTAATACTTCTGCATCTTCATTGGAGACTCTTTCAACTGGGATATTCTGGAGGTACTCCCTTATCTCTTCCTTATTACATGAAAGTTGGGTATCATATAATAACTGGTAGAATTTCCTAAACACTTCCCTGATCTCTATAGAATCTGAATGCAGTTTGCCATTTTCATCCCTAATTTCCTTAACCGTCCCATCTGCCGCTATCTGCCTAGTGCGCATGGCAAGAACATGGCCAACTTTTTCGTTATATTCATAACACTTCTCCCTTCTAATAATATAGTATTGTGCTGCCTTTTTCGCCAGATCTTCTTCAGCTTCACTTTTTACTTTCATTAAGTCTACAATATATTGTTCAGTTGGTTCGCCTCTAACAACACAGTTGTTAAGTTGTTCTTCTGCCTCTGACACAGCCCTTTCTATCTCCCTTTGATGGAGCCCTTCTACTTTTCGTTTGTATGCACTATAACTACATGTTTCTCCACGCACACCCGCCTTAAAAGCATCCCAGATCACTCCCACTGGAGCACTCCCTCTATTTTTTTCAAAAAACTCAGTTATCCATTTTGACATATGCAAGAGATAATCATCCTCCAACAATAACTTTCTTTCAAATGTCCATACCCGATTTGATCTAGTTCCTCCTTCTAACTTCATCGTTAATATTAATGGATTGTGATCACTAAAAATTCTTGGGAGTCTGTCAATTTTAACTCTAGTCATTAGATCCTTGGATATCATAAAATAATCTAATCTAACACAGATTTGGTGTGGTGCAGAATAATATGTGTATCCTTTTTGTTCTGATCTAGTTGTGCCCCAGACATCTTGCAGATTATTATTTTCCATAAGTTCCACAAGAGCCTTATGCACTCTTTTCTTCCGACCTTTATGACTTCCAAATTCCAACCCCTCAGCCCCGTTAATATTCAAGTCCCCCCCTATAATAACCTGTGGGGACCAGGTAGCTAGCTCGGCATCTAGAAAGTGCATTATTTCTGGGTCATCCTGAGTTGAGCCATATACCGCCACTAATGTTATCCATACTCCTTCTATCAAAATCTCCGTCAAGGCCCATCTACCCCATTTATCTTCTAACTTCTTCCCTGTTTTCACATTTTTACTCCTCGACAAAATTGCTACCCCTCTATTTTTTGTATCTTGTTTGGATTTTACTAATAGGTGGAACCCCAACTGATTAAGACAAAACTCGTGGGAACTCATTATATGTGTCTCTTGCAGAAATACAAAATCCACATTCAACTGACGCAGACAAACTCCTATTTTCTGTCTTTTTTGAATATCATTTAAGCCACATACTTTCCATGTTACAAGTCTAAGAGACATATTTAGTTTTTTTTTTTGGGGACCGTCAGATACCTGCTCACTTTTGTTAAACAGATTATCAGATTCACTCGTTACTACATCTATTGGACGATTAACGCAACCTATATTTTCCTTCTTCCCTTTGTTGCAGTCAGCATGGTTATACATCTGATTCAAAACATACTCTACATAGTCCCAATATATTTCCATATTTTTGTACCCTTTGTGCCATTTGTGCCCCTTGTGCCCTGCCCATGCCCTTGTACCCTCCCTTCCCCACCCCAGGAAACCCTCCCACAGATCCCCTCCCCCCCCTACAGGCAAATAGGTCCAAAGGACCTATGTCTGGCCGACGTTTGCCAACAGGATGACACACCCTCTCTCCCCTGATTTTCCCAACTTATATATGCTACTAGGAGTGCTCAACACAACATAATCTTAATCCCTGTTCACCAGTCTCTGAATTTGATACCGGGCTTCACTTCACCTCAGAGAGCTACTTTGAAGGTACTGGTAGCTACTAGAAGCTCCCAAGCTACTCGTTGGAGACCCTCTAGAGGCTTCTCCCAGGAATAAATATTGGACCTCAGACAACAACTCTTCAGTACACTTCTGGACCTGTGTGTACTGTACCTGGAAGGACTTCTGTGCTGCTAAAAGGATGGTTGCTCTACTGTATTGCTGCTCTGAAGGACTGCTGCCCTGCTGTGCTGCCCTGCTGTCCTTATGCCTTGGTGAGAAGGACTGGATCTTCATCTGTTCCACCCAGAACCACCAGAGGGACTCCAAGGGCTAGTTGGTTGACCTCCTGACTTCAGCCTTAGGGACCGAAGGCTCCCATAACGTTGACCCCAGCACCTGGACTTTGCCATCTGCAAACCAAGTGGTGCTGCCCCAGTACTGGACCATTGGAAGTGGGCTTAAGGTGCTCTCTCAGCCTCTGTGGATCCAGCAGAATAGACACACCTCCACTGCTGCACAGCACAACACTGAGCAGAACCAAGGCATAGCTGATGATACAGGAGTATCATATCACAGTCCGCCACCCCATCTGAACCACCACTGCACGATGCATTCTTGGTGCAGAATCCCACATCAGTCGATGGCAGCCTCGACAATGACACTAACCATGCAATTTCAGCTTCACAGTTTCTCAAAACCGATGCTTTGCTCCCACTGTGTGAAGCACCCTTAATGCCGGATTTCACATCGCAAGCCCTCAGTGATGGGATCTGCAACAACAACAAAGGACCTCACACCGCAGCCTTGATGTATTTTGGAACTGACAGATCACTCCTGTTGAGTGACTTTGTCATAGTCTAGTGTGACCAGATAGCTTCAGTTGGCGATTTGTACTTTTAGGCGTTATTTTCACTAAAATCTTTAAAATGCATATCTATGATTCCACTGATTGGATATATGTCAGTTTGGTCTTGTTCTAAATTTTAAAAAATACGCTATTTTTCTAATATGTGTGGGATTATTTTTGTGTGATGTTTTCACTTTATTAATGTTTGAGGCGTTGCACAATACTTTACACATTGCCTCTAAGTTTAGCCTGACTGCCCTGTGCCAAGGTAATGGTGGGTTGAGCACAAGTTAATTTAGGATTTGCTTGTGCCTTACCCTGACAAACAGTGTGGATGCTGCATGACAGGGCTCACACCCCAGTCAACCAACAACACAATTTCCTACACAACTGTTTATAAGATCAAACATAGTGAGCTTGTGCAAGTAGTAATATTGGGGGGCAATGGGGGAATCTAGTTTATGTTGGCATTAGAGCTTCATTGAGAATGAATTGTCAATTTTGTCCTCAAAGAAGTATGATTTTTAAGGTAGCCACTTCCTACTGTAAACAATTATTATGGAGATCAGGAAGAGTAGGAGGAACAGAAGAAAATAGCATCCCTTGAGGAAAATTAAACAAAGCAGAACTCAGTGCTTTATAACAATAGAAACAATATTTTTAGAAAAGATACTTTGACAGAGAAATTCTACTCACTCAATTCAGGAGATTTCAATGGTCTGAAAAGTTAATTTATTCTGATGTTACCTTAACTTGGGTTAGGTAATAATTTATGTGGTTATTCTTAGATTTTGGTAAGCACTGTTGGCATTCTTCTACTGAAATTCAGAGTGCTCTGCACATTAGTCATTTGTGTTGTGGTTCAGGAGGATTATGCACACTAATGTGTCAGTTTATTGATCTACAAACTAGAAAAGTTGTGACATTTTGCTCTGCACTTCTGTGATTAAATTGTTTGCTATCAGGGGCAGATGCTTTTATGTCCTGAAGTCTGTATAATAGAGAAAAGGACTCTGAAGCTTCATGCAAATTGTAGGGGAGTTCTTTGATGACATGTTTGAATTGTATAAATTACAATGTTTTTTTAAGGGTTTACTAAATAGGACAGCTGTGAGATCTTAGTGGCAATACCTTGTTCTTTTACAATGCTTACCTCAACACTTTGTGGGCTCCATGTTTCTTCATTCTGAGCCTCCTAAAATTGATCAGGAGATAATGGAAGAGGAGCTGTTTTTTAGGTAACTATTGATGAATGAGTGTTTGCAGGTCTTTTAGACATATATGACATATGGTTTAAAGTATGTTATTTGCAGGGGTGATCAGAATAGATAATTTTTATGTCTGGTTATATGTGCAGCTATAGTTTGAGGCTTGGACAGAGCCTTGCAAAGCATTATGGAGTTTTTGTAGCCTCCATCTTTGACATTTTGGAAGGACTTGAAACTATTGCAATAACGCCCTCCTAATAGGCCCAGCAATTTTCTTAGTTCAATGGTGTGGTTATATTTCACCTATGTGGTTGACTTATTTGATGCGCTCTGTTCAGGGTTAATGTCATACATTGTATGATATATTGTTATAGTTCTTAACCCCTTAACCGCGGCGGCAATTCCGCCGCGGTGCGGGCGTTCTAATGAGTGGGCGGGGCTGCGACGGCCTTTCCCAGCACTGGGGAGGGAGTGCTCCAGTCAGCCGTTGGCCGACTTGAGCACGGAAGGGGTTAATATAGTTTGTAAATCTTTAAATGTTGTTTAATTTAATGTAATAGTATGTTGCAATTTGTAGTGTCATAGAAGATTGTGGGTTTTGTAGGGGTGTAGGGTGGGAAGTAATTTAATTGTAATTATTTAGAAATACCTTTTTAGGTAATAATAATTATTCAATTGATAATTAATGACATAAATTATGTAATTTATTTATTTTTTAGGATAACTTTTAGGTGCAGGTTGTGGAGTTTGTAGGGGCATTGGGTGGGAAGTAAATTAATTCAAATTTACTATTAACCCCTTCCATGCTGCCGTCGGCCATTGGCCGACGGCAACGCTACCTCGCTGGTGCTGCCATCGGCCAATGGCCGACGCGGCCCAGCCCATTTTGCGGAAATGCCGCACTTCTGCAAAATCGCGGGCGCAGTGGAGGGGTTAATGAAATGGTAAATTAATATTAATTATTTAATTGATAATTATTTAAATGTAAATTGTGTAAATATTGTATTTTAAGTCATGATTTCGGTGTGGGTTGTGAGGTTTTTAGGGATAAATGGTGGGAAGTAAATACATTTTATTTATTTATTATTAATTCATTTAATTAAATTATTATTAATTAATAATTACGTAAATTGTTTTATTAATTAATGTTTTAAGTTATGTTTTAGGTACAGGTTGCAGAGTGTGTAGGGGTACAGGGTGTTAAGTAAATTAATTTTAATCAGTTAATAATTATTTTTTGATTATTAAGTATTTAATTGGAAATAAGTATGTCTATTATGTCATTAAGTCATTTTTTAAGTTATGTTTTAGGTGTGGGTTGTGCAGTTTATAGGGGTACAGGGTGGGAAGTAAATTAATTATGATACATTAATACATATTTAAAACTATTAGTAAATATATGATTGATAATTCATTATGTAAATTGAATAATTAAGATTTTTTTAATTATATGTCATGTATGGGTTGCGTTTATAGGGTTACGGGGAAGTTAATTAAGAAATAACTTACTGATAAGTTATTTTTTTATTATTACTTATTTAATTGATAATTATGTTAATTGTGAACTTATCATATTTGTTAAGTTATATTTTAGGTGTGTGTTGTTTAATTTGTAGAGGGATGGGGGAAGTTATTTAAGTAATCATAATTAAGAAACAAATGTATTCATTTATTTGAAAAATATTATTTAATATGTCAATTGTGTTGTGTTATACTTTGTTTCTATTAATTTTTTATTGTTGGCTGTTAAGCTTGTCGGACAAGACTGTGTTTTTTAATTATATTAACAATATGTGTGTTAATTGATAATTATTTAAAAAAATTATATTTGTTATTTAAAAAAAAAATATTCAAATTAAGTATTGTATTTTTATATTTAGAATGTTATATTTCTGTGGATTTAATAGAGTTGTTCAAATACAATAAGTTATTTGTTTGAAGTGAAGTACTTTCTCCGCACTGTACCTGTGAATGAAGTGAAAATAGTAAATTTTACCACTTCTGAATGTAATGCTTTCTCTAATGTTGCACCAACTAGAGGGGAAAATTTAAGTTTTACCCCTTTTAAGTCAAACGATTTCCCTACTGTTGCACTGCCTGGAGTGGGAATAGTAAATTGAACCCCTCCTGAGTCCAATGCTTTCCCTATTGTTGCATACATTGGAGTGAGAATAGTAAATGTTATCCCTCCTGAGACCAACACTTCCTCTACTGTTGCACATAGTGGAGTGGGAATAGTACATTTTAGCCCTCCTAGTATCTCACCTTGATATTATTGATCATTTTGTACTTAACATTATATGCATAGAAAACCAATATTTTTGTGATTTATATTTTTGACACAATATGTTTGCATCACAATATTTTTGGTTTAGATATTGTATCAGTGATCCTGTGTAACGCAAAGCAGCGCATGTCCCTGCTTTGTGTTACTCTGTCCCAGGGAGAAGTTTCATAGGTGGAGCGTGGGTGTTCCCACACATCCACCTGTATATTTTGGCACTTTCCTAGATTTAGCAAGATAGGAAAACTTAGGAATGCACCAAATGCTATACTTTCCCAGGGGAGAAGCAATATATTTATTTCTCCAAAAAGGATTGCTTTTGTGCAGGAAGGTGCTCTTCCTGCACAAAAACAATCTTGTCTTCAAAGCAGGAACCCTTGTACCATAGTGCAAGGATGCCTACATTGGCACGAGGCAGCAGTTTGTGCACCATCGTAGAGAGCAGGAATGTGCCATATCTTGATAGATATGGCTCTTTCCTGCCTTCTCCCTTTCAAGAGCACAGCGCAGCATGGTGCCTCGCTGTATTGCATTATGTGTAATAAGGATAAATATGTCCCCCAGCGTATAGGTGTGTAGATCAAATGTATTCGTTCATATTCTTAACTTAACATTCCTTTTTTATAAATCAAGCCAAATGCTTGTTTGGGAAATAATGGACCTTCTGTCATAATTCTTAGAATTTAGCATGATCAATTCAGAAGTTATTCATTGTTTCACTCTAAGTTAATCATAATATATTGTAATTGAGGTAGGAAGGAGTTAAGATAAATTGTAATGGATTTAAAAATATTCTTACACAGAGCCAACCTGTGTATTTTTCCATAGAAGATGAACACATAGACCAATATTCTTTCCTGTAAATCTTCATAAAACCGATTTTTGCCGTGGGAGTGATTGAATGGTGGAGAACGATGATGCTCCTTATTTTACACAGAGACATTGCCTTTTTGATATTAGTTGTCACTGTTTGTTTTATAAAACACTCATTACCAGCACATAGGAAGCATTTTAACTTAACATACGCTCCTTTTTTTTGATTGGTGTTTTTACAGTGCAGTATAGGATTGGTGTTTGTGCTGAACATGGCAGTTTTTCCCTCGGGTCTTACTTAGAAAACCCAACAAATTAATCAAATCTGTCAAACATATTTAAATTTCTACTGCATGCATATTTAGCTTCAATGGCATATTCACTGCATTCTCACATCATTTCTTCTCATCATCTGACTAGCCTGTTTTAGCATATAACTGTTTTTCAAGTGCATTTGAAAGGATTATGTAAACATGTAGGGCTAGATTTTTCAAGGTTTTGCTTCTCCCTTGGGCTGCAGAAAGGGGCGCAAGGGTGACACTCAACCTGAGTGATCTTTTTCAAGCCATGCAAGGTAACCTTGTGTGGCCCTAAGTGGCTTGATAAGTCTAGAGTTACGCAAGGCAGCACAAATCGCTGCCACTATGCAGTTGGGAGGCGTCCCATGGGTTTATTTCTCCTAATTATGTCCTCTTTCTACGTGTGCCGCATTCTGCAGCACACCTAGAAAGAGGAACATGTCTCACAGGATTGTTTTGTGCAGGAATGTGTCCCTTTTGCACAAAATCAATCCTGTCTTCAAGGCACGTACCCTTGCACCATTACGGTAGGGTGCCTGCATTGGTGTTAGGCAGCCAAAAGTGCGCCATCACTAGGAAAGGACAGGAATGCACCATATAATTGTAGATATGGTGCATTCCTGCCCTATCCATTTCACACAATGTTGTGCAGCAAGGTGGTTTACTGCATGCGCTGCGTGAAAGTATGACAAATCTGACCCATAGTTTACAGCATGTAGTTTAATACAGCCATTAACATAAAGATTGTGAAGATTTCTAAAAATACCCTGAAGAAAATTAATCGGGAATTTGCTAACCCAAGAGGGTTTTTGTTTTTATTATGAGAAGAATGTGTGTTTTTTTGGTTTTAAGTATTAAGAACTATGCGTAGTGTTGTAGTATTGTCTGTGAAGTGTGGTACCACTGCAAGTCATTGGCTTAAATACCCTAGATAGCTAAGAGCCTTAAAGTGCCTTCAGCAGAGCAATGTGTGTAAAGCTATTGATACAATATTCAAATGGTAGGAAGAAATATGAGTGGCTTAACATAATGACTGCACAAATTAAAGAGCTTATCATAAAACTTTGGCCCAATCCTATCAGTCTAGGTTAAGGGATTTTCTCTAATGTTTTGGGGCCTGTTCATTAACAGACTAACCCGTGAAAGGAACATGAATATTACTAAGTACCTCAAACAAAATGAGAAATATTACAACCTATTCAGGCACAGCAGTGCTGACACACTGCTGTTGTCGGACGTGTCCTGTTTCTGCCGGCATGCCTGGCTAACTATGCATTGGCCCAGACTAGCCTTTACCCGGGGCACTTTCACGTAAGTGCCTATGTGAAGGGCATTGAGTCAAGGGCAGATCCTTGTTGGTGCATGTTTGTATTATGTAGGGCCAGACATTAAATTCTGCTCTGCTCACTAGTGCTTTTACATTTTCCATAATATATTTGTGATTTGATTCAATCAACCAATACATTCTTTATTCGGCCTAAATTGGCCACAAAAGCACATGAAAAAATGAAACATCTACAAATAATCTTGTGTCTTAATTTCACTCACAGACGTATACAAATTAAAATACTGCACATTGTATGTGATTATTTTTCCTATTCTCAGTCCCAGTTAGGTCTGCAACCACTAAATCTGCAATGTCCGGATTGCTTTTCACTTCTTTCACAGCAGTCACATTAATAATTTGGAACCTGGTTTCCACCGGCGTCGATTCACCAAAATGCCATGGTAGCGTTAGTGACATAACACTCTCTTTGACTTTAATGACATCACAGGAAGTTACTTCATATGACCTTAAATGTTACCAGGAACTGGTATCACATGATCTTAATGCTGAAGACATTGAAATAAGTGATATCACTTAATTTCTGTAATAACTGCATGATTAGTATAACACAGCCCAGACAAATGACCACTTTAGAAAACGACCTATATTAAGTTGCTGACATGGTCCTTGAAATTGATGGGATGTAATACTTACTCTTAATTGAAGTGAGCCACACCTCTTCTAGGTGGGCTACTCAGAGTTCTGCCACAAAGAGATTTTTTTTTAATGGTGACGAATACTGTTTCACTTAAATTTGCTAAAAAGCAATAGGTTCTGAAAGCGTAGTCATTCATATCCAAGCCCTTTCACGGTGTTGTGGTATATAAATAAATAATACCGGGACTATTTTTGAATTACATTAACAATAACAGATAGCTCAATAAATAAGAGGCAGGATCCGATGTGTCCGAGTCAGAAGGATTTATTCAGGCAAAAGGGAAGGGACTGGAACGGGACAGCCTGAAATAAAATGAAAGGGAAGGGAAGGCAGCTGCAGCGCTTCATTGACAGTGCAGCATATATATAGTAAAACATTACATTACATTACATACAGTAGGCGTAACTTATGACAAACGTAAGATAAGAGCACATGGGTGGAGAAAGAAGGCGTGTACAGGGCGTGCACTGAGACATGTGATGTGAACGTCACAGAAGTGTCATGAATGGGGCGGAAACATGGAGGGGGCTACTCGAGCAGCTGGGACCTTTAACCTAGTGGTGCGCGCAAACGGGCAATGACGTGTTACCAGGGAGAACTGGGGGCTATGACTTCTGCGCTAGAAGAGGAGACTAAAGTCTGCGGTGTCAGGACGACATGTACCTATGGCATATCTGGTATCTGGTGTTTGGAGTACATGTTGATAGAATCCAAAAGTTATCGGGGCAAAGGCTACTTGACACTAAGACTGGTGCATGCATTATTCTACATGTATTGCGTGTGCTAGGAATATTCTATGAATATTAATACAGTATTTCTCTTACATGGAGACAGAAAGGCTAGACCATAGCTGGAACTGTTGATGCGGTTCAGTAGCTTAGGAATGCAGAGAATGAGGGCTGGACTGATAGCTAGAAGCATAACATACTCTTGGCAGACGGGCAGGCAGAGCCAGGCCGGGCACTGCGCGGCAGGAAGTAAGTGAAGGGTCAGGGATGCAGGTGGGGGCTGTATCGCTCCTCAGAGTGGATTCAGGAGACTGGAGCTTGAATCTAGTGTCCGGGCCCCTTTTGAGGCCTAGGAACGGGGACAATTCAATGAATTAACGTGCACACTGTAAAACGTGGCAACATAGGCCTAATACTCGTTGCTTTCACGAGAACTGGAAACTGGCATACTAGAGTTGGACACAACTATAATTGCGTCTTTAATCGATCATAGGGGGATACATGCATATCGATCATGCACATATAGCATAGGATGGGGAACACGTAGGCACATATAACATGGCAAAATTCACTTTTCCACATTCCCTCCTTGTGCCCTACGTTTCCATCAGGAAACATCAATATTCATGATACCATCTATCTGTTCATATAGCATCATTTGCTCGTCTCGAATTGTCTTGGAACGGGATTTAGGACTAGGAATACAAGAGGTAGCACACATGCCGCAAATCGTAGGGCCACATTGTAAACAGAGGCAGCAACTGAATATGATCATTACTGCTATACCTAGGAATGACAATACTTTCCATCCCCAGGCAGATATGATACTCCAGAGCCAACCGGACCATGTCCAGGTGCCTGGATTCTGGTGTAACTGATGGGCAATTTTATGAAGTCTGGTTATAGCTGAATAAACAGACGGCGCGTTATTAGGAATGAAAATGCAGCAACTAGATCCGATGACTCTACAGGCTCCTCCTCTATCGGCCAGTATGACGTCAAGAACGAGACGATTTTGGAGCACGACAAAACGCATAGCAGATTGTTCTTCGGTTAAATTACCTAGAGCGGAAGTAGTTTCATTCACTACTGCTTCAAGGGTTCTGGTTAGCCTACGTATTAACTTACTATTCTGGACAGGTCCTATAAAGAAAAAGAAACCTTTATTGAAGTCTTGATATTGTTCTAGAGCAGTTTCAGTTTGATCGACAATTGGGGACTCAGTCTCCCTTCTATGCCTAACGTGTACTAGATGTGTGTTTCTGTGATAATCAGATGGGGCTAGAAAAACTGGTGGCAGTAGGAAGGCAATATAACATGTTCCATCCCAATCGAGGGGCAGACGTACATATGCGGTCTGACCACAAACAAAATAAGAATGACGTGAGGCTTTTAAAATAGATTTCCCACTGTCACTATACTCGACCACAGTAGTACAATCACTATGTCCTACATGTGCGGAACCATTCTTTCTGACACATAATTCGCCTTTGACTGGTAGTACTGAAATAGCAGGCAAATCTGGAGTAGTATCGGACTGAACATTCAGAACCATGAAATTCGAGGAATAATTACCTAAATCATATACTTCATTTTCTAGATCTAACCCTGTTCTATGGGAAAGACCTTGCTTGTCTGGGAAACATGTACGATTCAGAAGGGACATATCAGTTGAGGATGACGTTAACATGGACCATGCTCCACACGAACCATTATGTGAAAATGGATAGGGAAAGAGTGGCAGAATTCCCTTCGGTGTCTGGAAAGGGGGGAGTCGACCACACACCCAACAATTAGTGGCATTGCTGGTCTGGTGTGAATAGTGCAACATTCGGATAAAAGTATTATTACGCATAGCAAGACGATAGGATAACTCGTGAGGAGGCAGATCACTAAATGTGTGCTCTACTGTAACATTAGAAAACATATGTGAAATAGGAAAACATAAATGTAAAGCATAACTTATGCATGTAACCATAAGACTCAGGAACAATAAAAAGAACAGAATGATAATACATCTCTTAGAGTTTTGACTAACTCTCTCACTGTGTGGGTCTATTTCATACATGTCAGGAACCTGTCTAACCGTTTCACCCGAGAGGGACTTAGACAATCGAAACTGGCTGACTTACTAGACCTCAACTTGGATTTATACTCCTGCTGCGGAGTTTTCTCTAACAGGGGAATTTTAGATTCTTGGTCTGGGCAGTCCGTGAGAACGGGGCAGTCCTTGAGAAAAGTTTTAGGTTTAAGTCCATGAAATTTCTTGACGTGGCTCGCGTGTAGCCACCCTTTTCTGTTTTCCACCTTCACAGCAGTCCGGGTGGTGAGAAGGACGAGGCGGGGTTCCTTCCAACGGGGCTCCAGCGGACTTGAACGATCAAAGTTCCTTATAAGAACATATTCCCCCGGAACGACTTCATGTGGTTTCACTTCGGTGTTGTCTGGAAATGCAGCGGCAACCTGTGAACGACAAGATTGTAGTGCAGACATCAAGGAGGCAAGGTAATCTGTCAGCATATTACTGTCAACATCAGTTATGGTACGGGGTCTAGGTGTACCCCACATATTAGGGGGGCGACCAAACACTATCTCGTAGGGAGATAGACCTGAGCGGGAGTGAGCGACCATTCTCATATAAAAAAGGGCAACTGGCAGTGCTACTATCCAATCTACACCTTTCTCTGCACACACTTTTGCAATGCGGATTTTCAGGGTCTGGTTATGTCTCTCTACGAGACCGGCTGCTTCAGGATGGCGTGCACAATGGAACTTCCACTGGTACCCTAACAAAAGGGATACTTGTTTCATGAGCTCGGATGAGAATGGCTGGCCGTTATCTGAATACACGACCCTAGGTAATCCATAGCGGGGAAAGAACTCACGAACCAACTGCCTGGCAGTGGTCGCAGCTGTGTAATCTGGAACTGGATATGCTTCTGTCCACCTGGACAAAGCGCATACAACTACGAGGACATACTTGAAACCTCGACATCGCTCCATCTGAATATAATCCATCTGGAGGACTTCAAAAGGGTGGTCAGGAGGATGGAATCCACCTTGTTCCACCGGGACACTTTTACCTGGATTGAACTGACAACATATCATGCAGGTACGCACTTTCTGTTTGGCGGCTGCTCGTAAATGCTTGTTGAACCAAAGGTTCTGGATACTGTCTAACATGGCTTTTTCTCCTAGATGTGCTGGACTATGTGCGGTGTTAATAATGACTTGAACCATAGAGTCGGGGAGAAACCATGTGGCTTTTCCCTTTGTCAACCATCCTTGATCTGTCTGGACCCCTCCTTGTTCGGACCATTTCTTGATTTCATCGGGAGTAGCATGTAACTGTATGTCTATGACATCTTGTGTAGGGTCCTTAACTGTCATACAAGTAGTATGATCTGGAATGAGTGTCTGTGTCGTGTTAACTGGAATGTCTGGAGTCTGAGGTGTGAGCTTGGCTGTTCGATCTGCTAGATCGTTACCTTGGGAAATGATGTCAGTGACTTTCGTATGTGCCTTGCACTTCATGATAGCGATAGCTGTCGGTAAATGTATTGCATCTAACAGAGCTTGAATGAGGAGACCATGCTGAATCCTGGTTCCATGAGAAGTCATGAAACCTCTTTCCTGCCAGAGCACTCCAAAGTCGTGTACGACTCCGAATGAGTAACGTGAATCTGTGTATATGTTTACTTTCAGGTTCTTGGCACGTATGCAGGCTTGGGTCAGAGCGACAAGCTCTGCTGCTTGAGCAGACAGGGTGTCAATACGATGTGTTTCTATAACTTCGGTTTCAGTAGTCACTGCATACGCGGCTACTAGTTCTCCTGTACTTGTTCTCATACATGAACCATCCACATAAAGTGTCAGGTCGGGATCAGGTAATGCAATGTCTGTCAAGTCTTGTCTTGGCTTTGTCATGGTGTTAACAACTTCCACACAGTCATGTGTGGCAGGATTTGAAGTAACTGACGGTAATAGTGTAGCTGGATTTAAAATGTTGCAGCGTCTGATTTCTATGTGTGGCTGAAATAGTGTCAGTTCATAACCTGTTAAACGTGCAATTGTCAAGTGCTGAGTCTGTGTTCGGTTTAAAAGAACTTCCACGGAGTGTGGAACTTGTACTGTCAGGGAGTGTCCTAACACTATGGAATCACTTTGTCTGATAGCTAGAGCTGTGGCTGCAACTGACTTGAGGCACGCAGGCAGAGCCTGGGCCACTGGATCTAATGTGCTAGAAAAATAAGCACAGGGCTTGTATTGTCCTGCTTGATCTTGTGTGAGAACAGATAATGCAGTACCATCACGTTCTGTAACAAAAAGTGTAAAAGGCTTACTGTAGTTCGGTGTTGCTAGAACAGGTGCATTACATAAAGCTTTCTTTAACTCATTAAAAACAAGTGTATGTTCCTGGGTCCAAGGGAGGACAGTCGACACGGCTGCCTCCTGTGTCGTTAACTGTATCAATGGCTTCGCTAGAAATGCATACTGAGGAATCCATTGTCTGCAGTAAGAAGTGAGGCCGATAAAAGCTCGTACCTCCTTCTGTGTCTTGGGCTGTGGAAGACGTGCTATTAACTGGATACGGTCAGGTGTCAACTGCCTACCCCTCTTGGACAGTAAGTGTCCCAAGTAGACCACTTGCTGGACACAGAATTGCAATTTGGAAGGGGACACCTTGTGCCCCATCTCGGCCAGAAAATACAGAACTGTAAGTGACGCACGCTCGCAGTCACGTTCAGAACGGGCTGTGATCAGTAGATCATCGACATACTGGAGCAGGGCAGTGTCAGTTGGCATGTGAATATTGTCTAGTTGTCTCTTAAGTGCTTGACTGTAAATGCTAGGACTTTCTGTGAAACCTTGAGGTGCTTGTGTGAATTTATAGCTTCTTCCATTTAAACAGAATCCGAAAAGGAACTGGCTGTCTGGATGAATGGGGACACTGAAAAATGCGTTCTTGAGATCGATAACTGTAAAGAACGTGGCTTCAGAATCAATGGCTGTCAATAGAGAAGAAATATCTGGGACCACTGGGTACTGTGGTATAATACATTTATTAAGTTCTCGAAGGTCAATCACTAATCGATAAACTGGAGGTGCATTTGGATCAGTACGTTTCAGAATCGGAATGATAGGAGAATTACATACATTGGAGTCAGTTTCTACAACCACTCCTTGAACAATAAGTTCGTCAATAATTTTGGATAAGGCTGCTACAGCCTCAGGTGGCAATTTGTACTGTCTGATTCGTGGTAAAACAACACCTTGCTTTAGAGTCACACGATGGGGTGTGATATGCATACAACCTACATCAGTTGGACCTTGCGCCCATAAATGCTGTGGTACATTCAATAATCTTGGATCAAAATCACGTAATACATAATGACCTTTGAAATCACGGAGGAACAGACGGACCCCTTCTGGGGAGCAGCATATGACTGCTCCTAATTCTTTCAGTGTCTTAATACCTAACAAATTTTCTGGGCAAGACTTCGTGAGTAACAAATCTGTAGTTCGGGACAATGGACCAACTTCTAGAGTAACTGGTTTCGATATTTCATTAACAATAGGCTTTCCTGAAAATCCAAGGGAAACATTTCTAGAGCCTGAGAGCGGAGCCCCTGGAACCTCGTCATGACTGATGGTAGTCCTACTTGCCCCTGTATCAATCAGGAACTTTCTGTCTTTCCCTAATACTTGACTGTGTACATAGGGACCCTCTTGATCTACAGGTATCTCGATGAGAGGCAAGCCTACCTCCCTCTCTAGGCTGTTTCATGAATACGGCTGATAATCTGGATACTCTGACTGTGCATACTGGTACATCTGCTGTGTAACATGCTGTGTTGCAGCTATAGGCTGCGGTACGGTAACTGTCTGTTGTGCATTCTGTGGTGGCTGGGAGTTCTGTGAAACTTGTTCTTGTCTAGGCGGACGTGGTCTTTCTTTAGTTTTACCAGTAGCTATGTTGTGTTTCAGAACTGCACATTCGTTTATAAAATGACCTGGCTGTTTACAGTAATTGCATGTCCCTTTAACGGGAACTGTAGGATGACTGGCTTGATTCGGACCCCTCTTCTGACTGTCTTTTGGAACAGATTGGGCAACTAATACTTTCATTTTCGTATCTTTCATACGTCTCCTTTCGTGTTCCTGCTCTTCCCTGATTCTGTTCTGGTGGTACTGGAGCATTTGGAGCATCTGTGACGGAGTATTAGCTTGCCAGGTACTTTCGACTTTCAGGACTCGATTTTTAACTTGTGGACTTGAATTCTCGACTAGTTTGGTAACAAAAAGATGAGGGTACGATTCACTACTTGTTTTCAGACCACTATTAATAATAAAACATTTCTCAAATCTAGAATAAAAATCACTAGTGTCTTCGTCTTGTTTCTGTTTACAGGCTGAGATGGCATCCCAATCTTCCTTTTTCGTGGCTAGTAATCTTGGCAAAACTTGTATCAATAACTCGGGCAATTCTTTAGCTTTATCCCCAAGACCGGTACCTGGTACTCGTGAATTATCTTCAGCTTCTAATGCTGTCCAATCTATCTTTTTCTCTCCCACCTCCCATTCTTTTTCTTTGAGTTTTTCATATATGCCCGCAGGCAACAGGACCTTTAGCATTTTAATGATTTCAGGATACGTGTATTCTCCCATACGGAGCATGTCCTTTAATTCACGGTGGAACCCTGCTGGATCTTTATCATGACAGGGGATTAACTTTTTCATTTCTAAGAGTTCCATTTTTGTGATAGGGGTGTAAACAAATACTCGTTCTAGACCACCACCCTCTTTCTTGACTGGATGCACTTCTCGTAACGGATTCTGTCTGTCTATGTAGAATGATTTACTTTCTGGGGGTGAGACGTGAACAAAATGTGGATTCAGAAACGTTCGGTATTTGTGGCGCTGTTCTAAAATGACACTAATTAAATCGGTACCTAGACCTTTCCATCTGTACTGGAGTAACTCGTTTAATACATCATGTAGAGGACCTGGATCAGAATGTTGTTCCTCATACACAGTAATGAGGTGCTGGATCATATACATACCCACCAGTCGCTGCTCGGCTGGGGGCAATTTCAGAAACATTTGGGCCACTATTTCGTCTGGAAAAGTGGTAGAATCAGTAGTCCACCGGACTGCTGATCGGGCTAGTTCTTGTTCATGCATGGTACTGAGCTCACTATAACCTATTCGTGACTTCAGAATGTGATCGGTGGCCTGGAATACTTGCTCAAGAGAACCCTGTTCTGGTGCTGGAGGAGGAAAAGCTTTTTTGTAATCTAGGCGTGAATGTCGGTCGGAAAGTCTAGTTCTACCTACATACGCTATTCTGGAGGGATTCTCGCTGTCTACCTCTTCAGTAGAAGAGTCATCTTCTTTCTCGGTTGCTTGTTTTGCTTCTCGTTTCTCGTGTATAGTTATGATTTCCCTACGAATTTTCTTGTACATACTCTCTATACAATTTTGTGTCTTGTGTTTTCCATCGGCTATATTGTCACTCCACCTAGTCAGGACTTTCAATTCTTCTTGATCTTTTTCTGGATAATCTTGCTCTCTTATTAAACAGTTAATCAAAAACTTTAAAATCATGAGCTGAGTCTCGACTTTTCTTTGAACCATGGCTTCGTGAATACTTCCTGGATTCACTCCTGTACGGATAAAACAATATATTCTGTCTAGATGTTCTCCCATATCGGGCAGGGTGTCCAAATAGCCGGCAACCCGTCTTAAACGTAATGAATATATGACCATGTGATCATCGCCTGGAACTGGATCATAACGACATTCAGTAAGTGCTCGCTTGATATCTACGTATGTAGTCACTTTTGGCGTACGCCGTAACGCTAGTTCATGTAGCGTCAGACGTCTGGGTTGAGGCGGGGTACGAGGAGAACCTCCCCCCGCGGCTCCTAAACTAGAATCGTCGGTGTATACTGTACATGCTGGTAAAGCGACTGGCAAAGCGGGTACATGTACTGTGGGGTGGGCCGGGGGTGCTGTAACAGGTGCTGTAACTTTTACTGGACCCACGGGACCAACGGCTGGAGGAGCAGGAATTACATTATTAACGGGAGCAAGCGGAATAGGATTTGCATATTCTGGGACTGTGTCGTCTAAATAGGACGAAAGAAAAATATCAGCTGCGGTCGGTTTATGACGTAGCTTAATCGGGACCAATGGTGGCGGGAAATTACAGGGTGCTTCCGGGGTTGCTTTTGGCAAGCCCTCGGCAAGAAGAGGATACATACCTTTAATAAGGGCATTTCTCTGTCTGTCTGACTGTTCTGCTCTAACTCGTTCACCTTCTTCGATTAGTTCCCTTTCTTGGGCTTTTTCTGCGGATTCCCTACTTAATTCTGTTTTTCTGAATTCTTTTTCGGTTCTTTTATGAGATTCTTTGCGCCATAACTCGATGGCATCTTTCTGGGACTGTCTGGCTTTCTTTTTCCATAATGCTTCTTCTACTCGCATGATGCACTCGGCATCCCATGTACCTGATATGGGCCATCTATATTTCTCTTCTAGTTCCTTGGTATAGTCCGCCCATAAGTCTAGATATATTATGGCATCTAAGCCATGCTTGTGATACATAAAATGTCCTGGACTGTCCCTAGGAGGGACAGGAACTGCTTCTTCGAGTAACCCTTTTCTGGTCTTTAACTGACGTAATTTCGAGAATAGAGGCATTTCGTTAATATACTTGGAACACAATACACAATAATCACAATAATAATATAGCAAACAAAACTCTCATACCACGACATAAAAATACATAAATAAACAGTTCGAACAGAAATACTACCTGATACACTGAAAACAGAACACATGTATTTCTCGAGAACGAAACTTACTAGAATTACTGGATGCACTGCTGAAACAGTACAGAACATACCGGTCCCATAAAGAGACACGTCAGGACCCGCATCCACCTAGGTGAATACTTCGTAATGGATCTGCGTACCCAAACCCAACGGACCAGGACCAAACTAATGATCCTGTCTAGATACTTCCCCCGCGACGGTACTCACCGGGAAGCAGAAACTGGAAGGCCTCGGACTGGACTGGACTGCTACGACGTCGGACTACGAACTTCGGAAACTTCGGTTACAGGTGGGCCTCCGGATACTTCGGACCTTGCTCTCTCGGCTTGGGCTCTGGTCGGGACGAACCGCATTCCACACCGCTTCGTCTGGATGTCGGACCGCAGTCTCCGTTTCCTCCGTGGGCCTGAGGGAGACTTGAAGCAGAAATATCTGCCGGTGCGCAGTAGAGTTCCGTCACGGCTGCAGAGGGTCAGGGGGCCTGCGTGGCATCGCCAGCGCGTGAGGAAGGGGCTCGTACCTATTCGGGCGCCATTATGTGGTATATAAATAAATAATACCGGGACTATTTTTGCATTACATTAACAATAACAGATAGCTCAATAAATAAGAGGCAGGATCCGATGTGTCCGAGTCAGAAGGATTTATTCAGGCAAAAGGGAAGGGACTGGAACGGGACAGCCTGAAATAAAATGAAAGGGAAGGGAAGGCAGCTGCAGCGCTTCATTGACAGTGCAGCATATATATAGTAAAACATTACATTACATTACATACAGTAGGCGTAACTTATGACAAACGTAAGATAAGAGCACATGGGTGGAGAAAGAAGGCGTGTACAGGGCGTGCACTGAGACATGTGATGTGAACGTCACAGAAGTGTCATGAATGGGGCGGAAACATGGAGGGGGCTACTCGAGCAGCTGGGACCTTTAACCTAGTGGTGCGCGCAAACGGGCAATGACGTGTTACCAGGGAGAACTGGGGGCTATGACTTCTGCGCTAGAAGAGGAGACTAAAGTCTGCGGTGTCAGGACGACATGTACCTATGGCATATCTGGTATCTGGTGTTTGGAGTACATGTTGATAGAATCCAAAAGTTATCGGGGCAAAGGCTACTTGACACTAAGACTGGTGCATGCATTATTCTACATGTATTGCGTGTGCTAGGAATATTCTATGAATATTAATACAGTATTTCTCTTACATGGAGACAGAAAGGCTAGACCATAGCTGGAACTGTTGATGCGGTTCAGTAGCTTAGGAATGCAGAGAATGAGGGCTGGACTGATAGCTAGAAGCATAACATACTCTTGGCAGACGGGCAGGCAGAGCCAGGCCGGGCACTGCGCGGCAGGAAGTAAGTGAAGGGTCAGGGATGCAGGTGGGGGCTGTATCGCTCCTCAGAGTAGATTCAGGAGACTGGAGCTTGAATCTAGTGTCCGGGCCCCTTTTGAGGCCTAGGAACGGGGACAATTCAATGAATTAACGTGCACACTGTAAAACGTGGCAACATAGGCCTAATACTCGTTGCTTTCACGAGAACTGGAAACTGGCATACTAGAGTTGGACACAACTATAATTGCGTCTTTAATCGATCATAGGGGGATACATGCATATCGATCATGCACATATAGCATAGGATGGGGAACACGTAGGCACATATAACATGGCAAAATTCACTTTTCCACAGTGTGCCAATTCATTGAAACCTAGCACTCTGTAGGAGTTCACCCAATTGTTTTTAGAATGTGCTATGGATGCACCCGTATGTTAAATGTCACCTATATTATGCCAGAGTTATTGTTTTGTCAGGAATGCTGCCCCTCATATGCCATGGGGGCCATCTTATGCAAAAATGGCTAGAATATCCGAGTGCCAGAATTTGCATTAATG